>NC_134238.1:23875688-24488415 GCF_965152275.1 Natator depressus
CTCCCAAACCAAAATTAAGGCAAAGAAATCAGAGCACATCAGACTGACGTGCATAATGCAATCCTTTAGTGCTTTCTTCATCTACATGTGCATTTGTCAACATTCTGACTACGCAGTGAGCTTTTTTAGATAGCAGGCAGCAACAGAATAAAAAAGGAAGGAAAAGGGCAGTTAACTGCAGTTCTTTTGGTGGATGCACTCAGAAGCAAACATCTTAGAAAGTCAAGTTCTTCGCATGCAAGAAATCAACTTGTTTCATGAAGGATTATTTTAATATATAAACATAACTTCTTAAGAGGTAAGTTTGCAAAATCCTTGTCTTTTTGGCAATACTGTGTACGACATGTAGCATTGGCTCACTTTTGCCTATTCTAGACCTTCACTGTACTAGCAAGGAGGATGCCTCTGAATGCATATGCTAACAAACATGTCCAACTAACTCTACAGGCCTAAGCTATACAAAATTGTAAAATGAACAAAAAGCGCCAGTATGTGAAAATAGTTTTAACAGTCTGACTAAACTTGTTTCAGTCCGGAGGTAGAAACTTCAGCACATGCAGGATGTTGGTGTCTACCTGCCATCTTTGTCCTAACACAGAGGTTGTTGGCTTTCACAGCACAAGATCTACAGCTGTTTCTTCAAGGTTTTCTGGCAGAGGAAGTTTGAGGGAAGCTCACGTTTTCTGGTTGGTAGTTCTTTGTTATCAGTAGCTGCTTCTCATTTGATGGATGAATGTCTGCATGGGAGCTACAGTCTTTTGTATGAGCATGTGACAAGTCTGATAGAAAAAAGGAAAGACCCATGGGATTGATAAACAAGATGTTATAGCTGGCCCCATGAAGAGGTAATGGGTCCAGCCCCACCTCTCCCACACAGGTAGGGGAATATTAGTGTAGTCACATGACATGTAGATCATGTGGCTAAATCAGTCCCAAACCCAGGGCTAAAAGAGAAGCCTCCAGAGCACCAAAGAGGGAAGGAGGGCCGTGTCTGCCTGCACCCACCCCAGAAGGAGGGCCCCCTGTGGACTATGGGCCCCCTGAACCAAGGGGGAAGAGACATCCCCTCAGCCCCAGAAGGAGAGCTGGGAAGACCCCTGAACCTGAAGGAGAATCTACAGGCAAGGGAGACCAGGACTGAAGTCACCTCAGCCCTAAGGAGGAGAGATGGGAAGACCCATCCATCTAAAGCTGATTAAACTAAATAAATTTGACCCCAGGAGAAAGACTATTGTTGAAAGACTCTGGGTTTCAGAAATAAACTGCTCAGATCCAAACAAGCTGAGGGTGGGGTGCCTGCAGAACCATGCCTTGACACAAGGGGATGGGATCTGAGACAGACCCCTCTAACCCAAGGGTTCCTTTCCCAGAGATTTATTTCAATCACCAATGTATATACACCAGGAAAAAATGTCTTTGCAGTCTTACTGACCCTTGTCAAAGACGTCTGCCTCAAAATAGCCATGCAAAGCAAAGCATGGCCTATATCTTTCCAATTCTCTCCCGCTCTATGGTGTAAGGCAAGTCTTATCCATTTTCTTATACCCCAGCATAATTTACCTCACAGGATTTTAACAGGACTGCCAGAGAAAGGGGAACTATAACCCTGCTCCCAAGGATTCAAAAGAGAGGCCAACTGTGAATTATCCTGAACTAGCCTTGCCCCTGTTGCTGGGGCTGTTCCAAACTACAGATAAGTAAACCTGAAAGAGAAAGTCAATTTAGAATTAAAGAGATAAGGTGGGTGAGTTAATATTTTATTGGACCAACTTCTATTGGTGAGAGAGAGGAGCTTTCGAGCTACACAGAGGTATTCTCCCAGTGATCCAAAGCAACATAGCTAGGTCAACCTAAGTTTTAGGTGTAGACCAGGCTTAAGAGCAGTGGTTCTCAAACTTTTTTCCTGGTGACCCCTTTCACATAGCAAGCCTCTGAGTACAACCCCCCCCCTTATAGATTAAAAACAATTTTTTATATATTTTACACCATTATAAATACAAGAGGCAAAGCAGGGTTTGGGGTGGAGGTTGACACCTCATGACCCCCAATATAATAACCTCACAACCCTCTGAGGGGTCCCAACCCCCAGTTTGAGAACCCCTGCCTAAGAGGAAAGCCACTGAAGTGGATGGAGTTGCACTAGTGTGAGCGGAGAATCAGGCCTGTAGATTTCAGTGAGGTAGGATAGGATAGGATATAGCTGAGAGCAGACTTCGGCCTAAAGGGGAGCTAAGAAGAGTTTCCAGCCCAGTCTACACTCAAAAGTTAGGTTGATATAGCTACTTCAGTCTGGGGTGTGACAAATCACACCCTTGACTGGAGCAGCTAGGCCAACCTGAGCCCCGTCCCCAGCCCCAGTGTACAAGTAGTTATGCTGACAAAAGAACCCTTCGGAAAGGTGGTATTCCTACACCAATAAAAACACCTTTCATCAGTGTAGGCTGCATCTACACTATGGGGTTATGCTGGCATAGGTATGCCAGCACAGTCTCTGTAGCTTAAACACAGCCAGGCCTGGAGGCATTAGTTCTGAGAGGAGTGAACTGCCCCATTCATCTCAATGAGATGTTATTTCCAAAACCCACTGTTTTTCCCTCCCAAGTAGATACACCTTGACAACTGGGCCCTGGTCTACACTAGGACTTTAGGTCGAATTTAGCAGCGTTAAATTGATGTAAACCTGCACCCGTCCACATGATGAAGCCCTTTTTTTCGACTTAAAGGGCACTTAAAATCGATTTCCTTACTCCACCCCTGACAAGTGGATTAGCGCTTAAATCAGCCTTGCCGGGTCGAATTTGGGGTACTGTGGACACAATTCGACGGTATTGGCCTCCGGGAGCTATCCCAGAGTGCTCTATTGTGACCGCTCTGGACAGCACTCTCAACTCAGATGCACTGGCCAGGAAGACAGGAAAAGAACCGCGAACTTTTGAATCTCATTTCCGGAGACTGCGGGAAATGTGGGACAGCTACCCACAGTGCAACACTCCGGAAGTCGACACTTGCCTCGGTACTGTGGAAGCACTCCGCCGAGTTAATGCACTTAGAGCATTTTCTGTGGGGACACACACACTTGAATATATAAAACCGATTTCTAAAAAACCGACTTCTATAAATTCGACCTAATTTCATAGTGTAGACATACCCTGGGATAAGTGGCCCCCTCCCTCTTCAGGGTATAAAGGAAACCCCTACTGTTGTTCCTGGGGAGAAAGGGGCCCTACCTCTCTTGGAGTGAAAGAGAGTTTCCCTACCTCCACCACTGCAAATTGGGCTGGAACCTCAGTGCAGGGCTGTGCCTCAGTGCAGGGCTGAGCCATGTGACGTGGTGACCCTCAGGCCCCAGATTGCTTTAGTTTAGCTTTGGCCATAGCTGCAGCCAGCCAAGCCCTCAAGTTGGAGCCTCTTTCAGAGAGGTATCCTCTACTCTGGAACTCACCACCACCAACTGGACTGGAAATAGACCAAATTTGCGGACACTCTGGAGCCCATCTATTTTTTGTGGGCTTCGAGAGAAGGGGGAAAGTAGTGAGAGCTTGTGTTCATGGGAAGGGTGAGATATTTGGGATCAATTTTCTAGCAGTCCTATTCTGGTTTTGGGAGGGCTGCTGGATTTTCAGATATTTATATGACATGTATTTTTAAATCTTGTTGAAGACACATGAATACTAGATAGGTGCCTTACTTAATAGGATTTATAAAACAAAAAATAAAGACAATTTGTGTAAGGGTTGCAGGGTCTCGTATGAAAAGGACAATGACAAAGAAGCTTTTCTTGTCTAAGTTGAAGAGGCCATTTTGCAACTCTAATGGGAAAATGACTGACCTCAGGAGCATTTATATGCTTTAAAACTCCTAGCAAAAAAAATTATGCTTTTCTACTTAACATGGAAATCTTCTCATAAACACAAACACAATGAAAGTGAAATGGTGTAGGAGAATACCTATGCATTATGTCCTGCTGTTGCCATAAAGAGGTCCAATGTGCATTAGAATAAGAGGGGGGAGGAAATCTGTTATGGAAGTGTGTGGGAGTTAATATACCAGAACAGTCTATTGTGTAGGTAAGGATCTAGGCAATTTAAGTGCATATTATTTATTTGATAACCTGTAACATACTGGGAGGGGGTGGAACTCACCACTCTTGTACCTCTTGCTGGCTGTCATAGGAATTAGCTCTCCTTGCCAGTGCATCCTCTTCGGGTGGTGCCTCGCTGCCGTCTCTTCTGCTCTGGGACCCATATCACCCCCAGGATTGCAGCATCTTCAGTGACACAGCCCTCTGGCTGTGCCATGCTCTGTGCTCCCTCCTTCTGGCGGAATGTCGCAGTCCCGTACTTCAGCAACTTCCTCAGTGGCGAGTAGGGACACAGGGGGGACCCACTACTCTAGGTCCCAGTCCAGGGACCCTGTCAATGGCCACTGCTTGCGGCGCCTCCTCAGTAGATTTCCCTGGGCCACTTCCCCGTGGCCCCAGCACCCTCTTTGCCCTTGCCTCAGGGCATAGGCTCCAACTCCGTGGGTGCTCCGGGGCTGGCAACCCCCATATCAACACCTCTCCCTCCCCCCAGCACCTCCTGCCCACCAGCAGACCCCCGATCAGTGCCTCATCCTCCCTCCCCACGCCTCCCACCTGCCACAGATCAGCTGTTTCACAGTATCAGGAGGCATGGGGGGTGGGGGGGAAGAGAGGAGCAAGGGCGCAGCACACTCGGGAGAGGGGGCGGAACTGGGTGGGAAGAGGCGGGACAGGAGTGAGGCACTGAGAGAAGGGGTGGAGTGTGGCCACAGCCTGGGTGGAGCCAGGGGGAGCACCCCTCAGCAGATTACAAATTTAGCACCTATGCCTCAGGGCCTCAGCCTGCAAATCCCTGCAGCCCATCAGGAGCTGCCTTTATCTTCCCGGGTCTCTGCCTGCAGCACTGCTCTATCCACAGTGCTTGCTGCCTTCAGCCTGCAAGGCAGCCAGTCCACTCCCTCCTCAAGCTCCAGGGAGTGACTGAAGCTGCTTTGCTAGGCAGCCCTTCTTATATGGGCCAGGCCAGCCCTGATTGGCTGCTCTTTGCAACCCCTCTCTGATGGCTGCCTCCTGCACAGCCTCCCAAGGGCTCTAATAACCCCTTATTGCCCAGTGTGGGGCAGGCACCCCCATCACACAGACTTTTTGAAGTTGTGCCAGAGCAGTGTATATGTCCTTCAAGCAAGGGCTGAAATGTAGATATTGTACTTCATAGACCATTACTGCCAATTTGCAACATTGTGCCAATCTGTAGTCGGGAGTCATCAAAAATAAGTGCTGTTGGTATTCCCATTTGGTATTTGGAACAGACTCAAATTATTAAAATATTGCAAAATCATCTGCTATTCGTTCACTCTTTAAATCATACTTAATAATAGCTTTTTCTCTTGCTATGGCAAGGACTCTAGCGCATAAGACATACATCTCTTGTATTATCAGTAATGAATTAGCTTAGTTTGTAAATATTTTCCAGTAGGTCAGTTTATTCATCACAAGATACAGTGTTCACAGCAAAGGTCATTCTAAAATGCTAAGAATGCAGTGCTAGCTTCATTTCCAATAAAAGATATAAAACAGCCTTTGTGCAAAGGAAGTTTGATATTTTAAACTTTAGTGTCACTATGACTATGAATCAAGACACCTCTATACAGGTCACAGATAGAAACAAGCAGCTAAGTGGAAGAGATGTAGACTGAGCTGAATGTTTCAAACAATAACTGAAATAAAAACAGCAAACCAATGCATGTATATGGTGTCTTCCACACCAAGTTACAACAGGATGGCCAGCAAAGTGTAAGTAAAATGATCAGTGATACGAAAAATGAAGAGCAGCAACAAATAACTATGTCTTTAGATCAGTGTTTAAAGCACAGGTTCCCAAACTGTGGGTCACAACTTCAAAAGGGGTCGTATCATGAGCAGAATGGGTCATAGGTCCAATGGGCCAGATTCAGCCCCTGAGATGATACTGTCCGACCCTGAACCTGTCTGGACTTGTGCCACAAATGCCGCACCAGGAGGTCATCATTTTGAGCTACAAATCGCACATACAGTGCATGCAAGGCCAAGCTGTGTAGAGGCCGCCATTTTGTAGATCACTATGGCAGCCCCCTAGACCAGCATTTGTGGAGCAGGTCTGGATGTGTTGGCTGTGTGGATGTCAATTTGGCCATTTCCACCATCCAGCTGTGCAAACATCCAGCTGAGGGACTTGAATACAAAAAATTCTTATCTGTGGGCAGCAGCCTCATCAACAAAGCATCCTTGTTCCTTGAGCTGGTAGGAACCTGTGCTTGCCTTGTCTGAGATGGGAATCTGCAGTGGCTTGTAAGCTCCTTAAGGAAGGGTCTATATCTTCTTTTATGCCACCTTGAGTACCCTACTGGCGCTTGATAAAGAATCACTGTAAGTCACTGTCTCTGTGCTCCCCTAATATCACCACCCTTGCCTTCCTAAGTCCTGGTCCTCATTTGCTTAAGTGTGAATTCCTCTTTCTGATTTGTGATAAGAGGCACAATTGACTCATTTTTTGCAGAGTATCTGCTGCATCCTCCAACAGTGAATCTAGTGGTGAAGTAATGAATGAAACACAAGAGTGCAAGAAATGTGCTCACAAATATGAGAAGGCTTTCTTTGAGTACGGCTTCACCAGTGGTTTGGTCTAGAACAAAGACAGGCCAAAGTGCCTGGTACCTCACACAGTGTTATCTAGAGAAAACATGAAGCCTAATAATCTTAAAAGACACTTGGAAACCCTTCACAAGGAACACATAAAAACGGTCATACTGGGTAAGACCAAAGGTCCATCTAGCCCATTATCCTGTCTTCCAACAGTTGCCAAGGTCAGGTGCTTCAGAGGGAATGAACAGAACAGGCATTCATCAAGTGATCCATCCCCTGTCGCCCATTCCCAGCTTCTGGTTTTCTAGGAAAACCAAGGTCATTTTTCCAGAATGAAGAATTTTCACATCAACAAATACAATTCAAGAGAGAACAGGAGTACTTGTGGCACCTTAGAGACTAACAAATTTATTTGAGCATAAGCTTTCGTGAGCTACAGTTCAATTCGTCAGATGCATAGAATGGAACATACATATATATAATATTAATATATATATATATATATATATATACATATATATACACACATACAGATAAGTTGGAAGTTACCATACAAACTGTGAGAGGCTAATTAGTTAAAATGAGCTATTATCAGCAGGAGAAAAAAACATTTGTAGTGATAATCAAGATGGCCCATTTAGACAGTTGACAAGAAGGTGCGAGGATACTTAACTTAAGGAAGTAGATTCAATATGTGTAATGACACAGCCACTCCCAGTCTCTATTCAAACCCAAGTTAATGGTATCTAGTTTGCATATTAATTCAAGCTCAGCAGTTTCTCCTTGGAGTCTGTTTTTGAAGCTTTTCTGTTGCAAAATTGCCACCCTTAGATCTTTTACTGAGTGGCCAGAGAGGTTGAAGTGTTCTCCTACCAGTTTTTGAATGTTATGATTCCTGATGTCAGATTTGTGTCCATTTTTTCTTTTGCATAGAGACTGTCCGGTTTGGCCAATGTACATGGCAGAGGGGCATTGCTGGCACATGATAGCATATATCACATTGGTAGATGTGCAGGTGAACGAGCCCCTGATGGTATGGCTAATGTGATTAGGTCCTATGATGGTGTCACTTGAATAAAAACGTGGACAGAGTTGGCATCGGGCTTTGTTGCAAGGACAGGTTCCTGAGTTAGTGTTTTTGTTGTGTGGTGTGTGGTTGCTGGAGAGTATTTGCTTCAGGTTGGGGGGCTGTCTGTAAGCGAGGCCTGGTCTGTCTCCCAAGATCTGTGAGAGTGAGGGATCATTTTTCAGGATAGGTTGTAAATCTTTGATGATGCACTGGAGAGGTTTTAGTTGGGGGCTGAAGGTGACAGCTAGTGGCGTTCTGTTATTTTCTTTGTTGGGCCTGTCCTGTAATTATCACTACAAAAGCTTTTTTTCTCCTGCTGATAATAGCTCATCTTAACTAATTAGCCTCTCACAGTTTGTATGGTAACTTCCAACTGCATCCGATGAAGTGAGCTGTAGCTCACGAAAGCTTATGCTCAAATAAATTGGTTAGTCTCTAAGGTGCCACAAGTACTCCTTTTCTTTTTTCAAACTTATCTGTATGTGTGTATATATATATATATCTTACTATATGTTCCATTCTGTGCATCCGATGAAGTGAGCTGTAGCTCACGAAAGCTTATGCTCTAATAAATTTGTTAGTCTCTAAGGTGCCACAAGTACTCCTGTTCATTTTGCGGATACAGACTAACACGGCTGCTACTCTGAAACCTATCATAATTCAAGAGAGCCGTGTCCTTCTCTGACTGAGCTCAAAAGGCATCATTTGAGGTGTTACCTCATCGCACAGGCCAGGAAGCCTCATACAACTGGAGAGACTTTGATTTTGCCAACTCCAATCAATATGGTGAAAACAATGTGTGGGGAAACTAAGGCAAACAAGCTCAAAGCTCACACTCTCCAACAACACACAGAGTGAAGGAGTGAGGCAATAGCAGCAGATCAGGAAAACACACTGGTGGCATGTCTGAAAAACACAGATGCTTTTGCTCTTCATGTTGATGTGAGCACTGAGGGTACTTCACACACGGGAGGGTGCAATTCTTGAAGACATTCTGTTGTGCCTCCCTCTTCCCAGACACTGGACTTCACAAGGAATATTCGATGTGCTATTTGGCTAAATACAAGACAAAAATATCCCATGTGCTCACATGGTGGGCTTTTGAACAGCTGGAGCGCCGTATGCGAGCCTTGATAAAGCAAATTGCTCCGTCTGCTTTGAGGATTCACTGCATGATTCACAGAGAACAACTGGCATCTAAAGCTCTGAGTTCAGAGCTAGGTGAAGTTTTGCAGCAGGTCTCAGCTATTGGGAACAACATCAAGACGCAGCCTCTTTGCATGTGTCTGTTTGAAAACTGTGTGAAGAAATGGGGTCCAATCGTGACATGTTGTTCCACATGGAAGATCATTGGCTCTCAAGAGGAAAAGTAGTAAGACAATTTTTTGAACTGAAAGACAAGCTATATACCTATGCAATGAACGGCAAAATGAGTGAATCTGTTGATTTTCTATGTCACCAGAGGAAGATGTGCCTTCTTGCCTATATCACAAACATAACCAGGAAACTGAATGAACTGAATACAGGTCAGCAAGAAAAAAACACCCACATCCTTCAGCTGAGTGACTGAATCACAGTATTCATGAAGAAAACTGTTTTCTGTAAGAACACTCCATTGAAGACGAACTATAAGTCCTTCCCGCTGCTTTGCAAGCTCCTTGCTGACAATGAAATTATTCAGCCTCTCACACAGGTAATGGCTCAGCATCTCAGCTGGCGGGAAGAACAGTTTGCATCCTTTTCTCCCAACTTGGATGTAACAAAGTCTGTTTGGGAGCGAAACCTCTTTCAGTGCAAGCCTGATGCTATGGATTTGACATCAGCTGAAATCAAACAGCTCATCAAAATTTCCAGTTCTTGCAAGGAACATATGGTCAACTGGTTCTCCTGGCATAGGTGACTGGTAACCGCTGATAGTGAGAGGGGGCACAATGGCAGGTCACTCCCTCACCACCACAGCCGTGGTCAACTTCCTGGTGACAGCCAAGGCACCTTCCAGCAACACCCGCTTGACCACAATGCCTCCCTGGCAATGGCGCACTGGGCAGTTGCCCACGTCGCCCACCCTTATGGCCAGCCCTGCCAGGGTCAGCCTTAGGGAAAATGGCATTCTGGGCAAACCAATCACCCTGCCTCCCCACACTGCCTCCCTGGGTTCCATGGGTGGTGGGTGAACCACAGGCTCTGGGAAGCTAGCCCCCAGCTAGCCCGCAGCCCGGCCCACCCCTTCCACCTGAGGCCCTGCCCCTCCCTCCCTTCCCCCTAATGAAGCCCAGAGTGCCCCCCCCAGCCCTGGGCCTCCCAAGTGCCTCCAGCCCCATAGCGCCCAGCGGGCAGTGCACACACCCCCAGCCCCGGAGCACTAGACCAGCAGGCGGGGCGTGCCCCTCCACCAGCCCCGGAGCACCGAGCGGCATGCGGCCCCCCAGCCCTAGAGCGCTGGGTGGCCCCAGCCACCCCAAGTCCCAACCACCCTAGCCCCAGCCCCAGCCAGCTTCCCAGAAGAGGAGCAGCATGCCTGGGCTGGGGCCAACTAGTGGCAAGCAGGAGAGAGGCTCGGGGAGGAGTGAGAGTGGGGGCACATGGGGCTGTTTGGGGAGGCACAGCCTTCTCCTGCCTATGCTACCCGCCGCCCATGCTGGGCTCCCTACCCCCCCATCCATCACCCCAGCCCCTGCTGCCTCCCCGGGCTCCCCACCCCCAGCTCCCCAGGCCTGCTGCCTCTCCCCCCGTTGCCCCAGCTGACTCCCGAGCTCCAGGCAGATTAGTCCAGACACATACTCGAGCAGGTATCTGCTGCTGCCCAGAGAGAAAGGGATGGGACTCAGCAGACTTCCCCGCACCCTGTCTGGCAGAGAGCTGTGCTGCCAGTGCAGTTTCATTTCCCTGCTCCTGGCACCACCTAGTGAGGATCAGTGGGAGCGCTTGTGGCTGGTGCCTTTCCCAGGAATATCCCTTCAGCCATGCTCAGCCCAATTCCCACCTTGGCAGAAATCGGGGGGGAATGTGACCCCACATACCCGCCCCACCATGCATCACCTATCTTTCCTGGAGTTATGCTTCACTGGAAAGAATCAATATCCTGCACTCTCAGCACATGCCTTGAAACTGATGGTGCCATTTGTGAGCACGTATTTGTGTGAAGCTGGATTCAGTAAATAGGGCCCTCCTTAGGCATATGCAGCACACGCAGCTGCGTAGGGCACCCGAAAATTTAGGGCACCCATCCCACCTCTTCCTATCCCTGTTCTGACCCTTCCCGCAGGCTCCCACCACAGCTGGCTGCTGCAGCCTGGTGAGTCTTCCTTGGGAGGGGATCTAGTAACTTAAAAGTGAAAAAGCCTTCCAGCCCTCCAGACCTATTAGCACAACACTGAAACTGTTAAAGAGCCAGTCAAGTGGTAATGAAGCCATTTAACAGGCATTTGCCAACCCCCAGGTATTTACTGACAGGTTTCAGAGTAACAGCCGTGTTAGTCTGTATTTGCAAAAAGAAAAGGAGTACTTGTGGCACCTTAAAGACTAACCAATTTATTTGAGCATAAGCTTTCATGAGCTACAGCTCACTTCATCGGATGCATACTGTGGAAAGTATAGAAGATCTTTTTATACACACAAAGCATGAAAAAATGGGTGTTTACCACTACAAAAGGTTTTCTCTCTCCCCACCCCACTCTCCTGCTGGTAATAGCTTATCTAAAGTGATCACTCTCATTACAATGTGTATGATAATCAAGTTGGGCCATTTCCAGCACAAATCCAGGGTTTAACAAGAACGTCCGGGGGGGGGGGGGTAGGAAAAAACAAGGGGAAATAGGTTACCTTGCATAATGGCTTAGCCACTCCCTGTCTCTATTCAAGCCTAAGTTAATTGTATCCAATTTGCAAATGAATTCCAATTCAACAGTCTCTCGCTGGAGTCTGGTTTTGAAGTTTTTTTGTTGTAATATCGCAACTTTCATGTCTGTAATCACGTGACCAGAGAGACTGAAGTGTTCTCCGACTGGTTTATGAATGTTATAATTCTTGACATCTGATTTGTGTCCATTTATTCTTTTACGTAGAGACTGTCCAGTTTGACCAATGTACATGGCAGAGGGGCATTGCTGGCACATGATGGCATATATCACATTGGTGGATGTGCAGGTGAACGAGCCTCTGATAGTGTGGCTGATGTTATTAGGCCCTGTGATGGTGTCCCCTGAATAGACATGTGGGCACAGTTGGCAACGGGCTTTGTTGCAAGGATAGATTCCTGGGTTAGTGGTTCTGTTGTGTGGTATGTGGTTGCTGGTGAGTATTTGCTTCAGGTTGGGGGGCTGTCTGTAGGCAAGGACTGGCCTGTCTCCCAAGATTTGTGAGAGTGTTGGGTCATCCTTCAGGATAGGTTGTGGATCCTTAATAATGCGTTGGAGAGGTTTTAGTTGGGGGCTGAAGGTGACGGCTAGTGGCGTTCTGTTATTTTCTTTGTTAGGCCTGTCCTGTAGTAGATGACTTCTGGGAACTCTTCTGGCTCTATCAATCTGTTTCTTCACTTCCGCAGGTAGGTATTGTAGTTGTAAGAATGCTTGATAGAGATCTTGTAGGTGTTTGTCTCTGTCTGAGGGGTTGGAGCAAATGCAGTTGTATCTTAGAGCTTGGCTGTAGACAGTGGATCGTGTGGTGTGGTCAGGGTGAAAGCTGGAGGCATGTAGGTAGGAATAGCGGTCAGTAGGTTTCCGGTATAGGGTGGTGTTTATGTGACCATCGTTTATTAGCACTGTAGTGTCCAGGAAGTGGATCTCTTGTGTGGACTGGACCAGGCTGAGGTTGATGGTGGGATGGAAATTGTTGAAATCATGGTGGAATTCCTCAAGGGCTTCTTTTCCATGGGTCCAGATGATGAAGATGTCATCAATATAGTGCAAGTAGAGTAGGGGCGTAAGGGGATGAGAGCTGAGGAAGCGTTGTTCTAAGTCAGCCATAAAAATGTTGGCATACTGTGGGGCCATGCGGGTACCCATAGCAGTGCCGCTGATTTGAAGGTATACATTCTCCTCAAATGTAAAATAGTTATGGGTAAGGACAAAGTCACAAAGTTCAGCCACCAGGTTAGCCGTGACATTATCGGGGATAGTGTTCTTGACGGCTTGTAGTCCATCTTTGTGTGGAATGTTGGTGTAGAGGGCTTCTACATCCATAGTGGCCAGGATGGTGTTATCAGGAAGATCACCGATGGATTGTAGTTTCCTCAGGAAGTCAGTGGTGTCTCGAAGGTAGCTGGTAGTGCTGGTAGTGTAGGGCCTGAGGAGGGAGTCTACATAGCCAGACAATCCTGCTGTCAGGATGCCAATGCCTGAGATGATGGGGAGCCCAGGATTTCAAGGTTTATGGATCTTGGGTAGTAGTAGAATATCCCAGGTCGGGGTTTCAGGGGTGTGTCTGTGCGGATTTGATCTTGTGCTTTTTCAGGGAGTTTCTTGAGCAAATGCTGTAGTTTCTTTTGGTAACTCTCAGTGGGATCAGAGGGTAATGGCTTGTAGAAAGAGGTGCTGGAGAGCTGCCGAGCAGCCTCTTGTTCATATTCCGACCTATTCATGATGACAACAGCACCTCCTTTGTCAGCCTTTTTGATTATGATGTCAGAGTTGTTTCTGAGGCTGTGGATGGCATTGTGTTCTGCACGGCTGAGGTTATGGGGCAAGTGATGCTGCTTTTCCACAATTTCAGCCCGTGCACGTCGGCGGAAGCACTCTATGTAGAAGTCCAGTCTGCTGTCTCGACCTTCAGGAGGAGTCCATCTAGAATCCTTCTTTTTGTAGTGTTGGTAGGGAGGTCTCTGTGGATTAGTATGTTGTTCAGGGGTGTGTTGGAAATATTCCTTGAGTCGGAGACGTCGAAAATAGGATTCTAGGTCACCACAGAACTGTATCATGGTCGTGGCGGTGGAGGGGCAGAAGGAGAGGACCCAAGATAGATTGATAGAGCCAGAAGAGTTCCCAGAAGTCACCTACTACAGGACAGGCCTAACAAAGAAAATAACAGAACGCCACTAGCAGTCACCTTCAGCCCCCAACTAAAACCCCTCGAACGCGTTATTAAGGATCCACAACCTATCCTGAAGGATGACCCAACACTCTCACAAATCTTGGGAGACAGGCCAGTCCTTGCCTACAGACAGCCCCCCAACCTGAAGCAAATACTCACCAGCAACCACATACCACACAACAGAACCACTAACCCAGGAACCTATCCTTGCAACAAAGCCCGTTGCCAACTGTGCCCACATATCTATTCAGGGGACACCATCACAGGGCCTAATAACATCAGCCACACTATCAGAGGCTCGTTCACCTGCACATCCACCAATGTGATATATGCCATCATGTGCCAGCAATGCCCCTCTGCCATGTACATTGGTCAAACTGGACAGTCTCTACGTAAAAGAATAAATGGACACAAATCAGATGTCAAGAATTATAACATTCATAAACCAGTCGGAGAACACTTCAATCTCTCTGGTCACGCGATTACAGACATGAAAGTTGCGATATTACAACAAAAAAACTTCAAAACCAGACTCCAGCGAGAGACTGTTGAATTGGAATTCATTTGCAAATTGGATAGAATTATCTTAGGCTTGAATAGAGACAGGGAGTGGCTAAGTCATTATGCAAGGTAACCTATTTCCCCTTGTTTTTTCCTACCCCCCCCTCCCCCGGACGTTCTTGTTAAACCCTGGATTTGTGCTGGGAATGGCCCACCTTGATTATCATACACATTATAATGAGAGTGATCACTTTAGATAAGCTATTACCAGCAGGAGAGTGGGGTGGGGGGAGAGAAAACCTTTTGTAGTGGTAAACACCCATTTTTTCATGCTTTGTGTGTATAAAAAGATCTTCTATACTTTCCACAGAATGCATCAGATGAAGTGAGCTGTAGCTCACGAAAGCTTATGCTCAAATAAATTGGTTAGTCTCTAAGGTGCCACAAGTACTCCTTTTCTTTTTTCAGGTTTCTGAATTTACTGACAAAAACAGTTGTACATGACTGTAATATTTACTCAGAACATGTTAGTCTACAGGACCTCAGTTTAACATTTGTTTTAAAAATATTTCATTAGTGTGTTGCTGAAGATAATAAAATCACATCTCTAAAAATCCTTGCATAGATTTTTATATGCACAATCTGAGTATTCCTCTTTAGACTTAAATGCTTGGATCTTCAGACATAGATTTTTAAATAAATCCTTCAAAAGACCACCCTTATCTAAAATACACATTTTAATTTTAATTCCTATAGTACAAAAAACTTGCTTCCAAAGTCTTCCCGTCCTTTCTGTCCATCCCTTTCTCCCTTCACTCCCCTGTTGAAGGGAGCCTTTAAAGGGACAACACCCCTTTCCTGCCAGATAGCTGGACAAGTGAGTTTCCCTTTCTTTACTTCTGACTGTTTGATGAATTAGTTTTAAGAGAACCCTCTAGCAAAATCAGTATCTTAGTAAGATATAAAATCCTTTGTTATGCCTAAATGTTTTTATAGTTGGTGAAATTTCATAAACATGTATATTGTTATGGAGGTCACACAAAGTAAATTAGTGTTCCCTTTTTCTAAAAAGCAATGAACATTGTTATGAACACACTAAACCTCTGTGACTAATTAATTTAAAATAATGTCTTTGTTTCAGTGAGTTAAATATGAAGTAATTTGGAATGCTTACTTTATGAAGGCTTAAGAGTACATTTAAAATATAAAATCATCTTAGAAATACTGATTAAGAAAATGTAAAACAGAGAAGCATCATGTATTCCATAATATTTAATGTTGTATTCAGCAGGACAGCTGACTTGCCCTTACTACAAAGTTTTTGCAAATAAATCTCTGACAGACTTCAGGGTACATCAAAACACCTGTGACTGACATTTTTTATTTCCAAGTTTAGTGCTTTAATTAGGTACTTTCTTTCTGCATGTCCAGTCTTCACCTTCTGGCATGCAGTCAAAAACATGCTCTATTTTCTTTAGAAAGAAATTGCAGAAGAGTGGTTTTTTCAAATGTTATTTGCTTCATTTGGGTTCAGGGATTTGGCTGGAAGGGGGTGATCAGGGAGGGGGAGGGAAGAGAGGAGGGAGACAGTGGGGAGGGATAGAGCCTGGGCAGAATGGGGGTGAGGCTTGGGGCAGAGCAGGGGTGGAGTGTGGGTGGGGCCACAGGTAGAAGGTAGATAGAAGTGGACTAGGGAGCTAGTCTCCCCAAGCGGCAGCTTCACCCACTGCCCACAACAGCAGGTAAGAGTGGGTCAGCTCCCGCACACCGAGTGTGCACTGCAGTCTCCTTAGGCAGGGTCCGTATTCACAGAGCCAAATGCATCGGTGACATGCATTCTGCATGAGGGAGAGGGTGCGGGGGTCTCTGCAGGGAACTGTGATTCTCTGCTGCCGTGAGGCGGGTTGGGCAATGCGGTATCCTTTGCTTCCTCATCCCTCCCCCTGCCCCCGAGCTGTTACCCTGGGCTGCCATCGGGCATAGGGGCACCAGTTTAATAATACTGCATAGGGCCCCATAAATCCTAAGTACGGCCCTGTCAGTACACTTGTGTCCATCAAGTCTCAGTATCAATCTACCATTGGTGTCACATGTGCAGTTTCTACCAGGCTGACAGACTTCAGGAAGCTGTATCACAACACATAAGCCCATGTGGGGCGGGCCTTGGGGCTGTCTGTTTGTTTGTTTCAGGGAAGCCTGGCTGTTTAAAAATAGCCAGAGCTTCGCGAACCAGCTGAGCGGCGGCGAACCAGCTGAGCAGCGGGGGACAGCAGAGCAGCACACAGCAGGAGTTTGCCTGGGATTGGTGAGTATCCGAGTGCTTGTTTGCTGAGTAAGTATCCGAGTGTGTGTGTGTTTGCTGGGAGGGCAGTGTGAGAGCCTGAGCGAGTGCCTGACTGGCTGGTAGCCTTCAGGGGGCGGGCCTTGGGGCTGTCTGTTTGTTTGTTTCAGGGAAGCCTGGCTGTTTAAAAATAGCCAGAGCTTCGCGAACCAGCTGAGCAGCGGGGGACAGCAAAGCAGCACACAGCAGGAGTTTGCCTGGGAGTTCGCCTGGAGTGAGCCCAGTGAGGCTTACATCTTGTCAACTTCTCTGAGGAAGCTCATAGTAGGAAAGTGATATGGAAGGGGGGGGTTCAGCTGTTGTGACCTGCACTGGATGTGCAATGTTTGTCTTTCTTCCACAGGACAGAAGCGACTTTGTCTGTACAAAGTGCAAGCTGGTCTCCATATTGGAAGAGAAGATTGAAGGTCTGGAGCAACAGATAACGACCCTGCGTTGCATACGAGAATCTGAGGATTTTCTGGACACAAGTCAGGATATGCTTCTACGGGCGCAAAGCTCTAAAGATTTAGAGCAGGTTGCACAGCGGAGCCAAGAGGCCAGTGAAGAAGCTTGGCAACATGTGACCTCCAGAAGAAGAGGGGGGAATGTCCGGGTTCCAGCAACGCAGACACAGGTAACTAACCGCTTTCATGTTCTCTCCACAGGTACCATTGCGGAGAGTGGACCAGACGATACGTCTGGGGGGAGAAAGCAGAAGGAGACTCTGTTGGTTGGAAGGCATGCGATGCGATGTCCTGAGTTTGGGGGTTCCACGACCACCACTCCCAAGAGAAGGAGGCGGGTGGTGGTGGTCGGGGACTCTCTCCTCCGGGGGACTGAGTCATCTATCTGCCGCCCTGACCGGGAAAACCGAGAAGTCTGCTGCTTGCCAGGGGCTAAGATTCGCGATGTGACGGAGAGACTGCCGAGACTCATCAAGCCCTCGGATCGCTACCCCTTCCTGCTTCTCCACGTGGGCACCAATGATACTGCCAAGAATGACCTTGAGCGGATCACTGCAGACTACGTGGCTCTTGGAAGAAGGATAAAGGAGTTTGAGGCGCAAGTGGTGTTCTCGTCCATCCTCCCCGTGGAAGGAAAAGGCCAGGGCAGGGACCGTCGAATCGTGGAAGTCAACGAATGGCTACGCAGGTGGTGTCGGAGAGAAGGCTTTGGATTCTTTGACCATGGGATGGTGTTCCATGAAGGAGGAGTGCTGGGCAGAGACGGGCTCCATCTTACGAAGAGAGGGAAGAGCATCTTTGCGAGCAGGCTGGCTAACCTAGTAAGGAGGGCTTTAAACTAGGTTCACCGGGGGAAGGAGACCAAAGCCCTGAGGTAAGTGGGAAAACGGGAGGAAGCACAGGCAGGAACGTCTGTGAGGGGAGGGCTCCTGCCTCATACTGAGAATGAGGGGCGATCAGCAGGTTCTCTCAAGTGCTTATATACGAATGCACAAAGCCTTGGAAACAAGCAGGGAGAACTGGAGGGCCTGGTGATGTCAGGGAATTATGACATGATTGGAATAACAGAGACTTGGTGGGATAACTCACATGACTGGAGTACTGTCATGGATGGTTATAAACTGTTCAGGAAGGACAGGCAGGGCAGAAAAGGTGGGGGAGTAGCACTGTATGTAAGGGAGCAGTATGACTGCTCAGAGCTCCGGTACGAAACTGCAGAAAAACCTGAGTGTCTCTGGATTAAGTTTAGAAGTGTGAGTAATAAGAGTGATGTAGTGGTGGGAGTCTGTTATAGACCACCGGACCAGGGGGATGAGGTGGATGAGGCTTTCTTCCGGCAACTTGCAGAAGCTACTAGATCGCACGCCCTGGTTCTCATGGGTGACTTTAATTTTCCTGATATTTGCTGGGAGAGCAATACAGCGGTGCATAGACAATCCAGGAAGTTTTTAGAAAGCGTAGGGGACAATTTCCTGGTGCAAGTGCTAGACGAGCCAACTAGGGGGGGAGCTTTTCTTGACCTGCTGCTTTTCTTGACCTGCTGCTCACAAACAGGGAAGAATTAGTGGGGGAAGCAAAAGTGGATGGGAATCTGGGAGGCAGTGACCATGAGATGGTCGAGTTCAGGATCCTGACACAGGGAAGAAAGGTAAGCAGCAGGATACGGACCCTGGACTTCAGGAAAGCAGACTTCGACTCCCTCAGGGAGCGGATGGGTAGGATCCCCTGGGGGACTAACATGAAGGGGAAAGGAGTCCAGGAGAGCTGGCTGTATTTCAAGGAATCCCTGTTGAGGTTACAGGGACAAACCATCCCGATGAGTCGAAAGAATAGTAAATATGGCAGGCGACCAGCTTGGCTTAATGGTGAAATCCTAGCGGATCTTAAACATAAAAAAGAAGCTCACAAGAAGTGGAAGGTTGGACATATGACCAGGGAAGAGTATAAAAATATTGCTCAGGCATGTAGGAATGAAATCAGGAGGGCCAAATCGCACCTGGAGCTGCAGCTAGCAAGAGATGTCAAGAGTAACAAGAAGGGTTTCTTCAGGTATGTTGGCAACAAGAAGAAAGCCAAGGAAAGTGTGGGCCCCTTACTGAATGAGGGAGGCAACCTAGTGACAGAGGATGTGGAAAAAGCTAATGTGCTCAATGCTTTTTTTGCCTCTGTCTTCACTAACAAGGACAGCTCCCAGACTGCTGCGCTGGGCATCGCAACATGGGGAGTAGATGGCCAGCCCTCTGTGGAGAAAGAGGTGGTTAGGGACTATTTAGAAAAGCTGGACGTGCACAAGTCCATGGGGCCGGACGAGTTGCATCTGAGAGTGCTAAAGGAATTGGCGGATGTGATTGCAGAGCCATTGGCCGTTATCTTTGAAAACTCGTGGCGAACAGGGGAAGTCCCAGATGACTGGAAAAAGGCTAATGTAGTGCCAATCTTTAAAAAAGGGAAGAAGGAGGATCCTGGGAACTACAGGCCAGTCAGCCTCACCTCAGTCCCCGGAAAAATCATGGAGCAGGTCCTCAAGGAATCAATCCTGAAGCACTTACACGAGAGGAAAGTGATCAGGAACAGTCAGCATGGATTCACCAAGGGAAGGTCATGCCTGACTATGATGAGATTACTGATTCTGTGGATGAAGGGAAAGCAGTGGATGTATTGTTTCTTGACTTTAGCAAAGCTTTTGACACGGTCTCCCACAGTATTCTTGTCAGCAAGTTAAAGAAGTATGGGCTGGATGAATGTACTATAAGGTGGGTAGAAAGTTGGCTAGATTGTCGGGCTCAACGGGTAGTGATCAATGGCTCCATGTCTAGTTGGCAGCCGGTGTCAAGTGGAGTGCCCCAGGGGTCGGTCCTGGGGCCGGTTTTGTTCAATATCTTCATAAATGATCTGGAGGATGGTGTGGATTGCACTCTCAGCAAATTTGCGGATGATACTAAACTGGGAGGAGTGGTAGATACGTTGGAGGGCAGAGATAGGATACAGAGGGACCTAGACAAATTGGAGGATTGGGCCAAAAGAAACCTGATGAGGTTCAATAAGGATAAGTGCAGGGTCCTTCACTTAGGACGGAAGAACCCAATGCACAGCTACAGACTAGGGACCGAATGGCTAGGCAGCAGTTCTGCGGAAAAGGACCTAGGGGTTACAATGGACGAGAAGCTGGATATGAGTCAGCAGTGTGCCCTTGTTGCCAAGAAGGCCAATGGCATTTTGGGATGTATAAGTAGGGGCATAGCGAGCAGATCGAGGGACGTGATCGTTCCCCTCTATTCGACATTGGTGAGGCCTCATCTGGAGTACTGTGCCCAGTTTTGGGCCCCACACTACAAGAAGGATGTGGATAAATTGGAGAGAGTCCAGCGAAGGGCAACAAAAATGATTAGGGGTCTGGAACACATGACTTATGAGGAGCGGCTGAGGAAACTGGGATTGTTTAGTCTGCAGAAGAGAAGAATGAGGGGGGATTTGATAGCTGCTTTCAACTACCTGAGAGGTGGTTCCAAAGAGGATGGTTCTAGACTATTCTCAGTGGTAGAAGATGACAGGACAAGGAGTAATGGTCTCAAGTTGCAGTGGGGGAGGTTTAGGTTGGATATTAGGAAAAACTTTTTCACTAGGAGGGTGGTGAAACACTGGAATGCGTTACCTAGGGAGGTGGTAGAATCTCCTTCCTTAGAAGTTTTTAAGGTCAGGCTTGACAAAGCCCTGGCTGGGATGATTTAATTGGGGATTGGTCCTGCTTTGAGCAGGGGGTTGGACTAGATGACCTCCTGAGGTCCCTTCCAACCCTGATATTCTATGATTCTATGTGTCACATTAAATAACTTACTTTACATGTAAATTCCTTGGATTCCTTGGTCACTGTGTTGTGGTCTGGAATCACAGGAAACAGTAAAAATCTCAAAATGGGATCAGAAAGGCAAAAACTTTGGGAACCTCTGATTTAAAGTGACTATGAAGTGTTCCCCAGGGTACAACCTGGAACTGGGATACTGCTGTGCCCCCTTAACTCTCCAGCCGGGGCTGTCTCACAATGCTTTGCTAGTGACAAGCAGCAAACCCCTCCAGGCACTGTTATTACTCAGTACAACAGCATGTGAAGCCCCAGGCACAGCTAAATTGCATGAATGGTCCTTGAGCCACTCACGAATCATGGAGAAAGGCACCAGCAAATCTCCCAAGCCCTGAGCCTTGCACCCTCGGAATATACCATCTTGACCTGATCACAAGCCTGACCAGAGTAAGTTCATTAGCCAGTCCGCCCCTCCCTCAATGTGGAGAGGACATACAATAACCTTTGTAAACTGAGCTGAGATTTCCCAAGCACTTCCAGCAAAACACACGGTTTAGATTTATTAACTACAGAAAGATAGATTTTTAAGTGATTATAAGTGGTAAGCACAAAAGGTCAGAGATAGTTACCAAAGAAAATAAAAGTGCACAGTCTAATAAACAGTATTCGGATCAAGCAATTTTTCTCACCCCACTGGATGCTGTAGATAAGTAACAGTCCTTAATACACAGGCTTCCCTTTAATTCTGGGACCAGTTTCCTCAGTTCAAGTCTTTGTCTTCCCAGCATTCTTGTTGCTTCCACTGTAGGTGGAGGAGGAGAAAGGTCAAAGCATAATGTCACTGTCTCCTATTTTATATCCTCAGTTCATGTGCCTGGAAAACACTAGCCCAGATATGTCCTGGCAGGCTTTGCTGAGACACAGAGTTGAGCAATCCCCCACTGTGTGATACTTGTGCAGCCCTCTTACAGCAGTAAATCCCTTGTCTACAACTCTCCTGCTGATTAGTGGTCGCTTAACATCCTCCTGGGAGTGGATCACCGCCTTTGTTGTCACTGGGGAACTAGCAGTAGAGACTCTCAAACTTACAACACATTTCAGTAACAACCATACAGCAAAATCTCATAACTTCATACATATTAACGACATACATATTTGGACAGAACAATGGGTTTCAGCAGATCATAATATCATACATGGCATTCTTTGTATGAAATATCTCATACATAAATGACAGGGGTGAATATAGGGGGTCCAGTTGCAGCTTCAAGGTACAGAGTGCCACAGTGACCTGCAAAGGATTTTCTTTTAAACTGGGTTTGTGCACTTTTAAAGAGAGCATGAAAAGTTGTTTAGGGGGAGAAGTTTTGTATTTGGGGGGGGATTATTTAGAAATATAAGTAATGTCAAGTTGGATCTTTCTTGGTTTGCTGGAGGTCTCAAGGATGTGTATTGTGAGTACTAAAAACAGGTGAGGGTACTGAATCTTTAACAGAGACTTCCCTTAGCCAAAATATTCCTTCGTGTTTGAAGTTAAATAGGCGTTAACATGACCAAGCAAAACCAAAGAGTTTTAAAAAGGTTTGACTAAAATCTGTTCTCTCTCTCTCAGTTCCTCAAATGTTCCACTCTTGGCTCTTACTAGGTTAACAATTCATTAGTTTTCCAGCCATCATAGGCCTAGTCTATACTGGGAAATTACATCTATTGAAACACCAGTTCATTAATATGATGTTCAACACTCCATGTAGACAAGCACTGTCATGTTTAACATCATGTCAGCTGGTTCTGGTTAAATCTAGAGTTCATTGTAGAGTTAATTACAACCAGATGACACCATGTGAAACATAATTGTCCCTACCTATATTGAGTGCAAAGTTATGTTTCACATTGTGTTAGTTAACACAATTAATAAACATGTATTCTAACTTTCAGTGTAGACCAGCGGACCCCAAACTTTTGAGGGTTGTGCCCCTTTTACCCCTGTCTGCGCCCTCTGCCCCCCTCCCCCGGAGCCAGGGCCGGGCTGCAGCTCTGAGGGGGGATGTGGACAGGGATAAGGGGGCTGAGGCTGGGGCTGCAGTTGGGGCTGGGGCTGGGGCTGGGAGCTGGACGGTAGCCAGGAGTCAAGGCTGGGGGTGGGAACGACGCCACAGCTGGGCTGTAGTGGGAGCCTGCAGCTGGGCCCACAGCCAGGTGCGACTCTGCTCCCGGCCTCGTCCCCAGAGTCAGCCCCAGGCCGGAAACAGAGCCACAGTCAGTGGCCGAGGCTGGGGACAAGGCCAGGCACTGGGCCAGGAGCCGGGGACGGGGAGGGGTTGGGTCCTTCTCCCTCCCTGCCCCCGATAGGTGTTGCCCGGGCCCTGCTGTACCCTCCTGGACGTTCCTCCACACCCCCCTAGGAGGATCCACCCTACAGTTTGGGGACTTCTGATGTAGACTAAGCCAGAGAGATTTTCAAGCTTAGACTCTACTTGAATTTCCAGTGTGAGAGACAAACAGAAATAACTAAAAAAATAACCCCAAAAACTAACACACAACTTTTCAGCTCTTCTTTCTGGATTAAAAAGTAGCAGAAAAAGCATGGATGCCCAGTTTTGTTCCTGTGCAGGTCATCTTTAACTGATGGTATGGACGAGGCATTCTGGCTATCAGAAGGAAGTGGACTTCATTGTAAATGGAAGCTTTGTCCTCGTACATACTCAGTAACAAGAAATGGCTGTGTCACATGGATGTTTTGTCACAGGAGAGCAAAGCAGGGGCAGCCAGGCTCTTGGGCATAGCAACAGCCAGGCTGGATTACCAGGCCAGGATTACCAGGCCCTAAGGAGCAGCTGGTTGGATGGCACACAGTTAGTAGTTGCAGCCATGTGGCTGTCCTAGTGGAGGACTGCGTGTGCACAGCAGAGAAGCAGTGCACTGCCTAGCATGAGATAGTGCGATGAATCAGCAAAGAGATGTCTTGGACAGAACTTCCCAAGACTACCTAGTATAATGAGGTTTCAGAGTGATAGCCGTTATTTTTCGTATAAAGAGAAGCATCAGGAGTTCTGTTATGGGGTGAACCAACCCTTACTGTGACTGAAGGGATTAATATGAACCCACAGGCCCTATCAGCCCCTCCCCACAATACCTGCAGTCTGCCTCAAGCCTAGAGGGAGGAGTTAAAACCTGGTTCAGCTGGGAGTTGACGGGGGGAAGGACACCAGATGTCTGGTTCTCGCTTAGCAGGTGTTAGGGAGGTAAGATGGACTGCTAGCAGACAGCCTCTCTGAAGGAAGGTAGGGAGACCAGCAACAGGGAGCTGAAGGAAAGCTGGAGAGGGAGTGAATGTGCCCAGGCTTCTTCGTGCTGGTGGAGGGGCCTGCAGGAAGATTCATTCTGCCAAGGGAGTAGAGAAAGCTTTCCTGAAGCAGAACCACCTGCCTGGCAGAAAGGGCTAGGGAGCTCAGCTGTAAGCCTGTGCAAGAGGCTTAGACTGTATCTACGCTAGAAGTGCTATGGTGGCAGCACTGCAGCTATGCTGCTGTAGTGTAGACATTTGCCACTCTGATAGAAGGGGTTTTTCCGTTGCTGTAGTAAATCCAGCCCCTGGCAAGACAGTAGCTAAGTTGACAGAAGAATTCTTCTATCAGTGTAGCAGTGTCTACACTGGGGCTTAGGTTGGCTTAGTTACATTTCTCGGGGGGTGACTTTTTTGCACTCCTGAGCGATGTAGCTAGGTTAACTTAAGTTTCAGTCGTAGACCAGGCCTTAGAGAGAGACAGGCCCTGATATACTAGGAAGGGGCTGTGGGAAAGGCCTAAGTCAAGGTCAGGCAGGAAGTAGTGTAGGGAGATAGCAAGGAGTATGTTGTCAGGCCTTGGCAGTGGAAGCTGGCACTTGGTGTCAACCCTGGCCCTGGCTGCATAGCAGCGAGAACTAGCTCCGGCCGCGTGGCTGTAGGCGCTGATCCCCAGGTATGCAGCCCTGGGCCCCAGCTCTGGACTCTGGCCATGCGGTGGCAGGTGCTGGCTCTGGGTGCTAACCGCTGGCTCTGGCCACATGGCGTCAGGGCACACACACAGACACACACCACCACCCTGGCCCCCCACTGCCTCCCCCAGTCCCCCATCCATCCCATCACCCCTGCTGCCTCCCCCTCTGACCACCCCATCCAGGCCTTAATTTGTCCTGGGACTTTCTGAGACTAAGTGTGCTGTGAAAAGTGATGTTAACAAATTTCACTTTTCACAGCATTATTTTTATGGAGTCTGCAAAAAAAAAAAACCCTACATAAATAAATTAGAATGATTTGGATGTGTGTATGTGTGTATTTATTTTTCCTAAAGTTAAGTATTTTAGGGAAAAGTGTCAATACAGCCACTTGTAAGAGTTGTTGGCAGCACTCTGAGGCTACCAAAAATAAATTTGTTGAGAACCCCTATGCTAGTGCACAACAAACTGGAACATTCAGCTAAGAAAACAAGAGCCATGGGATCTTTTGTGTGCAAGCAGAACACAGGTTTTCAAGGTTTCCTTCAAAAAGATCTACATAAACAATTGCATTCAATGTACTTTATCTACCTAAGAAAAATGAAAGTTTGGTTAAAGCTGCTGAGATTTGAACATAAGTATCAGCAAGCCTGGTATTTCAAACAGAGGCTTAGTTTAGAAAGCCACTTTCACCTGCAACTCCTCTTGTCATGATTTTCCATGCTCTCTCTATTGTTTCACTCCCTTGTTTTTTCATCTGTCTGTCCCACAAGAGGCTTTATAGCTCATTATGTTTTCTTTATTGGTTTGTGTTTACCTCATTGAAACATCCTCTCAGAGAACAGCTATTGAAAAGACGTTTGTCAGCTAGCCTTGCTCTCGTTTCTTCTAATTAGTGGGAACATTGTGGTAGGGATCACAAGTCCTGGGTTTCAATGAGATGGGATTGTTTATAACAGGAGAAAACATTTTGATCTCACTTTCACTTGCTTTATACCCAGTCAGTCATGCTTTCTGAAGTCACGCCAAACATGGTTTGCTCTTACCTCATGTGAAATATAGCCACATTCAGCTGTTGCTGATAGTCATTGTCAACAACCCTAAGGTAACAAAGCTCCTGAACAGACCTCCCCGCTATCTCAAGATTTGGTACTGAAAAATGGGGCATTAGTGGTTATTTCTTGGGAATAATTAATCCCAGTTCCAGAAGAACCACATAATCACAAATGCACATTGAGTTTAGTGTTTGCTAAACATTTGTTCCTCCTCCTTCCCTTTCCAGTATCCATTCCACCAAAAAACCTCACAGGGCTTCTCCCCAGAGGTCTGGTTCCTACCCTTGTGTCAGGGCCAGCCATAAAAGCTTGTTCTACCCCATATCTTCCAGATACCGCCACTTTGTAGTGCCCAGAGAGTGACTGCAGAGTTCTTCTCTGCCTGCAGTCCCTCAATCTCCTGGCCAAATGACCCTTTGGCTTTATTATCAGTGCCTGTTGGGCTGCACTTTCTCCTGGCTCAGGACAACACACCTCTAGCCCCAGGCTTCCTCCTGCCTCAGGACCTCTAGTTCTGACTCAAAGCTTCAGGTTTCTCTCAGCTTTTAGCCAAAGACAGGAAACACCCAGCTACCTCTCTCCTGGGTCTCATCTATGGCCATCTTCCCACTGCCCTGTGCTGCTTCTTTTGGAAGACCCAGTCCCTCCCCAGCTGGGTTTGATCACCAATGATGCTTAACACCCCACCCACAAGCTGGCCTCAGGGTGTTACCCCATGGTTAACTAGTGTGAGGCTTATACACCCCATTATACATGGGATGTGTGCCCAGGTTTAGTTACAATCACAGGCAAGTTCATCACCAGTGAAGACAGTGACTTTGGTAGGGCTTTCCAATAGGCTGTCCACGCTCAGTTCAGCTAACCTAGGTCTTCAGACATGAGTGCTGATCACCTGAGTTAACTCTGCAGGGAAGACATACCCTTAGAGCAATTTATATAAGGGGAAACCTCATCCTCCCAATCTGTTTATTAAGTACATGGTCACTATTGGCATTTGCGCAAATCCTTGTTTGTTATAATGGGAATAATTATAGCATTCCTCCCTTACTTCCAAAGGGAAATATGAAAGGAGACAAGACAATAGCCACACTTTGATGCCACACTGATACCTCAGGTAGAACTTTTGTCAATTTTATTCATTAGAAACATGGTGTTTTATACAAGCAGTCATGTGGATATAAAAGTATCACGTACCAGAGAAAAGTAGCTGTTAAAAACAGCATCATGTCTAATTTTCAGGCTCTGTATTATCTTCTCACGCTGTCTGGGTTATCCGAGAAGGTAATGACACTCAGTGGGACTTATGCTGATAAATTACAATTGTTTTTGACAATTTTACTCCTAGCTAGTACACATATACATACAGTGTGTTTTCAGTGGGCCAGCCAGTCTCTGCTTGTGTGGCATGGTGACATGGTAAATATTGTGCATTCAAGCAATGAAAGTTTTAAAAAGGAGCCACATGCCTATCTGCAACTTTCAATGGCTATAGGTTTTCACACAGATATCATCCTAGCTTTACAGTATCTGTTCTTATTGGGTAGGAATCACTTCCTTCAGGGCTCATATAACCATTGTTCTCAGTGAGATTTCTTTTATAAACCCTGTGTTTTTAATCCTTTTCAGTCAGTCATTCTCAGTTCAACATGTGTGGTTCCAGTGTCGGTGCCCCTGCTGTCAGCTATACTCTAACTAAATGGAGCCGGTGGATACTTCATGTTGTGTTTCATTTACAGCAGCCTGGGGTCCACTGGTGCTACTGCTGCTGGAACACCAGGTCCAATTCTGGTGCCCACAATTCAAGAAGAATGTTGATAAATTGGAAAGGATTCAGAGAAGAGCCAAGGAACTAATGAAAGAATTGGAAAACATGCCTTATAGTGATAGACTCAAGGAGCTCAACCTATTTAGCTTAACAAGGAGAAGGTTAAGGGATGACTTGACTACAGTCTATAGGTATCCACATGGGGAACAAATATTTCATAATGGGCTCTTCAGTCTAGCAGAGAAAGGTATAACACGATACAGGGACTGGAAGTTGAAGCTAGGCAAATTCAGATTGGTAATAAGGCACAATTTTTCAACAGTGAGAATAATTAACCATTGGAACAATTTACCCAGGGTTGTGGTGGATTTTCCATCACTGACAGTTTGTAACACAAGACTGGATGTTCTAGAATTATTTTGAGGAGGTTCCATAGCCTGTGTTATACAGGAGGTCAGACTAGATGATCACAGTGGTCCTTTCTGGCCCTAGAATCTATGAAGTCTATGAGAACTCAGCTGCTCCTGTCCTTAACTTACACATTTAAAACAGACCCTGACAAATCCACATCTTTTTAGCTCTCCTGTGGATAGGATACATGTTGTTGAGGTTATGGTTCTCTAGAATCACAAGAGTTCTTCTCAGAGCAGCATGAGCCATGTTTGACCTTCCTCCAGGTGAGCCTGTTATGTTCACAGCATACATGCAGAGAACTCAGATAAAATATGTAGCCCCTTACCCTGAGGTGTGACTCAAGCCTCTCCCTGGTGCTTAGTATCTGGAGTAACTTCTCCTCTACCCTTGCATGCGTTGAGTCCTGGATTCTTTTTTGGATGCCCAGTACCGCCACCTCAGGTGACTCAACAACTCTGCCTGAGACACAAGGGGTGCTGTCCCTTGGGAAAAGGAATAATGCTACCACTGCTGGCCAGGAGTATAAATCCCAGTATATAAATATTAAAGTACATCACCACAAACCCCCAGCAAAGGAATGATAGACCCCCAAAATAATAATATAACAAAGGGGGACTTCATTGGGAGCAGGAACGTAGGCTCTGGGGAAGGAAAGGGTTAGGGTAAAATAATAAGTACTAAGCATTAACTGATTTCCTACCTCCCGACACTCACAACTTTTCCTATCCTGGCATCTTGTGAGGCAAATGGGGATGCCTCCTGCTGTGAGTGCTGCAACACTGTGAATGTTGGTCTGCTTTAAACAAAAAGGGTCCCCTTATTGTGACTTTGCCCCTGGGTGGGGCAGGATCCTCTCTTAGCCTCTACCAGGCTTACTGGCTCCCTGGTCTGGAGTCCTGGATGTTTTGGCAGATTCTCAGTAGCAAAATCTCTGCCAAACAAGACACTGGTCTCTGCAGGGCTGGAACTGCCTGATCCATGCACGGGTCCCACAGCAGCTCAGACTCCCTTTGTGTGAAGTGGGAGTTGGCCAGAGACTCTCTCTGAGCTGTTCTGGTTCCCTGGGCTCCCAAGCTCAAAAGGCCCAAACTGAAAACTAGAACTTGTCTCTTCATCTAAGTCAGCCCCTCCCCTCTGACTAAGGGGGTGAGCAACCCTGGCTCATCTTTTGCCCAGTAAACGGCTTGTCCAGATCATCCCATGCAGACGTTGCCCTACTGGCCTTAGCAGGAGTTTCCAGTTCATTCTGGCTGGCTCAAAACATGCTGGGAAATAGCCTTGGAGGACTCTGGCAGCTGTTACAGTTGTTAGCCTCCAGTGGGTCTTACCCAAGGGACAAGTGTAGACTACAGGAGCTGGCAAACTCCAAGTGGGGGGTACAAACAAATACTCTAGCTGGAAGGTTACAACATAACACAACTGTATGTCTTAGAATTCAGAATGATAAACACACAAGAACCCAATCAAAGAGATAGAGAAACAGGCTACTACCTCTGGCAGAGAGGTACAATCCCCCCACTTTGCTTTAAGACGGGGCTCTTCCCAAACTGGCTCTGCTTGCACGCTTTGCTAGAACCCTCTCTCCTCTAAGCAGGACCTGGAAACCTCCCAGCTCTTAAAGTGATAGCTTTCCATTCCAACACACTCCTCAATATACTCACAGAGCCTAGAGGAGAGGTCAGATGGAGGCACAGCACCCAGGAAATTCAGTGCACTTCATAGTGCAGATTCCCACAGGATGAAGGGGCAAAGAAGAAGCAGGCATGGTGAGCTTTTTCTGTGCAACCCCATAGAAGCAGCATGTGTAACCCACTCAGTGTGATGCTCCATCCTCTTCTAGTGATGGTTAGGCTACAGATGGAGATGGGTCTTTTAGTTCAGGCAGTGAAAGCTCATGTGTTAAGAGCCAAGGAACCCTGCTGACAACTGCACAGGGATGTGGTGTCACACATACTTCCCCCTACCAGCATGCCTTCCTTGGGAGCCTTGCTACCCCTGGGGCTACTGTACACACCTGGCTAATGCTTCCCTCTCCACACAGGCTACAGAGCTACAGTCAGTGATAAATAATAATTCATCTTACACTAGTCAGCTGGGAGGACACAAGCAGCCCATTATGTGAATTGCACCCAGGAACAAGGCAGATTCAGCCCATTTCCTGAGCAGCTTCACTTAGCAAGGATCCATTGGAGTCTTAGCTGAAATTTAAATCTGCCCTCCCCTATCAGAGGACAGCGCAATATTTCCCCTGGAGGTGAGTCCCCCCCACCCCCCGACAAAGTTGCCCCATGGGAATAGAGAGTTGCAAACTGCACTCCCACACACCCCCGGAGTAGGAACAGGCCCAAGCATATTGCTTGGAAAATGTCCTAGCTTATCTTTCTGGTATATGTATCTCTAGACTTAGTTGAGCTAAGCATGGAACTTGTGCAGTGGATGGGGATAAACAATAGCAGGCTACAGCAAAGACAAAAAAGCTCATTCAATACATACATTTTTCCGAAAGCCAGCTAAAGGATGCCGCAGCTTTTCTTGGGCTTGAATATAAAACACACACCACAAGATGGAAAGTACAGTGGGGAGATTTTATATACACAGAGAACATGAAACAATGGGTATTACCATACAGACTGTAACGAGAGTGATCAGCTAAGGTCAGCTATTACCAGCAGGAGAGCGGGGGGGGAGTGGGGTGAGGAAAGACCTTTTGTAGTGATAATCAAGATGTTTCATGGTCTCTGTGTATATAAAATGTCCCCACTGTATTTTCCACTACATGCATCCGATGAAGTGAGCTGTAGCTCATGAAAGCTTATGCTCAAATAAATTTGTTAGTCTCTAAGGTGCCACAAGTACTCCTTTTCTTTTTGCAGATACAGACTAACGCGGCTGCTACTGTGAATCACTAGATGGCAGTCATATGTCTAGAACAACAAAAGGCTGCTGCAAAATTCATTTGGATTAGCCTCTGTTGAAGCATAAATAATCTGTAAGGGCATATGCCAGTTATGATTTCAACATTACCTCAGTGTTTAGACTTGTTAATATTTCCTGTGAGGTAGTAATGGATAATTGCCCAATAAATATGTAATCATATTGGAGCATGATATAGGTTTTGTAGCTAAAACGGTTGTACTTTGTTCTTTGCATTCCTAATACTACCCACCACTAACACTTTTAGATGTATTTGATCCTTTTTCCTCAGAAATTTGATGTCTTTCACCTGAGCAATGATCATCAGCCAATTAATCCTCTACCAAAGGGAAATTATACCTACAGAAATGTAAGTATCAAATATTTGACTAGCTGCTTTTTGCATGAAGACCTTTTTCAGTTTCTAATAAAGGTTCAAAACATTAGGCCAGATCTTGTTTTCATTTACACGTGTGCAACCTGTGAGTGAATGAAAGCAGAATTTTGTACCTTGTCTAAAAAAAAACCAACACACTTGACTCACCAATGACTCACTTTGTGTAGCCATTTATACCCATGAAAGGAGCTAAACGCTAGTCAGAGTAGTTTATACCTCTTTGCACATATATAAACAACCACACAAAGTGCAAGAAAGGCTCAGTGACTTCAGTAAAGTAACTTGGCCCCAACGTTTTTTGCTTAGTTCATCTATGTCTGTTCTTTACGTGAGCTCAATAACTAAGGGTATATCGACGTTGCAAACAGAGACCAGGAGAAAGTCTCCAAGCCTGGGTCAACTGACTCTGGCTCATGCTTTGGAACTAAACAGACCAGTGTACATGTGGGGCTCAAGCTGGAGCCTGGGCTCTGAGACCCTCTCCCCTCACCAGGTTCCTGAGCCACGGCCCAGCCCAAGCCCAGACATCTACACTGCTATTTTTAGCCCAAAAGCATGAGCCAGAATCAGTTGACCTGGGCTCTGAGACTTGTTGCCGTGGGTCTTTTTTTTTTTTTTTTTTGCTGTGTAAACATACCCTAACAATGATATCAAAAACAGGATTATGTCTTCAAGTGATTAGTCCGGTAGGACACATGAAAGCCTAAAGAATGTCTACTCAAACCAATGTCACCAGTGGGAATACAGAGAGAAAACATGATACACTAGTAGATCTATGAAAAATGAGCTATTCAAAATGTTCAGTGCTTTTAAAAGTCTCACCCAAAATGTTTTCTAAGGTTTCCATTCTGGCTTCAGACTAAGCAACCCACAGACTTAAGTTACCAGAATCATCCCCCGCCAGACCTGAAACATACCCATCTGCATTATTTATCTGGAACACAAGAGGCCCCAAAAGTTGCATTTCCAAAGCCAAGTCCCAGCTCTGACAGAAAGCTGTATAGTAAGTACAGTGTATCATGTTCAGACCTGCTGTGACCCAAGCCAAAAATGAATATGCTTATGTCTCCACCCACAAAGGTACTCAACAAAAAGACATTTACATGAGGAACTGAAAATAAACGATAGCTGCAAAGCTACATTCATTCATAAGAAGTGCTGAAAATAAGTCAGAACAGGTAGGTGTGGAATTCTGGGATCAGCCTTGATGGCATAACATTCTTTCACTGATTAATGTATAACAAAAATGTGATTGTTCCAGCAGCTACTTCCCCATCATACTGGTGAGTGGCTCATCAGGCAACTCTAATTCGCATGTCTGTAATTAAAAATATGGCCAATTTAAAGAGATCATGGGCTAAATTTTGGAGTCTTTACTCCTGACTCAGGCAAACCACCCACTGAAGTTTTAAGTCTTGACTGACTAAGGAGTTACGACTTGGCCTCCTATTTGCATGGCCAGTTTGTGAGATACCTCTCCCCTCAAAAATTTAAGTCAGTGGGAGATGCTGGGTGTTCAGCATGTTTGAAAATCAGGCAACTTATTGAAGGACCTAAATAGTGGAATTAGGACCCTAAATTTAGGTACCAAATTTTGAAAACCTTGGCCCTATTAACAAAAATGGGAACACGAGCAGGGAACCAGTCTGGTGAACATGCCTTTCTTTATACCATTTAGTCAGAGACACAGTACAGCATTTCCAATTTTTCTCAAGGCCTTTTCATCTCTTTTCACCACCAAGCTTTGGTTATTTGTAACTTTATTATATACGAGCTGTGATCCGGTCTATCAGGCCATCTCAGCCTCCTGCTGGAGGTGCTGCCACCCCGACAGCCTCTGCTTAAGGAAAACCCACTCAGGCAGGTTACCAGCAAAATGTAGTCCTCCAGAGGCCTAGAAGTGCCAGGAGGTGGCTTGAACCCATAAAGAGCCATCAGGCCAATTAAGAACACTTACCTGGTTCAGCACTTCCTCTGACAACAGTGCTAGGTGAGATAGGGTCAGAGGAGGAGCTCGTCAGTGTTAACCCAGAACCCCTGGGACAGTTCAGGTCTGGTAGGTTTGCCAACCCTCCAGAAGAAGCTCCAGGAGTTAAAGATTAATCTTTAAATAAAGATTGTCATGTGATTAAACCTCCAGGAATACGTCCAACCAAAATTGGCAACCCTAGGTCCTGGGCTTAAAGCTCTGCAACCCAGTACCTGCTTTCTTGCTTGATTATAGGCACGGACAGCCAGATTCTGAGTTGATTCTTGTTTAATTGTGTAATGACTGTACACTGAGCTTATGGCACAGGTGGCACTGCACAGCTGAGATTGCCTGCAACATCATGCCCCAATGCAAGGAGGCACAACAGCAAAGTGTGGAACTGCTTACAAAAGCCAAACTAATTATTCTTATTATTTGTTAATTTCCACATAAAGCAAAACAAATGAATTGTGTTTACAACCTTTTTTTTCTTTTAAAATGGAAAACATTTTTCTCACCAGTGCAGTTTTCCTTCGCAAAAAATAAAATTACATATCATGGTGGCCAGCGAGAAGCATAAATTTTGTTTGCTCTGACACCTTTTGGAAGGCCTGCATTTTCTTCACATGATCAGAAGCCGCATGAGAGAGAATCCAGAGAGAAAGGGAAAGGGGTGTTAACAAAAATGCCGGGAGGGAAATGCTGCAACTGTTTTGCTAAGCTACAATGATCTGCCAAATTAGCACATTTTCATTTGTTCCCCATTTCTTTCTTGTATTTTGTGGGGAAAATACTCTGAATGCATTTTGGATTTGTTTTTGTTAGAGTGAGGAAAGAGGGGGAGAGAAGGGTGCGGCAAGATGTGGTAGAATGAAGGACTGGATAGTGGGGGGCTATTTGTACCATTCATTCTCATTTTGGAGAGGTACTTCAAATGTAATACATGGGAAATGGCAAAGGAGAACCAGATGCCTCAGGAGATCACCATGGCGATAATACAGTTAAATGGTGACGGAGAGAGACAACAATGAGATTCAATAAAGCCCTTAAACTGTAAGGGGCCTCCCAAGTACAATGGTCACTCAGAAAACATTGCACTGTGTTGTGTGGTGAAAAAAATATAGAGAGTTGTGTATCCACATACTGGTGGCACTGCAGCCAAAACAACCTCACTCTCCATCAGCAGCCTCACCTCTGCACTGAGCAGAATGACCAAATAAATCCCTGAAAAAAACCCTTGGGCTAAGGGAACAGTTACCCAGCACCACTCTGGGACTACTCTAGAAGGTAGGAATGGAATCTCCCAGTGAGAGCCTGTCTATCCCTGCTAGGATCTGCAGTCACTCAACTCAACAGCACTTCCAGGTGAATGCTATCAAAGTCTAGAGCTGCTCAGAAAAATAGGGGTCAAAGGGAGGGTGATCAGATAGCAAGTGTGAACAAATGGAATATGGGATGGCGAGTTATAGGTGCCTATACAAGACAAATCCCCAAATACCAGGACTGTCCCTATAAAATCAGGACATCTGGATGAGGGGAAAGCACTGGATGTGTTATTCCTTGACTTTAGCAAAGCTTTTGATACGGTCTCCCACAGTATTCTTTCCAGCAAGTTAAAGAAATATGGGCTGGATGAATGGACTATAAGGTGGATAGAAAGCTGGCTAGATCATCAGGCTCAACGGGTAGAGATCAATGGCTCCATGTCTAGTTGGCAGCCGGTATCAAGTGGAGTGCCCCAAGAGTCGGTCCTGGGGCCGGTTTTGATCAGTATCTTCATTAATGATCTGGAGGATGGTGTGGACTGCACCCTCAGCAAGTTTGCAGATGACACTAAACTGGGAGGAATGGTAGATACGCTGGAGGGTAGGGATAGGATACAGAGGGTCCTAGACAAATTAGAGGATTGGGCCAAAAGAAATCTGATGAGGTTCAACAAGGACAAGTGCAGAGTCCTTCACTTAGGATGGAAGAATCCCATGCACTACTACAGACTAGAGACCCAATGGCTAGGCAGCAGTTCTGAAGAAAAGGACCTAGGGGTTACAGTGGACGAGAAGCTGGATATGAGTCAACAGTGTGCCCTTGTTGCCAAGAAGGCTAACGGCATTTTGGGCTGTATAAGTAGGGGCATGTCCAGCAGATCGAGGGACGTGATCGTTCCCATCTATTCGACATTGGTGAGGCCTCGTCCAGTTTTGGGCCCCACACTACAAGAAGGATGTGGAAAAATTGGAAAGTGTCCAGCAGAGGGCAACAAAAATTATTAGGGGACTGGAACACATGACTTATGAGGAGAGGCTGAGGGAACTGGGATTGTTTAGTCTGCGGAAGAGAAGAATGAGGGGGGATTTGATAGCTGCTTTCAACTACCTGAAAGGGGGTTCCAAAGAGGATGGATTTAGAGTGTTCTCAGTGGTAGCAGATGACAGAATGAGGAGTAATGGTCTCAAGTTGCAGTGGGGGAGGTTTAGGTTGGATATTAGGAAAAACTTTTTCACTAGGAGGGTGGGGAAGCACTGGAATGCATTACTTAGGGAGGTGGTTGAAGCTCCTTTCTTTGAGGTTTTTAAGGTCAGGCTTGACAAAGCCCTGGCTGGGATGATTTAGTTGGGGATTGGTCCTGCTTTGAGCAGGGGGTTGGACTAGATGGCCTCCTGAGGTCCCTTCCAATCCTGATATTCTATGATTCTATGGTCTGGTCACCCTAGGCAAGGGAGGGGTTCCCTGTGGAAATTTTTGTCAAAAACAACAACAAAAATCATGTTCATTGACATTTGCCATGGAAAAACTTGACTTTTTGGCACAACCACCACCACCAAAACTTCATCCAAAACCAAAAATATTTTTATTTGGAAATTCTGCCATGGTGCTTCATGGGAACTGTAGTTGTGATGTCTCCTGTATAGGCTGGGCTCCCTGGCCAGGTTACATCTCCTGTGATGCACCATTTTCCTCACATGACGAGGGAAGGTGTTTACATCATGGGAAACACTTGACATGGTGCATCATTAGGCCAGTTGGGAAGCCCATCTCACAGAAGAGAATACAGACAGAGAAACCAAACTACAACTCCCATGAGGCACTGCAGCCAAATATCTGAATCAATAATTTGGCTTTTTGATGGAAAAAAGTTTGCTATGGAAATCACACATTTTGCACAGACATTCATTTTGCCCAAACCCTAGCTTTCTGTTGTAAAACAGTTTTGACAAAAAAGTTCAACCAATCCTATCAAAGTCTTCTGTTTTAAAAAAATTCGGACTGGAGAGCTCTCCCCTCTCTCCTGCCAGGAGGAGATCAAACAGTGAGACCAATGCAGTCTCCATACAGTTCCTAGGCCAAAATCCTTTCTTAAAAGAGTGCAAAGAAAACCAAGAACACCAGGTGATACAAACGTTTCTCAGCACAACCTTATCAATAATCTTGCCCCAGAACCTTAGCCAGTGAGAGCCATGTCAAGACTTTGTTTCTTAAACAAGGTTACAAATAGCTGCTTCCCTGAGGAAAGGTAGCACCTTGCTTTCCCTTAGAGTGATGTTAACAAGCTAAACCAAGAAGGACTGTCTCAAAGGTTATGTTTCAAGTCACCCCTTGGGATAAAGTCAGGCACATAATTTAGCTCAGTCATCATTCCCTGGACAACAGCCATCCTGTGGTATGGGAGATCCCTCCATTCATACGATACTCAATCCCAATTCCATCAAGAAGGCAGTCACGGATGAGAATCAGGATCATGGTAAGGTAAATGGAGAAGAGTCATGAGCAATGACACAGCCCTGCTTGACACTAGTGCGAATGATGAATGGTTCAGTCTCTGAGCTGTTGCACAGAATGGTGGCAGTCATCACATTTTGGAGTGGTTTGATGATGGAAATGAATTTCTGTGGACAGCCAAACCTACACAGCACCTTCCATAGGTCATCACGATTGGTAGAGTCAAAGGTCTTGGTTAGGTCGACGAATGCCATGAGCAGTTCCTGGTGTTGCTCTCTGCACTTCTCCTCAATCTATCGTGCCATGAAGATCATGTTAGTTGTGCCTTGGGATGTCCTAAAGCCACACTGTGATTTGGGGAGGAGTTCCTCGGCAAGGGGGAGAAAGCGGTTTAGTAGGATCTGGGCAAGGATCTTCCCTGTGATGGAGAGGAGGGCAATACCTCTGTAGTTCCTGCACAAAAATTTGTCCCCTTTCTTGACTATTGTAACAACGTTGGTGTTCTTAAAGTCAGGTGGAATTTCTTCACAGGTCCAGATTTTGTTAAAGAGTTGGCAAAGTTTGTGCTGGAGCATTGTTCCACCAGCTTTAAAAACCTCAGTGGGGTGCCGTCTGGGCCTCGTGCCTTGTGATTTTTTGTCTGGCCTCTCTGTTGGACTGCAACCTTGTCATGGTGAAGAGGCTTGCATGAGCTAAAGACCCTCAGAGCTACATCGTCTGGAGATTTCATACTTCTTTTAGGGTCCCCCTTAGCAAGCAGGTCTGAGGCGAGGCTCCTGACTAATCGCAGTCCAAACTTCACAAGACCCCAATGGTGGATCAGGTGCATAGAGGACCTTTTAGTACTCTGCAGCTGTGAAGGCGGGTGAGGGCTGCAGCAGGAGGGAGGCCCCTGGTTGTCTTGGATCTCCTTGCCACTGGGTCAGGGTTTTCCTCCTGTCAAGTCTCATGTGGTCACCACCTGCGCACTGGTTTTCCCACATTAAAAGGCTTCATGTGCATGCCTCTGCCAAAAGGCTCACACACACACAAAGCCCTGCGGCGAAGGATGAGTGGTGGTGAAGACAGGAGCAGTGATCTCTGGGAGTCTTTAGTCACAAATCGGCACACAGGCGGCAGCCGTGTGGCGATTGTCTTGTGCTTGGATGAGACAGAAATGCATTTCGGCAGCAGTGGCTGTGACTGAGCAGGCCTTTTTAGGATCCCCTCTGCTCACCCCAAATGGGGAGAGATCTAGAAAAGGTGCCCCAAACATAGGCTGTCTCACACTCTTCCTATTGGATGGCTGCATCCAGTGGGATAACTTAATTCTGCGGCCAAAACAAGAGATATAAGACAATGAATTTAGCCATCTGGAATGTCTGCATCCTTATGGACTCTCAGCACAGTGAATGCCCACAAAGAAGAACTGCCATAATTGCCAGAGAACTGGCAAGACTCAACATTGATACAACAGCTCTTAGTGAGACCCGCCTGGCCAATGAGGGCCAATTTTTTTGGAAGGGAAAGCCACCTGAAAAGAGACACATTCGCGGGATTGGCTTTGCCATCAAAAATAAGATCACCAGTCAGATTTTGGAGATTCCTCTGGGGATCAATGAGCATCTCATGACTCTTCAGCTCAAGCTCAGCAACAACCAACATGCCACAATCATCAGTGCATACACCCCAACACTTGATGATGAGGAAGAAGACAACAAGGAGCAGTTTTATTTCGCTCTCGATGCAGTCCTCACAGCCACACCTAAGGCAGACAAACCCATCCTCTTGAGAGATTTCAATGCCAGAGTCGGATGGGACTCCCAACTCTGGAGCATCACCATAGGCAAAGAAACTGTGGGAAATGTAAACCCCAATGGTATTCTCCTCCTCAGCAGATGTGTGGAGCATGACCTGCTCATCACAAATCCCATCTTCAGGCAGAGTAACAATTTTTAAGATCACCTGGAAACAGCCTCAGTCCAAACACTGGCACCTCCTTGACGATCTTATAGTCAGAGCCTGAGATTATGCCAATGTCCATATAACACAAGTCATGAGAGGTACAGATCACTATTGGATAGACCATCGATTAGTAAGATCAATCATGTACCTGCAGCTTAGCTCCACCACACTGCAAACACCCAAAGACTAAGCAAAAGCAGTACACGTCAGAACACTCCAGGTGCAGCTGCAAGACGTTCCACCAACACCTGTCTGAGAAGTTCTCTAATTTGCCTGATACCATCATTGACATTCAAGAGCACTGGAATCAACTTAAAAATACCATTCACAGTGCATGTGCTGAAACTATAGGATATTCCACTCATGGGCACCAAGACTGGTTTGATGAAAACAATGAGGAAATCCTAGCATTAATTCAACAGAAAAGAACTGCATTCTGTAACTGGCAAAATGATTCCCTAACCAACAAAAAACATGAGACCTATCACCTGCTCAAAGCCGAAGTCCAAAGGAGGCTATGTGACATCAAAAATAAGTGGTGTCAAGAGAAGGCCTCTGAGATCCAGGGTTTCATAAACAAGGATGACATGAGAAGCTTCTTTCAAGCAACAAAAGCTATATATGGGCCAAGCTCCAAGCAAAGACTCAACCCCCTTACTTTCCCAGGATGGCTCCACTCTCCTTAAGGACAATGCGACCATTAAACAACGCTGGAAGGAGCACTTTGAGAGCCTACTAAACCACGAATCCATGGTCTCTGAAGACACCATCGAGTCTATTCCACAACGCTCGGCAATGGAACACCTTGCTGATCCTCTATCTTCTGAAGAAGTCCAGGGTGCCATCACCCAGACAATTGCTACTAACCTTTTTGTGAATACTGAAACAAAAATGGCATTTAGCAATCCACCATTTCCTGTTATTGTTCTTTCCCTCCTCATTGAATAATGGGCTTACCCCGCCCTTGGTCTTCCTTGCTTCTAATGTATTTGTAAAATGTTTTCTTGTTACCCTTTATGTCTCTAATTTTATCTCATTTTGTGCTTTGGCCTTTCTAATTTTGTCCATACATGCTTGTGTTGTTGTTTTTTTATATTCATCCTTTGTAATTTAATCTAGTTTCCACTTTTTGTAAGATTTTTTTTTTTTTTTTTTTGAGTTTCAGATCATTGACGATCTCCTGGCTAAGCCAGGGTGGTCTCTTGCCGTACTTCCTATCTTTCCTACACAGTGGGATAGTTTGCTCTTGTGCCCTTAAAAATGTCACCTTGAAAAATTGCCAACTCTGTCAAACTATTTTTCCCCTTAGATTTGTTTCCCAGGGGATCTTACCTGCGAACTCCCTGAGTTTGCTAAAGTCTTCCTTCCTGAAATCCATTATCTTTATTCTGCTGCTTTCTCTCCTACCATTCCTTAGACTCATGAACTCTACCATTTCATGATCACTTTCACCCAAGCTACCTTCCCCTTTCAAATTCTCAACCAGTTTCTCCCTGCATGTCAAAATCAAATCTAGAACAGCCTCTCCCCTAGTAGCTTTCTCCACCTTTCCAAGGAATTGTTGGATAATCTGTGCCCTGCTATAGTATTTTCCCAACACATCTGGGTAGTTGAAGTCCCCCATCACCACCAAGTCCTGTGCTTTGGACGATTTTGTTAGTGGTTTAAAAAAAGCCTTCTCCCCCTCTTTTTTCTGGCTAGGTGGTCTGCAGTAGACTCCTACCATGACCTCACCCTTGTTTTTAACCATTTTTATCCTTACCCAGAAACTTTTAGCAAGTCTGTCTCCTATTTCCATCCCAACCTCAGTCCAAGTGTATACACCTTTGACATACAAGGCAACACCTCCTCCCTTTTTTCCCTGCCTGTCCTTCCTGAACAAGCTGGACCGTTGTATAACAATATACCAGTCATGTGTATTATCTCACCAAGTTTCTGTGATGCCAACTATGTCATAGTTGTGATTATTCACTAGCATTTCCAGTTCTTCCTCCTTATTCCTCATACTTCTTGCATTATTATACAGACATCTAAGATACTGATTTGATTTCCCCTCTATGTTTCCTCTTGTCTCTCCTTTGTCCCTGCTATAATTGCCCATCCTCCCTCCCCATATGCCAACCCTTCACCGAGGTCTCCATATTTTTGACCTATCTATGGGCGTTTGTCTCCTGCTCCTGTCAAACCTAGTTTAAAGCCTGCCTCACTCAGTTAGTCAGTCTGTGTACAAAGATACTCTTCCGCTTCCTTGATAGGCGGACCCCATCTCTGCCCAGCAGTCCTTCTTCCTGGAACAACATCCCGTGGTCAAGGAAGCTGAAGCCCTCCCAGTGACACCATCTTTGCAGCCGGGCATTCACCTCCAGGATGCACGTGTCTTTGCCTGGGTCCCTACCCTTGACCGGCAAGATCGAAGAGAATACCATCTGCACCCCCAACTCCTTCACCCTTACTTATTTGCATATTTAAGTTAACAGGAAAGGCAAATTAACAGAAGGATAGCATGGACAGCATGGTGTCTGCACACAGAAGAACAATCAGTGTGGGAGAGGAACTTTAGGGGGCATACGTCAAAGGATACATTTCAGAGGTTGACTAGATTGTAAGAAGAGGAGGGAAAAGATCTCATTGTGTGAGGCACTGTACAAACACAGAACAAAAAGACAGCCCCAGACCCAAAGAGCTTATAGCCTAAGTATAAAATAAGAGACAACAGATGGATACCAACAGAAAGACACTGGAGTATGAGGAAGCAATGAGAAAACAGGAAGATAGGCTGTGGCCTCAGCACACCAGCTACCCTTCAAATATTTCCTCTGTTGCAGACCAAGGGTATGTCTACACTGCAAAGAAAAACATGAGCTGGCCCATGCCAGCTGACTCAGGCTCCTCGGCTCAGGATGAAGGACTGTTTCATGGCAGTATATACTTCTGAGATCCTACCACCTTGGGTCCTAGAGCCCAGGCTCCAGCATGATCCCAGAAGTCTACATGGCAATTAAATAGCTCCTTAGCCACCCGCGGAGTTCTCTTCCCCCCCCCCCCCCAAACTTCAAGTCTCAGGCAGGCAGCCTGCAATGTAAGAGTTCTGCAGAGGAGACAGGAGACCTGCTGCTCCCTTCTTGCGCCCCTGAGGCAGGGAATCAGAATTTTGTTTAAAAGCAGAGTGATTAACAGGTGATTAAGATAAGAAAGGGCTATTATGATGTTTCCTAAAGTTAAATGATCTGTTCCAAGCTTGGTGAACTGCAAAAAGTAAGTAGCCTAAATAATAGAAAAAAGAAAAGGAGTACTTGTGGCACCTTAGATACTAACAAATTTATTTGAGCATAAGCTTTTGTGAGCTACAGCTCACTTCATTGGATGCATTCAGTGTTAGTCTCTAACGTGCCACAGGTACTCCTTTTCTTTTTGCGGATACAGACTAACACGGCTGCTACTCTGAAACCTAAATAATAGAAAGTAATTGTAGATTTTTTTTAAATTGTTTCAATTGTTGTATTCAAGAGGTGGTAACAAAGTTACTAATATCTTTCTTCGAGAAGATAACTGATTTTTTAGACAAAGGAAATGCAGTAGATCTAATTTACCTGTATGTCAGTAAGACATTTGACACAGTTCCACATGAGAAATTATTAGTTAAATTGGAGAAGATGGGGATTAATATGAGAACTGAAAGGTGGATAAGGAACTGGTTAAAGGGAAGAGTACAAGAGGTCATACTGAAAGGTGAACTGTCAGGCTAGAGCAGTGGTTCCCAAACTGGGGTTCGTGAACCCCTGGGGGTTCATGAAATGTTACAGGGGGTTCTCAGGAAAATTCCTTAACGGTGGACAGAGCTATCCCTAGGGACCCTGGGGCCAGCAGCCCGGAGCCCCTGGACTTCCAAGAGCTAAGCAGATCAAAGCAAGCATATCTATCACACTGAGGAGATTTAAACTTCATTTTTAGGAGGGGGACTTGACATTTTAGTGAAAGGGGTTCACAGGTTATTAAGGTTTGGGAACCACTGGGCTAGAGAGAGGTTACTAGAGGAGTTCCTCAGGAAGCAGTCTTGAGAGCAACCTAATTTAATATTTTTATTACTGACCTTGGCTCAAAAAGTGGGAGTGTGCTATTAGTGTGCTGGAGATGACTGTAAGTTGGGAGGTATTGCCAATACGAAGAAGAACTGGAATATCATACAAGAAGATCTGGATGGCCTTGTAAACTGGAGTAATAGAAACGGGATCATATTTAACTGTGCAAAGTGCAAGGTCATGCATTTAAGGACTAACAAGAATTTTTGCAAAAAGCTGGAGGCTTATCAGTTGGAAGTGACAATAGAGGAGAAAGAGCTAGGTGTATTGGTTAATCACAAGACAACTATGAGCTGTCAATGTGATGCGGCTCTGAAAAAGGCTAATGCAGTCCTAGGATGTATCAGGCTAGATATTTCCAGTAGACAGGGAAGTGTTAGTACCATTATACAAGGCACTGGTGAGACCTCATCTGGACCTCATACTGTGTGCAATTCTGGTCTCCCATGTTTAAGAAAAATTAGTTCAAACTGTAACCAGTGCAGAGAAGGGCTACTAGGTTTGATCTGAGGAATGAAAAGCCTATCTTATGAGAGGTTTCAGAGTAGCAGCCGTGTTAGTCTGTATTCGCAAAAAGAAAAGGAGTACTTGTGGCACCTTAGAGACTAACCAATTTATTTGAGCATAAGCAAAATTATCCATGAGAAAAGATATTAAAAAATTATCCAAAATTATCTTATGAGAAAAGACTCAAAGAGCTTGACTTGTTTAGTTAAACCAATAGAAGGCTGAGGGGAGATATGATTACTCTGTATAAATACATCAGAGGGATAAATACCAGGGATGGAGAGGAGTTTTTTAAGTTAAGTGCCAATGTGGACCCCAGAACAAATACATACAAACTGGCCATCAACAAGTTTAAGCTTGAAATTAGGCGAAGATGTTTATCAGAGGAGTGAAGTTCTGGAGCAGTCTCCCAAGGGGAGCCGTGGGGGCAAAAAACATAACTGGCTTCAAGCCTGAGCTTGATAAATTTATAGAAGGGATGGTATGATAGGACTGCCTACAACAGCATGTGGCCCATCGGCAACTGCCTGTAGCAAAAATCCCCAACGGCTGGAGACGGGACACTAGATGAGTTACTACAGAGAATTCTTTCCCAGGTATCTGCTTGGTGGGTCTTTCCCACATGCTCAGAGTCTAACTTATCATCGTATTTGGAATCAGGAAGGAATTTTCATCTGGGTCAGATTAGCAGAGACTGTGGGGGTTTTCACCTTCTTCTGCAGTATGGGGCAGGGTCACTTGCAGGTTTAAACTAGTGTAAATGGTGAATTCTCTGCAACTTGAAGTCTTTAAACCATGATTTGAGGACTTCAGTAACTCAGCCAGAGGTTAAGGGTCCGTTACAGGAATGGGTGGGTGAAGTTCTGTGGCCTGAAATGTGCAGGCGGTCAGGCTAGCTAGATGATCACGATGGTCTCTTCTGACTTTAGTAAGAGTATCTGAGTCAGAATATACATTACAATTTTAAACCTAAGCAGTGTCCCATAAGTAACTTGCCACAAGATGTCAGAACATGTTAGTATTAGATCTGAATGGGTCTAATATTTATTTAATATTTTTCTTTATATAGGAATTAGATACAATGCTCCTGTGAGATAATTTATACGTTATTATCTGCAAAAAAATTATAATTTTCAGTTGCCTAAGTAGCTCCTGGAATCACAGTTAAAGTTGCCTTCCACCCTGAAAAATCTGAAATGGTGCCCCTGTGAGAAGGTACGGAATTTGTCCTCCCCCCACCATGAGTGACCTCATTGGCCTGGCTGGAGCCATCCCCCCAAATATAGAAGACAAACCATGCCTATACCCTTAATCCCAGCCCAGCGAATCTGAGTCAGCTGGCACAGGCCAGCCACAGGTGTCTATGCTGTGTAGACATACCCCAAGATACCAAGATATGCCAAAATGACCTGTGAAAGTGATGTATGGGGAGAAGATGTTTAAGAGGCATTGTAAGATTTGTCCTCCTATTTGTTATTTGAAGATATTTTCTTACAAATATTGTTTAAAGTAACTTACATTAACATAGCCTGTTTGCCTACAGCCACTTATGGGATGTCAGCAGTAGGAGCACACCCTTTTCTTTTTTTTTTTTTTATAGGATAGGAAGTGAGGAATAATTTTTCCACTTGTAATTACAAAGGAAAGTTTATGGAGGCAGGATACCCAAGTTGGAATTTGGGCAGGGACACCAGGATTAACATTATTACTCTTACAAAAACCAGCCGGGGCATCTTTTTTAAAAATTAGTAATCTGGAGGACCCTGCACTTACATTTCTTTGCAAAGAAAGAACCACGGGCTGTGCAGTACCCCTTTGCATTATGCAGCAAAGCAACAGAAAGCCAGTGAAGGGATTTGAAGAGGGGCTGGAGATTATTTTTGCAACAGCATTTTGAACACACTGAGCCTTGGTCTACACTAGGAGTTGAGGTCGAATTTAGCAGTGTTAAATCGATTTAACCCTGCCCCCATCCACATGACAAAGCCCTTTTTTCTGACTTAAAGGGCTCTTAAAATCGATTTCCTTACTCCATCCCCGACAAGGGGATTAGCGCTGAAATCGGCCTTGCCGGGTCGAATTTGGGGTACTGTGGATGCAATTAGACAGTATTGGCCTCCGGGAGCTAAGCCAGAGTGCTCCATTGTGACCGCTCTGGACAGCACTCTCAACTCAGATGAACTGGTCGGGTACACAGGAAAAGGCCAGCAAACTTTTGAATTTCATTTCCTGTTTGGCCAGCGTGGCAAGCTGCAGGTGAGTGCAGAGCTCATCAGCAGAGGTTACCATGCAGAGCTCATCAGCAGAGGTGACCATGATGGAGTCCCAGAATCGCAAAAGAGCTCCAGCCTGGACCGAACTGGAGGTACAGGATCTAATCGCTGTATGGGAAGAGGAATCCGTGCTATCAGAACTCCATTCCAGTTTTCAAAATGCCAAAACATTTGTCAAAATCTCCCAGGGCATGAAGGACAGAGGCCATAACAGGGACCCGAAGCAGTGCCGCATGAAACTTAAGGAGCTGAGGCAAGCCTACCAGAAAACCAGAGAGGCAAACAGCTGCTCCAGGTCAGAGCCCCAAACATGCCACTTCTATGATGAGCTGCATGCCATTTTAGGGGGTTCAGCCACCACTACCCCAGGCGTGTTGTTTGATTCCTTGAATGGAGATGGAGGCAACACGGAAGCAGGTTTTGGGGACGAGGAAGATGATGATGATGAAGTTGTAGATAGCTCACAGCAAGCAAGCGGAGAAACTGGTTTCCCTGACAGCCAGGAACTGTTTCTCACCCTGGACCTGGAGCCAGTACCCCCTGAACCCACCTAAGGCTGCCTCCCGGACCTGCCAGGTGGAGAAGGGACCTCTAGTGAGTGTACCTTTTAAAATAGTATACATGGTTTAAAAGCAAGCATGTTTAATGATTCATTTGCCCTGGCACTCGCAGCTCTCCTGGATGTACTCTCAAAGCCTTTGCAAAAGGTTTCTGAGGAGGGCAGCCTTATTCCGTCCACCATGGTAGGACACTTTACCACTCCAGGCCAGTAGCATGTACTCGGGAATCATTGTAGAACAAAGCATTGCAGTGTATGTTTGCTGGCATTCAAACAACATCCGTTCTTTATCTCTCTGTGTTATCCTCAGGAGAGTGATATCATTCATGGTCACCTGGTTGAAATAGGGTGCTTTTCTTAAGGGGACATTCAGAGGTGCCCGTTCCTGCTGGGCTGTTTGCCTGTGGCTAGACAGAAATGTTCCCCGCTGTTAGCCACGGGGAGAGGGGAGGGGCGAGCCACATGGTGGGGGGAGGCAAAATGCAACCTTGGAACGAAAGCACATGTGCTATGTATGTAATGTTAACAGCAAGGTTTACCATGAAAGAGTGTACCCATTGTTCTATAAAATGTGTCTTTTTAAATACCACTGTCCCTTTTTTTTTTCTCCACCAGCTGCATGTGTTTCAAGGATCACAGGATCTTCTCCTTCCCCGAGGCTAGTGAAGATTAGAAGTCCAAAAAAACGCACTGGTGATGAAATGTTCTCTGAGCTAATGCTGTCCTCCCACACTGACAGAGCACAGACGAATGCGTGGAGGCAGACAATGTCAGAGTGCAGGAAAGCATAAAATGATTGGGAGGAGAGGTGGCGGGCTGAAGAGAGTAAGTGGCGGGCTGAAGAGAGGGCTGAAGCTGAAAGGTGGTGGCAGCGTGATGAGAGGAGGCAGGATTCAATGCTGAGGCTGCTGGAGGATCAAACTAATACGCTCCAGCATATGGTTAAGCTGCAGAAAAGGCAGTGGGAGCACGGACCGCCACTACAGCCCCTGTGTAACCAACCACCCTCCTCCCCAAGTTCCATAGCCTCCTCACCCAGACACCCAAGAATGCGGTGGGGGGGCCTCCGGCCACCCAGCCACTCCATCCCAGAGGATTGCCCAAGCAACAGAAGGCTGGCATTCAATAAGTTTTAAAGTTTTAAACTTTTGAAGTGCTGTGTGGCCTTGTCCTTCCCTCCTCCCCCACCCCTCCCAGTGCTTCTCTCCTCCACCACCCCTCCCAGGCTACCTTGGCAGTTATCCCCCTATTTCTGTGATGAATTAATAAAGAATGCATGAATGTGAAGCAACAATGACTTTATTGCCTCTGCAAGCGGTGATCGAAGGGAGGAGGGGAGGGTGGTTAGCTTACAGGGAAGTACAGTGAACCAAGGGGTGGGGGGTTTCATCAAGGAGAAACAAACAGAACTTTCACACCGTAGCCTGGCTAGTCATGAAACTGGTTTTCAAAGCTCTCTGATGCGCACCGCGCCCTCCTGTGCTCTTCTAACCGCCCTGGTGTCTGGCTGCGCGTAACCAGCAGCCAGGCGATTTGTCTCAACCTCCCACCCCGCCATAAACGTCTCCCCCTTACTCTCACAGATATTGTGGAGCACACAGCAAGCAGTAGTAACAGTGGGAATATTGGTTTCGCTGAGGTCTAACCGAGTCAGTAAACTGCGCCAGCGCGCTTTTAAACATCCAAATGCACATTCTACCATCATTCTGCACTTGCTCAGCCTGTAGTTGAACAGCTCCTGACTACTGTCCAGGCAGCATGTGTATGGCTTCATGAACCATGGCATTAAGGGGTAGGCTGGGTCCCCAAGGATAACTATAGGCATTTCAACATCCCCAACGGTTATTTTCTAGTCTGGGAATAAAGTCCCTTCCTGCAGCTTTTGAAACAGACCAGAGTTCCTGAAGATGCAAGCATCATGTACCCTTCCTGGCCATCCCATGTTGATGTTGGTGAAACATCCCTTGTGATCCACCAGTGCTTGCAGCACTATTGAAAAGTACCCCTTGCGGTTTATGTACTCGCCAGCTTGGTGCTCCGGTGCCAAGATAGGGATATGGGTTCCGTCTATGGCCCCACCATAGTTAGGAAATCCCATTGCAGCAAAGTCATCCACTATGACCTGCACATTTCCCAGGGTCACTACCCTTGATATCAGCAGATCTTTGATTGTGTGGGCTACTTGCATCACAGCAGCCCCCACAGTAGATTTGCCCACTCCAAATTGACTCCCGACTGACCGATAGCTGTCTGGCATTGCAAGCTTCCACAGGGCTATTGCCGCTCGCTTCTCAACTGTGAGGGCTGCTCTCATCTTGGTATTCATGTGCTTCAGGGCAGGGGAAAACAAGTCACAAAGTTCCATGAAAGTGCCCTTATGCATGCGAAAGTTTCGCAGCCACTGGGAATTGTCCCAGACCTGCAACACTATGCGGTCCCACCAGTCTGTGCTTGTTTCCCGGGCCCAGAATCGGCATTCCACTGCATGAACCTGCCCCATTAGCACCATGATGCCCACATTGCCAGGTTCTTTGAGAGAAGTCTGTGTCCATGTTCTCATCACTCTCGTCACCACACTGACATCGCCTACTCGCCCGGTTTCGCTTTGCCAGGTTCTGGTGCTGCATATACTGCTGGATAATGTGCGTGGTGTTTAATGTGTTCCTAATTGCCAAAGTGATCTGAGCGGGCTCCATGCTTGCCGTGGTATGGCGCCTGCACAGAAAAAAGGCGCGGAACGATTGTCTGCTGATGCTCTGACGGAGGGAGGGGCGACTGATGACATGGCTTACAGGGTTGGCTTACAGGGAATTAAAATCAGCAAAGGGGGTGGCTTTACATCAAGGAGAAACAAAAACAACTGTCACACAGAATGGCCCCCTCAAGGATTGAACTCAAAACCCTGGGTTTAGGAGGCCAATGCTCAACCCACTAAGCTACCCCTTCCTCTGGCATTTCAGACAGGACTGAATATCCATTAAAGTTTTCAAGGTGCCCCTGACAGACCTCACCATAACAATTGTCGGCTGTTGATTTCACGGAGGGAGGGAGTGGGGAGCAAATGAATACAAAACAAATCTGGTCTATTTCTTGTTTTGATTCACTCCATCTATCTTTTACATCTTTGGCTGGCAGCAGACGGTGCAATTGGACTGCTAGCCATTCTCATCTCCTGCCTGCTCACCATAAGATGGTACAATAGGACTGCCTGCAGGTCTAAAGAGAATGACCTGGTTGAGTCACTCCTAATTTAGTCCCTGCACCCATGTCTGCTCAGGTGCTCCTGACTGACCTTACCGAGGTGGCCAGGAGCACCTCGGACACGGTGAGGATTGTTTTCAGGCCTATTGCACCATCTGCTGCCACAAGGCAATGGGTTGCTGCTGCTGTGTAGCAATGCAGTACCGCATCTGTCACCACCCAGGAGACATACGGTGACAATGAGCTGAGCGGGCTCCACGCTTGCCATGGTATGGCGTCGGCACAGGTAACTCAGGAAAAAAGGCGCAAAACGATTGTCTGCCGTTGCTTTCACAGAGGGAGGGAGGGCCTGATGACACATACCAGAACCATCCGAAACAATGTTTTTTGCCCCATCAGGCATTGGGATCTCAACCCAGAATTCCAATGGGCAGCGGAGACTGCGGGAACTATGGGATAGCTACCCACAGTGCAACACTCTGGAAGTCGACGCTAGCCTCGGTACTGTGGAAGCACTCCGCCAAGTTAATGCACTTAGAGCATTTTGTGTGGGGACACACAAAATCGACTGTATAAAAACGATTTTTTAATTCTGAAACAACAGCCACTCCCCACGTAGCACATTAGCACCCTCAGGTAAAGGACTTGGCTTGGGACCCGGCTCTTCCAAGCAACAAATCTCACTGGACAAGCTAGAGCCATTACATTTTCATTTCGACTTTGTACCTTTCTGAGTTTTTTTGCTGGGGGAAAGATGGATTGTTAGCATCAGATTCTACATCAGTGGTTCCCAAACTTTTTCTCTTCATGACCCCATTTTCAGATATATTGCTTCCCATGACCCCAGAGAGCATGGACTTTGCACAGCATGACCTCATGCCATACGGAGAATGCCAAATTGCCCTACAAAATGGTGTCATCTGCAGACTGTGACCTCGCATGCACAGTATGTGCAAGATCACTCAGTGTGGAGGACCCCATTTTGTAAAATGGCATCCCTTGGGCACTTGGGATTGCCATGACCTCATCTGCTCATGAAGCAACCCCATTTCGGGTTGTGACCCACAGTTTGGGAACTGCTGTTCTAGTAATGAGGAGAATATAAGTACTAAACAGACCTTCGGGGATTATTGTGTGGAGTTGCATGCTTATTTTCTAAAATACCTTTGCTCTGTTTTTTACCTTCCCCAAATTTTATTTTTTTATAATTTTTTTGTTTTGTTCTGTTTTTCCTTGTATTGCTTAGCAGCCCACTTTAATCTTATAAGCAATTCCATTGGAGTCAGCCCAATCCTTAAAACCACACCTATGACTCCACTGTACTTGCTGGCCAGGCCCACCATCATATGCTCCATAAATGCTGCATGATCCCACCACCTTCCCACCAATCTTCTTCTGCTAGTGATGTAGTCAGACTAGTAGAAAAGAGTGGTGCAGGTTTCTTTTGAGGATGAGGACTGAGAGGTCAGATATAGAGTGATCTATTTGTGAAAAGTGTTCACCCATGGGTGACAGGGTGTTTTTGTCTTTTACCATTATCCTGTGGAGTTCATTCAAGAGCATAGTGATTGTCTGGTTTCACCCACATTGCTGCTATTGGGGCATTTAGTGCTGTCATAAATATAAAGGGAAGGGTAACCACCTTTCTGCATACAGTGCTATAAAATCCCTCCTGGCCAGAGGCAAAACCCTTTCACCTGTAAAGGGTTAAGAAGCTAAGATAACCTCGCTGGCACCTGACCCAAAATGACCAATGAGGGGACAAGATACTTTCAAATCTGGACGGGGAGAACAAAGGGTTCATTTGTCTGTGTGATGATTTTGCCAGGAACAGATCAGGAATGGAATGCAGCCTTACAACTTCTGTAAAGTTAGTAAGTAATCTAACTAGAACATGCGTTAGATTTCCTTTTGTTTAATGGCTGGTAAAATAAACTGTGCTGGATGGAATGTATATTCCTGTTTTTGTGTCTTTTTGTAACTTAAGGTTTTGCCTAGAGGGATTCTCTATGTTTTGAATCTGATTACCCTGTAAGGTATTTACCATCCTGATTTTACAGAGGTGATTCTTTTACTTTTCTTTAATTAAAATTCTTCATTTAAGAACCTGATTGATTTTTCCTTGTTCTTAAGATCCAAGGGTTTGGGTCTGTGTTCACCTGTACAAGTTGGTGAGGAGTCTTATCAAGCCTTCCCCAGGAAAGGGGGTGCAGGGTTTGGGGGGATATTTTGGGGGATGACATCTCCAAGTGGGCTCTTTTCCTGTTCTTTGTTTAAAACTCTTGGTGGTGGCAGCATACTGTTCAAGGACAAGGCAAAGTTTGTACCTTGGGGAAGTTTTTAACCTAAGCTGGTAAGAATAAGCTTAGGAGGTCTTTCATGCAGGTCCCCACATCTGTACCCTAGAGTTCAGAGTGGGGAAGGAACCTTGACAAGTGCACTGGATGAGTGTGGCAGGGGGGACTAGGTCCAGGGGCCCCCTGCTGGAGGTCTCCAGACCTGCATCACCATGTCCCAGATTAGATCAGGTTTCAGACTGGTAGCCATGTTAGTCTGTATCAGCAAAAAGTAAAGGAGTACTTGTGGTACCTTAGAGACTAACAAATTTATTTGAGCATAAGCTTTTGTGGGTTTTAGCCCACAAAAGCTTATGCTCAAATAAATTTGTTAGTCTCTAAGGTGCCACATGTACTTCTCGTTCTTTTTCCAAATTAGATCGGTGAGAAGTTGTCCAGGCAGCCTAGAGTGGCTGCAGAAGAGAGGCCAACAGAGGGGCTGCTGGAGCGACCAATAAGGGGCCAGAAGGGCCAGATAAAAGGCAAGCAGCAGAGCAGAGACTTCAGTTGCCTTGTGGAGCTTGACGCGGGAGGGCCGGGTGCCTGGCTGGCTAGACGAACAGCAGGACTGCAGCTAGCTCACTGCAGAGAGCTCACCAGACAGAACTGAGCCCAGCAAAGGCTACCAAAGACCAGGTGCCTGGCTGGCTGGATAGAATAGCAGCAGAGCTATCGAAAGTCAGTGTGGGTGGGCTGAGCCCGGGGCACTGAGCACAAAACCTGGCCAGACCAGATGAGGGTACTGAGATGGGCCCTCCTGGTCTGGTAGCAGACTGAGCTCAGGGAGGGCTGCTGAAAAGGACACCAGTTGAGGGTACCAAGATGGGCCCTGGTCTAGGTGTCTGAAGAATGTAGTGCCTCTGGGGAAAAGCCTAAGATCTATGGCCCCATACCAGGGTCATGATAAGAATTTGGGACTGTATGCTCCGGAAGGGGGAACAACGTGTTCGGCTCGGCCGGAGGGCTGAGCTGCTGAAGACCAGCCGAGAGAACCACTGGCTGGGGGGAGGGGGAGGGCGGTCATGAGAAAGAACAAAAAAACAAAAGCAAGCTTATACCTAACCGAGAGAAAGGGGGCCATCCATGAGAGGTGGGTGCCCCCCTGTGAAAAGAACTGTGTTTGCAACACAGGCGCTGACTTTCCAAAGTGCTGGGGGGTGCTAGACTCCCGGCTCTGCCTCAGGCCTTCCCCCAAGGCCCCACTTTCACCCCGCCTCTTCCCACCCCCGCTCCACCTCCACCGCCGCAAACCAGCTGATCAAGGTGGGCGGCAGGCACGGGCGCCAGTGAGGGAAGAGGAGGCAATGATCCACAGGGCCTGCTAGTGGGTAAGGGGAGCTGATGGGGGGCTTCCAGTGGGTGCTCAGCACCCACCATTTTTTCCCCATGGGTGCTCCAGCCCCAGAGCACCCACAGAGTCAGCACCTATGCTGTTCAGGCACTACTGGCCAGAGAAAATGGAGCACACAAAAGAGGCTGGTGCTGACCCCGTTACAATGAGGTACACCCCATGTTGTGGTAGGCATGTGTAGGACCCGTGGATCTTGTAAGGTGTGTTTTGGGGGGTGTTGATCATTGTAGCAGCGGAGATACGTCTGCAGGTTTTGCGTCTGTTCTTATAGCAGGGTCTAGTGCTGCTTTGAGTTGGTGTGTCCTGGTCGTGGGGAGCCTGCTTCTGATGATGAACTTGGAGAGATTGCGGAGGGAGAGGGGTTGTTTGAAGGCCAGAAGAGGGGGTTCAGGAAAGATACCTCCCGCCTTGTTCTATGCTGTGGGTTAGATTGCAAATTCACAAGCAGCATTCTGAAAAGATGAACAAATCTGGCAGTGTGTCAGTATCTTCTGCTGCGGTTCTTTGATGGCCAGAGATTCCATTAGTGCCCCTTGTCATGTGACAATGGTAAGGTAACACAGACAAAGCCTCTTTCTTTGAGCACTGAACCAGAGACTTAATTAGAATAGGGAAAACAATTATCCCTAGGGCTGCCTCTCTCCCCTTCACTGCAGAATTTCTGTATGGAACCTTCCCCAGCCACACTTTGCTGGTGGGCTTCCTGCTGCACTTTCAAACAAACAGTGCACACATCCTCATATCTCCGACTGCTGCAGGGTTAAGGGAGCCAAGTTGTTCTGTTCCATAGAAGAAAGGTAGATGCTTTGGAGCAGAATTATTATTACTTGGTTTTTATAGATCCTCCTGAAAACTTCACAGTGATTCACAAAATTATCAATAACGGGCCAGATCCCCACCTCCACTGCACAGAATAGTGCAAAGCAGCCGCAAACAGCTCAGGACATGAAGTCAAGCTCTAGCTGGATAAAGTAGGAAGTTTTTACCCATAATAAAATTTGGTCAGGACATTGATTCAATTCTAACTTAGAAAGCAGAATGATACCAAGTGAAGCAGTGTAGCTTAGTGGATACAGTGGTGAGTGGAGAGTCAGAAGACCTCAGCTCTATTCCTGGCTCTGCTGTTAAGCTTGTGCAACTCAAGTCACCTTTTCACCTTAGTTTCCCCATCTGTAAAAGGGGACTAATGATAGTGATTCCTTGTAAAGCACTTTGAGATCTGTGGGTGAACAACACTATATGTGAGCTAGGTATTATAATCCTCATTAGTGCATTGCCAGCCTCACATACTGTGGCATTCTGCTTCCAAAGACAGGTTTCAGAGTAACAGCCATGTTAGTCTGTATTCGCAAAAAGAAAAGGAGTACTTGTGGCACCTTAGAGACTAACCAATTTATTTGAGCATAAGCTTTCGTGAGCTACAGCTTCAGAAGTGAGCTGTAGCTCACGAAAGCTTATGCGCAAATAAATTGGTTAGTCTCTAAGGTGCCACAAGTACTCCTTTTCTTTCTGCTTCCAAAGACTGAACTTTGCTTGACATCTGATGAGATCACAGGCCGAAGTGGCATGGATACAGACTGATAAGGCCATATGTCAGCGGTAATTCCTTTAACAGACCACTGTTGAAGGCTGAAACACTTTAATGTAATCAAGGCTTACGGTTAGTGTTTCTGGAAGCAGACATGGCATTTGAAAATGCATACATGTTCTCTTAAATCAGCAGTCAATAAATGGTGGTGTAGCGCTATGGGTGAACTTACTAAGAACATCTTTAAAAACAGGGTTAGTTTTGTGCAGCTGCATTCAAGTTATTGGTATTCACATAACTAAAACCTTGTGTAACTCAGAATTTACCCTTCCTGTCCCTGAAGTTTATAAGGCAGTAAAAGAAAAGGTCAAGAAAAAAAAATCCAGCAAAAATAGCTTCAATTATTGTGTCAGAAACAAAGAAACTAGCAATGTAGGAAAGCATCAAAGCAAAGAAACAAGCAAATGAATCCCTATCTGAATTCTCCTCACGGAGATGGGGCACGCTGGGTGTTTCTGTCTCTGTATGTTGGACACGAGCGATTGTTTGTGGCTATGAATCACAACATTGCGACAAGGGCAGGAGTTCAAACTTTGATAAGCGTATGTGCAGGAACAGGGCCTGGGAGAGGTTACAGTCTACAATGCTGCATGCATAAGTGTGTGCTTTCAATGCAAGAGCTCTTTTTACAAACTGTGTCCCCACAATTTGTATGGCTCCTATTGGGGACGCTGAGGCTAGAGCAGTTGAAGAGCTCTGCATGTTAACACTTCCAGGCAGAAAGTTGTTTTGGAAACTGTTTCCTCTGCCAAATGGAAGAAAGGCATTTTACCTAAAGGAAATTACTCCTGCCAGAGAACAAGCTATCAGATCCCTTCCAGATGGAATCTGTACTTTGAAGCAACAATATATCCACAGAGACCGGATGGCATTTACCTGAAAGGAAATGGAAATGTCATGCATAGATCCTTACACCACACCACGCAGTTGAAAGGTGAGATTTTTTTTTGTAATGGACTCATTACGCTTTTAAGAATTAAGAACAGGTATATGCAGGGGGCAGGGAGGCGCTCTCAGCGAGAGCACTGTTCAAAGCTTTCTGGGGTGTGTCAGCACGACTAGAAACAGAAAGGAGGCAATAACTAGGCTAAAGCTAAGTCAGATGATCCAGACTTGGAGGCAGGCAAGTTGGGGCAGGAGACATTTATAATGGGAAAGAAGAGGAGCTGATCTCTGGGATGAAGGGCTCAGTCCATGCTAAGAAGGGGAAAATGGGTAATAACATCTGAGGCGGGAACCATTGCTCACTCACTCACAAGTACTCCTTTTCTTTTTGCGAATACAGACTAACACGGCTGTTACTCTGAAATCACTCTACTTCTTCAACTCTCTCGCCAAAGGCCACTTCTCCTGGCCAGCAGGAACAAGGCATGAGATGGAACAACTCGGAAAACCCAAAGAATTAAGATGTGGAAAAATAAGAAATGCACAAGAGAAAATCCATATTGCTGTGTGATCTGACTTCCCTTGCAAAATGATGCTCTTCCAAGAACAACATTCCTTCCCCATTGTCTTCTCTTGTCTCTCCTGCTTCCCGTCTCCCTTACCCCAGCTCCACTGACTACAGTCATTTTCCATTGCTTTATCTGTCTAATTGAGATGGTTAACTCCCCAGAGCAGGGAAAGCCTGCAAAGTGCTATGCACACCAATCTGCAAGCCTGCAAAGTGCCATACCCATTACTAGTCCTTTGTAATTAGCTGGTCCTAAGGCATTTACAGGTGCCCATTCCAAAACACCTCATATTTCCTGCCCCAGGAAACAGTTGCCCTCGTTGATCTCTTCACTCTTGGGGGGCCATATGCTGTCTCATAAATGCAAAGAGCATTTTTGTAATGCTTTTGAAACACAGGCAATAGTAAAGGAGCTAGTTCTGCACTCAGCATGCTCAGTTTTTCCATGCACTGCACATTTGTTGGCTTTTTAATCAAATTAATCCACTTTACAACTTTTGCTTTGTTTTGTTTTTGCAGCACTGACGTTAGCAGCAGCATTCTGTGAACAGACTAGTGTGACTTTTATGGAGGGGGGGTCAAATGTTTGACCTGCCAATTCTGACAGTGTTCTTTTAAGTACACATTAGGGAACCATAATTTTAAAACAGTAAACACATGAATTTAGGAGAATGCTGTCAAATGGTTGGATGTGATGGAGTCTTAAACTAGAGTATTTGGCCTTCGCTCATTTTGGCCCCTTTGCCACTAAGTAGGGTGGAGACCCAAGCTGGCATAGAGCCAAGATAGCTGGCAACTGTGTCCCAGCCCACCTTTAGCCTTGGGGCAGATAACCTCTCATACTGATGAACATGAGAGCAGAAATATACTGTTCCCACTGATGTCAGCGATATGGGGTCTGGGCCTCTGCTGAGCTGGGAAAGTATTTTCTCATTTGGAAGGAAGCTGAATGAAATGACTGTGCATTACAATGACTAAAGTCTTTCAGCCACTCTTCAGGGCCAAAGTGAGATGGCTTTCTCCACCAGCAGCCTCAGTGGAGACAAGGCTAAGGTGCTATTCAGCATCGGAGTGCTTGTGATTTTATCGTGAGTCTCACAATAGTTGATATTTCTATTAAAGCACCAGCTCCTGGAGTCAGGTAGCTAGGTGAGAAATCCAGCTTTCATTTTTTTAAAAGTGAGTTTTCATCACTCGTGACTGTGCAGAAAAGGCAGAAATTGTGATCAAAAGGCTCAGAGACCAGAAGGCAAGGAAAAAGACTCCACATTAATTATTTTTGAATATTTTCGTTTTTCAGCTAATCTCACAATTTGGGGGGCCTGACTTATGATTTTGAATGCTTGAGGTTGGCGATACTGAAACTTAGCCCTCAGTAATAATGTTGATAGGGCCTCTTGTGGGTGGTTGAATTCACTGAATTATCAGGACACATTGATTACTTAGTCCATGCTATTAACCGGCTACCTTCAGTTGCCCTACCTCCATTCCCTTCTGCAGGTTTCCCTGGGGAACTGGAGTAGACTTAGCAAGGCACAACACATGATCCTAGAACTTCCTCAATACTTTTAGAATATCTTTCCTATTTGGGTTTTTCACATCAAATTTGGTTTGACATACGTTCTGACGACCTCTGCATACCATTGAAAAACTCTAAAGGATGTTTCCCCCCCTCTCTCTGCCTTAGCTGTAAATATCTAGCAGATGCTCTTTTAATATTTTTATATTACTGCCAGCTGGCAACTCTTCCGGCATGCCAAAGAATTCCAGACTACATAGCAATGCAACCTTTTTGTCTTTAATACTGGATGGCTTTCCCGCCCATATACCAGGCAAATTTTTAAGTTTCATGTTTTATTTTACCTCCATCTACACTGTGACCAGGGGATAGAATCTACAATGCGAAGTAAAAATCTGGCAGTCTCACACTATTGTGCTTGTCAGAATGAAAGTTTCAATTAAACACACAAATACAGTCCTTATGAAGGAGTCCTATGGAATTTTATAGAGAGGAAGATTCTTTCTACAGAATTTCTAAACCAACCCATAACATTTTCTATTGCATTTCTTAGGTTTGGTTCAAAATTCAATAGAAAGGAACTAATTCTCTATTAAATGCTATATTTTGTTAGGTAATTCCTAGAGGGTCCTATTTGATTTCTATCAAAACACTATTACTTTCATCCCTATTAAATTTCACAGGATTTTTCTATAAAGGAATATGAGAATCCTGGTGATGAAGTTAACAGGAGCTGTTAAGTCCCTGAAGAAGTAATTTAATTTCAGTCATTGGTTCACAGTTAAATGGAGAAAAATCCAAAGAGCTGTCACTTTGGGTATGCACACAAATGAGCTTGGGGGGAAAATATTTTGCATACAAATAATTTGTAGTGACTGGGAGAAAGGTGGTTCTGTCCATACTGACAGGGAAAGGAGGGAGAAAGACAGGTCTGGGAGGAAAGAAAGTGCATTTAAAGTGCATTTAGCAGTTTGAAATCCTGTTGGCACTGTGTACCGAACAGTTTGGATTCCAGGATCATCAATGCTGTCCACATTATTGTGACTTGCTGTGCTTATCATAATCTTTGTGAAGCCAGAGGAGAGCCATTTGCCCCTGAATGGACCTATGACAGTAACGGATTGATGAACCAGTGCACTCAGCCAGAAAGCGCACCTGTCACAGCTGGAGCAGGATGCATACGAGCAACAGAAATCGAGGGTGGTTTGTGCGCCCACATTATGGACATGCATGGAGTGATGGGAGAGGAATACACTTATGGATGTATTTGTACAGCAATTTTTACAGTAAATGAAATAGTGTTGCTATATGCTATGAATGGGGTGAAGGGTTAATTGTCATGAATGCTTAATTGTGGGTCAGGTGACTGCTTATACAATGGGGTGGCGGTGATTTGTGTGACATGAGCTGTGGAATTTCATTATAGATTGATGTGAATAGATGTTCTGAAAAATTGTGTTGGGATACAACGTCCCTGTTGTGCCTTATCAGGTCTTTATCTTTATTCATTGAAATACACATTATATGATGGCATGCTAATACACTTTTTTCATAAAGTAAAACCCTTTACCTGTGAACCTGGCTGTGTTACAAAAAAGAATCTTAAATCATTGTCAGGGGCAGCTGCCATTACAACACCAAAACACCAGTAATAAACCAACTCTGAAACCAGTAATAAAATAAAGTACATAACACAAACATTAAACAGGGCAAAGCAGTGAAACCACTGCAAACAAATAATTCCCTACTTTTCCCTGGTCCCCGTTCTCCTTTCCCTTTCTAGCACACACTTGGTGCCTCTGCATGGGGGAAAAGGACTGGAGTGGAGTGGAGGACTGCTGGGGGTATATTTGCCCTGTCCAACTAGCATCCAGTCCTGATTGCATGGGCCATCCAACCATAGTATGGTCCAATGCGTGCCATGGAAGGGATTCAGGATGTGGTATGGGGGGAGCAGGAGCCTGAACTCCTGAAGCCATTAATGCCAGCAGCCTCGCAAACAGGTCCTTCTGCTGTGCTCTATCTTCCCCCCTCAAGTGACGTTCCAGCTTCAGAAAAAAAAAACTGCTGCAAGTCTCTCCTTGTTCTGCCTGTCTGTGCCTTTCCACTTGCCATGAATCCTTTTCCCTTTGGTATTGCATCTGCTTGTTGGCCCCGTCCAGGATGTCCACCACAAATTCATCTTGGAAACACTTCCTCTTTAACCGCTCAGTGGCCGTTCAAAATCCCAGGCTCCTGCTGGAGAGTGGCAGGGCTGCAGAGGTGGAAGGGGGCCAGGAGACATGGAAGGGCCTGAACATAGACAACAAACAGTACATCATTGTTTCTGTACTTCAAAAAAAAAAAAAAAAAAGATTCGGTGCATCCTCAAAGAAAAGTGCCTGTGGAATCTCAAGGTCAAAAAAATGGTACTTCGTAAAACTAAGCGTCAATATATTCTTAGAGGAATGCTACAGTTCCGTGGACACAACTGAATTAAGTAGAGTGAAAAGAGTGCACAAACAATGCTAAATTGAAATTTACAAATGCTATATATTTAAAAATTGCAGATCATTCTAGCCTGGGCCGGGGGCGGTTGCCAGGGTATATTACCTAAGATTTGTCAATCCTTTCACATTCTGAAGGACATCACAATCCTGGAGGTTCCTGAATAGCAAAGGGACATTCTATTCCAAGCTACTGGTGGTAAGCCAGCAGTACATGCCTGAGAGTTTTTCAAGCTTATGCTGTCCTATAGAGGAGGACCCAGAAAATATGCCCTTCCCCAAAATTCAACTACCTATCTGGAGTTCCTACTACAGGAAAAGTAGCTGGCTGCTTGTAGGAATTTGTATCTTTCACTCCTATTTTACCTTGTCTAATGAGATCCCTCCAAAGCAATCACTTAGTATGCAACCATCTTGTGTAGGCTTGTCAAGAATGTTTTGTAAATCAGCAGATTTCTGACAGATGTAAACTATGTACACATTCTTACATATTCTAGGTTACAGAGTAGCAGCCGTATTAGTCTGTATCCGTAAAAAGAAAAGGAGTACTTGTGGCACCTTAGAGACTAACAAATTTATTAGAGCATAAGCTTTCATGAGCTACAGCTCACTTCATAAATTTGTTAGTCTCTAAGGTGCCACAAGTACTCCTTTTCTTTTTACATATTCTAATGATATTAATGGACAGTCTGAAAATAATGGACAAAGTTCTAAGCTAAGAGGTAATGTGTATGAAGAAATTATCAAAGTATTTGTTTACAACTAGATGGTGAATATCTGGAACGGTCTTCCAGCTTGATGTGGTGGAGCCAAGTTATATTCATGCATTTAAGCAAAAAATGAATGCCTCTTTGCAATCTAATAAGCTAAATAGTCAGGTTTGTATTTGGAAGTAGCTGGTTGCTTGTAGGAATTAGTTACACAGCATGCTTTCCTCCCTACCCCCATGGTGGTTGTAGAGACCAAATGTGTGTTTACACTACTTTGGCAGTCCCCAATCCCAAGGCTATTGAGGTCTGGTTTGTCTCCTTTCTCCCCTCTTTTCCCCACAGCCCTACTCCTGAAAAACTTAGAGCAATCTCAAGGCTACTCTAACTTGTAATGGTAACAATCCCCAAGGACTCTTTAACCACTCAGTGACAGCTCAAAATCCCAGCTCCTGCTGGAGTGTGGCAGGGGCTGTTCTGCTAGTTGTGGGTAGCTGGAGTACAGCATTGCTGCAGATACATCCCCTGCCAGGATCCCATACTGGGGTTCAGGGTCTGACCCATTATGTATTACATGTCAGTTTCCACAAATTTGAATGAAATAAGGCAAAGTGGTCTTTAATCTTGCAAAAGTTAATCTGTTCCCATTTAGATTGCATCCTTCTGAAAAAACTCTGTAGCTCCTCCACAATGCTATCAATAATGAAAGAGAAGAAAGGAAACATAAATCAAAGATATTTAAACGACCTGGATACGGGCCTCTTCTTCTTACGGAAGAATCTAAAATGCTTCTGTGGTCACAAGAACAATTTTCACCCCATGTTTTTGGACTTCATAACATATCATCAAGAGCACTGGACATCAGGAAAGTAAGATTTTTTAATGGAAATACTATAGACTTGTAATTTGCTTGTGGTAGCAATTTCTTTAAAAAGACTTCTTACTACCCTAAAAAAAATCAAAAATGTATGTTTCATGTTCATATATAAAGCACAGCCATTATCAGAGAAAGGCCAGTAAATAACATGGAGTGTTATAGCAGCTATTGTGCTGTAGTGCTATCTTTTATTATGTTTGGAAGCAAGTACAAACACTATTGATCCTGATGAGATAATATACTGTAACAGACTTTTCTAGACAAGAAAATCACTTTAAGTTTGAAGTATTATGGAAAAATAAATATTAAATAATTTCTAAAATTGGTTTCATTTGAAGATTGGATTCACCTCCAGGGCTAGAACCTATTGTCATTAAATCCTATGAAACCGGTGTCAATAGGATTTTATAAGATACAAATCAGCACAGAATTTGGCCTTTTGGCATGTCTTATGTTTTTGAAACCATTAGACCAACTAGTTTGGCTGAGAAGGTGGGTTTACCCTTGGACTAAGAGGCCCTGAAACATAAAACCTTGTATCAGAGGCCTGGTCTGAGGCCTAAAGCCTGAACCAAAGTACTTCCAGGCATTGCTAAGCAAAGCTGGGCTGTGAGCCAGAGGCAGGCCCTATTTGAAGAACTTGGCAAGAACAGGGCTCCTAGAAAGCACGGGCTAATGATATAAGTAGTAATAAGAGGAACGTGTGCCAAGATGGCATCTGGACATCCTGATACCAGGACACTTCACAGAGATAACAAGGAACAGCCAGGTGCATTCCAAAGACAGGGTCAAAAGGACAGCATGATGGACAGATCTGTTTGTTTGAACCAACATGATCAAAGGGGGAGACAGCACCCTAATGAGTCAAGGGGCTGTACCCAGTGATGAGCTGCCAAAATCTTAACAACCGGTTCCCTCCTCACCCCACGAGGGGTTGTGGCCCACCCCCGTCCCCCAGGACTCCTGCCTCATCCAACCCCCTGCATTCCTTGACGCCCCCCCCAGGATCCCTGTCCCATCCACCCCCCTCCCCTGTCCCCTGACTGCCCCCAGAACCGGGCATGAGGGTCTCGTGGGCCACCATAGTGGGTGCCCACCGCGCCCCACCCCTGAGAGCCAGAGGGACCTGCCAGGGGGCGAGGTGGGGAGTCCCAGTGTTGCTTACCTGGGGCAGTTCCCAGGAAGCATCCGGCAGGTCCCTCTGGCTCCTAGGGGTGGGGTAGCATAGCTAGGGGGGGAGCAGCCGCTCCCCCCACTGATCACATCAAAAGTGGCGCCTTAGGCACCGACTCCGTGGGTGCTCCGGGGCTGGAGCACCCACGGGGAAAATATGGTGGGTGCAGAACACCCACCGGCAGCTCCCCACCCCGTGCCTGGCCCCAGCTCACCTCCGCTCCGCCTCCACCTCGCTGGGCCTGAGCGCGAAGCCGCCGCCTGCTTCTCAGCCCTCCCAGGCTTCCCGCATGAACAGCTGATTCACGGGAAGCCGGGGGCGGGGGGCGGAGAAGCAGGGCTCGGCGGCGCGTTCAGGGGAGGAGGTGGAGTGGAGGTGAGCTAGAGCCAGGCGCAGAGCGGGGAGCTGCCGGTGGGTGCTCTGCATCCACCAAATTTTCCCCGTGGGTGCTCCAGCCCCAGAGCACCCACGGAGTTGGCACCTAAGACGCCACTTTTGGCCAGTTGTTAAATTTAGAAGCCCTTTTAGAACCGGTTGTCCCTGTGGGGCAACCGGTTCTAAAAGGGCTTCTAAATTTAACAACCGGTTCCAGTGAACCGGTGCGAACCGGCTCCAGCTCACCACTGGCTGTACCTCAATACGTCAGTAGGGATAAGTAATCTGTCCTGCAACTGTATAAAAATAGGTCCCGGAGCGCATATCTTTGTCCAGCCTAGGGGGCAGTGGAGTGTCCCGCCACTGACTGAGCTGTGTCCATTGCCAGGGGGCACATATTCGTAGTATGTCCTGTAGAGTCTATTGGAAACTATTACTGTGCTTCGTTTGACAATAAACCTGGCCAGGTGACTTCATACCTTACTAGAGTCTGTGGTCTTTGGGGGTTCTCTCGGGGTCTGCTGTGTCAGCTATCTGTGCAGAGCTGGGGCAGCACACAGAGGGAACACGCACGCAGCCGACTGTTATCATCATCGAACCAGAGCAGAGCACCTCACTGGTAGCTACCGACAACAACCCTCATCTTACCCAGCTGGTGCTACTAGTGGTAGTGGTAGAATGTCACCCCATGGATAAGGAAGGTTTCTTCTCCAGGCCACACTTTGGATTGCAAAACAGCAGCCTCAGGCCACATATAAATTTTCTGCCAGGATCTGAAGGACCTATCCAGCACATACTGAGGTCAATCAGTTGAAAGATTCTCATTGACTTCAGTGGACATTAAATCAATCCCTGAGTGCATAATTTAGGAACCATTGTTAGTGACATCTGTGAAGCAAAACTAGATAATTTCACACAGTGGATTAGCTTTTCAAACACTTTATCCTGTGTTAAACATATAAATCAAGATGCATAGAAATAAGCTCCTAACCCCTTTGACATTATAATATTATTGCATTATGTATCAATTGAATAATAATTACAAATTGTTAAACAATTGTACTCAAGATTTCCAAAAGTGACTAGTGATTTGGGGTGCCCAAACCGAGGCACCTTAAAGAAACTTGATTTTCAAAAAGTTCTGAGCATCACCTTCTGAAAATCAGGACCCTCACATGTGTTTTAGGTTGGGCACCGAAACATTGAGGCACCCAAAATTACTAGTCAGTTATGGCAATCTTTGGTCTTCACTTGAGTTGGCTCATACTAAAGAGTTCAGCTCTGCTATCAGATCCTTTCCCAAAATTCAGGCATGTTCAGAACAAGTGTTTGGGTTTGGCCGGTTACAGAGATGTGGTCAAACTTGTCAAGTTTGGATCCAGTGATTGAAACCTCTCCAGAGTTCAGGATGGTGGTTAGGGTCCAGGGTTCAGGTTCAAGAGTCTCTCTAATTTAAACCCTACATTTCACTATTTTACACAAAACAGCAATCTCCAAAGGGCTAGTTTGGCTGGTGACCAGGTCTAGAAAGGGGAAAATTTTTTCACTACTATGAGGAAGCTATTACTTGTGATTCAAGAAAAGGTATTTGTAATAGGTATTCATACTAGATTTTACCATTTTTAGATATGTTACAGGGGACTCTAAACCGTTAATTAAGGAAGAGGAACAACACAGACACTAGCACATCTATAGATGTGGATGACTAACAACTAAAAATTGGCTTCAGCAGAGATCATCCAAGTATAATGCTGACAGTTCGTAAGTGGGTAGGTTCATCTGTTGGCATGGTTGTCTCGCTGACATAGCCTGTTTTCATCACACACAGCTCTTTTGTTCACTAATAAATATTTAGGCACGTTTTTGGACGTCTGGAGTCTTGTCCAGGATTGTGCTCTGAAGCCTGGGATCCCAGTTCATAAATGTGTGGTGGCTGACTAAAACAAAGTCAGACTGGAGCTGACCCTCATATGTGAACTTTTCACAGTCATTTCTGTGATGTCTGGGTCCTCTGGAATGTGAGTTTCCTATTTCACCAAAGCACCCGTGATTTGCACTTTGGGCAGAGAATCATATAAACACTATTAGAGGGCTGGCAGCTGAAATTTCATTTAAAATGCAGTAACATTCTGTGGCTTTAATTTCTATTTTATTTGGGAGGAATTAATCTGATATTATCCAAGACATAGCTTGCCTTTTGCCATAAGAATTTGGGAACATTCCAACAAGCCATTTACAGGATGTGTGTTGCCTTCTGTTCAGTGCAAAGGTGAGGCAGATATTTGGTTAATTTCCACAACAGAAGCGCTTTTGTTTGTATGTCATAAGCAAAGGATTGTGTACATTATCTAAATCTTACTGACGTCCAGCCCATGAATCATGATACACAGATTATAAATACCTATTAGCAGAGATCTGGCAGGCATAACTCAAGGAACAAGTCTATTTCTCATTTGAAGGTAATGGGCTGAAGGGGTGTTATCAGTCTGCTTCTGGCACCCTCCTGCTGTTGATTGAGGCTGCTGTTCTTTATGACAAGGCTCAGTTAAATCAGTGTAATGTCAGCACAGTATTGATCAGCTTCTAAATGGGCATGAAAAGAAATAGGGCTTCTTGATTGTCAGGGGCTGGAGGAAGATATGCTGACAAAGACAAAGTCTGAGTTTTTATAACTGTTGCTGCCTGCAAAGCTATGCCTCATTTTTGTATTGGTCAGTCTGTCCTCACAGCACCCCAGCCTATTACTGCGTGAGCACATGAAAATATTTGGATTTCAAAATATACACAGTTGACTCAGTTTTTATCCATCAATAAGGCAATTGATATGAGATATATTCTTCTATTGTCCTTGAATAGTATTTCTTACAAATACATGCATTGGCTTACTTGGAACTACTCATGACAGTAAACAATACATTGGTAGCAAGGATCTGCAGGACTGAGCCATGGTTTATTGCAATACAATCTATGGGCAGCATGAGTTTTTTACACAGGTAGTGACTGATTTAGATGTGTCAAGGAATTTCTGATTTATTGTTTATTAAATCCTTACAGAACCTGTGATTGAACTGCATGCGGAGATGCACTTTTCAAAAATGCTTTTCCAGAATCCCAAGGAAAGATTTTTAAAAGCTAAACCTACTATGAAAATACAATAATCTATTTTTAATCTACCATAAACCATTACATGGAAGGACTACAGAACACTGGATACAAGGGGAGCTTTTCAACTGGCCACCAGTGATGTTCAATAATACCTAGTAAATACAGAAGAATTACTTTGTCTTGTTTTTTTCCTATTTCCATTTCAAAACACTTTCCATTTGATAACGGTGTTATACACCAGAAATGAAATGCCTGCTTGCGTCTTATTCTTACTTAAAATAAAATCAGTTTAATCCTTCCTCCCTTATATAAATTCAGTACCCTTACTGTGTCTGCATACTCTTTGCCTTGACTGTGGTTATGTATAAAATATCATGCATAACTCACTAGCTAATCACCATTCAGGATCCTATATGGCTATTTGGCTGAGGCTATTTTCTCATGCAGTTCTGTGAACACTGAGGAATTCTGACTGTCTGGTAAAAAGGTTAAGTTTTGTCCTGAAAGATAACTATAACAGACCTCTTCGCAGAGTTATGTTTGGGGAGATAACAAACATTACAGAAACTATGAGCTGTGAATGAACCTGTAAGGGGTGAGAATTCATCAACTATACTTACCCAATGGGAAGGTGGAGGCACCTCTTAGGGTATAAGAAAGTTGTCTCGTTTTTGGTATGGGTGCCTGAAAGCACTCAGTTTTGCGTTCTCTCGCTCATACCATTTATGAGACAGCACGTACCCTAAGTGCTGAGGTGCAGGAACACATCAGAGTCCAAATGCTTTGGGTCCTGAGACTATTTGAGTCCAAAGTTCCCGCTCTGTGAATCTGATCCAGTGGAGTCAATGGAAAGCCTCTCATTTACTTAAAGGGGTTTTGGATCAGGCCTCATGGTTGTGGTGCCTACTGCATTCCCCCATTTCTGCAAGCAGCCATCTCCTTTAAAAGTTCCCCTCTTAACCACCTCCTTCTGTGAGAAAACATCATTGTAAGATCTCTCAGGCTTCCATCTCAGCTAGGCCTGACCTGAGCAGTCACAAGCTTCTGTGTCAGACCTACAAGGCACTTGGGCATATGTGTCAGGAAAATGCTAGAAGCATGTGAAATGTGCACCAACTGTTTGGCTTGGTCCCAGCGAAAAGAAGAAGACAGAAGGGGATGGGATGTTGTGCCAGAAGGGAGACAAGTGATTGTGAATTAAGGTCATGGGAATGAAAGCCGAGCAATAACCCTCCCTTTCCACCCTATGCACACACACAGGGCCAAATCTTCAAATGATATACAGATCTCTTCCGATTTATTACAAACGCCCATTGAAATCAGTGGGAGTCTTTCCACTGACTTTAATGGGAATTGGACTGGGTTCAATTCCTTTCCCAAACCCTCAGATTTTAATTTTTATTTAGTATTTATATTGCAGGAGCTTCCAAAGTCCCAGTCAGGATCAGGGCAGGTCCAGTTGTGCTAGGCCCATTACAAACATAGTAAGAGACAATTCCTGTACCAAAGCATCTACAGTCTAATTGAAGGCCAGGTCTACACAAGGAACACGTTGCTGATATAGCTATACCAGTACATCATATCAACAAAGTGCTTCTAACGTGGACACAGCTTATACTGGCAAACTGCTTTTGCCAGCATAGTTTTTCCCCCCCAGCAAAATAAGCTATATCAGCAAAAGTGTAACTTTGCTGCAAAAGCCATGTCGAACTATGCCAGTCATAAATCACACCTCCTTACACCCCCGACTGACATAGCTATGCCAGCAAAAGTTTGCAGTGTAGACCTGCCTAAGCTGCGGCACAAGAAGTGGGTGTAACAGACAAACGAAGGGAATAGGATAAGGAGGACAAGGCAACAATGATAAGAACACATTGCTACGTAGACTAGTTAGATGTGCAATTAGCAAGTTAGAGGTAAAAAAAAAGGATCTGAATAAAGAAATATTTTTGAATAATCTCTAATTAGGATTCTATTAATTGTTCATCTATATGATTTTTTTAAAGAGAGAACACTCTAACATCACAAAAGAAAAGAAACTAAAGGAGAAAGTGATAGGGGAGTGTGTAAAGAAGAAACATACAAAGAAAGGAGAGATACCCAGAAAGGAAAAGGAGGGGAGCGATTCGGGGTAAGAGAGGGGAAGAGAAGGGAAGGTTACAGGAGAAAAAGAAAAGCAAAGGAACAAGAAATGGCAGATGCAGAACCTGTATATTTTTCCATATATGAGAAAACAAATGTCATATATCAGCATATAAATGACATCTGCTTTCACAAAAATTTATGTGACCACCATCTCCACATATGGTTCATCCATATATTCTCAACATTAGCAGGATTTAGTTGCATACTATATTCACAAACAGGATGCCATAAATGTACATGCATCCGTGCACACAGTGAAAAATTACTTTTGGGAATTTCTGTCATTTGCTATACAATTTAGCTGCTGTTGCTGCCTCATTTAAAGGTTTGGGAGATTAAGGAGTACTGGCATACACCATAACGTTTCAATACATTGGAGTCTTTGCTACAGCCTGTAGCTTGAAGTTCTGTTCTATTAGACTATGTTCAAGGAACAAATACGCTCATGACGCAAAGAGCCCATTCCCCTACTCCTTGCAAAGGCAAAACTCCTGTTGCCTTCAATATTGGGATATGCCTATGCCAAGAGCTGGGACCTTAGTGATTTCTTAACTGCACCCAAATCAGTTGCTGTCTTTAGACCATTTGTTCCAAAGGAACCGCTTTCTTGTGACAGAGGAAAATGCATTTGAATGCTGTACTTTCCAGCCAATGAGGTAGAGCAGTTTTGCTAGGTGATCCCTGTAACAATTACTCAGTCACTCATGTTTTTATTACTGCTTTAAAAAACCTTTACAAGGCACTCAGAATATAAGCACATGATTGTAGAGTATATCTATCTCCCAGATTGTTATTGCTCAGTCAGAGGCAGAAAGAAAGAAGACGGAGAACAGCAACAGATGCAGGGAGAAAGAAGAGAAGGACTTTTGATTTTTATTTAAACAGCTTCATTATAGCTCAGTGGTTTGAGCATTGGCCTGCTAAACCCAGGATTATGAGTTCAATCCTTGAGGGGGCCGTTTAGGGATCTGGGGCAACTATGGGGGATTAGTCCTGCTTTGAGCAGGGGGTTGGACTAGATGACCTCCTGAGGTCCTTTCCAACCCTGATATTCTATGATTTTACAAAATAAAATTAATAAGAGCCCATGGATATGATTTTTTTTTAAATAAAATGTGTATAAAATGTAATTTCTCCTCAAATTCTGCTATGGGAACATAAGAATTTATAAATTCAATATAAAGCTGTCATCGTCAGGTTCAAGACTGCTCCGTGCAAATGTCGCTTCCATTGAAATTTATCCCACTTATTAAGTTCTATTTTAATGTTGGTTAAAGCTAACAAACAAATCATACAGAGAACATTGTTGGGTCCTGAGACTCCTGCCATTCCTAGAATGTCCTGTTTTTTTAGAGCTCTTTGCCACTAAAAAAACCCCAAAAAAACAGCAGAAAGAATTTAATAAATTCACAGATTTTTAATGCCAGGAGGAATCATTATAATCATCTACTCTAGCCTTCTGCATATCATATGCCACAGAATGTCACCCAGTTACTCTCTTATTGAGCCCAATAATTTATATCTGGCGAAAGGAAATCTTCCAGACTGTCTTGAAAGCTTATGCTCAAATAAATTTGTTAGTCTCTAAGGTGCCACAAATACTCCTTTTCTTTTTGTCTTGAAACTGTTTCCCTGAAAACTGTATTGATTTCCAAGGTCCTGGTTCTCATTTACACGAAGGCCTCTTTATACCACTCTGACAGGGTAAAGGGCCTCAAAGTTGGGACAAGTATAGTTTACACCTACTTGAAGGTCTCTGTACACTGCCAGAGCACTGCAGTGTAAAGGAGGGTTAGTGTAAATGAAAATCAGGCTCCAAAATGTACATCCCTCAAGCCTGGAAATCACTCCCTGCCTTGGGAGTTTTGCCATTGACTCCAATGGAGCTAAGATTTCACCCAGAGTCTGCTGCCTCCAAGGCACACTCTATGGCCCTTCAATTCTCCTGGATTTATGCAGAGGGGGAAGGAGGGACACAAAGGGGTCTGTGGCCAGGGAGGAGGGTAAATATTAGTAGATGAGTGTTGGAAGTATTGGAGAAAAGGGGGGAGGAGAGAAGAGTAGTTTTGAAGGATGGATTGTTCAGTTAATTAACAGAAGGACAAAGTATTGTCTCCTGTGTGTCTCTTTTATGTTGTACTGTTGGTGTTTGACTGATTGTATATGTGCTCAGGGCTCAGATAGGCATGTTTACAAATCTAAATAAATAAAATAATTTTTCAAAAGACTAAAAATGGCCTGCAGCCTGGGACAAGCAGGGCCGGATTAACCTTTTGCAGGCTCGGCACCAAACACATTTGTAGGCTCCCATGCAGGCAATGGAGCATGGCGCAGGGAAGTAGGTTCCCAGAGTGAGGGACCGGCCAGGGGTATGGCATGGCAGGGACGGCCCCGGTCCGCCCAGCCCAGTACGAGGGCATTATTTACAAACTAGCAGTTGCCAGACGCAGAGTGGCCCGCCCGGCCCTGTGCTGCCAGCATGCCCCTTCCCCTCAGGGGTGGGCCCATGCCGCACCACACAGCCGCCCCGCCAACACCCCAGAGACGCAGACTCCGTGGATGCTCCAGGGCTGGAGCACCCATAGAAAAAAAAAGTGTGTGCTGAGCACCCACCGGTGGCCCTGCCAATCAGCTCCTCCCCCTCCCCCCAGCGCCTCCTGCCTGCCGCTGATCAGCTGTTCAGCGGTGGGCAGGAGGCCCTGGCGGAGGGGAAGGGCAAGAGCAGGGGCAGGAAGAGGCGGAGAGAGGACGGGGGCACTTGGGGGAGGGTGCGGAATGAGGCAAGAAGAGGCAGGGTGGGGGGGAAGTGGGGGTGGGAAGAGGAGGGGCAGGGATGGGGCCTTGGGGGAAGGGGTGCAGTGGAGGCAGAGCCTAGGGCAAAGCGGGGATCAAGCACCCCCGGAGAAATCAGAAAGTCGGCACCTCTGCAACACCCCCCCCCCCCGAATCCCTATGGCCAGAGCCCCCTGAACCTCCCTACAAATGCACAGTGCTCTGCACAACACCACCCCTGCCAGCGCCCCCCTGCCCACAGCCCCACCACAACTGCTCAGCACCCCACACAGAACCTCCACTCCTTAGTGCCCCAGCCCACACACATCCTCCCCGCCCCTCACAGCCCAGCACATCCCCCCCCACAGGCCCCCAGAGACCCATTCCCCCACGCCCTGCCTCCCAGCCGCACTCACCGGCCCTGCTGGGAGGCGACTTTGTCTGCAGAGCTGAGCCAGGGCAGGGAATCACTCGGGCCCCTCAGGAGTGGCGCGATCAGCCAGACCATGGCCTGCCCCGGTTGGACTCCCTCTGGACTCACTTGCCTGGAGCGGCCCAGCCAAGCCCCCTGGCACTGTCCCCCTCCCCTCCCCCCACAAACTGGCCGAGAACTGGCCAGGCTTCTGCACCAGTCCCAGCTAGCTCCGGAGAGACGGGCAGGGCCCCACAGGTGGAGGGAAGCATAGACTGCATGGAGCTGGAGGTGCACTGCGGTCTGGCCAGGGGCCAGCGAGGAGCTCTCTGCTGCGGGCAGGCCGAGAGGAGCAAGTGCTGGGCGAGGGGGAGCCAGCGGGCTGGTAGGGTCTCGGGGCACAGTGCAAGCAGAGCAGGCCAGGGCCCCTTCTGAGCATGGGCCCAGCTTCATGGTGCCACTGGTGCCATTGTGACCCTGGTACTGGGGACAAGCTAAATCATGTGGCTTCCATTGTCCTTTCTGATGCATGGAGTGGAAAGGGGTCTGCCACCCCAGGGTAAAAATGATGGACATATTTGTGCAGACAGATACAGAGAAAGAAAATAGGCTGACAAAGAAAGAAAGGATGGTGCGTGGGGGGAGCGGGGGAAGAGATAAAGAGAAAAGATGGAGAGAAGATTATGGGGAAGAGAGACTGAGGAAAAAACAGAGAGTGGGGCAGACAGAGAGAAAGTAGATGTGGGGGGAGGCATAAAAAAGAAAAGGAGAGACAGATGCAGACAAAGAGAGAAAGAAGGTTGGGTGAAGACAGAGACAAAAAGACAAGGGGGAGGGGAGAAGAGAAAGACAATTGGAGAGAGTCATTTTGTTAATAATTATTATTAATAAAGATTGAGTGTATTTGTAACGAATGAATCAGTTTACAGAATCACTTGAATGTTAAACCCAGAAAACAATAAGGTTTTTAAGGCATGCTGTTTCTCTGCATGCAGTGCATACAAACCCCAGAGTATTCCCTAGGCAATAAAGGCAACTGTCAACATAATGGTATTTAATGGCTTCTCCTGACATTAGAATGTATTCCCTCAGCATTAGATTTATAGACCTGAGGGGATAGTCTGTCTTTGGAAAAGGAATCTTATATGGTGAACATCCATTTTATTACAGACCATCCAAATGATCGATAGTAGTGTTTCAAATTCCTGGTATAATCTTGTTTTTATGGATGCCATCCTAGGATAATAAAATCTTAGACTCCTACTGATTAAAATTTAACATAAATTGATCCTATTGATTAGCTGACCTATGGAATTGAGAACTGACGTTTAGTGGAGTTCAGTTGACAGGTGTTTACTCTTATTTACAAATGACCATTTACTTTTATAACAGAGAAAGGAAAATCTCACGTTAGGCGAGTAGACTTCCCAGAAGATAAAGTTAGTCAAAAAATGTATTAGTGCGTTGCTGGGATTTTGATAAGCAAACAGTACAGATTTAGGCAAAAGGTTTTATCCAATGACGTGGTTGTAGCTTGTAATATTTCAGAGCCTCAACCCTTACTCACATGAATAATCCCATTTGCTGCAGCAGGATTACTTGCATGAGAAAAGCCTATTTGTGTGAGTAAATGTTTCCAGGATTGGCCCCTTTCTGTTTTTAATATGCTTATCAACACTGGCCATCTGCGTTTCTTCATTTTAGTTACTGTAAATGAGTGCCTGTTCTTCTGGCATTTCAAGGACCAGGAAGTAGCCATAAACCTCTTCTACTGCTCAAAATGAACACACCAACAATTGCTAGCTGGTGGGATGTGCAGCAAAAGGAAATGTGTTTTTACAGTGCAATTTATCAGTGTAATTTCCCATCACTAACAAGTACAATACAATTTCTGAACAAAGAAGTAATTTATTTAACTATTTGCTTAACCCGTCTTGAATGGAAGCTCTCTCTGTGCTATATAATCCAAACAACAAACACATAACTGAATCACCAACTCGGTTTTAATGACACATTCTGGTTTGGTTTGGTTTTTTAATCACTGTGAATTTCTACCCTGTCCTTTGTACTTTGGTAATTAAGGAAGTTAAAACAACAGCAACCAATAAAAACAAGAACTGCAATCTTTTGTGGTATGGCTGGAATGTGTTGGTTGAAGATGCAATCATGATCTTATGATTAAGCACACACCTAGCTTTTGTTATCACTCATAATCAGCTTAATAACAAAGGAAGATGTAAGGGGTCAGCTTCTACACTGACTTTAAAGTCAATGGAGTTGTGACCATGTAAAAGAGAGTAGAACTCAGTCCAAAAATCTATATTTTATTTAATATTAATCAGAGGGAAGACTGAAGAGACAGGGCCTGATTCTCATTTACACTAAGGCCACTTTACACTGCTCTAAGAGTGTAAAGAAGCCTTGAACCTGGTGTAAATGTAACTCAGTGTAAATCAGGCCCACAGTGTTACATCAAATTTGGCTCAAAATTTAGGTTTACAAAGATTATTTTTACTGATTCTCTGGCCAATAGAAATGTTTTCCATTCAGTTACAAAAGTGAAAACTGATTTTATACACAAATATTGATTCCCCCACAGGGTTTGCAACCTGGATAGAGGAACACTGTGCTAGTGCCATAATATTGAAACTGAGTAGAAACTGACAGTGAACAGAAAGGAATGGTAAAGAAAGAGTACAATCTTTTCAGTTTTAATAATCTAAGGTCTTATATGCAACATGGTAAAGACACTTGTTTTTAAAGCTATAAAATGTTTAACCTGACAATGTCATTTAAGTTGCCAAGGAGCATTTTACTTATGCCTTCTTCCTAATTTTCATCAGACCCTGTGATCCATCTCTGAGCTTAAGCCCCATTCCCCTAGATCATGATCACCGCACTATAACTATGTCTGTGCTGGTGGAATATAAAGCTCTTTCTTAAGCCTGACCAATACTTTCTTAGCCAATTGGAAGTGGTTAATGTGTCATTTTGTTGACATTATTCTACTAGGGAATGAAACATCCACACATTATTATGTATTTTTAATTGGACTCAAACCTAGAAGTCCAAAGTGTTATGGCACAGAATCTTTAATTTTAAATTCATACACTGTTACCGGCACACTTTGGGGCACCCACCTTTACCTTGTTCCTAGGGCTCAAGGTGTAACCCCAGAGTCTAGGGCACCCACCTTTACCCTTCCATGGGCTCAGGGCACAACCTTACACTCTGTGGGTTTTCAGGGTCTTTTTTTTTCAGTGAAAGAGCCTTACACAGTAATATCCTTAACCTCTATTTATTAACAATCACCAAAACAGAATGCACATGCTAAGCATACAATGCTCACCACTCCCAATAAGGCAGACAAACTTTTCCTGTTGGCCAATCAGGATCAGATCGTCTGGGGACTCCAGCTTCTGCACGATATAGTTGGCAGAGTGTTGAGGTCTAGCAGCTCTGATCTTGGGCTGTGTCCTGGAGTTGATCCCAAAGAACTTCCTTTTGGACTCCAGTTCATATAGTGAAACTTGAATCCTGCTGAGCTATACCTTAACCAATCATTTTACTAAAGTATTCAAAATAATTCTTTGTAAAGTATTCAAAATAATTATTTGACCAATCCTAACATATTGTGAAAGAATTCTTCACCCAATTATACCCCACCACCTGAGTTGATTTACACCTTGCAAAATTAGTGATGTAACTGACAGAAACAATCAAAGAACCAGACAGAAACCAGACAGATAAACAATAGAGAAGTAGGAAACATAAAAGCAAAACAATAAAGAAGTAGAGATTTCATACCCACTATGTTGATAAGTGATTCCTTGCCACACAGAATGCTATCAAACAAAGTTTTCTTTAAACATGTTTCTTTATCTGTTGATGGTGGGTACTATTAGGACAGGATCTTCTTCTTAACAGCCTGATATTGCATTATTTTAATGTAATTTAGATGGAATGCTAGGATGTGACTTTCTGCTTCTTGGCTCATGGCTGCTGCTGTCCTCATATGGCAGCAGAAAAAGGCCTCAGACCTTATAACAATGGTATATATCTGGCAATCCTCTCACCCCTCTGTAGGCAGAGAGGGGATTTAGCACACATCTTCCATACAGGGGTTAGATAATGAGCCAAATTCTGGTCCTCATCCCTAAACCAAGTTAAAGGAAGATCTGTGACCAAATCCACTGTACTGCTTGGAAAATCACAACCATTGAGTCCACTCACTACCATACTGTATATTCCTTACTCAAGAAAAGGAGTATGTTTTTATATAATTCAAAGCAGGAACACAAAACAAGTGAAAAGATCAGGTTCACTGAGCATTCAGAGGAGTCTTGGGAAGGAATGAGGCTGACAGAGCCCAGGGTAAAGAGATGGTCAAGAGCTGTGTCAAAACTCTGTCAGGAATAAAAATGAAAATGAAACTCTGAGGCAATATTCATATCCCCAAGAGACTGACTGGTTCCCCCAATCACATTAACAAAGACTTAAAAATCGAATGGGCACTTTTTTTTTCTCTTTTACATTAACTGTCAGTGTAGCAGGAGCACACTCTACTACATATATAAGCAAAGAAATCACAACTTCATTTTGTATAGTACCTTTCATACAAACTACACCCAAAACACCCCAAGGAGTTCAATTCTATGTGACGCTGGCAGATCAGGTACCAGCTCGTGCCAAGGCCCAGGGCCTCACTTAGCGTTGACAAATGCATAGCTGGAAACCAGCCTGGCTCGCTTGTGTGTCTGTTTTGTTAAAATAGATATTAGAGTTATAATAATGTGTTTAGTGTTTAGACTTTATGCAATGCTTATGGGATGCTGCATGTATTAATCTGACATAATGTCTGTATCCCATGTTATAAGGTAACATTAAATGTTTGCTCTGTAACTATAAAAATGTTTGCTAAGACTGTAAACCCCCAGAGTCCAGGGACATGCATTACCAAGTGTGAAAGGCTAGTTTACAACAAGAGGTGTTATCTTCTCCCCCCAAAAAGAAGGTCAGGCGGGCCATTGTGGAACTTCAGTGGACAAAAGACTTTGCTGATTGCTTCTCCCATACCTATGAAGAGGGTACCTGCACAAGCCCTCCTCCCATCTCAGAATGGATGAATCCCATCTCCATCCCATCTCAGTACCTGCACAAGCCCTCCTCCCATCAGAATTATCACTATACTGCTTGGAATTTGGAAAGGGCAATATTTCTAAGCATAAGCAAGGGAGCTCCAAGATGCTTGGGTTGGGTTAGCCCTAAAGCGTAGAGCTTGCATATTATAGAATCTACTATTACCTCTTATTTCTTTCTTAGTTAGTAAATATTCAGTTAGTTTACTACGGGATTGGCTATACACATTGTCTTTGGTGAGAGATGTGAGGTGCAATTGACATGGGGTAAGTGACTGGTCCTTTGGGATGGTAGTAACCTAAATATTGTTTCAGAGTAGCAGCTGTGTTAGTCTGTGTTTGCAAAAAGAAAAGGAGTACTTGTGGCACCTTAGAGACTAACCAATTTATTTGAGCATAAGCTTTCGTGAGCTACAGCTCACTTCATGCTCAAATAAATTGGTTAGTCTCTAAGGTGCCACAAGTACTAAATATTGTTGTGGTTTTGGGGTCAAGAGACCATCTATCACAAAGGCAGGCTTGCCTGGTGGCAAGATAGACTGGAGTGCCCAAGTGGACTGTTTTTTATTCCATGTTGAAGCTGTTGTAATGCTTGAGCAAGTCATACTTGATACTTGGTTGGTGAAATCTAAGAATAGAACACACAGCCAGTTTGGGGTTTGTGCCCTGTTTTGTAACAGTCTGCCCTGAGATTGGCACTCATTCTTGTGAGCCACTCTAGACAGTTTGACATACAACATTGCTGGGGTTCAGTAATAAATAACAACGGAGAGTGAAATTAAGCACAGTAGAGTGAAATTGTAAGCAAAAAATCAAATACATTTTCAGCTCAGAACTGAAATTTTATGAAGATTTAATGAGACAGAATGAGATACAGGAGGCCTGTTTCAAATAGCAAGCGCTGAAAAGGAGAGCTTTGCACCAAGAAAAGTGAGACTGTGGGATTGAGAGTAGATATACAATCAACTAATGGCAGGAAATTCAGGTATTTCCAAATACAGGATATATAAGATCATTTAAAGTAATCATAATTAATAAACGTAAAACACTGTGAATCAATGTGGTACAGTTATGGGGCTGTGCTCAGTTACACCTGTGTAACCCCACTAAAGGCAATGAGGTTGCCCTAGTGTAGAGGAGGCAGAATTTGGACCATGTGGTGTAAGGGAGGGAGCTACTCAGCAGTTTGCTATAATAAGAGGAACAATTCCAACACCTGCTGTTCAATGAATCTATATTTGCAGGAATATTCTCAATACTCTCTCTTGCCCTGAAATTTCTGATAAAAAAAACCACATTGGTATCATGAGTGTTTGCAGAAAACAAAAAATTGGGTGATGAAACCATCAAAACCATCCTGGAGAATTCACCATTTTATCTAGGTTAATGTTCATGGATAGATTTTTGCAGCATTCACTTATCTCTCATATTTGACAACAGCTGCACATTTGCTGTTCAGATAAAAAAGTGGATTCACTACAATCCTAGTGTTAAGATATGTGCTCCGTTTACTTACAAAATAGATTTGTGCTGTAAAACTGACACATGAAATACAAGTGGCAGATAAATGATCTAGCAGGCAATTTTAATTAATTTTTGCATTTTATAATTACATTATGTTGTAAATGACTCCTTTTCTTCCAAGAGACCCAGCAGTAACCTCAGCCTTACTCTGTCATGTCTTGTTTTTTTTTTATTTCAAATGTGCTACCCAAAGAGGTGAGTTATGAAGGATAGCCAAATCTTTCAATTGTTTTACCTTTCCTTTGTGGGCTACTGTGACCAGGGCAGCTGGCTCTTTAAAGGGAGATGATAGCCAATTCTCCTCCCTGAGGTGGGGAAAATGAAGATCATGTGACCCAATCAGGCCTCTGGGTAGATAGGGAACAGGCCTGGGGAGAGACTCCAGGCAGAAAAGCTTAGGAGTGGCTTAATGAAGAGTGAGAATGAATGAATATGTAAAGCTTAAAATGTGTGACCTTTTGATTTGGACTTTGAGGACCGCATTTTGGAACTGTTTATGATAACAAACCAGCTCAAGTAAGGGTGTTATTGCATATGAGCCAGTCTTTGTGAAATTACTGAGGAGCCCTGAGAAGAGGGAAACTGAGGCAGAGATGCTACATGCCATGAGGGTTGCTCTGGAGGTGACCACTCCCTTACAGCTACAAATGGACACAATTAGAAAAATGACATATCAAGTCTTAATTGTTTTTTAATGAAGTGTACTCAACTCAAAAAGCTGGAGAAAGGGACAATATCACGATTGCCCCTAATTCTGCAACTCTATCCAGATAGTGCAAATTCCTGTGCTTGTGTGGATCACAGTTGGTTCAGATCTAGAGCAGGGGCTCTGTCTGGGTACGGGGGGTCTATGCTAGCAGATCCAGTTGCAGGATCTGGGCCTACAGAGTAGCAGTTCTGAACTTTTTATACATTTGAATATTTATTTTAATTAAGTGGCATAGGTTGATCTCTGCTAGAGTGGTGTAAACCCAGGGTAAGTTTCAGATTCTCATTGGTGTAACTGAGATCTGAATTCAGAGTAGCACCCGTGTTAGTCTGTATCTACAAAAAGAAAAGGAGGACTTGTGGCAGTCCTCCTTTTCTTTTTGAGATCAGAATGTGGCCCTGTATGGTTAAAGACAACAGTAAGACATTCCAAGATGCCCTTGACCTTTAACAAAAGTTGGAGCTTGTAGTCTCATTTCTGTACAGGAATCAAGTAGATAGGTAAGAGCCACAAAGTTCAGATCCCTATTTTTAAGCCTCTAATTTCAGGCTTATTCAGCTCTGGTGTGTTGGTTTGTTCCCTTCTCTACACACAACTGAAATATATCAAAACTTTGCCCTTGTTCCTTTCTTTCCCACATATTTGGTTGTAATTAGGTGCTTCATTTGTAAAGTTTCTTATGCAGAGCCTCACAGTCGGAGCAAGGTTACAAAAGGTTTATATCTTTCCTCTTGCAAAATGCAGAAGTCCCCTGGGTCTCACATTAAATCAGTCTCTAAATCTTGGATATCATCCCATTTTCTAACCTTCTGATATTTTTCTCTAATGTTGCAGGACCTATTCTAAAACCCTCTTTAAAAAATACAAAGTTGAAGGGCCTAATTCTCATTTAACACTAGCAAACTCAGGCTGTGCAAAGGGGCTTTAGTGCAAATGAGAAACAGACCCAAACAATTTTGTATGCTTAGGCTGATACCAGAAGAAAATTACATCTTATTGAAGAATAGATTTATACTTTTAAAAGAAAAAATCATAGGAGAAAAAAGTATGGAAATATCTATCTTGGTGTAGTATTTTTTAAACCAAATAGAAAATCTGCATTGACATCTGCTTATTGGGTAGATATTAATTAAGGAGACTTTATTTTCAGTTGCTGGTAGAACTACAAGAAGAATTAGAATGCATGTAGGATTTATTACCTCCTCAGCAAGAGCAATACAGAAACTATCATGGGACATAGTGTTAAAGTTTAAGATTGCAGGTGCCAAGTATACTAAGAAATCCTATAACCAGCATAGACAAAAATAAGCAGCTTGAAATGCCATTTACTAGGTGCCTGATTTCCTTGTGCAAATAGTCATACAAATATGCAGGAATGTGGATTGCTTTGGTTAGAATGGGAAGAGGAAATTGATTTACAAAACAGGAATGGAGTGGAAACTTTAAGAAAGAGTAACTCTCACTGTGAGATATGCACTAAATATGGCATGTAACTTACCCTACCCTTAGGAATTGTTCTGAGACTTTAAACAATATTATGTATTACATCATAGTCAAGATAATGTTCAATGTGAAAAGTAATGAGGATTTCACTCTTGAGTTATCCTGCACATCAATTTAAATCTGCTGTGCCAAATTCTCCTCTTAATTACACCTGAGCAATCCCATGGCTTTCAAAGATGTTGTACTGTACTAGAGTAATTGGTGTACCTCACAGTAAGCAGGGTATGGCCCTATATGTTGAAGTAAGCTCTCTGCAACATGTTCGCTGCCCACCCACCTTCCTGGAACTCAATAGGTGAGGCCAAGCAACCCAGGTGTGAAAGTCTTGTGGTGTTTAGATGTTGCTTGTAATTATCAGAATTGGCAGATTATAAATATGAGACTGCACTCACTGCATTAAAGAATTTTGTTGTGCCAAAAGTGAATGTAGTAGCTAATCGCTACAGATTTCGCCAGCATGAGCAGAAACCAGGGGAAACTATAATGCAGTATATTGCTTCCCTGAGGAGTCTGATTGTAACTTGTGACTTTGGGAATATGGCAGATGAGATGATTAGAGACCAGCTCTTTGAGAAAACAACCATGCTTCATTTAAGAGAACGCTTACTTCTAGAGCCACAACTAACACTAGAAAAGCCATTGCCACTCAGATTGAGTCAGCTACAGCTGAAGCCAAAATAATGAGCATGGATACAGGAGGCACAGTCCAGGCTGTGACTCCTTTGCAGAAAAGTTCACTACCACTGCAGACACGCAATTGCAAGTAAAAGCATGTTTTCGCTGTGGATCCCCACAACACCTTGCAAGCTACACAGGATGTCCGGCAAAAGTAGCTCAGTGCAATCATTGCAAAAAGATTGGACATTTTGCTAAAGTATGTCACAGTAACCAGTTCAATCAACAGGTGCATGCAGTTACAATACCAGATGTTACTGTGCTGAGCGTGGACAAAATCACTACTGCACATATTCCAGAACAGATAAAGTGCACTATAAATGTTTCTGCCATATCCTCAGGCAAACCACACTCTATTCATCTAATGTTGGACACTGGCTCAGCAGTATCTATACTACCTGATTCCATCTATCTGCATTACTTTAAAGATGTGCCTCTTACTGAACCCAAACTTCACTTGGTGTGCTATTTGAAAAACCATATTCCAGTACATGGCTGCCTGCCAGTAATAGTTACTTTTGGTGATTGCTGTGTAACTGCAGAGTTCTACATTGTCCACAAAGGCACTCCTATCCTTGGCAGAGATTTATTGGCTGCTTTAAATCTCAGGGTGGTTAATGGACGAATTGATCTTCCTCAGCAAAGCACTCTTGCAGTACACACACCAGTTTCAGCTGGGACTCAACACCAGGTTGAGGAGAACTCGGCTGTACTTACGGGTTTCTGCATAAAGTTAAAATGCGGAATAATGTAATGCCTGTATGACAGAAGTTACAGTGCTTACCATTTTCAGTCAGGGAAGCCGTTTCAGAGGAACTTAGAAAACTTGTTCTAAAGGACATTATTGAAGAGATTGACCCCTTGGAATGGGTTTCATGTATAGTAGTCCCGCAGAAGAAGAGTGGAGGCATTCGCCTATGTGTGGACTTAAGGGAGCCAAATAAAGCTATTGTGATTGACAGCCACCCTCTTCCTCACATAGAAGAAGTATTTGCAGAATTCCATGGAGCAAAGATGTTTTCTACTCTTGATTTGCAGAGCGCATACCACCAGGTTATGTTGCATGAAGATAGTAGAGACCTCACAGCATTTATTACACATGACAGTGTATTTTGTTTTAAACGTATTCCATACTGTCTCGCATCTGGCCCAAGTGCCTTTCAAAAAATGATGTCATTGATTCTGAAGAATCAACATGGAGTTCAGTGCTATCTGGATGATATTATCATGTTTGGAAGTACTTCTGAGGAGCATGACAATAACCTGCAGTCTGTACTAAACTGCATCAGCACAGCAGGCCTCCAGCTCAGTAGGTCTGTCAAGGTTCCTTCTCCACTCTGAACTCTAGGGTACAGATGTGGGGACCCGCATGAAAGACCCCCTAAGCTTATTCTTACCAGCTTAGGTTAAAAACTTCCCCAAGGTACAAACTTTGCCTTGTCCTTGAACCGTATGCTGCCACCACCAAGCATTTTAAACAAAGAACAGGGAAAGAGCCCACTTGGAGACGTCTTCCCCCAAAATATCCCCCCAAACCCTACACCCACTTTCCTGGGGAAGGCTTGATAAGAATCCTCACCAATTTGTACAGATGAACACAGACCCAAACCCTTGGATCTTAAGAACAAGGAAAAATCAATCAGGTTCTTAAAATAAGAATTTTAATTAAAGAAAAGGTAAAAGAATCACCTCTGTAAAATCAGGATGGTAAATACCTTACAGGGTAATCAGATTCAAAACACAGAGAATCCCTCTAGGCAAAACCTTAAGTTACAAAAAGACACAAAAACAGGAATATACATTCCATCCAGCACAGCTTATTTTACCAGCCATTAAACAAAAGGAAATCTAACGCATTTCTAGCTAGATTACTTACTAACTTTACAGGAGTTGTAAGGCTGCATTCCTGATCTGTTCCCGGCAAAAGCATCACACAGACAGACCAAACCCTTTGTTCCCCCCCCTTCAGATTTGAAAGAATCTTGTCCCCTCATTGGCCATTTTGGGTCAGGTGCCAGCAGGGTTACCTTAGCTTCTTAACCCTTTACAGGTGAAAGGGTTTTGCCTCTGGCCAGGAGGGATTTTATAGCACTGTATACAGAAAGGTGGTTACCCTTCCCTTTATATTTATGACACGGTCCAAATGCAAATTTAGACAAACTGAACTCCCCTTTCTGGGGCATACAATTTCACAGGCTGGACTAAAACCTGATCCAGATCATATCCTGGCAATTTCAAATGCTCCTCCTCCAACAGATTTGCAAACCTTACGTTCCTTCTTGGGTCTTACCTCCTGGTATGCAAAATTCATTCCCAATTATGCTTCTGTCATTGAACCGTTATGGGAATTACTACAGAGAAGTTCAACCTTAGTGTGGACAATGGATGCACAAGCTAGTTTCGAAATGGTGAAAGACTTGATTGTACATAGTCCAGTACTTGCACTATTCAGTCCTGCATTGCCCACAATTGTAACTACTGATGCTTCTAATTATGGACTTGGGGCTGTTCTCACACAACTGCATGAGGACAACACTCAGAGGACTGTTGCATTTGCTTCAAGGACACTAAGTAATGCTGAGAGAAAATATTCTACTGTCGAAAAAGAAGGACTTGCTTGTGTCTGGGCTACTGAAAAATGGAGAACTTACCTGTGGGGCCGCACGTTCAAGTTGCGCACAGATCACAGCCCTTTGACGACTTGCTCACCACGAAAGGACTGGGAAGAGCAGGATACCATGTTGCTCAATGGTCTGCAAGACTACTCTCTTTCAATTATGAACTGGAATATAAGCCTGGAAACCAAAATGCCTTTCTCACCTGCCTTTGCCTTCACCAGATGGTCCACCGGAGGATGAGGAGGCTGCGCTTATTACAAGCACTCTCACTGCAGTTACAAGAGAACAATTTCAAGCTGCTTGTTCAGTGTGTCCAATTCAATAAAAACTACGGGAATTTCTGACAAAGAGATGGCCCAGTCACCCTAAAAACCTTGACCCAGTTTTGCTGCCTTATTTTAGAGTTTGGGATGAACTTTCTTTGTTTATGGCTGTGTGCTACGAGGTACACACCGGCTCCTTGTGCCAGAAGAATTACAGTCAAAACTCATACACCTGGCACACAATACTCATCAAGGAATTGTCCAAACCAAACAACGACTACGGGATCTGTATTGGTGGCCAGGGATGGACTCTCAAACTGAAGCATGCATAAAATCCTGTGTCACTTGCCAAATGCATGATAAGACAATAGTGACATGTACCCCTCCATTACAGCCTGTTCCTCTTCCTGAATCTGCATGGGAAAAAGTGGCGATTGACAATGTAGGACCCTTTGATACTGCTCCAATTGACTGCCGTTATGCCATCACTTTAATAGACTATTTCAGTAAATGGCCTGAGGTAGCGTTTACATCACAAATCTCTTCTGCTACAGTAATTAAGTTCCTCTCTTCAGTTTTTAGCAGGGAAAGTAACCCCAAAGAACTGGTTTCAGATAATGGTAGTCAATTTACTTCCCTGGAGTTTGAAACTTTTCTAGCACAGAGGAACATTTTACACAGAAGGTCATCCCTATATTACCCTCAAGCCAATGGGGAAATTGAACGGTTTAACTAAGTTTGAAAGAGAGTTTGCAAATGGCTAAACTGGAAGGGCCATTGTGGATACCCTTTGTCATAAATATAAAGGGAAGGCTAATCACCTCTAAATCCCTCCTGGCCAGAGGAAAACCCTTTCACCTGTAAAGGGTTAAGAAGCTAAAGATAACCTCGCTGTCACCTGACCAAAATGACCAATGAGGAGACAAGATACTTTCAAAGCTGGAAGGGGGCGGGGGACAAAGGGTTCTCTCTGTCTGTGTGTGTCTTTTGCCGGGACCAGAGCAGGAATGCAGGTCAGAACTCCTGTAAAGGGTTAATAAGCAATCTAGTTAGATATGCGTTAGATTCTGTTTTGTTTAAATGGCTGATAAAATAAGTTGTGCTGAATGGAATGTATATTCCTGTTTTTGTGTCTTTTTGTAACTTAAGGTTTTGCCTAGAGGGATTCTCTATGTTTTGAATCTGATTACCCTGTAAGGTATTTACCATCCTGATTTTACAGAGGTGATTCTTTTACTTTTTCTTCAATTAAAATTCTTCTTTTAAGAACCTGATTGATTTTTCCTTGTTCTTAAGATCCAAGGGTTTGGGTCTGTGTTCACCTGTACAAATTGGTGACGATTTTTATCAAGCCTTCCCCAGGAAAGGGGGTGTAGGGCTCGGGGGAATTTGGGAGGGAAAGACGTTTCCAAGTGGGTTCTTTCCCGGTTATATTTTGTTAGACGCTTGGTGGTCGCAGCAATAAAGTCCAGGGACAAAAGGTAAAATAGTCTGTACCTTGGGGAAGTTTTTAACCTAAGCTGGTAAAAATAAGCTTAGGGGGGTTTTAATGCAGGTCCCCACATCTGTACCGTAAAGTTCAGAGTGAGGAAGGAACCTTGATACCCTTCATTACTGATTTCTTGCAAGCATACCGGGCTACACGACATGCCACAACACAAAGTTCACCCACAGAGTTACTGCATGGGAAACAGATGAATACTAAACTGAACATTGCTGGATTGTTAAAGGCACGACCTGATGCCCCAAATGAGGATGATGTGAGAAAAACAGTTGAACAGAACCAAGCAAAGTCTAAGGCTTTCACAGACAAGCGGCGGGGTGCTAAGGAACCAAAGTTTGAGTGTGGTTCCTTCGTTAGAATACGAAACCCTGGAATTTTACGCAAAGGGGACCATAAATTCACAGCTCCTCTTAAAACCATAGAGAAGAAGGGACCTTACATCTATCGACTTTGCGATGGGGGGTTATGGAATGCTTCTTATCTTGCACCTGCCTATGCACCAACAGGAGATTATGCCAACACCCAGTCTGCATTGGATGACTTCACCGTAGTACCAACACAACAAGAGATTGCACTAGAACCGGGGCTTGAGAGACGGACTGTCAGACCCAGACGACCACCTGTCTGGACTAGAGACTATGTTATGTAGTATCTACAGTGTTTTCAGTATAATATTTCTGCCAACAGTATAGTGTCTTGTTTCATATTTGTTCCTGTGGTTAGACCAATAATGTTTATTTTAATTGGGAGAGTTTCTTAAGAGAGGAGGGAATGTGGTGTTTAGATGTTGCTTGTAATTATTAGAATTGGGAGCACTGGCTGTTGAGTGTCTGAAAGGACAGGAAACAGGAAGGAGGGGGGAGGAGTTGAGAGGCTGGGAGAAAGCTACAGAGGGTGCAGCAGCAGCTTGGTAAAATAAAGTCCTGTTGAAGCTTGTTAGTACCTTGCCTGGTTGATACCACAAGTCTGCAGTAATTTGAGCCCATTTTCCCCTCAACACTTTAGAAGCCTCAAACCTCAAGGCTCCAGGTACAGTCCGTATGTGTTGTGTTGTCAAGGGGGCCAGGTAGGAGAGTGGAAGCCAGGGGTTTCTTCACAGATAGCCCACTCATCTACAGCTGTTCTCCTAAGATCCATGGGGTTTAGAGAATTGAATATGCAGCCTCTTCCTCTAAGATGCCACAGGTACTCCTCATTCTTTCCACAGAAGAGCAAATTTTCCTCTCAGCCCCAATGGAAGAATGAGGAGGAACGAAGGTGAGTTGAAACTCATAGAGTTTCCATTCTCCTGTGTGGAAAAAGCCATTCCAGGGAGAATGGGGCTTTACATTAAATAATAAAAACACTGGAGAAGGGATGCCACATAAACAGGTAATTCACATTGTACAGTTTTGAAATGTGCCCTGTTATTCTGGTATAGATTGTGATAGGGCTTTTTTCTGTACCATCAAATGTCTTAATACATATTTGGACAGGTGTCCACTTGCTTATCTGGCTCTTCTATAGGAAGAAACTCTTATCTGTCTTTTCAATTATTTGTATGGATCTACTGTAGCTTTAGGTTTAATCTGTTCTGCAAGGATTACGTAATACTTGCTCTTCTGTCGACTTGATGTGCTTTGAAACTCATTTCAGAATGAAACATGTTGTGGTATAATATTGAGGGTGATAGTCAGCGTGGAAATGACATATTAGGTTACCAAGTCCATCCCCTTGCAAGTAGTAGCTTGTAGTCCCCAAAGGAAAGATATATCAGATAAAAAAAACTGATTTAAAATTTTTATTAAAGCTAATGTTTAAAATCAAGTTTACACAAGTTAAGAAGGTAGGTACTGTACATCTGGGGTCAGGCTTGAGTTATGAGAGATTACAAATATCGGTTACAAGGTTCACAAGATATATACATAGCACATAACAAGCATAGACCCAGATTGGGGTGTGGGAGTTTTTAAAGTGTCAGTGAACAAGTGATCTTGGGTATGCCACCCATAGAATGTATTTAGAGTCCAAGTCAGTGTTGGTGTAGCAAATAGGTACATGGGTGGGGTGCATCCCTTGGTTCATCAGGGGAGGAAGTGGGTTATTTCCCTGACCAGGGGTCTCATTTACTCGTCCTAGTACTGACGGTATCCCGTGATGTGCTCCGTGTAGATATCTCTGGACCACCTGATAGTGTTGGACACCATGAGCTGTCTCATGAGCTGGGCGTAGCGTCGACCGACTCCGCACACTCTCAGCACCCGCTCATTGTGGGGGTCCCATGACCAGGGCGTGGATCTATCTGATATATCTTTCCTCTGGGAACCACAAGCTAGCACTTTCAAGGGGATGGACTTGATAACCTATGTCATTTCCACACTGACACTACAGTGGAAGTTAGCCAAACAGCCAAGAAATTATTTTCTCCCTGAATAAACCCACACAAAGCATGGTGTGTTCTTCATACCAACAATACAAATATTCAGGCTCCACTTATTATATGGTCAAAAAAAGGGAAAAATGATGATTTTGTCCTGATAGTTGAAGCAGAATTGCATTAGCCCCTTGTGTACTGTGTTCCTATAGCTATATGCTACATTCAAAAATATATATATACACCCAGGGACAGACATTCCCCTTCTTTGGTAGGTAGTTAGAGATATAAAAGTGGGTGCATCTCAGGCGAAGGCCATTGGAGGAGTGTTCCCTTCCTCAGCTGGAGCCCATACAAGCTCTTCCCCATCAATTCTGTTCAGCTGAGGCTGTGCAGGTAGGGAGGGCAGGAGCAGCTGCTCTTTATGCCAAGTTTCTCCAGATCCAGTTGATCACTGCTATGACATCCTTAAAGGATTTAGTGCTGAAACAAATAGTATCACTTCCCCTTCACAACTTCTGCTCCCAGAACAGAGTGGGAGTGTGCAGCCACAGGGAGAGACAGATAACAGACCAGCCTTACTGCCATGAAGAAGGGAGCCCTGCAGCCAACAAGAAGAACCTTGAGGATGGTATAGCAGGGATTTTACATTAATACAGGTTCTTCCACATGACGGTAGCACTGGGCCATAAGGGGCTCAAAGTGTCATATGCCAGGAGATATATAGAGATATATATAGATATATATGATGGAGAAAGGTGTGAAGAGGAATGCAGAGAGAAAGGGAGGAGGTAGAACTGGTACATTGAGAAGAAATCTTGGTTCAGCAGCCTAAAATCTGAATAATCTTGACATTTGAAGTGAAATCCTGGTCCACTGAAATCTATGGGGGTTTTGCCATTGACTTCAATGGGGCCAGAATTTCACATATGCTTCTTCCTCTTTGTCCCTCCAAGGCAACTGAAGTGGCTGGCAGCCCTCCTCTCTGTCCTAAGTTTCATCTCAGTTCAAGAAGTTCACTGTGTGGCTGTCTTCAGTCCATTGGATTTCCTGGAGTCATCTTTCTCTCTGTCAAGCTCCACAGGGCAGAGATTGTCTTCATTCTTTTGTCTCATAGCATGGACCACATTGCTGGTGCTAAACTAGTAGTATAAATAATAAGGGATAAGTAGTCTAATCCGGGCACCTTGAAAATTCTACATTGTAAACAGAGCCACAGAAGGGATACTGGGTAACTCCACTCTGAGATAGTTAAAAAGAAAAAGCTGTGATGGCAGCAGATATAAAAATACATGTGCTGTAACCTTCCCAAGCTCACTTGTGGGAGACATCTGTGACAAAGGGTAAAAATCATTTGCTGTAAATACAGAACAATGGAACAAAACAAGACCAAACAAGAAGTCACTAAATCTGAAAGTAATCTTCCTTTAAAGGCTCCTGTAGGAGCAACAATCGCTCAGGATTAGCAAGACAAACTATTCAGATGTGAAATAATAAAACCTGAACCAGTCCAACAAGAAAGTGGGAGTGCAGTAGAATGATGTACGGGTGTTTTGGTCTATGAAACAAAGTTTAAGGATCTTGAACTAGGGGAAGATTAAGCAGTGCAGGATTCTGCTTTGCTTTGCACACAGTCTCTGGGAGAAGACACAATCTGCTTCTTGTGTAATGTGAAATAGAATCCAAGCCAGAAGCAGCAAAAAAACCTAAACACCACAAAAGGCTAGTTCGAAGAACCTGTCAACATAATGCAAGTCATCTGTCCACATCTCCCTGTTCTAGGGGCCTGTGTGGTTCCAGCATAATTTACAGCAACCTCAGGGATGCTGTAACTTATACTTAGCTGCAATGACCCCACAATGGCCTTTACAGGACCTGAGAGTGCAGGAGAATGTCTTTCTTTACCATCCCCCTAGCATACCTCCAATACAAAGGGCTGAAAGGAGGGATGTCATACAGCCCTATGCTGCTAAGGGAAGCTACATATGCAAAGGGTATTATCAGAGGGTGCTCTACTAACTGCTGGAGCACCTCCTTGGAGATGCATCTGGGGATTAGCTCTGCCAGGCCAACACCTCTTCCTGCAGTTGTACTCCATCACACAGTTTCTCTCAGGACTCAGCTGTTCCCACATCACAGCTTGGCCCTCTGGCCAAATCACTGTAATTTTCCCCTTTGGGGAGGGGAAGGATGCATGTATCAAAGTCTCTTGGGACTCCCTATCCTAGGCAGTCTTCCATTTCACTGTCCCTTTCCCAGTGGCTGGTAGGGGAACCCAGGCCCACCCTCTATACTGGATTCCAGCCCAGGGAATCTACAACAAGCAGTCAAGGTCTACACAGTACTGAACATTACTGCTGTGTCCCTGAGCTACTTCTACCTTACCCTCTCTCACTCTGAGAGTGACTGCCATTTGTCACCCTACTACCCCGTTATACGCTCCACTGCTGGGCCTTATACAGGCTCCTCCTTTTTCTGTCCAGCTGAGCTTCATCTCTAATTAGTCCTCTCTCCCTGTCTCTTCCTCCAGGTGCAGGGTAGGCAGTTAGGCCTAGCCATCTTAAGGCCTTGTGTGGGGTGCACTCCCCATCACAGGTATGTATCAGCTTTGTGGCTCCTTCATGCTAGCAGACTAGAATCTACCTACTCACTATAACAATTACTCTTAGCTCTTCTATAGTGCTTATAATCCATAGATCTCAAAGGGCTTTATAAAGGAAGGTTAGTATCATTTCCTTCATTTTACAGATGGGAAAACTGAGGCACTGACAACTGAAGTGACTTGCCCAAGATCCCATAGCGGGTCAGACACAGATCCAAGAATAAGATCTAGGTTTCCTGATTCGCAGCCTCATGCTCTGCCCCCTTCATATGCAGCAGTACAAAGAAGTGTCTTGAACTGGGGGCATGACTATGGGATCCATGACTGCACAGATTGCATGCCAAAAGCCCCTGTGTGTGTATGTATAGGGGGAGGGAAGGAGTGGACACTCCAGTAGCAGCCCAAAATAATTCTGTTCTCTCTCTGCGGTCTGGGAGGGATGGTAACACCTGTGAGCATGGCCTGATTGCTAGAGAGGGGCATGGGAACCTGGATATAACCCCTTAGTGATTTTTTTTAAATGAAAGAAGAGGATGATTTTTAAACAGAATGAGGTTCAAAAAGAAGCAGCAGCTATTTTTGGGCTCCCAAAGGGGAACTTGCAGAGGAATAGATGAAAGCACTGTTTTGCATAAAAGAAATCTAACCTAGAGTGTAGTCAGGCTCTATAAAACAAATTAAGATGATTTTACAATTTTACACAAACCGTGGGAACAAAGTTTTTAAGAGAGTTGTCCTCAACTACAATTTTTTGAGACGATGAACAGTATTTCACTCTGATCTAGTTAGTATTATATTCACCAAAGGTTGAAAATTGTACAATAATGGAGCCAGAATTTGTTGGAGACTAAATGTATGACATACTACTGCTACGCATGCCCCCCGCCCCCGACTCAACCTTATAACAATTAGCATTAAGATTGAGAGTGTAAATTAATTTTAGTCCAAAAATTCAAAATTTAAGAGGCCTGATTCTCGACTTTATTACACCACTTTTATGTTAGGGTAACTAAATCCATGGGTTACACTGGAGTTCCACTTACATTAGATTGTTCCACAAATCAGGCACAAGATTCCTAAACCATTGTTAAATCAGCCACGTTGCATATATGTAGGGTGACTAGATAGCAAGTGTGAAAAATCGGGACGGGGTGGAGTGGGGGTGTAATAGGGTCTTATATAAGACAAAGCCCTTCATATCGGGATGGTCCCAATAATATGGAATATTATATGGGATATATGTAGTATTTTTGGCCAAGCGAAGCAAGGCCCTACACCCAACTTGATGGCATTTCTCACCACATCGGATCAATTCCAACATTTCAGGGAATGTTTTAGGCGTCACTGGAAAGAAACCTGTTGATTTTGGTGAAAATCAGAAGTAGGGAAAATTGGGCAAACAGAGGTTATGGCTTCTGGTTAGCACAGCAGCTTCAGCTACCTCTGCAATTGTCTATAGTCATGGCTCTCAACCTTTCCAGACTACTGTACCCCATTCAGGAGTCTGTTTTGTCTTGCATACTCCAAGTTTCACCTCACTTAAAAAGTACTTGCTTCCAAAATGAGATGTGAAAATACAAAAGTGTCACAACACACTATTGCTGAAAAATTGCTTACTTTATCATTTTTACCATATAATTATAAAATAAATCAGTTGGAATATAAATATTGTACTTACATTTCAGTATATAGTATAAAGATCAGTATAAACAAATCATTGCATGAAATTTTAGTTTGTACTGACTTTGCTATGGCTTTTTATGTAGCCTATTGTAAAACTAGGCAAATATCTAGATGAGTTGATGAGTTGATGTACCCCCTGGAAGACCTCTGCATACCCCAAGGGGTATGTGTACCCCTGGCTGAGAACCCCTGGTCTATAGATCAAATAACCAGTTGGATGACAGCCATTAGTATCTTCCAGTGTAAAACACCACTCCCCATTTCAGCTCTGCCCACAGTCCCAATAGGTTTTAAAATGCTGGCACCTTGACTTCTCTTCCAGACAGAAAGAAAATAAATAAGAATGGGAAGGGGAGATTGGGGAGCACACATGGGGGAGAATGGGAGACTTTGGTATGGAGGACAAAAGGGGAGTTGGAGGGGGATGGGAGGGTGGCACACAGAGAGCTTGTGGGGAAAATGAAGGGATGCAAGGAGCCCTTGGTGTGTGCAATGAGCTCAGTTTACAGAAGCAATGGAGTGTGTGACCCTCTAGTACTTTGAAGGTATGCATTTTACAGCATAAACAGGAATACAAAATCCTAAATATATGCAACGTGCCCTATAATGTTAATGTATAAAATGCTAATGTTGTTGTATAAAATGCAACTTTCCTATGTTCCTATTTTTGTGCAAGTTAAGTTCTCAGCCGTAGCATTAGATTAATATAGTTTTTCATTTTTTATTTCCCTGTGTTTTTTAAAAGAAAAATGAAAAAGAGGGAAAATGGTGTTGGTGGACTTATTTGATTCTGTTCTCACAGTCAAAGTAAATATCACGGCACGATATAGGGATCACACATTCATTTCTGTAAGTGCACTTCCTTATGACACTGGTGTGGTTTTCACACAGGTGTTTGGGGGAAGTGCTCGCTGGTGGATGCTGTTGAGAGCGAGGAGGGATCTGGGCTGAGAGGCTAGTTGCAGTTTCATAGATTCAGAGATATTAAGGTCAGAAGGGACCATTATGATCATCTAGTCTGACCTCCTGCACAACGCAGGCCCCAGAATCTCACCCACTCCTGCGATAAACCTCTCACCTATGTCTGAGCTATTGAAGTCCTCAAATCGTGGTTTAAAGACTTCAAGGAGCAGAGAATCCTCCAGCAAGTGACCCGTGTCCCATGCTACAGAGGAAGGCGAAAAACCTCCAGGGCCTCTTCCAATCTGCCCTGGAGGAAAATTCCTTCCCGACCCCAAATATGGTGATCAGCTAAACCCTGAGCATATGGGCAAGATTCACCAGCCAGATACCCAGGAAAGAATTCTCTGTAGTATTAGGAAGAGGCCATGGGCTTGTGAAATGGAACCAAATATAGGGGATTGTTAATGAGGTACATAGAAGACGGTTGATGGATTTTTGATGGGACGTTAGTGGCAGCAAGAGTGGGGGCTGTGGTCTTAATAGGGGAATTTGTGAACCAAGGCTTTCTCAGGTGGGGATTGGACAGCTCCACAGGCCCTGACTCTGTGGGAGCTCTAGGGCTGGAGCACCCATGGAAGAAAATTAGTGGGTGCCCCCTTTGCCCCTTGGCGCCTCCCACCCCAAACAGCCCTGCCGATCAACTCCTCTACCGCCCTCCCAGCGCCTCCCGCCCACCACAGATCAGCTGTTCTGCGGTGTGCAGGAGGTGCTGGGGGGAGAGGGAGGAGCAGGGACGGGATGCACTCGGTGGAGAAGGCGGAACTGGGGGGAATAGGCGTGACGGGATTGGAAATAGGTGGGGTGGGGGTGGAGGCTTCGGGGAAGGAGTGGGGTGGGGGCGGGGCCTGAGACAGAGCATGTGTGGGAAGGGGCAGGGGGGCGGAGCAGGCGATAGTTGAGCACCCTCTGTGCAAGGAGGAAGCCGGCGCTTGTAGAGAGCTCCCCATAAACATCCACAAAAATTTCCTCATTTCAGATCCCTCATTCAAACCCTCCTTGACTGTGATGCCTACAAAAACATGACTACAGTTATGCTGCTGATGCACTGAGACCACTGCCTAGCATGCTGGCCAACACTGTCTCATTGTTTCCTTTTAGTCCCTCATCAGTCTCTATCCATCCCTTGTCTCTTGTCTTATACAGATTGAAAGCGCTTTGTTATTATTATTTATGTGTATGATAGTAATGCCTCGGCACCCCGATCATGGCCCAAGACCCAATTGTGGTACGTGCTGCACACACACACACACACATACACACACAGAGAACAAAAAGACAGTCTCTGCTAGGGTGACCAGATGTCCCAATTTTATAGGGACAGTCCCGGTATTTGGGGCTTTGTCTTATATAGGTGCCTATTGCCCCCCACTTGCCTCACACTTGCTTATCTGGTCACCGTAAGAGTTTACAATCTAAGTGGTAGAAAGGGTCAGAGGGCTGCTGCCAATGAGAGGCTTCTGGGAAGATACACTGGGAGGGAAAGCAGGGTAGGCATTTTTCATCAACAAAGTGCCTCATGATGTGGCTGGGGCTGTCCTCAGTGGCTCATCTTCCACATCCAGTGGCTCTGGTCCCTCGTTCTGCTCATCCTTGGGCTGGTCTAACCTGAAGCCACAAGCCAGGAAGAGCCAGGAAGGTGGAACGGTTTGGCTCCTCTCCGCTCCACCAGGTCTAACCCTTCCCTACCCCACCCAAGTCTCTGGGTCTCAACCCTCTCCCCTGGCTGAACCACACACACATGCTGGAACTAGGGGTGCTGGCTTGAAGTGGTTCCCGTCCCATACAGGGTTTACAGGTTGATTCAATGGCTCTCAGCACCCCCCATACAAATTTTTCCAGCTCCCCTGCTCACCCAGTCTCCCCAGCCCGCTTCTTCCTCTTCCCCCATCCCTTTCTAGCTCCTGCCCCTTTCCTTCATCGGCCCCCTGCCTCTCCCACCCAGACCCCTGAGCCCACGCCTGGCTTCTCTGGGGCAGTGAGCGGGAGGGGAGGGGAACTGCAGCCGCAGCCACCGCTGGGGGCGCTACAGAGCAGCGACCTGCGGCAGCAGCGGCTCGGGAGGGGGAGCATCCCCGCCTGCCACGTGACTCACAGAATGTTGTTGGGCTCAAGCCCCAGCCGGGCGTCGAGCGCTGTCCGCCGCCCCCCTCGCCCCACACCGCACCTCAACGGGGGCAGGAGCGTTGCGGTCACGTGGGCCCAGAGTGATGTAATTCCCCTCCCCCCTCCCGCCCCTCCCCGAACAGTCGGAGCGTTGGGAGCTCGCTCCGTGTGCGTGTGGCTCGCGCTGACCACCACCAGCAGGAGGAGGGAACTTTCCCCGGGCAGCTGCGGCTCCGCTTTCCTCTCCCCGGCCAGCGTGTCGGGCGCGGAGCGTGTGCGGCTCCGGAGCCGCCGGCGGCAGCAGCAGCCGGGCAAGGAGCCTCCATGGGGTGAGTGTCCCCGCAGAAGTTGGCATCTGTTTATCCAGCGCTCTCTCTCTTTTTATTGTGTCCTGTTCCCACCCCTTGCTTTTGTGATTCGGAATCCAGGGAGCGGAGTGGCCGGGGAGGAGGCTATGAATAGGGGCATTGTGTGCATGGCTCAGCCCGGAGAGAGCGGGGAGGGGAAGGAGGAGGCGGCGGCGGCGAAGTGGGGAGCCAGCTGCCTGCTCCTGGGGTGTCTAGGAAAAGCGGGGCCGGAAGATGGTGCCTGTGGAGGGCAGAGCTGAGATGCACGCCCGCTGGAAGGAGGGATGGAGGGAATGAATGGGCGAGACAGAGGTAGAGGAGCTCTCCAGGCTGGACCCTTGTTGCTTCTGTCTCTCCTCCCGGAGCCCTGAAGTTTGGCGAGACCGGGAGGGAGGGAGGCAGTGGTAGCAGGCAAGGATTTCATAGCCCCTCTCCTTTATTATGATTCAGTTCAGCCTGTGATTTCCAGGGCTCGGGGCGCTGCCTGGACTGCGTGAGTGGGAGGCCTCCTCTCTGCGGAGCGGTGGAGGAACAAGTTTCCTCAAGGAGAGGGAAGAGTTTGCAGGCGGCGTGGGTCGCTGTGTTGGGCTTTCGGCTCTCTGGAGCAGGGGGAGATTTCTCTCTGCTCCCCTCCCACCAGAAGCTGCTGATGGTGCGTTTCCTTTAGCAGAAAGTTAGGTCCGTCCCCCCCCCACCGCAGCGCGTCTGGGTTTGTAGAGGCTCCAGAGGGCCGTGCACAGCCGCCAGTGACTCAACGGCAGCTTTTTTTTAACTCCAGTCTCTCTCCTGCGGTGGGTCGCATCAGGGCTTTGGAGAGTTGACAGCTGCAGTTCATGTGTGAGTAATAATAGCGCCGCTTTAGTCAACTTTAAGGGGTAGCAGTCAGCTCTCTCCCTAAGGAGCTCCTCCCCTGCCAAGGTATCTGTCTCACAGACAGGGTTTGGGGAAAGCTCTCCGACCTAGTGGAATTTGTTCCACATATATATATACACACACGCACACATACATATACTGGAGTATTTTCACTTCTTTTTGTTGTTACGTTGCTGAAGCTCTTACTGTAAATGCCAAAAGTTTCTGTAAATAATGCTTAATCCTTTCCTCTTTTTTTTTTTATCCTCACATGGGATTTTTACTATTTGTGTAGCAAAAGGATGCGGCTGGCACTGTTTAACAAAAGAGGTTCTAATTCTCTTGATCAGAACCTGCTATAGCTTTATTGCGAATAATAAAATACCTCACTAATGTCCTTGTAAAATATCTCATTCTAAGCTGTAGTTAAAATTGTCAGCATTTTCATTAAAGGTATAAACCTCTCCTGGTGTTTGCAACTCTGTTGGTGAAATTTTTCTCCATCCAGAAACATTCATGCACATATATTCAGGGAGTTATGAGGACTGAGTTTAAAGTAACTTTTGAGAAATGTGAGCAAGACAGACCTGTGTGTGTTTGTGCACTCCCCCCCCCCCCTTTCCATTTTTTTACTCTTTAAGATGGGCCTGGTAGGTACCTTGTTCTTAAAGGGACTCTAAGTTTAAATTTGGCCGGAATAGGAATGGTTTCTTCCTTTACTTTCCAATGGAATTTTTTTTTTTGAAAGACAAATTTCCCAGCAGTCTTGGCAAAACAAATATTGTAGAGCATTCTGCCATTGCATTAGAATCTGAGAGTAAAATGATTAATCTGTTTTCATTGTTCAGGCTCTGAAAGATGCAGAAAGTAAAGTACAGTGATAGTGCAAATAATACAAAGCAAGCTAGATTCTTAACATTCAAAGTTACTCTTAAGTAGCATGAGGATGCTTGCTTTTTTTAGGTTTGTTTTTTTTTTAAAACCGGATGATGTCCTTCCTATCTAATTTTACTTTTTACTGTTATGAACTACATTTATCTTAAAAGTTCATAACTGCAAAAGTAGCAGTTTAAGGGGATACTGAGGCTACAAGGTTTCAGTTTATTTGAAAGAATCTTGTCAGCTCAGAATTTCCCCGCAGGTGACAATTAAAAATGGACCTGATTAGTAACCCAGTCAGATCCACACTGGAGTTCATATTTCTAATTTTTACCAATCCTGTGAAGAGGATTTTCCTTCCCCCTCTCCTTTTTTTGGCTGTACTGTGTTACTTATCAAATCATTTTAGTTTCTTACTGAAAAATCTACTTTTAAATATTTCTCCATTTAAGACTATGACCCTGTAATAGAATATAAATATGGTTAATGATTATGCATGCAAAACACCCATTGTACTGACAAATTTTAAACATTTATTGTCCAGTTCTCAGTTGTGCATTTTGAGGCCTCTTATTTAGTGCCATCTCTCTGCTGGTTTCAGAATAGCATTAAAAAGCTTAAAACACTAAATATATGTACATTACTAGAACAGACACTCTAGACTGATGGCTGGAATTGATAAATCTCTAGAACTGCTTAGCTTTTGACACACACTCATAAAGAGAGGTAGATGAACTTTTTTGTATTTGCTAAGCGAAAAGTCGCACAACAGCCACATAAACAGAGATGTGAAAGAGCATTTGAGAAGAACAACACAGGGTTTGTTTAGAACCTGACATTCTGTCTGACAGAGAAGCAAAGTGCCTTGCCAACATTTACCTGCATACCATGCACAGCAAGAGTCTATCTTCCAGACTCCAAAATATTGGGAATATGTGTATGTACCATTCTCTTCCCTAATCCAGGAATGCACCTATCAACATAACAAAGAAGCTGGCTTCCCCAAAAACAATTCATTACTTAAAATGGGTAAGGGAAGAGTGAACAGAGCTGCTGATGGAAGTTTTCATGAAAGGGTTTAATAACGCATCTCTGTTCAGTTTTGATATAGCCCCACTTGGGCACCTCTCTGCAGCCCCATTTGGTGGGGCATAGGCATTTAATAGGAGAACAAGAGGACTGGAAGCTAAGTTTCTGTGCAGTTCTAGGTTTTTGTGAAGGTTAATGACACTACAACTGGAGCAAAGATTGTAATATCCACTATAATCAATTCATTCTGGTAGCTGAGTATGTTCTGGTTCTTGTTGCATGGTGGTGATACCTGAAATAGCAATAAACAAAAATGCCTAAAAATAGAACTAATAAATCTAAAGCTTTAGTGTTGTGTTCTTTGCTGTCTCAGGCAGAAACTAAAATAGCCAAAAGAAAATGCTTTTGAGATTTATATCAACTATCTAGGCAGGTTTGTGGTGGCTTCTGTGGGTCATGACTTCACCAGAAGATATGCATTGAAATTACTACTATTCTGGCAGTAGTTTTTCTACTGTCCATAATCTTTAATTCTTTTAAGAGGTGTTTTATATTCGAAATTGCGGAAGTCATACTTTTAATGATGGCAGCTTAAGTAATAAACTATTGTAGAATCTACAGTTATCAAACTGTTTTGAGATAAAGTTGGGTTTGGAGTAGGAAAGAGAAAGGGCTAAATTCACCATTGGCACTTACAGCTGGGAGCTGGTGTAAACCATTATAGAGGGCTTCAGGGATGGAAACTAAAACAGACCTGGTGGCAGCAGCGTTAGACAGTCCCAGTTCCTCCATTTGTTGTTGCATAAGAGAATGTGAAGTGGCAGCTTGGCCTGAAAAATGAGTGGTGTTGGCACATAAGGGAGTGTGCCTACTAGGATAGCTGGAGGGGATGTTGAATCAACAGCATTTAGCAGGTGATTTTCTGTCCATCTTAGGTACTTGTATTGCCCCCATTACATTCCAGTCTGAGCCCTTCACTCTTTAATGTATTTATCCTCAAAACACTCTTGTGTGGTAGAGAAACACTGCTGTTCCTACTTTAAGGGTAGGGAGTTGGGGCACAGACAGACTGACTTGCCCAAGATCATACCAGAAGTCTGTGGTGTAGTAGGGAATTTGAAGCTGGGTCTCCCAAGTCCCTGAGTAGTGCCTTAACCATTATACCATCCTTCCTCGGTATTTATATGTACAGTATTTACAATGAAGTCAGTCTGATATATTGACATTGCATCCTGTCCCTAAGGAAAGGGTTTTCAATAATACAGATATGAATGGGTGCTCTCGAGGGGCAGTGTTAACATGGATTCATGGGTTAAATTGCACCCATGCCACTCTGGGTGTTGCAGCCTGGTGCACAGGGTTGCAACGCCCAAAGCGGGAAGCCAGGTCCCGCCTGGTGGGACAGGAGCTGCAGCTATGCGGTGAGTGTGGGATGGGCTTACTCTCTGTTTCTCCCCCCCCCCTTCACCCTCCCCCAGGGCGTCCCCTCCTCATTCAGCCAGGATTGTGGGGCGGGGTGGGGGGTGCTGCTATGGTTGGTTGGTGCCTCCTTGGCAGTTTAGTATAGTTCACTCCGCCCCCGGTGCTCTCAGTACTTAATTGTAGGGTTAAGGATGTTGATTCCTTAACAGGCTGAGCTTTTCTCGTAAGTGTTCTATGTAGCAAGGCATACGTACGAATTAAACTAAAATGGCCTCAGAAAGTCAAAATAAAGATCACATCACTTCCCTTCTCAATCAGGTTTTATATCCTGCTATAGAATATTTGAAAACTTTTCTTAGTGTGAATATTTCTTCAATGGGGTAATATCCTTCAGGGAATCATCTTGTGGTAGGGACAGGTTTTGAGGATGAGGTTTGACACACGTTAAATAAAGATACCGTTCATCCCTTCTTAACAATTCCCGTGTTTGTTTTCTCTTGAGCTACTTTACAGCATTCATCCATAAAGCAACATTGTACAGCCTTGGTTTTAAGATTAAATCTTTATACTTTCTTCATGCTTGCTTACTCCTGTAAGGAGTAAGTTGTCTGATGTGAAGTATCGTAAAGGAAATGAGTAGCAGGTACTAGCTGTTGTGAGATGCAGTTCTCGGAATGCCTTCTGTGCTGCTATTTGAACAAATAGGTTGTTCGGCACATCTCTGCTGGTTACATCCCTTGCTCTTGATTGGGCACTGTTGCTTCGTCTGATCGCTCTTAAATCTTTAATACGATAACAAGTGGAACTGTGGCTCATGTAGTCTTTTTATTTTTATTATTTGTAACTAGATGCCTGAATCCAAATCCAGGCCTTGCTGTGTAAAGTGCTGTACAAACAGATAGCTAGAAACAGCTGCTGTCCTGGAGACTTTGCAGTCCAAGTAGAGAAGGAAGACACCCTCTTCTTCCCCCTTGTATTTCTGTCCTCCCTTTTTAGAGAAGAGGAACTGAGGCACAGAGAGATTATACTTGCCTGAGATCATACACAAAGTCTGTGGAATAGCTGGGTATTGGGCCCATATTTCCTAAGTCCCAGAGAGTGTTTCAAACCAAGACCATCTTTCCTCTGTCATTTTGACTAAACGCTCTCAATTAGTAAGAGGATTTTTCCCCATAATTCCCATGCCACACTTGGCCTTCTGAGGCACTTGACCATGAAGGATTTCTCAAGAGGCGTAGGCTTTGGACTGCTGTAGGCATTGTTGCCTGGCTAATGTCAGCTTCTGATTGACAGCTTATACTAGGTTAGAGATAAGAGTACACTCGATCAATCTTTCTCACCGCCCCTCCATCTTCCTCAAAATAATTGTTTGCCCAACTGAAAGAGACACTGGCAGCTTGAAATCTGTTTGGTTTCTAAAGCTGAGGTTAAAGTAATTTAAATCATTATACCTGCCCTTGCCCCTGCCAGTTTCTGTGGTCTTACATTTTCCTATCCTTTAAAACAACAAAAATTCAGTTTGCTGATTCTGTGTTGAAAGACCTGCCCAGACAGAGGGGAAAAATGTGAGTCTAATGAATAAATGAGTAAACTCCAATTAACTTCAGTGAAGCCAGGATTTCACTTAGAGTGCTATCAGTTGCACAAGATAAACTGAAGAAGGGTCTTGTTTTCTTCTTTTGTATAATTCTTTCCAGTTACTGTAATTGGGTGGCACTAAGGCCTTGTGTGTTCACACAACTTCTACTAGTTTGATTTAAAAACCAGTTTTAGTTAACCTGGCACAAAACCCTATGTGGACACTCTTAAATTGGTTAGCATTAGGCTTCTAAGGCATCCATTCAGGGATGGCTTACCTGGCTCAGCTGAATCAACTTAAAAACAGATTTTAAACTGTTACAAGTTGCGGACAAGGTCTAAGAGTAGAGGATTGAAACACTGAGTTCTTGCCTACAATTGGTGTGTAGTTTTTTGTTTTGGGTTTTTTCTTTCTGCTGGTGTGGCTGTACCGCTATAGCTGTAGTTTCAAACTATGCTAAATCGCATCTGTGCACAAGTCACTTTTTTCCCCAGTGCAGTGCATTCCCGCTGAAGGGTTTGCACTCGTACAGCTACATCCTTGTAGCTACACACCTGTTCAAAAAATAAAACGTTTGAGTCGCTGTCTTACTAGTTTGATTTTATTGTGCTGGCTTCCACAGAGAGTACTTAAAATTCATTGACTATAGACTAGATTTTAAGTAAATGAGTCAGTGATTTGACTGTGATACAAAAATTGTACATCTGTGGTGAACCTATAAGATGCCTAACCTCAGCTTCTCAGCAGCAATCTGAATGATCCAAAAAGTAAGAAGCATTTCTTAGTAGTTCAAACTGTGAAATGTAATAACTCTTGGCCCATGGTCCTCTTGCCTCTGCAGAGAGGAACCAGAATCTGTGGATCTTAGTGCAGGAAGAGGAACCAGCACTGCATTATACTTGCTCCTTCCTCTCAATCCTATAGAGACTCATCTGCAGAGACTTGGGGGAGATCTGAGCTGTAAATAGGGAGGGGCTGTGGCTGTTGTTGGGGCTGGACTCCCCCTGACCCTAGATCCATGGGGCACAGCAACATGAGTGACTACAAAGAGTTGGCAGTAAACTATGTGGGTTCACTCTCATAACCTCTTTTTCACCCCCGAGGGATGTTCCAGGGGAAGTGGTTTTCAAGGTGAGGCTTGGGTGTGCGTGGCAGTTGGCAGTTTGGTCGCAAGAGATTTCCATGTGGATGGTCCTTGTCTGTGGTGAATCCCCTGATGTAGCTATGGATTAAAGGGGATTGGTGGATGTAGGGGGCCAACCCTCAGCCTCTTCTGTAAAAAGGGAGAAAACAGCCCTTCTCTGTGCACCCCATGAGGGAGAAAATGAAAAGCTTGATGAAATGACATTTACTGGCAGGCTGGTGACTACAGCAATATAATTAAAAAAAATGCTTGAAGCTTGTAAGTGCCTTGGTTGGAAGAGAATTTTTTTTATTAACACAAAGGTTACAGCTAGGAGATTGTGATACAATGGAGAATTTTAGAAGGATATCAAGGGGAAAAGTTTTCCAACAGCAGGATGTATTTGAGCGGAAAAAATCTCCAAAGGGAAGTTGAGTGCACGTTGCTTAACACATCTAAAAGCAGAGATGACAGAGCTGGAGGACACAGGAGATGGTCCTAAACAGGCAGAGGGTGGGACTAGGTCACCAAAGGTCTCTGATGCATCTTATGTCTTATGATTCTGCTTAAAGTAGGATTAGCTGTGTACAAATCATTCATTCCCTGTCTTGAGTAGCCCTTGAGTCACACAGTGAATTTCTCAATGTGTTTTCATAGTCAGAGCCACACTGATACACTCACGGTACAGTAACCCTTTCCATTGTTTGTCAGATGGCATATGGTTCTCCGCAATAGACTGGGTGGGGGGAGGGGGGGGAAGGGTTGCAGGGGGAAGATGCTGAATTTGATGAAATCACAAGATATTTAGTAGAATGGAAAGTGCTGGGGGTATCTTTCAGTATGGTGCCAGTTTGTATGGTATGGTAAACAAAAGCAGCTAGGAAGATGGGCAAAAGCTAAGTCCTGCCAGTGGCTCTGGCAATGGAAAAAACCCAGGTTTGTGAGTGGCATTCGCGTTCCTGTTAACTGAGTCAGCGGAGCTTGATCATGTGAAGAACGTGACAAGCACAGGTATTGAGGTGAGCAATAGAATAGTCACTAGCTGTGCAAGTGCCTATGGGTAATTAATAGAGCAACACTAACTGCCAGCAGAGCTTGTTCTTGGGAATGAGAGCTGAATTCATGGCCTAGGAGGAAAATTATCATCTGAAGCATTATTGGGGAAAGGAGAATCCCTGCTACGTGTTCGGTATGCAGGCTCTTCATGGAGTCTCTGGCTCTTCTCCTTTATTGGCTTCTAGAAAGGTCTGCTTGAGGTAGGGGGAGAGTGAGGTTGGAAAGAGAGGACTGGTTGAAGTTGTGAACGTCATTTTGGTTATGTTGGAAAAGCTTTATCTGATATGAAGGTTTTGTAGCCTTTCCTAATGGGTGGGCCGACTTTGCATTCATCTAATCTCCATCCCCACAACTGACAATTAATTCTGATATTAGTATTGTGCTGTGAGTATAGAAATGTAAGAAATTGGGTACAATTGTGGTTGGAAAGAGACGGGGATATCACTTGGTAGAAAAACTGAATGTGGCAATAGAACTTACATCTCCTACTTTACAGAAATATACTGATATTTCTTTCCAATATTTAACCCTTCTGGCATTAGACATTCAGGGCAGTGAGCCTTAGCAGCAGAGAGTCATTTTCAGTGGCACAAACATAGAGCATACAGGTTTCAGAGTGGTAGCCATGCTAGTCTGTATCAGCAAAAAGAACGAGGAGTACTTATGGCACCTTAGTGACTAACAAATTTACAATATGCCCTAAGGCCATTTTATGTTGCTTCGCTGGATTCAAGGGGCATTCAAGGAGTTAATTACAATGTTGTTTGAAAGAGCTTGCTCTGATTCTAATATAATTTTAATTGGAGGAAACTATAAGCCTAGGGTGGCTATTTACTTTGATTTGATTTGCCCTAGTGTAAGTCAGTGGGAGTGCTTGCCGTAGTAACTTTTTAAACCTTAATACTTAATTGTATGAATTTTAGGTTCAAACACAATACATACAGAAATATCGGAACCTCAGATTACCACTATCCTACTGCACCTTATTGTAACATGGTGGCATTTCTAGGTTGACAGTGAACCTTGCTGGGGTTTTAGTATGTATTGCTAAAAGTTAATAATTTTTTAATTATATACTAAAGGGATTACAGATCAAGTATTGTGTATTTAATTGAACTAACAATCGGATGCTTTTAACTAGAATTAAGCTGCTGAGCTTGTGGATTTACATGCTCTGATTTTACAAAGACACTGTGGGTACAAATTGACAGTTCTCAATATTTATTATTGCATCTGCTCTAAAATGGGAGCTACACTCTATTTGATAAATGGATTGAAAAGATGGTCTTTGTTAGTACCTTTTGTATCACCTGCTGAAATACCGTTTTGAAAGGTCGTAGAGCAGTGCTCATTTGTGAATTTCAGTGGATGTGCCTGTGTCTTGTACAACAGTAATGCAGTATGTTATTAGAGGAACTACCTTTTATCTGTGGGAAATGAACATTTATCATAAAGGTGTACTGAATTGGGACACTGACCTCTTCTGTGCTAATTCCAGTAGTTACTCCCTTTTGAGAATGTAGACCTTTAGTAAGGGGAAACAAAAGCCAGTTGTTTTACAGGTTTTTGTCTCTCTATTGCTGAGGGATCATGAGCATTATGATGCACAAATTCTAATCGTAATGTTTGTTTTTAGTTGTCTCTGATGAAAAGATTAGAGTATGTGGGTCATGAACAACACCAAACCTGGGAATCTATGGGGTAGTTGGTATGTTGATGATGTGGTGGTGTTGTTGTGTTTTTTTTTTTTTTTTTGGCATGCTGCCAAAAATTTTATTTTGCTGTGGATTTAGATAATGCCATAAGTACATAAAATGCACATACTGTAGGCAACATGTGATCTTGATGAATCTTGTGGGGAAAAAAAATTAGTTGTAATGTTGGCCTCCAACAGGAAGTGCCAAAAAAAAAAAACCCCATCAAAAACTTGTTGATGACAGCTGCTAATTGGAATGTATAATAAGTCCTACATAAGGCCCAGTTCTGCAGCCACTCTGTCTGCATACTCAAGAGTTCCCATAGAGGATCTCACCATTAGTCCATCTAGTCAGGTATCCTGTCTTCAACAACATCCTGTCTTCTGCTGCTTCAGATGTAGGTTCAAAAAACCCCAAACAAACTTGTAGCAGGGAAGTTTTTGTTTCTGGGTGGCAGTGGTGTTTATTTAAATCCCTGCTTGGTGATTTCTTTGCCCTGATGCATGAACATTTGTTTTTAGTCCATTGAAAATTATTTTAAAGGAATATAATTCCATGTAATTGAATAGTCTTCTTACTTATATAAGCGTTTAATCTGTTTTAAATCCTGCTAAACTATTGGCTTCAATGATCTCTTGTGGTGATATGTTCCAGAGGCTTTTAAATAAAAGATAATACCTTTTTATATCAGTTTTAAAAGTGATCATCTGCAAAGTATTTATAAAACATTAGGCTTCTGCCACCTCCTCTCCCCCCCCCACCCCCTTTTCCTGCTTCGATGTATAAGTAAGACGTGTGGAAAGCCTTGTTTTTTTTACCTTGGAAATACCAGGAATGTCAAGGTTGCTCTTCCTTGGTTTTGCTGGAGGACCTCTAGGAAGTCTCAGATGTTCGTTGTGAGCTCTGACTTCTTCATTGGAGAGGTGAGGTTGCTTGATCTTGACAACAAGGAGTCCGGTGGCACCTTAAAGACTAACAGATTTATTTGAGCATAAGATTTCATGGGTAAAAACCCCACTTCTTCAGATGCATGTCTGCATCTGTAATTTTCACTCCATGCATCTGAAGAAGTCGGGTTTTTACCAGCGAAATCTTATGCTTAAATAAATCTGTTAGTCTTTAAGGTGCCACCGGACTCCTTGTTGTCAAGATCAAGCAACCTCACCTCTCCAGTGAAGGAGTCGGAGCTCACAACGAACATGTGAGACTTCCTAAAGGTCCTCCAGCAAAACCAATGGATTTATTTGAACATAAGCTTTCATGGGTAAAAACCCCACTTCTTCAGATGCATTTCTGCATCTGTAATTTTCACTCCATGTCACCCTCTCATTAATTCTCCATCATTTTAGCATCCTCCAGTCTAGACAGCACCTGCAAAATAAAATGAGTTTTGTCTTTTTTGCAAAAACCTTTCAAGACTACTATGTCTGTCATAAAGAAGCGACCCGCCCCTCCCGCAAAGGGACGGAGAGCTCAAGTCTGTTGTTTTTCTACCTCTGTAGAGGTCACTCTTTACACTTGTTACTTTTTGAGTTTCATTGAGTGTCCCCTTGTTCTTGTATTAAAAGTGAGTCAGCGTTCTGCCTGCAGAACAACTACCTAATCGTGCCTGAGTCCTTTGATTAGATTTGGTGTTACTTTAACTTTCTACAGAAAGGTATTTGTTTTGGGGGAAGGAGAGGAATTGGCCCAGCTGCAGACCTACTTGGCATGTCTGTGAGATATTTTGGGAAGCTTATTCATGTGTTTTTGTTTTTGTTTTTTTTAAATATCTTCATGAGAACTGTTCATGTAGAGCTCTGGTGATTTAAAAACTTCTCATAGCTGTGCTTAGTTCAAAAGGATGCTGTGTGGTATTGATTTTTTTTTCCTGACTTTCCACAAATATACCATTTTTCTGCAATTTAACTGTTGATAAAACTATGTGATACCATTTTGAAAGATTACATGTGAGTGTGTATTAAATCTTAATTTGCACAATAGTGTGGTCATTTTAACTTGCTTGCCAAAAAATAAATTGGCACTTTAACTTAACTGACGTGATGAAAGAATGGTGGTGGTGGGTTTTTTTTTCTTTATCAAACTGGAGTCTAGAGCCTCTGAAAATGACATGAAATTTCATACAGTGAACGTAGGGGACCTATAGAAATTAGGGGAGGGGAATATATTCATAGCTATTCATTTATTTGACTAGACTCTGAACTACAATAGGAAATTTTTTTTCTTTTATTCTAAGTTGGAGGGAGAAGTTGCTAGAAAGAAACAGAACTTTGTGCATGTGAATATTTTTTGCTGTTAAATTGTTCTTTCAGTAGGAGCTTGCATGGCAGCTAAAACTCCAAAAATACATGGACAGACTATTTCTGTAAACATAACGCAAACATATTTTGTAAGTTTTCAACAGACCTTGAAATGTTGAAATTTTGTTACTTAGATGACTTTGTTCATTCCAGGAGTCTGTTAATCTTTCTGCCAGTAGCTATTCTCTTCCCATTATGTTTTCGTATGTGTTCACAAACTATTAGTGGAAATGTTTGTACAGAACTTCTCCATATATTGAGATTGGTAGAGGATGCTTCTGACATTATCCTGCAATGTGTGCCAGGGTAGAGTGCAAGAACCTTAATTCAATGACTGGATATTTCCCTACAGTTTCTTTCCCACTACCCACCTGTACCAGTGGTTGTTTTGACAGTAACACAGATATAAGCCAGTAGGCTCGTACAAATGTTACCTGCAATATCCTCTTTAGACAAGATATTACTAGTATTATAAAATACAAACTTACAAATAACAGGTAAAGATTGTTTCATGCTATTGCTCTGCAGGAATTTAGTCAGTGTTGGGCTTGTGCCACGAAACTTCAGGAAGCTGTGAAATGCTGTTAATTTTAAAGAATCTTAAAAACAAATCAAGAAGTATCGGTTATGTCTTACTTTTCAAGTCAAAGATCTATTTTTAAAAGTGTAATAAGGCTCCTAGTGAACCTATGCAGTATCTAGTTAGAAACTTGTTTTCCTTTCTGTTTTGCCTAGGTGTTGAAAAAAACTCAGATCTGGAAAACTGAATGGGATAAACATGAAGAGCTTGAAAGCAAAGTTCAGAAAGAGTGATGTAAGTACTCCAGGGCTTGCTCTGGCTGGCTAATATTTGTTAGTTTGTATTGTGGAAACAGTCCCTCACTCCCAACTAGATAAGGTTGTAGGTTAATCAACTACAGAGAACAGAAGCATTTTCCAAACACTACTGTACTCTCCTGTTACATTAGGTCTCTAAACTGTTTCTGTTTTGGAGTATAATTCTCAGTTACACAGGCTAATCAGAATGGGCCACATGCCTCACCTTAGGACATTAGCTGGCTTATGTGAAAATCTGCATGTGTTCAGGATCCACCAGTCTTCTACCAGATTGGGCTCTTTCACAAATCTTGATTCTGTACCTGGAGCTTAGTTTATCCTATTAATGGTTCTAATATCCAATATTGTTTCTATTTAGGCATTTGTACCATTATTATCACTGTGGTATCTGAACACTTAACATAGAAAACTGTATCCAGACTGTAACAGGGTGGCAACGTCTGAAACTCCATATAGGGATACAAGGCTGTCCTATTGACTACCCTGTTAGCAGGGATTCTGGAACCCTGCACAGAGCTGATAAGGCAGATGTGGCTAGTTAATTCCACCAGTCTGAGTAGATGTTTGCACCTGCCTCTCATACAGGGAACTAGGGGCAGAGATGGGGAAGTCCTCTAGGATTTGTCAAACCCCAGGAAGAGCTGCAACTGGAGAGAAAGCTTAGGCTGAGTTTCATATTCTGTTTGAGTTACCAGTAAGATTACCAAGAGAGGGGTGAATTTGACCTCATACAGTGTGTGTATTTCTTCTGAAGCAGTGCGAATGCCACCTGTTTACACAATCACTCAGTATGCCTGGTTACTGTTCACTGCATTCTTATGCAATAAGTTCCTGTGGCATTTTGTGGTGTGCGGAATGTGTGCCCGTGAAGCTATGTCGCATGTTTGCTTGTAGGAAGTCTTATTAGTTGTGTTGTGGCACACACTTTGTGGCATGGCAGCACTGAATTGTCTTACAGATAAAATGCACGTGACACAGGTGACTCTTGACATGTATGCCATATGTTTGACCCTCTCTCATCTTTTGGGTGGAACCTGTAACAACACTGATCATACCAATGAGGAGGAGGACTGGAATATCATACACGATGATTTGGACAACTTTGTAAACTGGAGTAATAGAAATGGGATGAAATTGAATAGTGCACAGTGCAAGGTCATGCATTTCGGGACTAACAACAAGAATTTTTGCTATAAGTTGGGGTCATATCAGTTGGATATGGCGGAGGAGGAGAAAGAGCTGGGTGTATTGGTTGATCAGAGGATAACTATGATCCGCCGGTATGATGCGGCTGTGAAAAATGCTAATGCAGTCCTCGAATGCATCAGGCGAGATTTACAGTAGTGATAGAGAAGTGTTAGTACCATTATACAAGGCACTGGTGAGACCTCATCTGGAATACTGTGTGCAGTTCTGGCCTCCTGTGTTTAAGAAAGATGAATTCAAACTGGAACAGGTACAGAGAAGGGCTACTAGGATGATCCGAGGAATGGAAAACTTAAGTTATGAGAGGAGACTCAAAGAGCTTGCTTGTTTAGCCTAACCAAAGATGGGGAAATATGATTGCTCTCTATAAATACATCAGAGGGATAAATACTAGGGAAACAGAGGAGTTAGTTAAGTGCCAAGGTGGACACAAGAACAAATGGATATAAACTGGCCATCATCAAGTTTAGGCTTGAAATTAGATGACAGTTTCTAACCATCACAGGAGTGAAGTTCTGGAACAGCCTTCCAAGGGGAGCAGTGTGGGCAAAAAACTGGCTTCAAGACTGAACTTGCTAAGTTTATGGAGGGGATGGTATGATGGGACTGCCCACAAGGGCATTTAGCTGAACTGCGACTGGTAGCAGCAGATATCTCCAAGGCTGGTGATGGGACACTAGATGGGGAAGGCTCTGAGTTACTACAGAAAATTCTTTTCCAGGTGTCTGGCTGGTGGGTCCTGCCCACATGATCAGGGTCTAACTGATCGCCATATTTGGGAATGGGAAGGAATTTTCCCGCCAGGTCAGATTGCAAGAGATCCTGGGTTTTTTCCGCCTTCCTCTGCAGTGTGGGCCAGGGTCACTTGCAGGTTTCAACTCGTGTAGATGGTGGGTTCTCTGTAACTTGAAGTCCTTAAATCATGATTTGAGGACTTCAGTAACTCAGCCAGACGTTAGGGGTCTATTTGCAAGAGTGGGTGGGTGAGGTTCTGTGGCCTGCAAAGTGCAGGAGGTCAGACTAGATGATCCTTTCTGACCTGAAAGACTCTGAGTCTGTACCAGAAATATGAAATCTTTCATATTCCAACATTAAATAATCTGTGATTTCAGTGTATTTATGCTTAGTTTTTTGTTTGTTGGTTTTTTTTAAAATGACATGCTGCTTTTAAATAAATGGCATACAGTGGTCCTTTACCATAGCTAGTTCTCTAAACAATCTGTTCATACAACAATTAACTTGGAGTTTTGCAGGGAGTTTCACAAAGCAACACAATATTCCTGAGTGCTGTATTTTGCATTTTGAACCCTGATTCAGCTGACAGGTGTGAGAGATCCCCATTTAACTAAAAACTCCCTAGGAATTACACATATGCGGAAGATGAAGAGCCTAAATTATTCCAGCGAAGGTGGGCATTCATTTACAGTTGGTTTGTTTCCACCAGCTGTCTTTGGTAGAATATGGCTGTGTGTTATCTCACCCACATTTTAAACAGACCATACTCATTCTTTTGGATTCCTCCTGATCATCTGCCCCCTCCCCCAAGCCTTTTTTTTTTTTTTTTTTTTTTTCCTTTCTTCCCCTGGACAGCATCTTACAGGAGAGTTGAAACTTGATGCCAGGCTTGCTGCAGGTCCTTTGGTGCATTTTTTTTTTTTTTTAACCCAAACTTTGGCAATCCATGGACCTGATGATATCATATGAATCAAACTGTATATTTGCTAGGAACGCATACCGTAGCCCAAACTAATTACTTAGATTTTCTCAGATAAAACATGTGACTTGTGTATGGCAATCCTTTTATAACACCTACTTCTATTCAAATGTAAAAGAATTAAACTCCACATTAAAGTGACACCATCTTAAATCACACTTCAATCTTTGTTTTTACCTGCCAATGTTACAAGAAAAATCCTAACTTTTTCTACAACTTTCTCTACTCTGGGGATTTCAGCCGTCAGTGGCCAGCCACTGGTATAACTGTACCAGTGCAAACCTCCAGCGTGAACAAGCTACAGCATCAGTGCAGCTTGCTTGAAACTAAGGAGCAAATAGCATCATAACAGCCGCTTTGCCTGGCTACTCCAGGGTGTGCACTTAGCTGCCCTGGTGGCTGTAACCAGGGCAGATCCTCAGTGTAGACAAAGCCTAGCTTTGAAATTAACAGTTTCGCTTTTAAGCATTGGAGGCCTCATAAATCCATTAACTATATAAGGGAGGGAGGTTCCTTTGCATGTGCAATATTTTAATATAGAGATTGTCTCATGGGCTGCTTCTCCCCCATACTCTGACACGTTGCAGTATAGGTGTATATTAGTTGGATTTTAATGCAGTTTAATACAGTAGAACCTCAGAGTTATGAACGCACATTAAACTGACAGGTCAACCACACACCTCATTGGAACTGGAAGTACACAATCAAGCAGCAGAGGAAAAAAAGAAAAAGCAAATACTGTAGGGTACTGTGTTAAACGTAAACTACTTAAAAAAAAAAAAATGAAGGGAAAGCAGCATTTTTCTTCTGCATAGTAAGGTTTCAAAGCTGTGTTTAGTCAATGTTCAGTTGTAAACTTTTGAAAGAGCTATAACACATTGTTCTGAATTATGAACATTTTAGAGTTATGAACAACCTCCATTCCCGAGGCGTTTGTAACTCTGAGGTTGTACTGTAACTGTGAATAAGGAGGAAAAGTCAGTGTGATGTGACCACCCAAGTTCTCTGTGGACCGCAGCTTGAGGAGTTCTGAGCTGAAGATAGTAGTCATTGCAGGCAACTGCTGTGCTGACTTTGTGTGTGAACATTGCTGGTGACCTTACTCACTAAAATGAGGGGAGAGGAAAGCTCATCCTGAAAAGGCCGGTTTGGTTGCTATGCTTAATTTGGGCTTTTGGAATAGACTGAATAATATAAACAGAGAGAGAGATTTTTGTGGTTATGTTACGGGTTTTGTTAATCTGAGACTGAGATGGGACAGTCGTGCTGGTATCCCAAGAAAAAAATAAGATCATTTGTCCAGAAGGTCCACTCTTCATATTCAAAACTTTACGTGTCTTCTAGCGTAAAAATACTTAACTTTATAAAGCTGCCAAAAATCTCAAGTTTGACAGGGCTACAACTAGATCAGAAATTCCAGATTCAGGTGGGAAGGGGATGAATTAAAAAAGAAGCCTTGTTAAGAGTGTGAGTAGACCAGCATAACAAAAGACCCAGGAAACTTCACCCTGTGCAGAAGGCCAGAATAAATCTGTGCACTACTATGGTGTGGCTGGAGTGTTGGGTAGTGGTTCACCAGTGGAGTGTCTATGGAAAGGAAGCAGTGTGCACAAACTGTATGCTCTACAGCAGGGATCTCTGATTTTGCTTAGACTGATTCTGAGTGCACAGAATTAAGAAGGAGCTGCAGGATACATAATTAACATTAGTAGTCCTCATGCTCAACAGCAGTGTCATGGAGAGTTTGCAGCTTTCATGCCTACCTATAGGCTAGGGTGGTGGGGAGGGTTGTGCAGCAGCTTCTCCTCCTGATCCTGAACTGGGATTCCACTCCCCAACTCCTCTGTGCTTCACCTGCATATATCCCTGTTACTCGGGCTTTGTGCATGCACATCTCTCCCTCTTGGCATGCTTTGCTTGGTCATTCTAAAATTCTTCTTGGGGGCAACTGTTGCCTGGTGGACATTGTGATGGGTTGGATCACAGAAACCCCCTTGGGAACTGCCACCTGATGTGCCAAGACTACTTCTGCCCCTGCTTTCCCTGCCAGCTTGGGACTCCAGCACCCTGTCTTGTTGAGCCAGACATGCCAGTCTGCTCCAACACAGACACAGGGTCTGAACCACGTGCCCCAAAGCTGCAGATTTAACTGAAAGCAGCTTAAGAAGTGTTCCTGTCTTTAACACTCAGATGCCCAACTCCCAATGGGGTCCAAACCCCAAATAAATCCATTTTACCCTGTACAAAGTTTATACAGGGTAAACTCATAAATTGTTCGCCCTCTATAACACTGATAGAGAGAGATGCACAGCTGTTTGCACCCCAGGTATTAATACAGAGTCTGGGTTAATTAATATGTAAAAAGTGATTTTATTAAATACAGAAAGTAGGATTTAAGTGGTCCCAAGTAGTAACAGACAGAACAAAGTGAATTACCAAGCAAAATAAAATAAAACACGCAAGTCTAAGTCTAATACAGTAATAAAACTGAATACAGATAAAATCTCACCCTCAGAGATATTTCAATACGTTTCTTTCACAGACTGGACACCTTCCTAGTCTGGGCACAATCCTTTCCCCTGGTACAGCCCTTGTTCCAGCTCAGATAGTAGCTAGGGGATTTCTCATGATGGCCCTCTCATTTGTTCTGTTCCACCCACTTATATATCTTTTGCATAAGGCAGGAATCCTTTGTCCCTCTGGGTTCCCACCCCTCCTTCTCAATGGAAAAGCCCCAGGTTAAAGATGGATTCCAGTTCAGGTGACATGATCGTGTCACTGTAAGACTTCATTGCCCACTTGCCAGCACACAGGTATACAGGAAGACTTACAAGTAAAACAGAGCCATCTACAGCCATCTAACTATGTCCTGGTTAATAGGAACCATTAAGATTTTAAACCACCATTAGAAGCCTCTGTTCATTGGCTGAGCCTTAGTCGGGGGTGGGGCTATCAAGAAGGCCACGGCTTTATAAAGCAGTGAGCAAGCGACCAGGGACCGCTAACAGGGAGTTTGGAAAGGGGGCAAGGTACACTTGCCTTTCTTTAAAACCTTTAAACTAAACTGTAATCAAAACTTCTTGATTTATACAAAAAACCCTATCATTAACCTAGGTAGCTGTAGGAGAAAATGCAGGCAGAAGCCCAGCAGCAGAGTGGGGGCTATCCTGTTTATTGCACTCAGTGTAGCATGTATGATTACCTGCCCTGTGGGCGGGTGGCATATGTGTGCATTTGGTGCAAGGAGCTCCTGGCCCTCAGAGACCGTCTATGGGCTTTGGAGGCCACAGTGGCGGAACTGGAGTTGCTAAGGGAGGCAGAGAGGTATGTTGATGAGGCTTTCAGGGACACTGTAGATTTGTCCCACCTCCGGTCAGACAGCCCCTGCGCTGTTAAGGAGGATGAAAGGGCCAAAGAAGGAGAGCAGTCAACGGGAACAGAGGGAAAACTTCCCATAGTTGGGACCCTCCTTCCAGATGATGTTGGGGTATCCTCTCACAGTGAGGTTACCTCTCCGGGGGAGGGAACTTCAGTCACTAGGAAAAGGCAGGTGTTAGTAATGGGAGATTCAGTCATTAGAAACATAGATAGCTGGGTTTGTGATGACCAGGAGAACCGTATGGTGACTTGCCTGCCTGGTGCGAAGGTTGAGGATCTCTCGAGGCATCTAGGTAGACTTGTGTAGTGCTGGGGAGGAGTCGGTGGCCGTGGTACATGTAGGTACCAGTGACATAGGGAAGGGTAAGAGAGACGTCCTGGAGCCAAATTTAGGCTGCTAGGAAAGAGACTGAAATCCAGGATGTCTGTGGTGGTATTCTCAGAAATGCTTCCAGTTCCACGTGCAGGGCCAGCTAGGCAGGCAGAGCTTCAGAGTCTCAGTGCGTGGATGAGACGATGTTGTAGAGAGGAGGGGTTTAGATTTATTAGGAACTGGGGAAACTTTTGGGATAGGGGGAGCCTATACAGGAAGGATGGGCTCCACCTAAACCAAAGTGGATCCAGATTGCTGGCACTTCACATTAAAAAGGTTGCAGAGCACTTTTTAAACTAAGAGATGGGGGAAAGCCGATTGCTGCGGAGGCGCACGTGGATCAGACAGAGACGTCTCTTAGAGGAGAATCTATTGATAGAGATTCTCTAGGTTTTAGTCAGGAGGAAAGGATGGAAGAGGACAAAGTATGGGCCAGATCAGACGAGAAACATTCACATAAAGAATCTGACACATCAGAAAAGTGCAGACAAATGAACAGTTTTTAAAGTGCTTGTACACAAATGCTAGAAGTCTAAATAATAAGGTGGGTGAACTAGAGTGCCTCATGTTAAAGGAGGATATTGATATAATAGGCATCACAGAAACCTGGTGGAGTGAGGACAATCAATGGGACACAATCATTCCGGGGTGCAAAATATATTGGAAGGACAGAACAGGTCATGCGGGGGGGAGGGGAGTGGCACTATATGTGAAAGAAAATGTAGAATCAAATGAAATAAGAATCTTAAATGAATCCACATGTTCCATAGACTCTCTATGGATAGTAATTCCATGCTCTAATAATATAACAGTAGGGATCTATTATTGACTACCTGACCAGGACAGTGATAGTGACCATGAAATGCTAAGGGAGATTAGAGAGGCTATCAAAATAAAAAACTCAATAATAGTGGGGGATTTCAATTATCCCCATATTGACTGGGTACATGTCACCTCAGAACAAAATGCAGAGAATAAATTTCTCGATACTTTAAATGACTGTTTCTTGGAGCAGCTGGTACAGGAACCCACAAGGGGAGAGGCAATTCTTGATCTAGTCCTGAGTGGACCGCAGGATCTGGTCCAAGAGGTAACTATAACAAGACTGCTTGGAAATAGTGACCATAATATAATAACATTTAACATTCCTGTGGTGGGAAGAACACCTCAACAGCCCAACACTGTGGCATTTAATTTCAGAAAGGGGAACTATGCAAAAATGAGGAGGCTAGTTAAACACAAATTAAAAGGTACAGTGACTAGAGTGAAATCCCTGCAAGCTGCATGGACACTTTTCAAAGACACCATAATAGAGGCTCAACTTAAATGTGTACCCCAAATTAAAAAACACAATAAAAGAACTAAAAAAAGAGCCACCGTGGCTTAACAACCATGTAAAAGAAGCAGTGAGAGATAAAAAGGCATCTTTTAAAAAGTGGAAGTCAGATCCTAGTGAGGTAAATAGAAAGGAGCATAAACACTGCCAAATTAAATGTAAAAATGTAACAAGAAAAGCCAAAAAGGAGTTAAAAACATTTTGTTGTTGCCTTTTGAGTTTTTGGCTAGCTGTTTTTCTAAGTACTTCAGAAGCAGGAAGCCTGCTAAACAACCAGTGGGGCCCCTGGACGATCGAGATAGTCATCTCAGAGAAACTAAATGTATTCTTTGCTTCAGTCTTCACGGCTGAGGATGTTAGGGAGATTCCCAAACCTGAACCGTCTTTTGTAGGTGACAAATCTGAGGAATTGTCACAGATTGAAGTGTAACTAGAGGAGGTTTTGGAATTAATTGAGGAACTTAACAGTAACAAGTCACCAGGACCAGATGGCATTCACCCAAGAGTTCTGAAAGAACTCAAATGTGAAATTGCAGAACTATTAACTATGGTTTGTAACCCGTCCTTTAAATCAGCTACTGTACCCAGTGACTGGAAGATAGCTAATGTAACGCCAATATTTATGAAGGGCTCTAGAGGTGATCCTGGTAATTACAGACCAGTAAGTCTAACGTCAGTACCGGGAAAATTAGTTGAAACAATAGTAAAGAATAAAATAAATTGTTGCGCAAAAGTCAACATAGTTTGTGTAAAGGGAGATCATGTCTTACTAATTTATTAGAGTTCTTTGAGGGGGTCAACAAACATGTGGACAAGGGGGATCTAGTGGACATAGTGTACTTGGATTTCCAGAAAGCCTTTGACAAGGTACCTCACCAAAGGCTCTTACGTAAATTAAGTTGCCATTGGATAAGAGGGAAGATCCTTTCCTGTATTGAGAACTGGTTAAAAGACAGGGAACAAAGGGTAGGAATAAAGGTAAATTTTCAGAATGGCAAGGGGTAACTTGTGGTGTTCCCCAAGGGTCAGTCCTAGGACCAGTCCTATTCAACTTATTCATAAATGATCTGGAGAAAGTGGTAAACAGCGAGGTGGCAAAGTTTGCAGATGCTACTAAACTGCTCAAGATAGTTAAGACCAAAGCAGACTGTGAAGAACTTCAAAAAGATCTCACAAAACTAAGTGATTGGGCAACAAAATGGCAAATGAAATTTAATGTGGATAAATGTAAAGTAATGCACATTGGAAAAAATAACCCCAACTATACATACAATTGATGGGGGGCTAATTTAGCTACAACTAATCAGGAGAAAGATCTTGGAGTCATCGTGGATAGTTCTCTGAAGACATCCACACAGTGTGCAGCGGCAGTCAAAAAAGCAAACGGGATGTTAGGAGTCATTAAAAAAGGGATAGAGAATAAGACCGAGAATATTTTATTGCCCTTATATAAATCCACGGTACACCCACATCTTGAATACTGCGTACAGATGTGGTCCCCTCATCTCTAAAAAGATATACTGGCATTAGAAAAGGTTCAGAAAAGGGCAACTAAATGATTAGGGGTTTGGAACGGGTCCCATATCAGGAGAGATTAAAGAGGCTAGGAATTTTCAGCTTGGAAAAGAGGAGACTAAGGGGGGGATATGAGAGGTATATAAAATGATGAGTGGTGTGGAGAAAGTGAATAAGGAAAAGTTATTTACTTGTTCCCATAATGTAAGAACTAGAGGCCACCAAATGAAATTAATGGGTAGCAGGTTTAAGACAATAAAAGGAAGTTCTTCTTCACTCAGCGCACAGTCAATCTGTGGAACTCCTTTCCTGAGGAGGTTGTGAAGGCTAGGGCTATAACAGGGGTTAAAAGAGAACTGGATAAATTCATGGAGGTTAAGTCCATTAATGGCTATTAGTCAGGATGGGTAAGGAATGGTGTCCCTAGCCTCTGTTTGTCAGAGGAGATGGATGGCAGGAGAGAGATCACTTGACCTTTACCTGTGAGGTTCACTCCCTCTGGGGCACCTGGCATTGGCCACTCTCCGTAGACAGGATATTGGGCTGGATGGACCTTTGGTCTGACCCAGTATGGCCGTTCTTATGTGCTTATTAATGACCCACACTTTGCATAACTACAACACCCTTTCGTTTCCTGCTCTCTGTGCATTTCGTAATTAAAATATTAAAACAGCTTTAAAATTTTTTTTTGCAAATGGACTTGTGGCTCAACATAAAAAGGAACTGTTGTCTGAAACATGGCCGAGAAATGCTTGGATTTCCCAGTGACAATCATCAGCTCCTGGTGTTTCTGGAAATGCCAGTTCCTTCCGTTATAAAATGGTGGGAGGGGAAACTTGCTATTCTTATTTTAAAAGAGAGTCTGCCCTCCATTCTGAAGCATATTGAGTCATTGTATTGCAGGTTTCAAAACGCTTGAGACTGCTTGGTATGTTGTAATGTAATTTACAATAATATAAAACTTTTCAATTTTAAAATAGAGGCTATTCTACTGTTAAGATGTTGAGGTTTTTAATTAGAACTCACTTTTTTACTTGAATGGGCCTTTAAGAGTAGGCTCATGTTCAACATTTCTTTGGTATAGAATATTGCTTGGGGGCTCTGGATCCTATTGTGAATTGGCTCCTTATAAACACCTTAGATTGAAAGGCCCCCAAAATTCTCTGGGAGCTAATCTGTGGGAGCAAATTAAATTTTTTTAAAAAAGAAAAACCTCTTTTAAACACTATTTAAAAGTGGGTTCTCTCCCCCATTCAAAGTTATAATTAGCCTAAAAGTGAACACTAAAAATTGGGAAAGAATTCACATGACCAACTCCATGTTCTGTTTCCAGTCTCTTTAAAGATAATTGTGGGTGTTTTGTCTGCTTGTAAAAAATACATTATGGTAAAAAGTGAAATAGCAACACTGACTAGACCACTTTCCCCATTTGTGTTTGTGATTTATGCATGCCAGAGCTTAACTTCTTTCATGTATGTTTTGAATTAAGTACATTTAAGATGTGACAGTGTGAATTTAGCACTCCCATCCACTTGTGGCTCCCTAATAAACAGATTCTGGGGTTCTTTCAACCCTGCTCTCCAGTTAATGCTGGGATCCCTCTCTACCAGCTAAACTAATACTTGGCTCTGGGTCATGCAAGATGCTCTCAGCTTCCCATCAGCTCTTTTCCAGGAAAAGTAGCAATGGTTCCAGCTTCTCTACTCCTATTAAAGAAGCAGAACCAAGCACCACTCTCTTGCACAGAAGGGTAAGGGCTCCTGCTGGTTCTTCCCCTCTTGAGCAAAGAAAAGCAGCTTAGAGACTTCTTGCCTTTCCCACTCCCTCCGTAGAAAGAGCTTGTAGAACACTGGCCCTACTCAGCTCACTCACCTGAGCAAAATTTGTACTCTCCCGGGGCAAGCAGGTGAGTAGGTTTTCCAAGTCCCTGCAGTTTGTGGTGCAGAACTCACTCTCTTCTGTAGACTGCTGTCACACACCAGCTTCTGCCATCTGGTGTCATCACTTACTGCTGATACGGGGTGGATGGATGTTCAAAACATGGTGGCCCTTTGGGGCTTCCTTTTAAAACTAGCATACTCATTCAGCTATGCGTCGGGTACCATTGAGCCACCAGTGGAGACTCCACAAATGTATAGCTTTCTGCTGGGGGTGGGGGAGAAGGGAGGGAGCAGGTTAGATGAGTGTGTCACTGTAACGTTTAACCATACCAGCATTTAAAATGATAACCATGCCACCTGACTGTCTGGGAAATAGAAAGCTCTTAGAGGAACAGAACAGGCTTTCCTAAGTCTCAACAGGAAAAACTTCCAGTGTTTTGGGTGGGGAGTTTAGTGGTGAATCATGTGAGCTATTTGCTTCCTTACAGGGCTGCATACAACTTTATCTTAATTGCTTTTTGCTCTAATAAGGACAGAGATTTACTGTGTGTTGACTTTAATGGACATTTAACCAAGACCGTTGGAAATTCTCCCTGAGTGGGTATTGGCTTACGCTACAAATGCAAACATGTTGGGGAAACTGGTTACTGCATAATTGTGCTCAAAGACATGATTCCAATTTATAGCGTAGGCTGGAGAATAATTATTTCTGGCTTTGTTCCTATCCAACACTTCAGCTTGACTTAGATATGCTGTCAGAGTTGGGGATCTACTGGAAGTTTATGACCTTGTTGGGGAGAAGTGGGAAATATAGCTGTGTTGTAATATGGTTGTATTTATAATGGGGATAAAACCCAGCACTGACTAGGCTAATATCAGTATATTAAAGTGTGACTGTAACCAAGGGTTTGTCTACATGGGGTAGTTACTCACTAAGCTATGGTTTGAATTTAAGACACTTTAACTACTCTGCACTAACTCCTCATGTGGACACTCTAGTGCACACTCAGAGTGCCCTCAGGTGGCTTAGCTTAGTACGCTTCCAAAGCACATTGAGCTAATGTGCACAAAGGCGCTCAGTAAGAGCATCCACATGAGGAATTAGTGCGGAGTAGTTAGTGTACAACAACTACTGTGGGCTTTTTTTCCCAACGTGGACAAGCCCCAAGTCAGCTGACCCAGTTAAATACCGTTTCAAAATTTGATTATGACCCAGTTGTGTCCCTGTAAGTGGGCTGAAACCTTTGACTTGGCTATTGTAGTGTAACTTTAAGGGGAATGGTCAAGTAGGTAGGACCCATATCTAGTGTTGAGGTGTGTGCATTCATACAGACATTTTCATTAAAGAGCTTCGGTGAAAAGTTAGTCTTTGATGAAATCTTCCCTCCCATCCCCACTGTGTTGGTATCCAAACATTGTTATTGCTCTGATGCATCAGAGAAAGGGAAGAGCCAGAGACTTCATAAAATCGTCAAGAGGCCCCGCTGTTGCCAATCTATTTTACATGGAAAGTGCATGGATGCTATAATGACGGGCAGTGGTGTTGTAGCTGTGTTGGTCCCAGGATATTCGAGAGAGAAGGTGGGTGAGGTGATAGCTTTTTTTTTTTTTTTTTTTTTTTTAACCGACTTCTGTTGGTGAGAGAGACAAGCTTTTGAGCTTATACAGAGCTCTTCTTCAGGTCTGTGTAAGCTTGAAAGCTTCTCTCTCTCACCAACAGAAGTTGGTCCAATAAAAGATATGACCTCACCCACTTCGTCTCTCTGTGATGGGCAGCAGCACGAAATCTGAAGAAATAGATGGATTCAAAAGAAGCAGGATGTGAAACTGGCCAGTCTGTTTATAGCCCATGCTAAATAGAGTGCACAGTGTAAACAGCATAAAGGATTAAAAAGCCCTTAAACTGTTAAGAAATTTACAATTACTAATGTGTTGGTAACAGGAAAGTAATTTTTGTTAGGTAAAAAGATGATTTTTGAGCCCTTCTTAATTTTTAAATCAAAACAAAGTTCAAAGACATGAGTTTGGAAAAATTGCAAAAAAATTATAATAAATGTCAAATGTATTTGGTTATCCCTAAAAGGAATTAAATGTCATATTAAATAGTTTATTACTATAATTTTAAAAACTTGTCTGTCTGTTTTTACTGTGATGCATTATATCATTTCTGTAAATAGAAACTTCCTTTTAGCACTAATCTCTTTTTTTTTTTTTTTTAATTCGGTAACATTATTTAAAAACCTGGTTTTGTCAGCTTGCAAAGTTGTCAGAGCAGAAATAAAGGAATGGATTTATTTTGAAAGTGACTGGTTCAGTCTGAGAAACATGAACTGGCAAAGACACTTTGGAGAGGGTTAGGTTTTGTTTGTACTCGGAATAAAAGGCATTCCTATGAATAGATTCTAGGATGTTGATTACAGAACAAATTGTGGCTTATTTTATCAGATGTTTGGGTTCCCCTCCTCTGTAGTTTAGGGAGTGTGAGAACAATGCAGGTTGAAGTCCATTGTTTTGCATGCAAGGAAAGCTCAAATGTGAGCTCTGACCAGTTTGGTAAGGTATTAATTTTTATTTCAGTATCAAAGGCCCTAATCTCCAAGGGGCTGCTGTAACTCTAGACTGGGAGGCAAGCAAGCTCCCAGCTGAGCCCAGAATTCAGGAGGCACAGAGATGGCATAAAGCCGTGCTTTGCTACCTGCTCCCTACAAGCTGCACCTCTTGAGCTATATCTCCTGCACTGTATAGCTCAGACCCTGTTTTAAAGAGCATAAACCCTTCAGAAAATGATAGGTACCCTCCTTCCCAGCCCAACTCTCCAGGGAATGCTTTATGCTCATCGGTGGTTTTTCAGACTTTGGTTTCAGGACACATTTTGTTACTAAGAGCATCCTCAAATCTCCAGAGCTATCTAAGTGCTTCTGTGGACTTGGGGGGGCAGGAGGGAAGAGTTTGCTATGTTGATTTCATAATGGATAACTGCCTTTATTTCAAAGGGGGTGAGAGGGCTTCAGGGTTGAAAAGACAGATTTGTTGGGTAATGTGAGGTCTGTCTGAGTGACAGACGTTTATGGTGAACCTGTGTTTTGTGTGTTGGTTATGAGGTAGTTTTTTAAGAAAAATTTATTCATCTTGGTTTTTTCTTTTTCATACAGATCTGTAATAAAAGACTGAAAATTGCTATTATAAAGGGTCACTTTTTTTTAGCTGGAAAGAAAAAGCAATATAATGTGCTCAGACTTGTACTGCTATTAGATCACTGTGTATAAACAAAGGATGAAATGGTGTAGGCAGAATAGACTAAAGTCATTTATTACCAAAGTGGTCACTATTTTTCCAGCTAAATCTTGGGATCTGTAAGATTCCAGAACACAGCTTTTTAATGAAAATTTAATGTCAATCTAACTTATTTGTAAACACAACGAAAAATATCATCACAACCCAACCATAGAAAGGTCAATATCTTGAGTTGTCTGCAGAAGCAAACTTGTAATCAATGTGGATCATGGAGTACAGTATAGTATCAAATAGCTGTTGAAAAGCAAGTTGGCCACCTTATTCTGTGTTAGCTTAACTTTCTGAGTAGTCTTCAGGTATGCTTTTTGTGGGACTAATGTCCATATCAACTCTTCAAGATTTATGCAGCTCAGTGTGATGCTTTATACAATTAGCTCATTAAATAATTTGTATATTTTTTTTAAATAGACTTCAGTTAAAAAACAAAAAAGGGGGATTTCATACTGGTGAAATCCCCAGTGAATGAAATCCTCTACCTAATTAAAGGAACAGGGCAGCAAGAGGACATTCTTCCGACACACGCTGCTGTACTGGTATCTCTCAGCCCAGATGATTGTGTATTTAGCTAGCCTATGTGATCTTATTAAAAGTACTTTTTCTCCTTTCCCTACTTTCGTTTGTTGCGTGCAGTTCGTGTCTTAAATTTGATTGTTAGCTCTCCGAGGTAGGGACTGGTTTCCTTTACGTCTGTACAGCACATAACATGATGGGAGCCTGATCCTGATTTGGTGCCATTGGGTGGTACTGCAGTGCAACTAGTAAAACAGCATTTTAAACTTGAGCAGTGCCCGTGGCTCTGCAACCATCTGAGTAGTTGTATGCACAAAGTATTGCCAGTTACTGCATGTAACCATCGCAGAGTAACTACACTGTTCACAACCTGAACTGTGCAGATGCTATGATAGAGGCAAAGGAATTGACACAACTTTGGAAATCACCCCATTAGGGCAGATAGGTCAGCATTTGGACATATCTGTTTTGCTTTCTGGTTGCATGTGGATGCTGCTTCTTACTCATCTGCTCCCTTGCTGAGAGCAGCTAAAGTACTGAAATCTCTTAGGATTCTTGTAATCTTTGGTAGCCTGCCTGCTCGCCAAGAGGCCTGATTCAGGGACCTTTGAAGTCTGTGGAAAAACTTCATTGACTCCACTGGGCTTTGGGTCATGCACCATGAGTGAAGTATTGGCCCCCTGAAGTCAGTGGTAACACTTGCATTGACTTCATCTGGCCTAGGATTCACCCTAGGTATGGAATGGAACTGCATGTTGTAGAGAAACCCATGGCGGTTGAGTGGGTGGGTTGGGCGATTATCAAGCTTTGTGGCTCTTTTTATGGCTGGCTTGCTTTCTTTAATGACAATACACCATTCTTCTTAAATGTATGTTGAATTGGAAATACAGGAACATTTGGACATCTTTGTCCTAACATGCAGTTATCAGATGTACAATTCATGCCGCACAGGGAAACGAACTAAAATTCAGCACTTCATGGTAGTAGGAGAGTATTGTGAAATACACTGTTGCAAACAGATTCTGAATTACAATTCTGAAAATAGACAGGTAAATAAGAGAGGAAATTGTGGTGTGGGAGTCTGGGAGACCGTATCTAGAAGTTGTTAGATTTCTAACAATATATTTGATTTTAAAGATTAATTCTTAAAAGCTTTTGTGCTGTGGGGGGGGATCAGTTAAATTAATTTCCTTGTGTTTAGTAGGGATGTAAAATGTTAACCGGTGAGCATTAGGCTGACCGGTTAACCGACAGTAACTGTTAACACCCGGCTGCGCCTCCCTACAGGCCCCGGCTGCAGCGCCCCCCCCCCCCCCCCCCCCAGGCCGTGCCTTCCCCAGCCCCACCGCGCCTGGACCCTGCCGCGCCGGCACCTTGTCCACCGGCCTGCCAGCCGACCCCAGCCCCCCTCTTGCCGTCCAGAGCAACCCCAGCTCCTCTCCCTTTAATTGGTTAACTGTTTAAACAATATAATGTTAATCATTTAAATGGTTAACTTTTTAAATGATATTTACATCCCTCGTGTTTAGGGACTGCGGGTCAAGCTTTCTATAACTGCTCTTGTGATGGCAGAAGGGTCTGAGGTGATCCTTCTCAATGTGCTTTGCCTTTCATGGTCACTTCAGAAGGGCTGTGGGCTCCAATTGTCTTAGGGCATCTCTTGCTGCTTGGACAGACACATACTGACTGCCTCAGGAAACTGACTCTTTGCCCTCCCATTAACGTTCCTGCCCTACTTTCTCTTGGTGCAGGCATACTATCACTTCTTGTTTTTGCTGGTCTTGTCTCCTGCCTCTGACCACATTAACCCATGGTGACAAGCAGAATAAATGGTGGGTGTGTTCCGTGCACTTATGCTGGAATAGGTGCAGAAACTGCTAGAGGACTGGAAGCTGCACCAGGCTTGCTCTGAGGTAGCTCCCGTTCGGACAGTAAAGAAGACAGTTCTTCAGTGCAAATGTTAAATCTTTTGCTTTTAAACTAGAAGTTGTTTTATTTTGACTCCTTGTTTGCAAGCCCAGTCTTACTGCAGCTAGATTGCTGTGGTGGATATTTAGCATGCCATGTTGTCAGGAGACAAGTCTCATTATCACCGTGTTTGTGATGCGGTTCAGTTCAGTGAAGTACCACATTTATAGTTATCTGACCATACACAGCTGCGCTACACGTCAACAACTTTATTTGTATTTATTAAGATTATGGTAGTATGCAGAAAGGGTGTTGGATTTCAGCTTGTGATGCTCATGGTTTTGAACTTGACTTCCTGTTGTTGCCATGATTTTGCAGTACTGGGGAGGTTAAAGTGTAACGTATGTAACGCTTGTTAAAGAGAGATGCAGATAATGGTACAGGCTGGAGATAAACATTGTGTGGGCAAGCCGGCATCGTGCAAGTTTCTTCACAAACCTCTTCAGGTGCTGCTCTGTCCTCTCCCACTAGGAAATTGTCAGTTTGTGGTAGGTTTGGGTTTTGTTTTTCTTTTTATGTGGCCACATGTCCAGAGACTGGTCCAAGGTTACCAAACCCACATTTATCTTTTTTATTATTATTTTAGTTCAAACTCTTGTTTAGGCAACAAGGAGGAAAACACGATCTAATAATTAGAACGGAAAACAGTGTAGATGTAAGCTCAATTGCATACTCTGTCACTGACTTGTATGACTTGGAGCAAATCACTTAGCGTGTCTTTGGTCTGGTCTGTGAAATGGATAATACCTACTTCATGAGGCTTCATTCATCTAATGCAGTGGTTCTCAACTCGCAGCCGATGGGCTGCTTGCGGCCCAATCAGCACATAGTTGTGGCCCATCTGACAAGCTCAGGGCCATACGAATAGTGTATATATATTGGGTGGATGCGGTCCACATAACACAGAGAGCCGCATATGCGGCCCACAATGGTAAATAGGTTGAGAACCACTGAGCTACTGTTAGTAAAGCATCCTTGGATGGAGGGTGTGATCTAAGTGTAAAATTTGGGGTTGTTCTAATGAAAGGTGCTGTCAGAGTACATCAGAAGAAGTTTGGTGAGTTAACACACACACTGAAATTTATTTGGCATTTTGTGTGTGATGGTAGCATAGGAAGGTAAGTGTTCTACCTGGTGTATTTTTTCCTAGTCCATGCAAGGGAGTTTCCATACCTGGAACTTAGATTTATAATTGTTGCTTTGTTTTTTCTAATGTAGCATAATACTTTTTTTAAGTGGGTTGACCACAGTCTGACTTTGTAATTTATCCTTGAAATGCTAAATTGCCCGTTTCCTCTGACATTGACTCGAAATGACCCCCTGATAGATGTTTCCAGATCGTGAAAGTAAAGGGAGCACTGCCTAAAAATAATCTGTCTAAATGTTACTTGCTGCTTTTATATAGTAGGTCCATCTCCCTCCTACCCCTGAATAATTTGCCCATATTTTCGTGACTGTGTTTAAGGCAGAGATTTGAAGTACTCTTAAAACTGTGATGTTTATAGGCTCTCTCATAAGAGCCATCTCAGTGGTTTGTAAAACTTCAGTGCAACGTTTAGGAGCTTGATTTCTTAACACAAAATGTGTTTGAGTCCACCTGTCTGCACAGAAGTGAGCATGAATGCTAAATCAGGTCGTCTTTAGAGCTGTTTTTTTTGTAGTGATTGTCCATGCATTGAAGGCATCTATCAAACATAAGTACAATGTGGGAGTACAGGGGCTGTAAATCTTTGTGTATGTATGTACAAACCAACTAGCATAAAACTTGGGAGACCTGGTGTCACAGATCCACAGGATTGGTGCTACACCCCCAGCTTTGGAAGTGTCAGATCCCCATGGGGGTCTCACTTTTTCTGCAGCTTCACTGCCTCCTTAGATTGAATCTCTGGGGCTCTGGCACTCCTGTATCATACCATGAGTTCTTTTCAGCAAGTCCAGCTGACAGACTCCTGGTAGAGACTTCTACACTTTTCAGGGAGTAATGCACCTCACCAAGCATTTGCAGTGACACTCAAACAGTATTGTCAAAACAGTGTACGGTTCATTAGTCAATTGGAACACAGCTTAGGAAGTCCTTGGGTTAATGTAGAGAAATGGAGATTAAGGTATAGACCATTCTGGTTAACTTGGAGCCCTAGCCAAGCTGTAATGAACCCCATTGTTCAAGCTCTGTCTCTCAATCTGACCTCCTTGGCCAGATCCCAGGTGAGCGCCCAGACTCTTGTCCCCCACCTCCTTCCTCTCCAGTCCTTTGTTCTCAGGCTGGGTGGTGTTGAGAGGTGTGGAAATGCATCTCCCTCTGGGTCGGTGGTTGCTAGGCGTCAATGTCCTGGTGATTGGATTTGCCATTGTCTTTTTGGCAGTCTTTTTCTAATGACCCACTCAAACTCTGACAGGCAGGCGACATTTATACCTGAGTCTCTTAGCCTGCCCTGAGAGCAAACAGTCCTCCCACCCAACACACACACACTGGATAGCTTTTCAAAATGAGGGAAACTGAGGTGCTCACACACAGTATTCATAAAACCATTACAAAAATTCCCACTTTGTCACACCTGAATTTCAATCCCTGCTCTGCCACAGACTTCTGTGTGGCCTTGGGCAAGTCACTTGGTCTCCATACTTCAGTTCCCCATGTGTAAAATGGAGATGATAGCATATCCCTACCTCACAGGGGAGTTGTGAGGATAAACACATTAACTGTTGTGAGATGCAGATACTGCAGTAATGGGGGCCGTATAAGTACTTAAGAAGTCATCTGCATTGCCACCACACCACACCCCTCACCCCCGTGCTTTCACCTCTGCACTACCTGCATTGTTAATGACTTCTTTTGAGTCTTCCAAGGCTTTCCTGATCTCAGCTTGGCTGCTAGCCTGTGGTTTCGGGCCTCCAGTGCTCCCACAACCCCCTGCAGCCTTTTCTCTTGACCTGCTTGGTGCTTGTCTCTTTCCGTGGTAAGTGGGTTACCCCTGGTGCCAGGTGATATCACCCACTGTTGAACACATCGCATGTTTGCACACATGCAGTGTGTATGCAAAGTATACTTGAAGTTTGGCTGGACACTTCCTATGGGCAGGGTTCAGAAGGTTGATTTCTCTGTAAAGGCATAAATGGAATGGATGGTCATCTCCTTTGGTGCCCTATCGTGCAAGATGCTGAGTGTCCTCGACACCCAGTGGGGAGTTGCTCAGCACTTTGTAGGATCTGGGCCCTTGCACACTAACTCAGTTGATCTCAGTGGAGTTATTCCTCATCTCAGGCCCAACAGTTTGTGTGGGATTTCAGATGCAGTGTCACTTACCATAACAGCTGAAACACATCCTTTTTCCTCAGTATGTTTTTGAGTAATCCACAGTGAATAAGCAAAACAAGTAGGAAAGAATGTGATCTCATTATATACTATGATTGTAATGACCCCTTCTTTGAAATAAATCAGTGTTTTGTCAGAAGACTTATGTCTGCATAAGCACACAGCATTGCTGCAGACAGGAAATGCCCTAGTCTGTGACCTCGTCTCCCAGGGAAAATCAAGGTTTCCATTAAATTAAAACAAAACAAAACAGAAACCCTCCAACTCCTCACAGTTGGAGACAAAGGCAATAATATGCATGACCTTTTTAGGTTTATAAATGTGAAACCTGATATCTGAATTGCATTTGTAACTTAATTTTTTAAAATGCAGCTGAAAGGGGTGAGATCAGATGTAATTAAGACTGTTACACACCACAAGGGTGAACAGGAAATGGTTTTAGCCAATGCTAACCCCCTGTCCCCCATTCCCCCCCTTCTCTTGTCTTTTCATAACCATCCTTATTTCACAGTCCTGCTTTAGCTGCTGTGAGCATTTTGGTGGGGGAATAGGATGGTTTGGATGTGTTCCTAAATTACATCACTGCAAATTCCTTATCTGCAATTAAGGAAGAACTTTCTGATTTGGATTTTAAGCATAGCTTTAAAAGTAAGTCAACAATGAGAAGCAAGAATGTTGTTTGTCCACATGTCCTGATTCATTAGAAGAAAATGGTATTCACTGTATGTGAAATAGTGATAGATTAATCCTAAATTGTGCATAAGTACTTCTGGTTAATCTTTAATTAGAAAACAAGGGCCATAGTTGCCTAAAGTAATTCTTCAAATATGTGCAGTATGAGCATTGCTTTAATGTTCACTTTTGATTTTTCTGCCTTTTGCTGGTCTGTTCTTGGAATAGTCTGATTTGTATATACTGATTCTTCTAATACAGAGGGAAGAGAATAAACCCAGTGAATTTGAAATACTAAGAACTTTTCATGCTAAACCTAAGGTTACAAACTACAAGAATTGCTCCCACCAGGATTTGATTATGGGATGTGTGTATATAATATTTACATTGAGATGTGTCAGGTTCGTTAATGTCTACTCTATGGTTGGATGTCTTGGTATTATTATCCTGAGTCTCCAATTACAATGCAAAAATAAACATGTTCTTGTGGAAAAGAGAATTTGAAGGTAGCACTTCCAGTGAACTGCAGAGGGATTAGCATACGTGCTGTATGTGCACTAGCCTGAGTGTACGCAGCTAAAAACTTGGACTTGTGGACATTCACTGACGCAGAAGTAAGGCAAAGCTAGCTTCCCATGTGGGGAACTGTTACACCACACCAATAATCTGATAGAATCTTTTGGGGGGGGGGTTAGAGGGGAGGAGAGGGCTCACTCTCCCACCCGCGTCAGTTCACTGTGAGCGTAAATTAATGTGCTGAACATTATTTTAGGGTGGAAGGCAGATGTTGCCAAGCGGGATTATGGTCATTTTGGAATTGTTTATTAGCATGGCCAGTGGTAGATAGAACTATTGGCCCCCATACTCATGAAACACACGTGTTTATTCTTCCTAGATATTACCACACTAAGCTCCCAATGTTGTAATAAAAATATACTAAATTCCTTTGTTGTATTTGTTTTACATCTGCCTCTTATTGAGTCATTTCAAATACATACACATGGTTTGTGTTCCAAAACCAACCCAGTGGTCATCTTAAAATATCCTTAAATAGTAACATTAGACATTAGGCCATGCTTCCATCCCCCGCCCGCTGTAACTTGGATATTAACCCAAGATGTCTGAAGTATGACAAAATGAGAAAAATGGAGTAGTCGTGGTTGGACGTATTTGAGAATTAAAACTGTTCATATTTGGTTTGTGCCTGATTTAGATGGTGGGTGGGTGGGTGGGTGGGTATGTGTGTGTAAATATAAAAGTTGCTGAACATGTAGATATGTGTTTTTTTCAAAACTTCAGTGGCTTTGGTTGCCAGGCCTACATAATTTGTTGTAACTGTGTTTACAAAAGTAAGAAATATTTGTACGACAGTAGTTAAAGAGAGCTTTGAGCTCTCTTTACAAAATCCAACACTTATAACAATAATTAACATTGACTATTTAAATGTATTACATGCCTTCCACTTAAGAGTCTACAGTTAGGACTGAATGCCTGCTACATGACATCAGAACCAAAGTTGTTAAATACTGTAACTCATTAGGGTTTGGCTAGGACATTAATGAATGAGGGTTATTGTCAGCCTCTGTTATTCATTGTAGTTCCAGTCTTAAGGGTGAACATCAAGGAACACAAATTCTTTGAGTATTTGCCCTTTAATGCTGCTTTGGGATGCAGAGAGTTTGTCTCTGATGTCTTTCCCCCTTCCCCTCCCCAATTACAGTTTATTTGAATTTGTTTGTTTTAGAACTGGCAGGTCTTTCCATCCTTCCGTATGCTGGAGTACCCTGGCAAAATCTTTGGAGAGCTGAACAGGGATGCTTCATTAGCATGACTGGATCTGCTGCTCTGTCTCCCTCCATAGAGGAGAGGATGAGATGTTGAGTCAAATAATAAAAGTTGATTTTTTGTTTTGGGAAGAAAGGTGGAATCTTTGAGACCATCTAACCTTTTTCTCCTTGCTTTGCATTTTGCCTTTAGTATGTGTCCTAAAGAAACCAGTGTTAGGGCAGCTGTTGTCTGTGACTGTTTCTTATTTTGAGCCCTCAAGGAGCAGTTTTTGCTTGTAACAAAACAGCTCTCTGTGTGTGACCTGAATTTCATTTAAAATGGATAAATGGGAACTTACAGCTGACATAAAAATGTCATCCACATTCTAGTCATTGTGTTTCAAAAGGATTCCCTTCCAGCTAGTAGTGCTGTTTAATTTGCCAGAAAACACTGTCCTTTTTCTCCCAAGGTGCCCCCTTCCCTTACCGAGCAACAAATACATTTCTCCCTTTTGAGTTTTTCTTGTCCTTGCACAGTTTTAGTGGGGCTCTCATTTTGTTTCATCCTTTAGGATGAAAGGTCCCTGTGCATCATCATTAAAATATCAGTTAACTGTAGATCATACTTGAGTTTCCTGCTATATTTTTTTTATGTAGCAGCATGTAAGCATAATTCATATTCTGTGGATTTATACATTTCATCCAAAGGAATCATTCCAATCATGACACTTATACGATGAAAGACAAACTCTACTTTTATCTGTAAAAATTAGGTACAACTTTTAACAGGCTGCATTTATTTATGAGCAAAGTTAATTACAGTGCTCTTAACTCTTCTATTTCAGCAAGAGCTAATGGTGGAAGAAACCAACAGTTAGCATTAATTGGTGCTTGCTCACTTAATGTTTAACTGTTTGTCTTAGTATGAGATTTTGCCAAACTTGCCATGTACTGCAGCCACCTGAGAGCACGTAACTTTAATTGTATGAGTCTCACAAGAAAACTGATCTTGGCTTGCATAGTTTAAAATGGTTGGTAAACTATATAGTATTAATTAAGGCTGTTGATTAATTGCGATTAACTCAAAAAATTAATCACGGTTAAAAACATTAATCGTAGTTTTAAATCACACTGCTAAACAATTGAATACCAATTGAAATTTATTAAATTTTTTGGATGTTTTTCTATATTTTCAGATATATTGATTTCAATTACAACACAGAATACAAAGTATACAGTGCTCACTTTATATTGTTTATTACAAATATTTGCACTGTAAAAGTGATAAAAAGAAATAGTATTTTTCAGTCCACCTCATACGAGTACTGTAGTGCGACCTCTTTATCGTGAAAGTGCAATTTATAAATGTAGATTTTTTTTTTGTTAATAACTGCACTCAAAAACCGAACAATATAAAACTTCAGAGCCTACAAGTCCACTCAGTTCTAATTCTTGTTCAGCCAATCACTAAGACAAACAAGTTTGTTTACATTTATGGGAGATAATGCTGCCTGCTTCTTGTTTACAATCTCACCTGAAAGTGAGAACAGGCGTTCACATGGCACTTTTGTAGCAGGCATTGCAAGGTATTTATGTGGCAGATATGCTAATCATTCCTATGCCCCCTTCATACTTCAACCACCATTCCAGAGACATGCTTCCACGTTGATGACGCTCGTTAAAAAAATCATGCATTAATGAAATTTGTGAATGAACTCCTTGGGAGAGAATTGTATGTCTCCTGCTCTGTGTTACTCGCATTCTGTCATAGTCATGTTATGACAGTTTCAGATGATGACCCAGTACATGTTCTTCATTTCAAGAACACTCACTGCAGATTTGACAAAATGCAAAGAAGATACTAATGTGAGATTTCTAAAGATAGCTACAGCACTCGACCCAAGGTTTAAGAATCTGAAGTGCCTTCCAAAATCTGAGAGGGGTAGGGTGTGGAGCATGCCTTCAGAAGTCTTAAAGGATCAACACTCCAACACAGAAACTACAGGACCTGAACCCCTTAAAAAAAAAAAAAAAAAAATCAACCTTCTGCTGGTGGCATGTGACTCAAATGATGTAAATGAACATGCTTCGATTCACACTGCTTTGGATCGTTGTCGAGCAGAACCTGTCATCAGCATGGATGCATGTCGTCTGGAATGGTGGTTGAAGGATGAAGGGACATATGAATCTTTAGTGCATCTGGCATGTAAATATCTTGCGACACCAGCTGCAACAATGCCATGTGAACGCATGTCCTCACTTTCAGGTGCCATTGTAAACAAGAAGCGGGCAGCATTGTCTCCCGTAAATGTAACCAAACTTGTTTGTCTGAGCGATTGGCTGAACAAGAAGTAGGATTGAGTGGACTTGTAGGCTCAAAAGCCTTTTTTTGTACATAATCCTACATTTGTAAGTTCAACTTTCATGACCGTTTGCATGACAGTACTTGTATTAGGTGAATTGAAAGATACTATTTCCTTTGTTTTTTACAGTGCAAATACTTGTAATAAAAATAAAGTGAGTACTGTACATTTTGTATTCTGTGTTGTAATTGAAATAAATATACAGTATTTGAAAATGTAGAAAACATTCAAAAATATATAAATGTTCTATTATTGTTTAATAGCATATTGCGATTAATTTTTTTTTATCACTTGACAGTCGTAGTACTCATGCATTTTTCATCTGTCCGGGATTCCAGGAATACACTTTAAAAAGACCTAGTCTACTCTGTTGAAAATAGCACATGACAATAGCTCTGAAGTATTTGCTCCAGTATGCATTCTGGACGGCAATCTAGGTAGGGCCTTTACCTAGAAAGGAGGCTTCATTCTGGGCTGAATGAGGAAGGTTAGGGAGATTTCTAGAGGGATATTTTTGACTCTGTTGTAGATGTGATTATATTCTGTAGGGGTTAGGTGAGAGTTTTGGGTGGCTTTTCTGTTTGACAACTGGGAAGGCTTTTATAGGGGACATATTACTGTAATTTTTTTAAAGCATCTACACACTGGGCAGAATGAGTATGAATAAAACCCCATTTATGGATAGGTCGTTATGGTACTACAGCAGGATCTTCAAATGCATATGGCAGAGTTTCATCAGAAGAGGTGACATCCTTTTAATGGCTACTGTCCAAGAAGTCTTACGGGCACTCAGTTATGAGTTTTTGGTTCTGCTAATGGAAAATTGCAAAGTGGAGCCAGGTTCTAACTCTCTGACCTTTCCCATCCTCAAGCAGAGACTTGGTTTCTGTCTATGCTAAAGTCAGTTGCTGGGATATATGGTTAAAGCATAGTTCCGTTTTGCAATATAGATGAGATGTAATTATCCATGAGTCATACTTTGTTGACAAGTATACTTAGCCACAGTTGTTACTAGCATGGTCTGTCTACCTTAATGTGGCCACAATCACTGTTTAAGATTTCCCAAAAGTTATTTGGGAAATGTATTAAACTGTCACTTGCGATTTACAGTGAACACACTCCAGGGTTGGATAAACTAAAGTATTTTGGTTTTGCATAAATTCTAGCATTCTTATAAAATGACTTGTGTCCACATCCACAACTTCTTGTGGTGGATACCACCTGCTCCCACCTCCTTTTTCCTCCTTAGTGAGCCCCTTTAACTAGTCATAGTGGTCTAATACCCATTCTTAGATGCACACCCACCCCACTCTTCCGGAGCTGGGCAACCTGGACGAGTGCTCTCTTCAGGACCAGACTTTCCAGTCCCATTTTCCTTGCTCCACCTCCCGCCCAAAGCAGGGGAGATATAGGGGAGAAGGAAACAGTTCAGATGCAAATAATAATGGAACTGGGAGGTGGGGTTTATTTTAAAAATAGGAGGTCCTTACACCTCAGGCACCAAAGTAGTCGCACTTTACCCTTGGCCTCCTTGTCCGACAGTTGCTTGGGAGAAGGCTGATGATGCTCCATCATGGTATCTATGCTACCATTTTGAGGGTAAAAGAGCTCATAGTATCTTTCCTTTTTCATGTATGCATGGATGCTAATGCAAGAAGGAACCATTCAAACCAGGCAGTGGAACAAACCAATGATCTAAACGGGTACAAATAGCAATTTTGTGCCTGGTCCAGGGAGCTATGTTGTCAGGACTTGTGGGATAGTGCATCGGGTCAGTGCCCACAATTACTGTAGGGACTGTTGTGCATGGATGTGATACTGTCTTATTTGAGCACGCTACACTGTTTTGACTTTTATTGGTTCAGTCACATGGTGCAAGCTACAGTGACACAACTCTAGTGCAGTGGTTCTCAACGTACTTACCATTGTGGGCTGCATATGCAGGTCTCTATGCGTTATGTGGGCCGCCTCCACACATATATACACACACACACACAACTTGTATGGCCCTGAGGATGTCATGTGGACCACAGCTTGTGCTGATTGGGCCACAAGCGGGCTGTGGGTTAGGCCGCTCTAGTGCAGTAGAGATAATGTGTACTAAAACCCAAATGTGATTGTCTCTGATTTTGTAACTTCTGAAAATGAAAATATTTGGGCAGGAGAGTAAATTCTGAAACAAATGCCGAGATGTGCGTTTAAATCCGATGGTGGGACTAAACAGGCTTTTGTTCTTCAGTGTATAATTCTGCCTTTTGTAAAATACAGGCACTATAATGAAGAGACCTGTTGATTGCTTTTCTTAGGAACATGAAGGCCTAATTGTACATATCTTTCTTCATTAGTGTATATCTGAATAGGATATGAAATAAGCTCTGGTTCCCATTTTCAGCTGAAATCTGAACTCTGCTTAACTTCATTATGGAAAGTAATTTAAAAAAAAGCTGTTTCTCCACCAAAGCAGTGTGTGTTGAATTATAATAGTCCAAGCGGTAATGCAGACCTTTAATTTTCAGCAGCCGTGCACTTTAAAAAAAAAAAAAAAAGTCTATTTTTTTCCATAGGGAAAATGTAAACAAGAGACCACCAAAAATACAAGAGATGCAGGCACTTTCTCTCAACTTGTGTGTTCTTCAGAGCAGCTGCAGTGGGGCAAATTAAGAGCGGAACAAATATCAGCCTGGCAAATACACAGCCCTCCTCTTGGTCAGGACATACTGCTTTCCTTATCTGTGGGGTTTTGGAATTTGAGCCATAGGCTAAATTCTGTCTGAAATGTGTGCGCAGTTCTAGCTGCATTGAAAACAATGGGAAATGCACACACCCATCAGAGGGCAGAGTTGGACCTATAGTTGTGTGTAAATATCAGGGATAACTGGCTGCCTTGCCCAGCTTTGGGAGACCAGTCCTACTTTGGGAGAGACCCTCATCCTAAAAATCAGTGCTTTCCTTTGAAACTATAGAAGACATTAACACCTTTATGGAGAATATTATCTGCACCGTGTGTGTTGTGGTGGTGTGTGTTAAGCTTGGAAGGAAGTATTTCTATTGATGATAATCCAACTTTGCAGGTAGGCAATGTAAGAAAAATGCTGCTTGAGAACTTATTGGAGTGTTTGATTTAAGGATTTTTACTTTGTATTTTTTGATGTGATGCTGACAATTTGTGCTTTTAATGGTATATAAAACTTTTCTAATTTTGACATCTACTATCATTTAATCATTGTCTTCCCCCCCTTAATATCCTTCAACTGTAAACATTAATTGATTTTTTTAAAAAAATGCTTAAAACACGTAATTCAGCAAGGCTATGAGAACTTAAATTGGTAAAAATTACTTAAAAATAAAAATAGATTATCCCTCAATTTATAAAAAAATATATTCTGCTCTTGCTGTATGTACTGCTCGCTGTTTTATTGGCCACTGTTCCAAGGAGGAGCTAAGCACTCTGCTCCAGAATGTGGTACCAGGCTCCTTCCTTCCTTCCTTCCTTCCTCATCAAACACGTAACCTTCTTTAGCCCAAGGCCTGATGTCCCAAGTGAAGTCCACTATAAAAGCAAAGGCTCAAACTGATCCTTTCCATGGGAAAATCCATGGAAGGGAAGTCTGGAGGTGAAAGTAGCTCCTCAAGGAATTTCCTCTGAATTATTCTGTTGGGAATGGGGGGGGTTGGGCTACAGTGGAATTTAGCAACTGCTGCCCCTGCTATCACAAATGGGAGTTTCTACTTTTTTGTTAAGGTTGTGACCGGAGTCCCAAGGGGGCCACAGTGAGATTGCTCAATCAGGGCAAACTTCAAAGAATGGGGCAGATGATACCACCAGTGTAGGGTTATTTCTAATAATTAGATTCACCAAGTCAGCAACAAAACAGCTTCTACAATACCTTACTGGTTACCCAGAAACCAAAAACACAGTTCCCTTAAAACAATCCAGCCTTGGGCTGTCACCCAGACAGCCAAGTCAAATATGATAAGGATTACTGAAAATCTTGTTCATCGTATTAAAAGTTCCACCAGTCCCAGCAGATCAGACATATTACCCATCAGGTCAATGAATATTTCAGATCTTACCCAAATACACACAGCCAATTCTTATTAACTAAACTAAAATTTATTTGAAAAGAGAGTATAGATTGAAAGATCATTATACAAACAAACATAGAGTTTTTAGGTCAGTTTCACGGTAGAGATGGTGAGCTTTAGAGTTGCAGATAGTTCTTCCAGAATTAGTTCCATAGGTTATAGACCAATGTACAATATCAGGGTGATCCAAACAGGAGCTGGAGACTTCAGTCTTGCGACTCAAAGTTCCCCTAATGAAGCTTAAGCAGATCTGAGATACAGGATCAGGGCACAAGAGTTTTTATAGTTCTCTGGCAGCCTCTTGACAGCAGGCATTCCTTTGGTGAAGCATTGTGGCTCTGAAGTAAAACCTCCTATTTCCTATGTATGCACAGGTAACTAGTTGCATTCATCAGCATAAGGTAATATTCATTAAGCAGTTCATAGACAGTTGTCTTGCCTTGTTTAGTCTGCAGAAGAGAAGAGTGAGGGGGGATTTGATAGCAGCCTTCAACTACCTGAAGGGGGGTTCCAAAGAGGATGGACCTCGGCTGTTTTCAGTGGTGGCAGATGACAGAACAAGGAGCAATGGTCTCAAGCTGCAGTGGGGGAGGTCTAGGTTGGATATTAGGAAACACTGTTTCACTAGGAAGGTGGTGAAGCACTGCAATGGGTTCCCTAGGGAGATGGTGGAATCTCCGTCCTTAGAGGTTTTTAAGGCCTGGCTTGACAAAGCCCTGGCTGGGATGATTTAGTTGGTGTTGGTCCTGCTTTGAGTAGGGTGTTGGACTAGTTGACCACCTGAGGTCTCTTCTAACCCTCATCTTCTATGATTCTATATTTCTTTTTGATGTTTGTAGTAAATGATAGTACTACACCCAAGTTCCATCTTAATGTCAATATCCCCTTTTGATCTTTGAATCAATAGAATATAGTAACAGACAGGAACAGTTTGGTTACATTGTTAACCTCTAACAAGATATAGGTAAACAGACAAATTCCAATCACTCTCTTCTTCCAGTTCACTAACAATACAAGTCTACATTTCATTGCTCTAGTTTATCTAACATGGAATGACCCTAATTACCATTTACATGCTTTTTAATGTCTCTAGAAATTGAATTTGGGTCATGTAGCCTACTAGTTGCTTAACCCTTTCTGGCTTAGTGTCACAGAGGTGGCTTTGCTTAGGTACCATTGCATTCAGAACGATGTTTTGTGGGAGTAGGGGGCAGTAGAACCAGTGCATGTCCCCCGACTCTCAGAATCTTGGAGTGTGGCATGATGCTACCCCAGCACTCTGTGTAGTCAGGGGCATATCCCTGTTCAGAAGATATAGAAGTTTTGTTTTTGGTAGCCTGACGAGTGCTGGTTATTGATCTGCAACTTTGAAAGAAACTTGCAGGAATTTACGTACACTAATACCTAATGGGATTTGTACTCACTATCCATTGCAGTTTTAAATAGTCACATCTAACCAACAAATGTGTGCATGCAAGTGCTTTTTATAGCTTCAGTATACAAGCTCCTCTTCCCCTACCTGTCCCTGTTAAGAACTGCACTTTCAGACTGCTTAATAAAAATAGTTTTGCTACCTCTCGTTGTACAAGGAAACTATCCCTTCCTCTGCACCATGAAGAGAAACTTTCTAAAATACTGTCCATAAAGGTAGATTGAAGCATGTGTCAATATTGAATTTATTGTCGTACTTTGTATTTCTGTTAGAGGCATCCTGCCACTTGTACTTCAGGGCACCGCATATTATTCCTAAATAAAAACCTGAGTTGCTTTCAAGGTCCATTTTGCAAGGACCGCATCAAATTTAGTTCGCTGTATTCCCCTTTCTAAAATGAGCATTCATAGTAATTTCAACATATATCCCCGTCCCAATGTTTGTTAACCATTAAACCACACAAAAGACTGGGATTTGCTTCAACTGGAAGCATTTGTGCCTAAGGTTTCCTTTTACAATCCATATAGCATCACCACACCCAACCAAAAATATCCTTAGATGTGGTCCAATAAAAGACATTAGCTCACCTACCTTGTCTCTTTCATATCCTGGGACCAACAAGGCTACAAGAACACTGCAAACAGATTTTGGAATTCAGTTGTTATGCTTCTTTCTGTAGTTCTAAGATCTGGGCACTCTTATTTTTCCCCTTGCACCACAACAAGAAAAATAAAAGGTTTAGAAAACCTGACCTATGAAGAAAGATTTTAAAAAAACTGGGCATGCTTAGTCTTGAGCAAAGAAGACTGAGGGGGACCTGGTAAATGTTCAAATATATTAAGGACTGTTGTAAAGAGGACAATGATCAATTGTTTTCCATGTCCAACGAAGACCAGACAAGAAGTAATTGGCTTAATCTGTAACAAGGGAGATTTAGATGAGATATTAGGAAAAACCCTTTCTAACTAAGAGTGGATAAGTTCTGGAATAGACTTCCCACGGAGGTTGTGGAATCCCTGGCACTGGAGGCCTTTAGGTGTTTGTGCCACCCACTTTTATCATAGATGGTCTGGATTTACTTGGTCCTGCTGAAGTGCCAGGGGCTGGACTTGGTGACTTCTCAAGGTCCCTCCCAGCCCTACACTTCTACGATTCGAGCACATGCTGAAATACGAGATGCCTTGGAAGGTGGCGCTGGTAGTGTTGCTGCTGTGGCCATTGTTCTCTGCAGCTGTCTGCTCTGCTGAAACACACAGAACTTGACTATATCAAACTGAAGGAAGTATCACGTGGGATAAAATATATATCTTGTGAGTTCTGCCAGAGCTGGCTGGGAACAATCACCTAGGAAACCAGGCTGTCACTTGTATAACTCAATAGCTCTGTCTAAAATAAATGTGTCAGTAGCAACTACACCAGTGTAATGGAAGCAATGCACTGTTTGTAATTAGACACAAGTAATTAGCTCTCTGCTCACTGACCAATTCATTATTTAAATCTAAAAATAGTCCATGTGAGATTGGCTTTATAGTTCCTATAAAAGGGATCAGAGTTCAGTCCCAAGCTTCCTGGGCCAGAAGGGACTGAGGGCGTTCAAGAAGAAGAATGCTCAGCCCGTGAAGCAGGGAACAAATCTTTTCTTTTCTTGTCTCTCCAGTGATTCTCCTCCCACCAACTAGAGAAGGGGGTGCACATACAGCCAACTAAACATGAATAGAATGCTTTAGGTTTCATCATCTTGGGTTTTCATCACTATTATGAGACTAAAATATTAATTGTTAAAAAAAAAATTAATGTGACATATTGCACCATATCTATAAAACCTAGCTATTGTAAACACAAGGAGGGTTTTTAATTACATATAGAGGTCAAGCTATGACTCATAAATAGCAACCCCCTACTCTGTTAATTTATTTTATTTCTGACTGAAAATAAATATTCAAAATTGTTTCCTATATTGATATCTGTAAGGCCTCTCAAAATAGCAGCAGCATAGCTAGTGCTTCCAGTAACGTAGAGCCTTGTATACTGTGTCAGGATGTATGGAGCTCACTGATAAAGCTCAGTGAGACTGGCTATCCTCCACTTTTCATTTCAGATTTCCTGTTTGACATTAACTGTTTGTTTTCAAAGGCATAGAAATTAATGATGCGTTCTAAAGTAAAGGTAAGAATACAGCAAATTAACAATTGTTGACTCTCTCTAGTCATCTAAAACTTCCAGTGTGTTCAAAATCAAATAATATTCTTTCTCTAGTTAGTGTGTTGCTTCCATTCTGATAAATGGAATTTGAGTAGTGCCATCCTGCATACCATATATACTTCCCCAGATTGTGGTTGTAACTTAAAATGACCAATGTTTGCAAATAAAACTAACAGCTGTTTTAAATACAACTCAAAGGTTGCAGGTGACCTTACAATGCTGTTAATGACACCTCGCCTCGGCCTAGTGTTTACATTCTGGAATGCCCTCTGCACTATTCCACTCGGCAGCAGATTAGTATGCAAGCTCCTACAGTCCAGAGGAGGAGGCCTGTAGGAAACTGACCTAATGGAGGAGTTTTGCAAGAGGGACATAGTAAAACCACTTCAGTGACTGGGCAGGCAGTCAGCAGCCTCAGGCAATGTATTGTGTCAATGACAGAATACAAAGCACAAAGTTGTAGCTCAGAGGTTTAATTTACAATGTCTTTGTGAAGCACGAGCCAAAAGTTTATCTTCTCTTGTGATAAAACTCTAATAAAGATTATGCTCTAATAAATTTGTTAGTCTCTAAGGTGCCACAAGTACTCCTGTTCTTTTTGCAGATACAGACGAACATGGCAGCGACTCTAAAACCTGTGATAAAACTGTTTCCAGTGTGCAATCGTCAGAACATCATAGGTTCTCTATAGATGCTCAGGAGTTCTTTGCTTTTCAAGTAGATTGAAACTCATTGAGGGAAGTTGTAGAGGACTTGGTTTCCATATTCTTCAGCATAACTGTATAATATTACTCGAGTAAGTATGCCACTAACAATAACATCATCATTGCTTTTGTATCCTAAAGTAATAGGCTGTTGGAAACGTCACTTGCATAACATTTGTTAGTCTGCGCAAATAAGGATGCAAGGCCAAAATTTCGCAAAATGGGCTTTTCTGAACTAATTGCAAGGCTGTTATGATGTTAACTGTGGATTTTTCCCCCCCAAATCAAAGCCCCTGGTTTCTGAACGTAAAAGAATGTTTTAAAGAAGCATAACAAAAATGGACATCTTGTAGCTGGTACTTCATGGGCTAAAAATAACTTAGAACAGTCTAGCCAAAATTTTTGAAAAGGAGGCTCCTTCATCCAGGCATGTGGATAAGGGTATTAGTCCTGAGGGAATTCCGCACCACTGCGTGTGTACATAATTCGTGTCCCCTGCTGATTTCTTTGCTTTCCTGCAAGAGCAGTCGTGTGCCCCTCCCCAGCAGGGCGAGTGTCATTTAGGGTGCCTGGAGCAGCGGGTGGAGAGGTAAATCCCTGGGAGAGGCTGGGGGGTGCCCTGGCCGGTGACTTCTACCCCACACCAGGCTCAGCTGCTAGTCCCGGCTGGACTGGAGTTGGGGGAGGATGGATTTTCCCTTTTAAGGAGCGGCTGCAACAAGTGCCACATCTTCCCCCCCCCCCCCAACCCCACATCGTGCCCCATTGCTCCTCTGCCGTGGGAGGAGGGGTTACTGTACAGGGAGCTGCTCCCCCATCTGCCCAACGCCCCTATGTCCAGACCTCTTGCACCCCACCCCCCAAGCCAGACCCTTCCTGCTGAGCCCCAACCCTCTGCATCTGGACCCCTGCACCCAGACCACTCTCCCTGCTGAGACCCCTGCATTCGAACCCCCACTTCCCCTGCATCCAGACCCCCTGCTGAGTCCCAATCACCTTCACCTGGACCCCCATGCAGAGTACCATTACCCCTGCACCCAAGTACCTCAACAAGCCACTATGCATCCAGCTCCCCCCTACACCCGCCCCCCCCAAGCCACCTGCACCCAGATTGCCCCACACAGAACCCTCTCACCCCACACCAGGTTCCCCCCACACTAAGCCCCTCCATACTTGGGTCCTGCTGGGCTGAGCCTGTCTGCCCACACCTAGTGTGCCTGGCAGGGAGAGGCAGGGCCCAGTGTTTCTGGGGAGGCCTGGCCCTTGCACCGGGTCAGGGTTGGGTGCAGCCTCATCACCAAGTCCATGTCCTGGGAGGAGGGGGTCGCTGCAGGTTGATCTCCCACCTCTATGCAGCCAGTAGCCTGTGCTCCCCACTGCCATGTTTATTTATTGACCAATAAAATATGAAGATTTTGCAGAATTTTAAAATACTGTGTGCAGAATTTTTAATTTTTTGGCACACACTTCCCTCAGGAGCAGAGTATATTTACCCTGCAACATAAGCCCACGCTCGAGCCTGGGCTCGAGCCTAACCCCCCTTGCATCAACACTGCAACTGTGCTACTCTAGGGTTTGGACCCAGGGTCCCAGGACCATGGACAATAGGTGAAACCCCTCTTTGGGGAGGCTGGCCTGCTGGCCCCACCTCTGCACGCCAGAGCCCTGAAGCCCCCCCACCCATAAAAGGAGACGCCTAAGGGGACCCTGCAACAGGAGAGGAGCCTTGGCCCACCCGCCCCAGCCACATCGGGCCAAGATGCCACCACCGCCCCAAGCACCAGGCCAAGCCATTAGCCTCCCCAAGTGCCAGGCCGGGTCGAGCCGCCCCCAGTCGGACTGAGCTGCCCCCGGTACCGGGCCAAATCACCAGCCTCCCAGTGCCTGGGCAAGCCACCTCAGTCCGCCGGCCGCTGGCTCTCCACATCCTCTTCATTCTCTCCCCCCGTCCCGAGGAAGAGGGACGCAGCAAGCAGCGAGGGCATCATGGGGAGAGAGGGGAGTGTGGAGTGGACGAGGTGGTGAGGGTCTCGGGGAAGGGCCAGGGCCACTGTGGCCCAGGCGTCCGGTGGTGGGTTGGGAGCAGCGCCAGGGAAGGCTTAGCCTTCCCTGGCCTATTATACCTACCGCCTGTGCCCAGGATCCTGCAGGGTTGGGGGGTCTGAGCTTGAGTCAAGTTGGGACCCAGGGTCCAAACCCTATTGCTTTGCAGTGTGTAGATATAGCCCTGCTTGACTCTGATCCCAAGAGTCAGCAGAAAGTATCCCACAATTCCATGGGACACCTTCCTTTAATCCTCTCTATCACAACAATCTGCAATCCACTTTGTCTCAGGTCTGCACACTTCATTGTGAATGCCAGAGCCCTACGTTTGAGCATGGTTTAGAAAAGTCTTAATGCTCAAGCCCAGGGTTCACTAACATAGCTCATCTGACTGGAGTCCCACTAACCCTGGGCTTACCTTGCAGTGTAGACATGGGGTAAGAGGCCTAACTTTCAAAAGTGTTGAGTACCCAGAATTAAGTAAATTAATACTTATTTCCTTATCTAGACTCTGGGATAAGAGATTCTTACCACAGCTTCCTTCTGTAAGAGCTGATAATCAGCTACACCAGTATCTATTAAAGTCAAGACTTGCATCTTTATCAGAATAACTGGGTTTTTCCACCCTTAATTCCAGTTAATTAGCGACTCTCTTCAAATATTTGATTTTTTTAAAGACTGTGTTGTAAAATACATTTGAAATTTTTTATAAGATATTTTACCTGTTTAAAAACGTTCACTTTTAATAGATGTGATTCTAGTGTATATTTTACTATACACTTGGCTAGAATAGAATATTTTATATTAATTAATTTTAAAACTGAAATGGGACTTGTAGTATTAGGGGGAAATGTATTCTTTTATTTTCACAGTACTGAATTTCAATTTGCTGAACTTTTTACATATTTCAGAGTAACAGCCGTGTTAGTCTGTATTTGCAAAAAGAAAAGGAGTACTTGTGGCACCTTAGAGACTAACCAATTTATTTGAGCATAAGCTTTCGTGAGCTACAGCTCACTTCATCGGATGCATACTGTGGAAAGTATAGAAGATCTTTTTATACACACAAATCCATGAAAAAATGGGTGTTTATCACTACAAAAGGTTTTCTCTCCCCCCCCACCCCACTCTCCTGCTGGTAATAGCTTATCTAAAGTGATCACTCTCCTTACAATAAAAGCCAATTCTCTCTCTTCATCTAATATTTTTATTTAAAATCTTTTTTTTTAAAAAAAACTTCCCTTGACATGCAAATCTTATAGATTCCCATGGTATGCATAGGGTTGTATCATTTTTGTATTTTAAGTTATGAATATTAGCTATGTACTTGTATCTGTGTGTTTGATTCTAAAGTAGCCTCAGTGAAGCATTTGGTTAGCTTCTTGAAAGGACTATTCTCAGTAAGTGCCCAATCAAGAAATACTTAACTGACAATGGACTTTGGGAGACACCAGTCAATATCTGAGCTTTCCTGGGAATGTTCAAACTAACATGCAATGGCGTCAGGCCTGCAAAAAGCTGAATCATTCATAGACTATCAGAGTTGGAAGGGACCTCAGGAGATCATCTAGTCCAACCCCCTGCTCAAAGCAGGCACAATCCCCAATTTTTTTTTTGCCTTAGATCCCTAAATGGCCCCCTCAAGGATTGAACTCACAACCCTGGGTTTAGCAGGCCAATGCTCAAACCACTGAGCTATCCCTTATAGATGTGGGACTTGCCCAGGTGGCTACAAACTCCATCTTGTTGCTGTGACTTTGCACAGAAGAACAAAGGGGTTTTCACCCACAAGAGAGAAAATAGAAAAAGCCCTAGAAGCCTCCCCATTTTGTCTTCAGCTGGCTTAAGAGATGGCCTCTCCACCCCCAAGAGATGCCTAAAAGAAACTAGAACAAAGGACAGTAACTACGGGGGTGTGAATGATTGCTGAACTCAAACTAAGAAGGAGTCCAGTCTGTGAAAGAAGCTTATTGGAACATCTCTAAGGGTGAAATTTACCTGTATGCAGTTTCTCAATGTATTTGGTTTAGACTTGCGTGTTTTGCTTTATTTTGCTTGGTAACTTACTTTGTTCTGTCAGTTATTACTTGGAACCACTTAAATCCTACTTTTTATACTTAATAAAATCACTTTTGCTTATTAATTGACCCAGAATAAGTAATTAACACCTGGGGGAGCAAACAGCTGTGCATCTCTCTATCAGTGTTATAGAGGGCGGACAATTTATGTGTTTACCCTATATAAGCTTTATACAGAGTAAAACGGATTCATTTGGGCTTTAGTCTCCCAGAAAGACTGAATACTGGGTGCTGGGAAAGTCTCTGTTAACTGAGAAACCCCTGGGCTAAGGGAATCTTAGTGTCTGTGAACTGCAGGGGGGCGTGGCCCAACCTCTTGGTCTGTACTGTAGCTGACTGGAGTGTCTAACTCAGCAAGACGGGAGTGCAGGGAAGCCTTCTCTGGCCGGGGTGTGGGGTGGGAGTCTGTTCTGAGTGGTATCCCAGCATATCTAGTGAGAGTCTTGAGGGAGTTTCTGTGACCCAGCCCATCACAACCTTATTTTCGTTGCATTTGTTTTCCAAGAATAGTCTTAAAAATGTTTATCTTGGACTTTTTAAAAAAAAATCTGCTTATCTGAGTATTATCTTTTTCAAAATAGCTAGCCAGATGGATTCAGGGAACACTTGTGCAGGTCACATACGTCTAACACCTTTCCTTTCTCCTGGGATCACAGTACATTACATCATATTTATATTTACAAGACAGAATTTTAATGGAATTGGCCAGATGGTTGAGTCATCTGTTGTCTGCAGTTTTGGAAGGATTATACTTTCATCTTGAAAAGACTGTTAAATTTATAGTAACTTTTTTTAGCCTTGTAAAATGTTGAAGGCCTTGTGCTGTCTCTGGCAATAATAATTATCTGATTTTCAGCAGATTCTTAAGATCAGTACTCTACTGCAGAATGCAAAAGGATAGATTCTGAATTAATTTGGGTTACGTGTGATGGAGAGAGAATCCAAAGATACAGAGTAATCATATTTCTAAGAGTACCGAAATAGACAATTGTACTATAGACATATAGCACTCTAGAAAACTCTGTGTATAACTGGTATCTATGAAATGCATGTTGGCAAACTAATTCAGGGCTTGTGATTCTGTGGCAGGGTGTATGAACCTCATTCTGGGCTCAACCAGGAAGGGGTTAAACCCCTTCACTGGGCTGGGGAGGAAAAGCTGGCTTGTGGAGGCTGCCTGAAGTATAGCTTGCAGGAGTGACAGCTGTGGGCCATTAGATGAACGGTGGAGCCATCTGTGCCTTGTGGACAGGAAACTTATCTGTAGAGGGAATTGCTTCTGGGGAGCAGTGGGGCTTCCTCTCCAAATGAGAAAGGAAATGGACTTGGGGGAAGGGACAGGTCATGCTCTCCTCTTTAGCTCCTCTGACACAGGGGGATTTAGGGTTGTGTGGTCATCCTCCCAAAAGGGAGTCTTTAGTTTGGGGCAGTGTTAGGCCAGCTGGACAAATGGGACTGTATGTCTAATTGCCTACACAAAGGAAACTTAGTAATACCGAAAGGATCTGGAGTTTCTAGTGTTTCCTTTTGTTTTTCTACCAGTCTTACCCGACCCCAAGCTGTGGGCAGTCACCTTGTTATGTACACAGCAGAAAAATTACTGCCTGTGAATCCATTGAAGAGCCATGATACTCTGCCACAAACCCTTCCCTTAATAAACCACAAATTGAGGACTTCAGTAACTCAGCCAGAGGCTAGGGGTCTATTACAAGAGTGGGTGGGTGAGGTTCTGTGGCCTGCAATGTGCAGGAGGTCAGATTATCATGATGGTTCCTTCTGACCTTAAATTCTGAGCCTATAAGAGAAGGGCTGCAAACACACCTTCAGCAGGCTCTTGGAGAAGTGGGGAGACAATTGACTAAATTCTGATTCAGCTGCAGTTTACATGTTCCTGCCGGCTTGCTCTGCTCTCTTAAGACCCTTCTAGGGATATTGGTATAACAGGTAGTAGGTTACTCAGGACTCCTTTTTAAGAGAGGTGGATTCAGATCAATTTCAAATGGCTTCTGAAAACTCTTCTCATCCACTACAGTGATAAATGGGGAAATAAAATGAATCTTTTGGAAACTAGCCACATTTCATGAGTAGACCCTGCCCCCGCCCCTCTTTCTTGCAGATTTCAATGGTCAGTTTTTACACTTTAAGCTTAGTTTTTGGCTTCAGCTTTGGGAATGCCAGGAGCACACTATCCGATATCTTGGCAAGTGGCACTTGCATTTTGTGCTGAGAAAGGTATTGACTCATTTGGTTCCTGCTCAAACAGGATGTCATTCCATCTGCTGGTCCTGGAATGTGGCAGGTAGTGTGGAACTGAACGAGTGAGTGCTGATTTCTAGGCAACTCAGTGCAAGTCACAAAATATTTGGGTTTTCAAAAGAATTAGGGGCTATAAATGTACCTAAAATTATGGTTTTATGGCAAAACTAGTAAGTTTCCCATGCCCAGCTTCAAAACTGAAATTCAGAAACTCTGCTAATATTCCAGACTTGGTCCATGTACTTTTTCGATAGTTGGCGCTAGTGAGCGAATGTATTTTTGTCTATTTCAGGTTGTTTTCTCCATTACCTTTAGAGGAATAGGTTGGCTGCAAATGAGAGAGCCATCTGGGTGACCGGAACTTGAATGTTAAAAGGGAATTTGTCACTTTTTATATGCTGGTAAATTTGCAATTATAGTTAAGGCTATGATTATGTCATGGAGGTCAGTAGGAGGACCCCAGATCTGCAAGCATCTGAGGGGGGACCCCGCAGCTTCCTGGGCAGGGGGCCTACTGGAGTGCCCAGCTGCTGCAGGCAGCGGGGGAGATCCCAGAGCTCTCAGCTGCTGCAGATGCTGGACCCTCCTTCCTCCCTATTTTGTCATGGATGCTTTTAGTAAAGGTCAGGGACAGGTCATGAGCTTCCATGAATTTTTGGTTATTGCCCATGACCTGTCCATGACTTCTACTAAAAATATCTGTGACAAAATCTTAGCCTTAATTATAGTGCCAACTCTAGGGGAGAGTTCCACTTCCTTTAATGGGGGGGAGGAGAGGGGGGGCAGGGCAGAAGTCTGTTCTTCTATAATAGCACTGTAAATCCATTTAAAATTTAGAATCTGTATTTGATTTTGTCAATCTAGTGCATAGATACTATGTTGGGGGAGGGGGCTGGTGTGTTTTATCACTTGCAAGTGATGAGCCACATGGCAAATATACGGGCAAGACTTTTTTGTTGTGCCCCTACAATACTAAAAGTTTTGATCCAACCATCTTTGGACAGCTGCCACACTTTGTGTCATGTTTCTCTGGAGGGAGTAGTGGTGGCTACATGGAAGCAGGAGCTATTTCTGTAACCACATTTCATCTGCCCTCTAACAAAATATAGATAAGATAGGAAAGTGCAGTGAGGAGAAACAACCAAGCACTCAAAACTGTCAGAGAATCAGATTTTTATGTGCAGAATGACTTTCCAGTTTTACTGTGAATGTATCTTACGTGTAACTTGCCTGTGACTTGGATTATCCTCCATTTCACTCAAGAAACTTTCAACAGCAAGCCAAACTCTTAGTTGTAATATATTTCATTCACCGACTGACTAGTATTAGATCATAAAGTCAATCCACAGTGCACACATTTTTCAAAGCCTCCTGAGAGTCAGACAGATAATGAAACTTTTAGCCTTCTTTTAGGATCCTGAAGTGCTCTTCAAGATTGTCTTGAGCTCTTAAGACTCCAGACAAAATCGGGCCTGGGTGTCATTTGTTTGTGTTTGTTTTATTTGGCTGTGTCACTTAGTTTGAGGATACAGAGCTGTACCCGGTAACAACTGATAGTTTCTTCAGCTATAAATAGACAATGTTTTTCCTGCTCAGAATAGTTTTTCAAAATTCATATCAAAATCTCAAATTGGATTCCTTCTGAAAACTACAAGACTATCGGACTCTGCAGTATAGTAGATATCAAAAATAATTCTGAATGTGTGTTTAAAATTTAACCTTTTTAGTTCTCTATTGCTTCTCGTGCTTTCCCTGCTTTCCTCTGATAGGTATGTATTTTGGAAGATAACTTGTTTATCTATGATCATGGAACTCTATTAGGCAAGTTGCTCAATGTTTAGCGATTTTTTTTAATTGCAGACAAGGCTCATCTATCATGCTGAAAGAACAGACCATGTGATCTCAGATGGATATTTGTACTATATATAGTGTAATACAAAAGTGGCTAGGAGATGTTTACAGTATTCACAATTCTTAGAGATGATCATCTTGTCACATTTGAACTAGTCAGCATAGACTGGTACTGCAGTCTTATGTTTAACTCTAATCTATTTATAAAGTCCACCCCAGCTTGCTACATACATGTACTGAGTCTACTTCATCATAATGGAAGCCATCTAAAAAAACTATAACATAACTACCTTCTTCAAAGACAAACTGCAAAGTTTGTGTAGGGGTAGAGAGGAGTAGTAGGAATAGTAATACTTGCCTTAGTAATATGCAGGGAAAGGGGTGGAATTAAGAGCAGTGAGGAACAGATTGAGGTGGATGTCAGAGAAGCAGGTTCCAACACAACCAAGGTTGGGCTACCTGCTCGCCAAACACCAGAGAGATCCATTAAACATGGTGGTCTCTGAGCAGTGATTCTAGTGAAGAAGGGGATCAAGGAGGCCAGTAAAGATCTGAGTGGATGTAGTATGCTCAGTTGCTCAAACCGGCAAGGAGAAGTGCTGCCGAGTTAACAAGAAAAGTCCTGCTAAGAGAATGCTATGTGAATTAATAGTTGAGTGGTGACGATCTGCACAGACCTGAATGGATGTGACCTAACTGTGTAGTGTAAACCAGGGCTTAACATATATCTACACTGCAGTAAAACACCTACAGCTGACTCAGGGCCTATAAAATTGTTGTGTAGACATTTGGGAGCTCCAAGTGTTTTATTGCAGTGTAGACACGCCCTTAGTGCCTGCCCCAAAGAACTTATTCGAGTCTCATGGTTATGAAGGCATGTGTTGTTGTTTCAGGACACCACATTTACACATTTAATTTTTCAGGGTCCATGTTGCATAGCTGTTTACACAATAACTGTATAAAAAGTTGTTTGCATAACAGCCTGTATCACTATAGCTCATGGGAATAATGATTTAGTGGTGTGCTATTTGCTGCTGAAAGTTTTCAAAACATGCCCTTTGCCTGATCCAAAGTCAGATTAGATTATCTGTATATGGTATTTGCTGGCCCTATCTGGCTTTAAGCTTTGATATATTTTTTTAATAGATTTTTACTTTTGTTTTAAAGGAGACTAAGGAAGTTAAGTTCTCAAGTCCTTTGCAATTTAATTGGAGTTGGGTGCCTAATTTCTTTAGGCTTCTCTGGAAATCCTAATCTTAAAAAAATCTGCATTTCAAAAGTGGGTGCCATGCCCGATTCATAGTTAGTCCGTTAATTTAGTAGTTCTCCATCTCTTTTTTTAAATTCTGCAAACCTCTTTGCAGACCACCTCCTTTCCAAACCTCCCTCGGTATCCCACTATGTATCTTACAAATGTTTTATTCTAGGGATCACAAGGAAAACCTAAGGATTCATGGCAGTCTGTGGAACGCAGTTTGAAAACATTTATATTAATCAATTTATTTGATCTGTGTTGTGCCATCACTAGGGATTTCTCTAGAAATGAGAGACATCTTTGTATCCGGCAGCAGACACTTATTAATAGTATCACAATCTGATGTTAATTTCAAGGAAAAACAATGCTCTGACTGCATATATACTGTATTCCAAATCCTTAGAAATGGAAGAAAAAGTAGATCAATGGAAAACCATGACTTCAAAGGGAAGTGCTTTTAAAAAAGGATTTTAGGCCGTTTGGGTTTTTTTTTTTCTTTAAAGGCCCATAAAAAAAGATACAGTATTTCATTTGTTCAGATACACTGATCATTCTTGGTCTCACCACTTTCTGACTTACTGAGAATGATCAGTTGCATGTGGTGGGGAAACTGCCCATCCTTTGTCAAACAAAGATAAATCTCCAGTCACTTTATTGGTGGTGTGTGATTTGATAAACAATGGGAGGTGGCTTGACATGTTGCCAATACTCTAGCTTACTGTCAGTGATTTAAACCTCATTTTATTCCATTCTTGTTACTTCAGGATCTCTTTCTCTTTTGAGCAACTATTGCAGTTTTGATTAAGTAACCTATTTCTCAACAGCGGATGAAAAAGCACAGTTAGCACCAAGATGACTGCATGCTCAGATCAAGTCAGTAGAACTGTTTAAAGTTAATGAAAGAACCCCTGCTCCTCCCCCAAAGAAAGGGCTGGATTTCGTTTTTTATGTGAACAAATGAAAGCTAGTGTCTGACTCTAACTGGCCTATTCTATTTAATGTATTTTAGCATCATTATTGTAAAGTTTTAATGGGAAAGGGGAATAAGCAGTATAGGGTTTATATAGGTATAAGGCGCAACAGAGAATACAACAATGGATTAAAATTTCTTGTAAAATGGTCACAGATTATTTGTTTGAGTAGCAGCCGTGTTAGTCTGTATCCGCAAAAAGAAAAGGAGGACTTGTGGCACCTTAGAGACTAACAAATTTATTTGAGCATACGCTTTCATGAGCTACAGCACTGAATGCATCCGATGAAGTGAGCTGTAGCTCACGAAAGCTTATGCTCATATAAATTTGTTAGTCTCTAAGGTGCCACAAATCCTCCTTTTCTTTTTACAGATTATTTGGTTTGCCTGATTTGATTTCCACCCTCAAAATGGTTGCTCGTTTGCATTTAATAGAGTGACTGCCTCATCTGTGGCAAGTGTTTAGTCTGTTACTGAAAATGTTAAATGTCAGCCATTGTAGTCAAACAAAAAAAAAAAGGGAAAGGGAACACAATGGCCAGGTTAAACTGGGAAAATAGGATTTCTGATGTAACCATTAAATGTTGAGGTGTAAATAATAAACTATTTCCTTGGTATAAATTTGTTGTGATAATTTCTCTGCACTCCATTTTGTTGACAATCACTCCCAGAATTGCAGTCCAGATCTGGCGTGTTATAAAGTTAATGTACATAGCACCTTTCAGCAGAGAGTTCACAAGCTCCTTGAAATGGCTTAACTCAGAAATACTTCAGTGGAACATAGAGTATAAGATTTTCAGTAAAAACAAATGTTTTGGGAGAGGTCCAAATTCATAATTTATCTTTTTTGAGGATGTTTTCCCATATGACCACATTCCCTCTAAACTCTGCCTTTCATACAAACTCCTCCATCATACTTCTCACTCAAGAAAAGAAATGGAATGGTCGTTTGTTTTCCGAGGCTTTCTTATAAAGTCCTGCATGATCTGGTGATGGTTGGTTTGGCTGTGGCACAGTCATTCATCTAGCGAGTCTCAAAGGCTATGTCTACACTACAGAGTTAAGTCACGGCGTCGATCAGTAACCACTATAATTGCATCACGTGTGCACGTTCACACGATGCTCTTTCTGTCGGTGCAGTGCGTCCACAGTTGTTGCTCTAGCATCGACAGTGAGAGCAGTGCACTGTGGGTAGCTATCCCACTGTCCAACTCCCTACCTTCTGCAGCTAGGAGTTGTGGGAAGGTGGAGTGGATCGCAGTGCATCAGAGGTGTGGGCTCAACGTCCCATGATGCATTTTTTTCTCTCCCATCATTCCATGGGCTTCCGACTATGTTTTGTGCCATGTTTCAATGGCCCCTGTTTATTGTGCTCCTGCCATCTCTGCCTGAAAGGATGGATCCTGCACTGCTCTCTACTGCTGTGGTCAGTGTTACGAACACAATGTGGCTAATCACGTAGTATATCATGAGCTCTGAACAGGAATCTGTGTTGCCTGCCCTGCTTTGTGCCATGGAAAGAAACAACACCGGTTTTACTTTTGGTATTTGTGAAGCAGCTGCACATGGTGGACTGTCGCTGTTGGGCTCAGGAAACGAGCACTGAGTGGTGAGATCGCATCATTGTGCAGGTCTGAGAAGACGAGTAGTGGCTGCAGAACTTTTGGAAGTGGAAAGCCACCTTTCTGGAACAATGTGCAGAGCTCTCCCCAGCATTGCGGTGCAAGGACACCAAAGTGAGAGCTGCCCTGGTACACCTGCATCAGGTCCTTGATCTTCACACGGCACTGAGGTGTGTCCTGTTTGTAGTCCTTATCCAACATGCCATGAGAAAACTGCCCATAGGTATTGAAGTTCCTATGGCTGAAGCAAAGGTGGGACTGCACAGCCTCCTCTCCCCACAGTGCCAGCAGATCCAACAACTCAGGTGTGCTCCAAGCGGGAGAGCGTTTGCTGCATGGAGTTGCCATGGTCAGCTGGGAAGATACGATGTGAGCTCTCCACCCTGAGCAAACAGGAAGTGGAATTTAAAACATTCCCAGGCCTTTAAAGGGGGAGGGGCAGATGCCTGTGTACCTGGGTGCATAGGCGCCAACTCCGTGGATGCTCTGGGGCTGGAGCACCCACGGGGAAAAATTGGTGGTGCTCTGCATCCACCAGCAGCTCCCCGCCCCAGCTCACCTCCGCCTCTTCCCCTGAGCGCGCCTACCCCTCTTCTCCTCCCAGCGCTTGCTGCCGCAAAACAGCTGTTTTGCAGCATAACAAACTGTGGGTGGGAGGGAGGAAGAGTGGGAACATGGCACGCTCAGAGGAGGAGGTGGGGCTGGGATTTGGTGAAGGAGTTCAATAGGGGCAGGGAGGGGGCGGAGTTGGGGTGGGGACTTTGGGGAAAGGGGGCGGGACAGGAGCAGGAGGGGGCAAGGTAAGGATGGAGTCGGGGCAGGGTGGGTGCGAGCACCCACAGGCACCAGGAGAAGTTGGCGCCTATGCCTGGGCGCAGGGCAGCGGAGTTCGAACTACTCACCAGAGTGGTCAGGATGGGCATTGTGGGACACCTCCTGGAAGCCATTTCTGGTGAAATAACCAAGCACGGTGTCTACACTGAAACTTTGTCAATCTAACTTTGCTGCAAAAAGCTCTACGCCTCTTGTCTAGGTGGTTTTATTTTGTTGACAAAGCAGGAGAGTTTTGTCGGTTGGAGGAGCATTGTAGTGTGTACACCTCTGCTGTTTTGTCAACAAAAGCTGATTTTGTTGTAGACAAGGCCTTCCGCTCCTTTCCTTTCCAAATGATGAGTCACTGACTTTGAAAATACCAGGAATTTTAATTTGCTGCTCAGCTTGCCTGCAGTTCTGATTTCAGTGGAGATAACACAACCTGCCTCCAACAGACATACAACAATGCAAGGTCACTTATATCCTCTCCTATAGATTGTTTCTTTGCCAAGGAAAAAACTTAGTTAATGTTTGTTCAGTGCTTTGCAAATGTAAAGCACTACAGTTATAACACAACTACTATCACTTTACCGCAAGGGCTGTTCCCTTTTCTTTCATGAGAACATCAGTAAACTTAACATAGCTGAGGTTTAACTTGATTACTTGACTGGTGGCTGTGGGAATCACACTTTGCTCAACAAAAAGACAGGGCTGATATGTGTAAGGATGTAGCAGTTTTACATTTTATTCAGTTTTCAGAGTAGCAGCCTTGTTACTCTGTATTCGCAAAAAGAAGAGGAGGACTTGTGGCACCTTAGAGACTAACGAATTTATTTGAGCATAAGTTTTCATGATGCATCCAATGAAGTGAGCTGTAGCTCACGAAAGCTTATGCTCAAGTAAATTTTAGTCTCTAAGGTGCCACAAGTCCTCCTTTTCATTTTATTCAGTGAGTTTTACCTAGTAATTATATTGTAATGATACTGTAGTAATGATCTTTTACAAAAACAATTTGTTAGTTACCTTCATGTTAAGACTTCATTTGTATTTTAAAACTTGTATTTACTCTTTAACAGAGTATTCCTGGCTAAACTATTTCAGCAGTTACACAGTCTACCAAGCTGATTATCTAAACAATCCCAGTAATGAAGCATATCTTCTCAGTGGCTCAGCACTAAATATAATAATGTTTTTTTTATTAATGTTATATGTAAAACAAACATAGGAGCAAATGGGCTTTGCTCAGGGGAACCATGCAGGAGTTGGGGGAAGAGGGGAGGTAACCTCTCAGGCTAGACAGCAGTACAGTAGCTGCTATCAGATCATATTAGTAACAGCTGCACTGGTGGTCTCCTTCTGAGTGATCCTTTTGGCTAATGGATCTGCATAGTTGCAAGCTCCACATTTCCTGTGCTGACTGTTGAAGGTATTGCAAAACACTTTGCTTTGGGTTTTGAAGGCCAGTTCCATCCTTGCTTGTAACTACAGTAGAACCTCAGTTACAAACGCCATGGGAATGAAGGTTGTTCGTAACTCTGAAATGTTCATAACTCTGAACTAAATATTAGTTGTTCTTTCAAAAGTTCACAGCTGAACATTGACTTAATACAGCTTTGAAACTTCACTATGCAGAAGAAAAATGCTGCTCTCTTTATTTATTTATTTTAGTAGTTCTCATTTCACACACTACTGTATTTGCTTTTTTTTTTTTTTTTTTTTTTTTGGCTCTGTTTTGTTTTTGTCTCTGCTGCTGCCTGATTGTGAACTTCCAGTTCCAAATGAGGTTTGTGGTTGACTGACTGGTCAGTTCGTAACTCTGGTTTTTGTAACTCTGAGGTTCTACTGTACTCCTGAAGTAGATGAGGTTGAATGGGCATAACTGGGGACAGAATTTGGCAACTTGATGAACAAACCCAGCTGTTAACCTATATTTTGAGGATTTCTGATCCAGGGATGGAATTTCAGTCATAACTTTTTGATATTTTTTTCTTGCTTTTTGTGGATTTGTCAGATCCTTAAATAGCTAACTTGGAAGACATTAGAAAGACGGTGTGACTGTGGAGATAGGTGACCAGTGTAGTACAGCACAACCTCTCATCTGAAGATAAAGGGAAGGTGAAAATGGGTGAGGAGGGACACTGTTTCATTTGGAAAGTTAAGGTTTAAGCTAAACAGATGCTACTGGGGTCAAAGGCCTGCAATGTGCAAGCTCTGCAGGAAAGAGGCCGCAGCACTCAAATCCTACAGGCATAAAGGCTTAATGATTTTGAGTGCATAATGCTGGGGTTTTCTTCTTTTTGAGAGTTCTGGATAACTGGGGTGGGAATAATCTGGGTTCCAGAGGTTTTGTGTTGAATGTAGTTATATAGTAAGAAAACCCTATACTGATGATATACTGGTTTCAGAGTAGCAGCTGTGTCAGTCTGTATCCACAAAAAGAAAGGGAGTACTTGTGGCACCTTAGACTAACAAATTTATTTGAGCATAAGCTTTCATGAGCTACAGCTCACTTCATCGGCTGCATGCAGTAGAAAATACAGTGGGGAGATTTTATAGACACAGAGAACATGAAACAATGGGTGTTGTCATACACACTGTAACAAGAGTGATGGTAACACCCATTGTTTCATGTTCTCTGTGTCTATAAAATCTCCCCACTGTATTTTCCACTGCATGCAGCCGATGAAGTGAGCTGTAGCTCATGAAAGCTTATGCTCAAATAAATCTAAGGTGCCACAAGTACTCCTTTTCTTTTTTTGATGATATACTGTTACCCCTTTTGGATTGAGTGGTTATATTCCCCCCCCCCCCCCCGCCAAGGTTTTGCAGGTTTCTGTGAAGAGAAATTGATGGTGTCTGGTAGTTCTGACACAGTCCTGTTCGTTTATTTACAAAAAACGTACAACCCTGTTTCCCTGAACATAGTTGGAATCAAACAGCAGGAGGCAGTTTCTTTAGTCACAGTTTCAAGCCTCTTCCAAGGCAGCACTTTACCCAAAAGCTCTCTTAGCTTTTCTCTGTGGCTTCCGTGCTGCCTTCTCTGTGTGCTTCTGTGGTGGTTCCCTTGCTTCTCTCTCACAGACACAGCTGCAATCAAATCAATCCCTAGTTATCAGACTCCTGGGAAACCCCTTTGTCTACATGGTTGAGCCACTGCCCACATGCGGTCTGATCCTTGGGCAGTGGTTTTCCATTGTTTCAACTATTGCTAAAGAAAGCGACATGTAATTGTTCCATCATTTAGCCTGAATGCAAGGCAGCTATCATGCCCAACAGTTTCAGTGAGGCGGGGCATTGCTCAACCCTCAGCATAACAAGACAAGAAAATCTTAAATAGAAGAATTAGAATTTTTAGACAAAACTTTAAAACTTTCCATTTTACCCAAAACATAGACTTTATAGGCTTCATATCTATGTTATTTTGTCTCCTGGTATGTAATGCCTAATTTTTTAGTATCCAGTTCAGTTTTACTATAATATTATGTTGGAGGTGTGTCTAAAAGAAAAATGCATTGGAAATTTAAAAAATAGTCTGAGAAAAGCCTAGATAGAAGGTTGAATCTGTTTCGTTAAGCTGAAATGCACACTTGATCTGCTCAGGCATTCAGAGGTACACAAACCGTTGTCACGGTACAGAATGTTAAGTGTGTTTAAAAGGAAGCTGCTGGTAGCTGGTTGACACGCTGCCTGAAGAAGAGAGTGATTTGTTCTTGCACCACAATACACACACAGGCTTTTTCAGGCTCTGATCCTGCAAACTTAAGTTTACTTTATAAACTCACGCTGCTAAGTTTTTTGTGCAGCTTCATGAGATGTGCCTTTCAAATTATTCCATTTGCCAATCTGCATATTCACACATTTGCTTTTAGCCATAAACATTGCTTAAAAAAATTCCTGTACATATATTGCTGCAGAAAGGGGTTAGATTAACAGTACTACTGGAGAATGAAGTCGTCTGTATTGACAGCACAGCCGCAGCAGGGCAAGCTTTCCCACAGACCCCAACCTGTCAACGTGTTTTAACCTCCTGGAAGATCTCATTCAAATTACTTAATGTGCTAACTTGTATATTTTCAAATAACTTGCATATAAGCATAAATTTAAGCTTATGGTCAACGTGCCTTACCTTGAGCACTGGTTGTGATTGGTCATGGAGGTGCCAAAAACTCGGTAGGTGAGTGTTGAGGGTGGCTGAAAGGGTAGTTAGGTAGGTGGGAACTAGGTGAACTAAGGTTCACCTTTTCAAAATGCAAAAATGGGACACATGCAGGACAATCTTATTTAGCAAATCATAAATTTTCCATTGACACCTTTCATGATATACTTTGTACAAGATTTGTTGCAATTGTCTAACAGTGCCAATATTAATGATATTTGTGGTCATATTTCAGTCATACAGCATCACATCATCTTCCCCCTGTATACATGTTTATACCAGTCACAGCGCTAGTGCTGCTCAACCCCAGTCCACTGATGGAGAATTTTTTGCTAACTACAAATCAGTGCCAGCACAATTCTCCGCCACCCTTTTTGAGAACAGGGGGTTTTTTTTGTTTTGTTTTTTGGTTTTTTGTTAGTGAGATTGTGAATATGTGGCTCCAATCCGTTCCTTCTGGGAGAACTGAGGAATTAAGAATTACTCCCTACTCAAAGCATTTTAAATCAAAAGGAGCCTCTCTATTGACTCTAATGGATATTGGGTCAGGCCTTTCTCTTTTGTCCTGAGGGCTCATATACAGGGTTCCCCCCAGGATTCCATCTTGCTGTCCTTCCTGTTCAGTGTTTATAGGGAGTCCATGAACCTATGACTTCATCAGGGCGCTGACACCCATTCTTACATTACCATCTCTTCCTGCCTGCTAGTGTAGTGGAATCACTTGCCTGGTATCTAGTGGAGATTTTTGGGTATAGATGAGGGCTAGCGGGATAAAACTCAACGCAGACAGGAATGAGAGCACTCAGAGTGAGTGAAATACCGTGCGGGGGAAAAGGTAGAAACTGTATGTGCACCCTGGAGTGAGGGTGCTGGGTTTGCCTCCCAATTGTTGCAAAAGTTACTGGATCCCTGACTGCTTCTGAATACCTGGGCAGTGACAGTTATCAAAAGTGCTTTCTGTTTCCTTTCAGGTAGGCGTCTCCATGGTCATTGATTGGGTTACTACAATGCCCTCAGGCTAAGCCTTCAAGAGATTCAGAAATTGTACCTAGTGGAAAATGTCTTGGCCTCTGTTCAGAGACCTGTATTTCATGATCTGCCTTGGGTACCAGTTGATGACTGGATCCTGGCTACATGAAGTACTCAGTTCTTACAGTCCACACGCTTCAATGCAAGTCGGCTAGCAGCAGTGTTCTACACTGAGGGCCTTTACTTCAAAATTATCCGCCTCACTCACCCATTAGTCTGCCAGATCCCAGGTATGGTGACCGTCAGGGTATGCTGCTGGACTTCTCTTCTCCCAGGCTTTACGTGAGGCAGTGGATAGACTGAGCAAAGAGATGGATTGTGGGGTGGAGTTCATTCTTAAGCTAGAGGTCTTGAGGATTTTCATGGTGTTTTTCTGTTTGTTCTTAAGCATATTAGTGATTTTAAATACAATGGTGAGGAAAAATAAATAAAAGTACCAAATTGTCGAAAGTATACATTATAGGTATCTAGTTTCTGTTTTAGGTGACAACTGTAGCATAGTATAAGGTTACCATCTGTCACTTCATTTTGCTAATATGCTGGTGTCTCTCAGAGATTCATATAATTTTCATTACATTTAAATGAATATAACTTTTGATCCAGTTTAAAAACATAACAGGCCTTGTATCCTAACTATAACTTCAATGAGTTCATTGCTGCTTGAGTATAGAGAAGGGACTACTTTCTAAACAGTAATTTAAAAGGGGTTAGTTAGCCTTTTAAAGTAGAACGCACCTGTTGTACACTATTAGTTAATGTGTTCTGAAACTGCGTGGCAAAAATTAATTTATATATTTTTATGAAAAAAATTGCTCTTGTTTTCGTTTTCCAGAAAAATTAAGTGATCTTAAATATATGTGTCAAAAATATGGTTATAGTTTCATTTAAAAAAAATCTAAAATCATATAATTGGCCGAATTAATTCAAGCTGATTAGTGTAGTGGCCCACTCTCCATGACTCAGGATTGCTAAAACTAGGAATAGCTTCAGTGGTGAGAAGAGGAGGTATTAAATAGTTTGAGAAGCTGTTTTCACTGTGCTCATTCTGCTATATCCAAATATAGATCTTGCTACTCTACCTCCACCATCTACTTCCTTCCCCTTAAAAAAGGAAAAATTACCCTTTCTCTTTTAAATAGTCAGTATGTCAGTAACCTTGTAGTCTTGATATCTTTGTTAATCGGACACGAATAAGTTTTCTCCCTGAGAGAGAGAGTGCATTAATTAACTTGTCCAAGTTCAAGACTGTTTAATTTTTAGGTAGAGTAGAATCACCTTAGCAGTTTCACGTGTTAATAGGAGCTATCAGGTGAACAATGCAACCCTTCTCCAATCTCAATTGTATAATATATGTGCATACATTGTGTTATGAAAAAAAAGGTTGAAAACTGAGTATTACAAGATAAAGTACTGCCCCTCTCCTTTTAAAAGAGTAATTCTGTACTGTACAATGTTTTGTTGTTAAAATAAGCTTGGCACCATTGTACAGAATAAGAGCTGGATTCAAAACACTTCATGCTTTACAAGTTTAAGGTCTGTAAATCTTCATGCACATCTTTCACACTAGATGAATATCAGCACATAATTTTAGGACCCAGCTATATTGAAATCAGGTCTGAAATTTTAATGAGGCATGTGACTATGAACATGGGATCAGTGCCTCTTGCATACAGTGATCATAGTGTCACTACCACACTAGGGAGAAATTAAAAAACTGAAATCAGGATTAGAATAAACTGTGTATGGCATTGGGGTTCTAGCGTGGTGACTTGCATATGACAGAATACTGCCAAACTAATCGTTGGCATATAATCAAATAACTTTTCAATTTTAGTTACTTGCTATAGATTAATATTTAAATCCCCTCTTTAACTGGTTCTGCAGGATTTGATTATATTCTAAACTATTGAGCAGCCCTGTAGTTATATCAAGGTTCATGCTGCCAAGGATTTTCAGTAACAGTCTTAATCTTAATGTTTTTCCTGTAGCTTAATCTCCAATATTTGAGAACTAGAACTGGTCATTTCAGGACATGAAACGTGCTTAAAGATTAGGTCCTTTTATCTTCCTTTTGTGGAAATGTAGGTTAGTGTTTCATGTTGCCAAGTTTAAAGGGGCACTGTCAATTTTAAAATCTACTCCATTTCAAAAAATTAATGAAATACTTGCAGGTGTTGCTTCTGCCTTGGAATTCCAATGCTAGTTTTTGTAACTTTACCATCACACTTTCCAATTCTAAAAAATTTTTTTTTTTCTCCCTGTTTTGTAAATAAATCCATAAGAGTAAGTTAACCCGGTTAACTAGTTGTACACAAATTGCGGTCAAACGCACAAGGTAAACAAACTGAAAAACAGAGAAATCTGTAATTTACAGTAATCTTAGGTGATGGATTTTTTTTAACTACTATTACAGGTAAGACAGAAAAGTAACTTTTAGGTGGAGAGTCCTTTTAGTTATAGATATCCTTTAAAAATTTTTGACAAGCTTCATTTTAGTCTGTTTGCAAGAGAGAATCAAAATTTGCTGGTATAACTAATGCTTTAGATTCTACAATAGCGTATGCCACAGCTGTGCTCCATATTAAGAATATAATATGCTGGACTAGCCATCTCACTTGCACTCCACAGGCTCCCAGTGCGCTTTCCTCCTTTGTCTGCTTGCCACTTCCCTTTGACACCGCTGCTGTTCCTGGTTCCCCTCGTTCCAGACTCAGTCCCTTCACATACTGTCTGTCTGCTTGCCCATCCAAATTGCTCAGTCTGCTTGGAGTTTTTCAGCTCCCGGTAACTTGTAGGTTCTCTTCAGACCTGATGCTTCTGTTCCCATAAGAAATTACTTGAACTGTATTTTTGAAGACTTTGACTGAAGTATGCATGTGTGCAGGCTCATGCTCTTTCTGACCAGCTTCTACCCATTCCATTTTTCAGGATGTCTTTAGTTGTGCTTTTATACCTAACGTGCACCTAATTTAGATTAGTGAGAACCCTGACTCATTTTGCACACGTGTAAACAGAGAAACATCAATATTTCTGGTCCATTGGGAAAACTAGGCTCCGTGATTGCTTGTCTGTCACTGTGGAGAGTTCCATGCCTAAGAGTTTCATAAGCTGCAGGTTTTCCAAGTGACCCACTAATGTGGATTCAGCACCTATCAAAAAGGCACTGATCTGGTTCTGATGTAGTACCTCCTGAGAGCATTTGTGTTGAAGAGCTAACTGTTGTTGGGAACAACCATAGTCTATTTAAAGAGCCTTCTCACTGGATGTGTAATGTTAGTGTTTTTAAAAAAAAAAAAAAAAAAAAAGGCTTTGACTTCTGTGCAAACAGAAGACTCTCTTGCTGGGATTATAGTTTAGTGTTCTTCCTGGTTGGAAGGTGGGGATGTAGAAGGGATTTTGGGGGTAATCAAACAGGTGTGTTTTCCCACTCTCCTCCCCATTGGCCAGCTGGATCCATAGTTCAGGTACAGGGAATGAGGTTCTGGTGCTGTTTTGCTTAAGTGGTCCTTGTGCCCTAAAATGATCCAGAATGTGCAATCTTCTGTCACTAATCAGAGAAAAGACCCCTCCAGAGAAAGGGGACTAATGGATTGTTTGGTAAAGATTAAAATACTTGGTGTTCTCTTGTCTGCAGCACTCTAAGGTAGGGCTGGAATACCTGTCTGGGTTAGAGGTTTACACATGGCAGGGGAATAAAAATGCAATACAAGTGGTTATAATCTGCAAAGGGAGATCTCTCCGCCTATTGGTCTGCTGTGCTACTGGGAGCTGCAGAAAACGCTTCTCTTGAAAAGATTTCTACAGGCACACAGTGGTATGGGGAGGGGGCTTTTGTTTGCTGAATCAGCTAAGGGTATGCATCCCAGGTAGTCTTGTCTCGTGTATCATGTGATTAAAAAGGTAGCTCCTGGCAACTCCAGCACAGCTCTAAAACAAAAACAATGAACTAGAGAAGTGAAGAGTTCATGTATAAACCTCATTTAATCTTAATGAGGGGCCAAATGGATTTAGTTCTGCCGTACTGCTTTACAGAGCAACTTTTCTACGCTAGCACTCTCCTTTAAGTGCTGTGCTGTAGATTGACCGACTGGGATTGACCTAAAAAATTGCAGTGCACTCACACCTCATCTCACTAGTTTAAAAGAAATCCGTCTGATCTGACTTGAGCTATTGCTAGTCCTTGAAATCATACACCACATGATCCATTTTAAGTTATTCATAGGGATCTTTATCAAGTGCCAGCTCTTCAGTGTGTGGTTTCTTGCTTGGCTTTTATTTTAACTGTGATAGATGGCAAACGTATGCATAGTCATTCAGCGCAGCATGGAAATATTGCTGGCATTGATTTCTCTTAAATATTTCTTTTACTGCAGACGAACGAGTGGAATAAGAATGACGACCGGCTGCTGCAAGCTGTGGAGAATGGAGATCCAGAGAAAGTGGCTTCACTGCTGGGGAAAAAGGGAGCCAGTGCCACCAAACAGGATAGTGATGGCAAAACTGCGTAAGTCTGCCTACTTCTAAACTTTTTTTCAATGTCCTCAAGGGATGAGGAAGACTGAGACCATTCGCTGGGAGCACGTTCCATTTGCAAATTGGCCTTAGTAGCTGCAACTACAAAATAAGGATCAGCCTGAAAATGGTCCCTCTTTCCCTTCGTCCTAATGCATTACAGGTTAAACAATTTTTTTCTGTTCCAGAGCTGTATTTACAGTTTGTACTTAAAATATCTATTTAGAATTTCAGGCCATTTGGTGACATGGGTCTAGATTGCTGGGCTGATTGGCAGCTCCCTCGGGAAGGGACTTTTGGCACTTTGGGATGTCCACATTCCATGGTGCAAGCTCCAAACAGGCAGAATGGTATTTCATTAAACCTTTGGGGCTACTTTCCCCCATGCAGGTTTGGTTTAGTTACACTGCAAAACTGAAATGGTAGTTGCTTTAATGGGGGCTTTAATGCTTTGAATCCATAATATTGTAACAGGGATTTAAGCCTTACAGAACCTAAAGCACTGGGCTTCCCATTGTGATTGGTGTTCGAGAACAGCGCCTGTGCAGAAGAGCTCTTCATCCCTTTGGAAAAGTGAATGTGGCATTTACTCCCCTCTTCCCTACCCCTTTTTCCTTTTTCTCCTCTTGTGAAAACTTCCTAACTTGCTTTCGGGAGCGCAGGGGATTAGTCTGTCCCTCAGACCTTTCCTTTTGATATCATATAGAAAACTGATTTCATGAACAAATGAGGAAATCGCTCACAGCCTGGCATCCCATGAGAAAAAAGGCTTTTAAAGATTGCAGGTGGGGGGGCGCGGCAATCATCCTGTCTTGGGAGAGGCAACACAAAACCATTTCTACCGAGTTCTACAGTACTACCCTAGGCTGTATTTATGGAGTCATGCTGTGCTTCCCACTTGGTCTGTTTCAGTTTGCCACTTCTATTCTATTTCTGTTCTGCATATGAGGAATATTAAATGATGGCAATGACTCATGATGACTTGAGACTTTCTTACCATAGAAGTCTGTGTGTTCTAGTTTCTTCAACTGGGCGTTTTCCGTATTTTAATATGGGTTTTACTTGAACTTACGTGCACCTTTTTCTTTTTAAACAAATAATTTGAGATAATTCAAAAGATACAACTGAAGTCCTTCAACAGCTATTTTCATTAGATATGTCTAATGTCCTCATTTTTACCCAATTGTAAATTAAATAAAACTATAATTTAGAGCCAGTTTCTTTTTTAGAATTAACTCCACTGTATCCGGTATAACCTTTCTTCTACTTAGGGAGTCAAACCGGTATTTATTTTGGTTTTGTTCGGGTTCAGTTGCATTCAGTGTGTTCGGGTTCAGTTCCAGTTCAAGCCATCAAAGAAAACAACAACCGAGTTCGGTTACCACTTTGAACTGGTTCAAATCAAATTTTAATCTCAGTGGACGTAATCTCAAAAAAGAGAGCTGAAACTATTTTGATTTTTTTTAACTTTGCTTGAGTATCTTCCTAGTGTTTCTGTGTTGTCAAATAACGCAGTTATTTTTATGAACAATTTATTTTAGCAAACTAAAATAACATCTTCTAATATTTGCTGTGTTATACTGGACCTCTGGTGAAAGGATACATTTGAGTTTGGGGCAACTGGAGGGAGGAGCTGCCCCAGGGGATGGGGATGGTGAGAGGAGGCCTGTCTAAGAGGGAGAAGGGTTGGGAAGCCATTACCTTTTTCCTTGGGCTTGAAGAGTTATTAACTTCTTGGCCCAGGGATCATTCCACCTCTTCTCTCTCCCTGGGGACTGGTGGGAATGGGTGTCTCAGATATTGTTTATCTATTTCCTGGTCCCCTTGCTGCCTCCTGGTGTACAGGCAGCTCCTTGAGCTTTCCCTCTCCCTCCCTCCTCTTGTGCGTTGACCTCCTTCTAGTCTCATTCTCTTCTCATTATACGGAGGCAGGCCTTCCTGGTGGCAATCACATGCCCATTTGTTACTTTGTCTCATGTAGTAATGAAAATAAGATCACTGTAGTTTATTTTTAAAAAAATTGAAGCTTAAAAATTGCTGAACCTTTGTTTTAAGCGGTAACCCAAATTTTTTTCTCTTCAGGTTCAGTAGATAGAACACATTTATGGTTCAGGTTCAGTTCTGGTTCAAATAAAATACCAGCTCAATCTGGTTCTGGTTCAACTGCCTGACTCTACTGAGGGTTTTTGTAGATTTCAAATATAGTATGAATTGGTTTCTGACACGGTTTTCTTTCCCAGCCCTGGAGGGATACCCTGCAAGCTGTCACGTTTAGTAACCGGGAAGACGCTTGTTATCCTATACTAACACTGAAACAGCTATGTGATCCTAAATGAATGGAACAAACCTAGACTGGTGATTTAAAGATCTGTGTTCTCTGTAGTTCAGTGTGTCCGCTTACCTAGCACTTGATTTAAAGTATTCATGCAGTGGTGTCAGTGAAAATGAGTGTGTCGGAACAAAGGCAAGTCCATTTATATGGCTCCAGTTATGCCTTGTGCAAGACCCTGCTTTCAATCCTCGTTCCCCGTTAAATGTAGTGAGGAGTTTAGCAGACATGCTCAAGTTGTCTTAGTGCTGACCCAGTGGATAGCAACTCTGACAAATGAAAAACTGAGAAGCTGATCTGGAGAAGTGCACCATGTCATTAATACTGTACCTTGGTGTGGCTTATTGTTCTTGGACTATGGCTCATTAGTTCATGTTTGACATAATTTTGAAACTGTTTTAAAAAGCCTTTTAAAAAATGTGGGATATACGCAACATATTCTTTTAGCATGGAAAATATGTCGTAGTGGAATAAGTGAAAACATGGGGCGGGGGGGAGTTGCTCTTTAATATTGTATTCAGTATGTGCATTTTTTCTGGCTTTCTTTTAAGATTTATTTAAAGCCTGCTTTTTCACAGCCATCGTATTCAGTGCTTTACATTCTGTAAAGTTTAAAGCCCGGTAAGTTTTCAACTTAAAGCAGACCCCAGAATTCTGGCTGCCCTTACAGCACCAGTTTGTGCCTCAGCAGCCATTTTTAACTTGCTCTGTCTTCTTAAAATTTAGCAGAGCAGGGAAGAAAATCTGGATTATTAAATAGGGCCCACTTTAGCTCACCCATTAGAAAGTGCATTAAAAGTGGGAGGAGACCTAAAATGGCTGTTGAAACAGCAGCTCTCCATTTTGGGGAAAGGGGCAGTTTAAAATTTTTCTTTTCTGATCCTTCATGTCCCACATATCTACTAACTTTTCACCACCCCTTTAACTTAATGGAAATGAGGGTTTTATAATCCTTATGAGGATAAACACTGCCTGGGTGTATCAGCAGAAAGGCCAACAGGGCCAGTTGGAATGTGTCCTTGGACAGTAGGGGATCACAGCTATGCTCCAATTCCACGTTGTGCATTAGTTGCATTCTAGCAGCGGGTCTGAGAGATTCAGACTATTTGGATGCATGATTTATTGATCCCTGTGAGTTTATACTGATGTACTAAGTAGTTTACATAATTAGGCTGAAGGTGATGATTCAGAAGAACATAATGGATTAAATTATGTAACAGATTGCATGAGGGGATTAAACACTTCATTATGATGGAATGTGCATTAGAGTGTAACATTATGAAGTATCCTGTTTTGCATTACAGATTTGGTTGGCCTAGTGCATTATTTTTTTCACTTAAGATGTTCCTTTCTTCGCCCCAATCTCCTATTCCTGTTAAGATCTTTTGTCTTTGTCCTTTTTTCATTAATGGATCCTAGAGAACAGGAAGAGGAAATCATTCCATTTGATACTGATTAAATCTATATTGCAACACGACATTCAGTTTTGGACACTGTTTTTAAACAAATGAGAGAAGAGCAACTAGTTACAAAAACTTTTTTTGAAAATGAGCTTTATTAAGAAATGTAGGCATGCTCCATCGAGAGACATCACTGTCTACAGTTGTGAAGTGGGGCACTTGTAAAGAGGAAAGGAATCATTTATTCTCATTCGTCACAAAGGATAAAACAAAAATAACTTAATACTAAACCAGGCAGAATGGATATTGACTACTAGGATGTACATCTTGCCAAAGAGGTTGTACAGTTGCCAATTTAGGATGAAATGGAGATGGGGACGAGATATTCCAGCTCTTGACTAAGTCACCACTTAATTGGGACCTTTTTCCTGGTGAAATTTGGGTGTAGAGGGCCATGATGATGCCTCAGTACCACTTATTCCTGCCAAAACTCCCTCTGCAAGTTAGAGGAACTCTCCCAGCAATGTATTTTACAGTTTGGTGAGACTGATGCTTCAGGGCTTTAAAGACATGCAGGATTTTCATTTCCTTTAAGATGGTCCTTTTGATAAACAAATGTATGTAAATGAGCTTCATTGGGCAGATCCCCTTTTGGCATAGGCTCCTTTGGTCCTTCTTATGCTAGATCAAACATTTGGCAAACATGTTTGTAATTAAATGCTTACTCTGTCTAGCACAGGGGCTCTCAAACTAGAGGACGGGGGGTCATAAGGTTATTACCTGGGGGGTTGCAAGCTGTCAGCTTCCAACCCAAACCCCGCTTTGCCTCCAGCATTTATAATGGTGCTAAATATATTAAAAAGTGTCTTCAGTTTCTGCACTCAGAGGCTTCCTATGTGAATGGGGTCACCAGTACAGAAGTTTGAGAACCACTGATCTAGCACCATCTCCACAATGATTCACTGTAGTCTTAGTCTACTGGATCTTGTGTTTGTGCAGTTTCCCTAAGCTAAATGTTTCTTTCAGATTTGGATGTTGACCATCTAAAGCCCTCAAAAAAGGCCCTCACATTAGGGGGGTCTTTAAGTTTCATTAAAGGTTAATTCATATACCAAACTTTCCACTAGTCCAAGCTTGCAAATGGTGGATAACTTAAAGAAACTGCTGTTGAAAAAAATTTGCATATGAGTTGTGATGTACAAATGGCAGCACTGCCCTGTCCTAAACCTGTTTTGTCTCTATGCCACAGCACATTACTGTTAAGCTTTGCTTGTTTCTACAAGGTATTGAACTAGACTAGAATTAAATCCTTATGGCTATTATTAACTTGAAACACTAGATCTTAATAAAATTCTAGCTGCACTTGCATCAGTGCATGTTAAATGCTGACGTTGGCACCAAGAAAAGCCTAGAAGCCTCCAAAAATGCATTTACTTTGGGTGTCCCAAAGTAACAGTCAACAGGGATTTGTCAAGAACCAATCATGTCGGATCAACTTGATCACTTTCTTAAACAAGGTAACAAGGCTTGTGGATAGGGGGAAGCTGTAGATGTGCGACATCTTGCCTTATGATACTGTCCTGCATGACCTCCTCATAAATAAACTAGGGAAAGATGGAGCTACTGTGAGGTGGGTGCATAACTGCTTGGAAAACCGTTCCCAGAGAGTAGTTATCAGTGGTTCACTGTTGAGCTGGAAGGATATGTTGAGTGGAGTCCCTCAGGGATCAGTCCTGGCTCTGGTTCTGTTCAATATCTTCATTGATGATTTAGATAATGGCATAGAGAGAACACTTATAAAGTCTGCGGATAATACCAAGCTGGGAGGGGTCGCAAGTGCTTTGGACGTTAGGATTAAAATTCAAAATGATCTGGACAAACTGGAGAAATGGCCTGAAGTAAATAGGATGAAATTCAATAAGGACTAATGCAAAGTACTCCATTTAGGGAAGGAACAATCAGTTGCACATATACAAAATAGGAAATGACTGCCTAGGAAGGAGTATTACAGAAAGGGATCTGGGGGTCGTGGTGGATCACAAGCTAAGTATGAGTCAACAGTATAACACTGTTGCAAAAAAAGTAAACGTCATTCTGGGATGTATTAGGAGTGTTGTAAGCAAGACATGAGAAGTAATTCTTCCTCTCTACTATGCACTGATTAGGCCTCAACTGGAGTATTGTGTCCGGTTCTGGATGCTATATTTTGGGAAATACGTGGGCAAATTGGAGAAAGTCCAGAGGAGAGCAGCAAAAATGGTGAAAGGTCTAGAAAACATGGCCTGTGAGGGAAGATTGAAAAAATTGGGTTTGTTTAGTCTGGAGAAGAGAAGACTGAACATAATAGTTTCCAAACCTGTAAAAGGTTGTTACAAGGAGGAGGATGAAAATTGTTCTTGTTAACCTCTGAGGATACGACAAGAAGCAATGAGCTTAAATTGCAGCAAGGGTGGATAGGTTGGACATTAGGAAAAACTTCCTAACTGTTAGGGTAATTAAGCACTGGAACAAATTACCTGGGGAGATTGTGAAATCTCTGTCCTTGGAGGTTTTTAAGAACAGGTTAGACCTGTCAGGAATGATCTAGTTCAGGGTTTCACAAACTTCATTGCACCGCAACCCCCTTTTGACAACCAAAATTACTACATGATCCCGGGAAGGGGGACCAAAGCCCGAGCCCCACCACTCCAGGCAGGGGGGCCAAAGCCAAAGCTCCGTCACTCTGAGGGGCGCCAAAGCTTGAAGGCTTCAGTCTTGGGCAGTAAGGCTCAGACTTTGGCTTCAGCCCCGAGCCCCAGCAAGTCCGCCATCCCTGGCGACCCCATTAAAATGGGGTCCCAACCCACACTTTGAGAACCGCTGGTCTAGTTATTACTTAGTCCTGCCTTGAGTGCAGGGGACTGGACTAGATGACCTATTGAGGTACCTTCCAGTCCTACACTGATTCTATGATTATGCATCCAATGAAGTGAGCTGTAGCTCACGAAAGCTTATGCTCAAATAAATTTGTTAGTCTCGAAGGTGCCACAAGTCCTCCTTTTTCTTTTTGCGGATACAGACTAAGACGGATGCTACTCTGAAATATGTTGTCAATAATACTCAATGGAGAGATCTCTCTAGATAGGTTATATAATTCATATGAACCAGTACACTTACGGCCCAAAAGCTAAACTGAAAACATAGTACAGAGTATATTCCACGTCCATACCCTTATACCCTTATCTTGTATACAGTATTCATTTATGGTCAGTTGAGCACTGTGCCACTCATTTCACTCCTTCATGCAAACCGTTTTTTTCCTCTGACTTTCTGCTACTGAAAAAATCACTCTTTAATGTACATACCACCTCTGCCTCCCAAAAAGGGACATGGTGAGAAACTCAAGTCATCATAGCTTAGTTACTCAATAAAGAGTTGTCTGGATGCAAGTGCTGGCATAGTGATGGACTTTCTCTTCAGGGTGATTTTATTTTGCATATTCTCCTTAACTTAAGCAAAGGAGGAGAAGAAGCAAGAATTATTGCCAGTTTTTTTCTTTTTAAAACACACATCTGCTTGCCCATACAATATCTTGAGGGACATGAGAATTTTAAAAAATCAAGTGGCCCTGTTGTTTTGGGGGGGGAGAACTTTTTTCTTATTGGGGCTGTTCTTTATTATCTAAAGGGATCCTTGAATGTAGACTGAACATGCTATAGCCATAATATTTTCTTTGAGGGGGGAAAAGACTGTTGCAGTGAAAACCAGTTTAGGTAAATGAATGAAGACTTTGAATAAAATGTATTTGTACAGGTAATCTAGCTAGTACTTGTGACATGCTAGTGGAAATCCTAAAACTGTTTCTCTTTCAATAGGATATTATAACAGATTTAGATTTTAAAGGAGCGTACCTTTTTCTTCACTTCCTATAAATTGACTGCATCCGTTAATTAAGTTTTATCAAGTAATTTTCAGCAAGTGACAGGTTTCAGAGTAACAGCTGTGTTAGTCTGTATTCGCAAAAAGAAAAGGAGTACTTGTGGCACCTTAGAGACTAACCAATTTATTTGAGCAAAAGCTTTTGTGAGCTACAGCTCACTTCATCGGATGCATACTGTGGAAAGTATAGAAGATCTTTTTATACACACAAAGCATGAAAAAATGGGTGTTTACCACTACAAAAGGTTTTCTCTCCCCCCACCCCACTCTCCTGCTGGTAATAGCTTATCTAAAGTGATCACTCTCCTTACAATGTGTATGATGATCAAGTTGGGCCATTTCCAGCACAAATCCAGGTTTTCTCCCACCACACACACACAAACCCACTCTCCTGTTGGTCCAACACACCTCTGAACAACATACTAATCCACAGAGACCTCCCTACCAACACTACAAAAAGGATTCTAGGTGGACTCCTCCTGAAGGTCGAGACAGCAGACTGGACTTCTACATAGAGTGCTTCCGCCGACGTGCACGGGCTGAAATTGTGGAGAAGCAGCATCACTTGCCTCACAGCCTCAGCCGTGCAGAACACAATGCCATCCACAGCCTCAGAAACAACTCTGACATCATAATCAAAAAGGCTGACAAAGGAGGTGCTGTTGTCATCATGAATAGGTCGGAATATGAACAAGAGGCTGCTCGGCAGCTCTCCAACACCACTTTCTACAAGCCATTACCCTCTGATCCCACTGAGAGTTACCAAAAGAAACTACGGCATTTGCTCAAGAAACTCCCTGAAAAAGCTCAATATCAAATCCGCACAGACACACCTCTGGAACCCTGACCTGGGATATTCTATCTACTACCCAAGATCCATAAACCTGGAAATCCTGGGCGCCCCATCATCTCAGGCATTGGCACCCTGACAGCAGGGTTGTCTGGCTATGTAGACTCCCTCCTCAGGCCCTACACTACCAGCACTACCAGCTACCTTCGAGACACCACTGACTTCCTGAGGAAACTACAATCCATCGGTGATCTTCCTGATAACACCATCCTGGCCACTGTGGATGTAGAAGCCCTCTACACCAACATTCCACACAAAGATGGACTACAAGCCGTCAAGAACACTATCCCCGATAATGTCACGGCTAACCTGGTGGCTGAACTTTGTGACTTTGTCCTTACCCATAACTATTTTACATTTGAGGAGAATGTATACCTTCAAATCAGCGGCACTGCTATGGGTACCCGCATGGCCCCACAGTATGCCAACATTTTTATGGCTGACTTAGGGGACGAGAGCTGAGGAAGCGTTGTTCTAACGCCCCTACTCTGCTTGCGCTATATTGATGACATCTTCATCATCTGGACCCATGGAAAAGAAGCCCTTGAGGAATTGCACCATGATTTCAACAATTTCCATCCCACCATCAACCTCAGCCTGGTCCAGTCCACACAAGAGATCCACTTCCTGGACGCTACAGTGCTAATAAACAATGGTCACATAAACACTACCCTATACCAGAAACCTACTGACCGCTATTCCTACCTACATGCCTCCAGCTTTCACCCTGACCACACCACACGATCCATTGTCTACAGCCAAGCTCTGCGATACAACCGCATTTGCTCCAACCGCTCAGACAGAGACAAACACCTACAAGATCTCTCTCAAGCATTCTTACAACTACAATACCCACCTGCGGAAGTGAAGAAACAGATTGATAGAGCCAGAAGAGTTCCCAGAAGTCACCTACTACAGGACAGGCCTAACAAAGAAAATAACAGAACGCCACTAGCCGTCACCTTCAGCCCCCAACTAAAACCCCTCCAACGCATTATTAAGGATCTACAACCTATCCTGAAGGATGACCCAACACTCTCACAAATCTTGGGAGACAGGCCAGTCCTTGCCTACAGACAGCCCCCCAACCTGAAGCAAATACTCACCACCAACCACATACCACACAACAGAACCACTAACCCAGGAACCTATCCTTGCAACAAAGCCCGTTGCCAACTGTGCCCACATCTATTCAGGGGACACCATCACAGGGCCTAATAACATCAGCCACACTATCAGAGGCTCGTTCACCTGCACATCCACCAATGTGATATATGCCATCATGTGCCAGCAATGCCCCTCTGCCATGTACATTGGTCAAAGTGGACAGTCTCTATGCAAAAGAATAAATGGACACAAATCAGATGTCAAGAATTATAACATTCATAAAGCAGTCGGAGAACACTTCAATCCCTCTGGTCACGCGATTACAGACCTGAAAGTTGCGATATTACAACAAAAAAACTTCAAAACCAGACTCCAGCAAGAGACTGTTGAATCGGAATTCATTTGCAAATTGGATACAATTAACTTAGCCACTCCCAGTCTCTATTCAAGCCTAAGTCATTATGCAAGGTAACCTATTTCCCCTTGTTTTTTTCCTCCCTCCCTCTCCTCTCCTCTCCTCCCCCCCCCCCCCCCGACATTCCTGTTAAACCCTGGATTTGTGCTGGAAATGGCCCAACTTGATTATCATACACACTGTAAGGAGAGTGATCACTTTAGATAAGCTGTTACCAGCAGGAGAGTGGGGTGGGGGGAGAGGAAACCTTTTGTAGTGGTAAACACCCATTTTTTCATGCTTTGTGTGTATAAAAAGATCTTCTATACTTTCCACAGTTTGCATCCGATGAAGTGAGCTGTAGCTCACGAAAGCTTATGCTCAAATAAATTGGTTAGTCTCTAAGGTGCCACAAGTACTCCTTTTCTTTCAGCAAATGGTATTTTAATCTTCTTGTGTCCTTTCATAACTCCTATCTGTGTAATATGACTGTAAAAAATTGTGTCAAAACCCAGGAGGAATCTAGAAAAATTCATTTAAGAGGGAAAAACTTCTGTAGGTTCAACATCAATTTCTAAAACTTAAGTGTGGTGGTCACTTTTGAAGACCTGAAACCCTAGTCATACTGAACATATTTTTCTCAGCTTTTTTGGGGGGGGGAGGGGTGTTTATAATGCAATCTTTAAGGACTAGCCTTTAACTTCATCTGACTAGCTCTGAGCATTGAGAGACTTCCACTGCACAAGTCCCTTCCATGCACATTGCACCCTGTAGATTACATGGAACGTTCTGAAGGTCACAATAATAAATACTAGGCTGCCTGTTCTATTTATACTTGTTTTTTCCACTCCTGGATCATATAATTAACAGCTTTTTATAATCTGTTCCACTTTATTATCAGTTAGATAATAATTATCATGCTCTTCTGAGGTGCATGTCTTTCTAAGCCTTGTTCCAGTTTAACAGTTGAGCCACCCCTGAACTCATTGGCCAAGGATCAGACGATTCATTCAGCTTCAGGCAGCCTATCTAGTTTTATATAAAGCAGTGCCATTCTAATAGGCCACTGTTGTTTAAAATGTTTCCAAAGGCTGATGCAGCAAATGTGCTGTGCTTGCAGATTTTGATTATGCCAACTGGGTGCTCCTTGCTTACTGCTTTAATCTAGGGCACTAACGGACACATAAAAGGGAGCAACATGAGGTAATCTTTATTTTCGCGAGTCATAAACCTTCAAAAATAGTCCCCAGGCAGTAGACAGAACTGGTGACTGCTTATTTACCTGGCTTGTATTTCTCTAAATGCTTTATGCTAGCTTCCTTACAGTTTTTTTTTTTCCTTCAACAGCAATGGCAAAATCTCAACTGAAAATAAGTATGAGCTCTGAATTGTCTATTCTTTCTTGCACATCACCCAATTTCATTCCTCTTTCTCTCTGAAGGGTAGGATAATGTGTTGTCTTTTTGGTCAGATGTGATTTAAATCTTACAGTCTAAATAATGCAGTTACTGGGAAATAGGACAATACCTCTTTATTTACTAACGCTCTGTTTTAAGACTTAACTAAAGCAACCAAACTCTTTACGCAGTAGCCTGGAAAATCAGAGTTAGGCTGTATAATTTTACCCATCCTTTTTTAGGGCTACTTCTTTTGTAAATGGTGAGTCTTGGTGGTATGCATTTTTTTAAAAAATTTTTTACAGATAGTTCTTAGCTGTTGCTTTAAGTCTGATGCATTTGACGTTTAAAAACCCAGTAAATTTGAAACATGTACTGTTCTTTGAGCTGCAATATAAGAACACATGTTCTTGGGATGACAACTTACTAAAACTCAAATAAGGACATCCATGTTTTTTCAATGCTGTTAGCACCAGATGCAATTCTAACAGTTTTGTGTTAGATTTTCACACAATAAAATAAATATTTTAAATTAATTTTCTACCCAGTTGTTCTCGCCCTTTTCCATGATCCCATGACCCCATGTAACAATAGAATGATTTGGGATTCCCTTGTTGTAATCTCAGGACTTCCTTCTGTTTAGCCATAAACAAGGGGAGGATGGTTGCGACATCCTGGACCCGTTCATGACGACCACAAGGGTTGTGATCCCTACTTTGAGGGCCCATATGTTAGGACAGCAGTTTCCAAACTTTATTGGTGGACTTACTGCTTTCTTTAAAAATTGTTGTGAAGTCAGAGGATGGAACATCAAGATTATGCACTACAGTTTTGAAAATCCCTGTGCTAGGAGTATTGAGTACTTCAAAAGCTAAATACCTGTCTCTTGAGCTCGCTCTCTATCTCTTTCTATATCTATATATCTTTATCTGTCTATATCTGTCTATATATGATATGAGATATATATATATATGTATATGTATATGTATATGTATATGTATATGTATGTATGGAGGGAGAGAGAGTGAGTATATATATATATATATATATATATAATTAATGTCTTTGAAAAAGCACAACCAGAAGGAAGAATATTCAGTTCGGCGTAAAGGTGAGCAGGAACGCAACACTCTGTACTAGGGTCCTAAACATTTTTAAGTGGTTCACCCTCATGTTTCTTGAATTTTATCCCCCTTCCAAGTCTTGTAACGCCAAAGAACAAAACCAGGATTTTCAAAACTGTAGCCTTTTAATTCATAGAATCATAGAATATCAGGGTTGGAAGGGACCTCAGGAGGTCATCTAGTCCAACCCCCTGCTCAAAGCAGGACCAATCCCCAACTAAATCATCCCAGCCAGGGCTTTGTCAAGCCTGACCTTAAAGATATCTAAGGAAGGAGATTCCACCACCTCCCTAGGTAACACATTCCAGTGCTTCACCACCCTCCTAGCGAAAAAGTTTTTCCTAATATCCAACCTAAACCTCCCCCACTGCAACTTGAGACCATTCGTTCTGTCATCTGCTACCACTGAGAATAGTCTAGATCCATCCTCTTTGGAACCCCCTTTCAGGTAGTTGAAAGCAGCTATCAAATCCCCCCTCATTCTTCTCTTCCGCAGACTAAACAATCCCAGTTCCCTCAGCCTCTCCTCATAAGTCACGTGTTCCAGTCCCCTAATCATTTTTGTTGCCCTCCGCTGGACGTTTTCCAATTTTTCCATATCCTTCTTGTAGTGTGTTGCCCAAAACTGGACACAGTACTCCAGATGAGGCCTCACCAATGTCGAATAGAGAGGAACAATCACATCCCTCGATCTGCTGGAAATGCCCCTACTTATACAGCCCAAAATGCCATTGGCCTTCTTGGCTACAAGGGCACACTGTTGACTCATATCCAGCTTCTCATCCACTGTAACCCCTAGGTCCTTTTCTGCAGAACTGCTGCCTAGCCATTCAGTCCCTAGTCTGTAGCAATGCATGGGATTCTTCCATCCTAAGTGCAGGACTCTGCACTTGTCCTTGTTGAACCTCATCAGATTTCTTTTGGCCCAATCCTCTAATTTTTCTAGGTCCCTCTGTATCCTGTATCTACCTCTCCTCCCAGTTTAGTATCATCTGCAAACTTGCTGAGGGTGCAATCCACACCATCCTCCAGATCATTAATGAAGATATTGAACAAAACTGGCCTGAGGACCGACCCTTGCGGCACTCCACTTGATACCGGCTGCCAACTAGACATGGAGCCATTGATCATTACCCTTTGAGCCCGACAATCTAGCCAGCTTTCTATCCAGCTTATAGTCCATCCAGCCTATACTACTTTAACTTGCTGGCAAGAATACTGTGGGAGACAGTGTCAAAAGCTTTGCTAAAGTCAAGGAACAACACGTCCACTGCTTTCCCCTCATCCACAGAGCTGGTTATCTCATCATAGAAGGGAATTAGATTAGTCAGGCATGACTTGCCCTTGGTGAATCCATGCTGACTGTTCCTGATTACTTTCCTCTTCTCTAAGTGCTTCAGAATTGATTCTTTGAGGACCTGCTCCATGATTTTTCCAGGGACTGAGGTGAGGCTGACTGGCCTGTAGTTCCCAGGATCCTCCTCCTTCTCTTTTTTAAAGATGGGCACTACGTTAGCCTTTTTCCCCTGCAGAGTGCTGCTTCTGTTCTGAACCGTGATGCTAGCCTTCAGGAGATTCATTATGGGCAGTTATAGCAATCGCATGACTTTAAAAGGATAATCTGCCACAAAATTTCAATTCATCAAAAAGTTTGATCTCTTGGTCTTACAGTTAATAATAAATGTATAGGAAGTTCTCCAATCTCAGACTTCCAATGGGAGTCAACAGTAATGCGGCAACAAGTCCTGCCAAAGAAAACTTCATGTAAAAATGAGATTGTTGGATCACAAGTTGAGAGAAAAATAAGGCTTCTGGGATCCCCAAAACCTCTGAACAGCAGTTGGGAGTATATTTTTTGCTGAAATTGAGGGCTAAGATCAGGAGTCTGCAGCCTACCAGCTCCTGCGCTGTCTGACACCATCACCTCCCTCCCGTTAAGAAAACAGCCCTTCAGCAGGCTCTCCTTTATTAATCTCTTCTACCTTGATGTGACTGAAACAAGATTCTTCATGCACAAGTCACAGGTGGGAGACAGTATAAACAGAATTCTGAGAGTCGTTCCAGATTATTTACTGTTGTTGAAAAGGTATGTGGGGCTTTCACTGGCATGAAGAGTTTTACATACTTGGGGTGCTTAGGTCCTGCTCCCTGCTAAGGTCAGGGGCATCGCTGGAGGCTGCGCTTGACCTCTAGAAAAACCAGTTCATGGGGCAGCTCACTGAGTCCTGATGGATATTGACTTCTTGTTTTGAGAATTGAGGGCAATTTTGAATTGGGATTGAGAGTTTTTGTAGCTGCTTTTGCACAACTTTTATGAAGGTTTGCCCTGTGAATACATATATACCAGGAGTAAACTCTAGTCCTGAACTACGTGAATATTTGTTCTGTGTTCCTGCTAACTACCTGGCATCTCGTATGCTTCTGAAGCTGTCCTGCACTGGGGTACGCTCTAGATACGGTTAAGAGTGACGGAAAGCAAGACAAGTTAAGCATTATATTGAAACTTCATGAGAATCGAGCCCCTTTCTCTCATAGGCCCCATTGAAAATCCCACCCTAAAAACTCTCATCATTAAAGACAATGAACAAAACCAAACATCAGTCTCTAACTATTTAGAATCTTAGGCTTGGTCTGCACAAGCATTTTATGTTGGTATAGCTACAACACAGGGATGTCAGCCTAACTCCTGCACTACGTCGACAGCAGGGCTTCTACTGCCTCTTGGATGGGGGGGGGGGGGGGTCAGGAGAAGCTCTCCCATTGGCATAGGTAGCGGCATCACTGAAGCGCTGCAGTGGCGCAGCTGCCTGAGTGCAGCTGTAACATTGTAAGTGTCGACAAGCCCTTAGTTTTACTTTCCTGTGACACTTGGAGGGAAAAATATTTGGTTGCTGTTTGTAAGTGGTGTCTGCTTTTCTTTGACAAAAGTCCTCCATCACCCTTGCTGTTCCTCTTACAGAGGGAGGGAGGAGTTAGAGTTGAAGCTAACATAACTGCTTTCTCTTCACAGCTTCAGCTTATCTATTAAGTGACAGAATAGCTGTGTGCTAACATCACTGAAGTCAGCATAGCTCTTGTAGCCACTTTTATTTTTTAAATATTTACAGCTGCTGCAGTACAGCCGGTAAAGGAAGTTGAGAACAAACACTGTGGTTAATTTCATTTATTAACGTCAGTGATGGATTGCTTTTTACAATAAATATTTAAAATTCATGAGATACTCATCCATCAATTTATAGAAGTGTTTGAGATGCCAAATCTGAGGCCTGAAAAATAAACCATCCCCTATCTTAACAAATATTCGTTAACTATTTGTCACAAGCTAGTCTTTGCTCTGTTGTGTGTGTGTTGTGCCCCTTACGGAGTGCCTGCTCTTTATGAAAAGGCCACATTTATCAAATGCACTCCTGAAAAGAGATGCAGTGAACACAGTGTGGAAATAATGGCCTTCACTGTAATAAATATATACAATGCCATATGTAGATTTCTATTCAGCAGCTAAATTGACTTCAGTTTGCAAAACAGAATGTTAAAGAACCTGTGCTAGGACCTCACTTCATGTCCCCTTCTGCTCTCCCTTTAACAGATCATTTTAACACTGGCACATCTGTCATGAGGGAAGTGCATGTTTGTTGGAGTTTGTCCGTAATGGAGCAGTTTTGGTAGGGGGGTGGTGAGTGTGTCTGTCTCTCGTGTATTTTTATTTGTTTTGCACTAATAGACTAGCAAGTCCTATATGATTGCAGTATTTAAAATATTAAGGACTGGAAGCAAGTCTGTTAATAAAGATGCAGGATTTTCCCCGTAAATGGTGTAATTGAAAGTGACTGGTCACTGGCCTGGGATTGTGTGATGCTGACAGGATTCCAGAAAGACTAAACATGGCAGAATTTATTCAGCAGTTGAATAACTGATTATTTTTTAAGGTGTGTATCTTCTCAGAGGTGCTGATGCTTGAAGGTTCAGTGACATTAACTGTGAAACTTCCAGTTTTTAATTTTTAGTTTCTAGACTTGGCAAAACAGAAACAAGATTGGTTTGCCCCATGTGTATGTTAAGTGATGTGAAGCAAATGAGGTGCATGTGGAATGCAACAGTTTGCTAAAGGTATCAGATACCAAGCTCTTGAAGAATATTTTTGTTTGGGAAGTTGCATCATTTAAGTAAGGATACAGTAAGGGCTTGTCTACACTACCAAGTTTTGTTGACAAAACTTAGGTCGACACCCAAAAGTCGACAAAACAAAAATCGCCAAAGTGTATTCACACTTGCTCTCTCTCTGTTGACAGATCATGTTCACACTGGGGACACCATCATCGACAGTGTGAGCAATGCAGCCGCCGACGGGTGGGAGGGGGGGCAGCAAAGGGAGCAGCTGCACTGGGGCCAGCGATTTAAAAGGGCAGCAGCGGCGTTCGGAGCCCCGGGCCCTTTAAATCAACACAGGAGCCCCAGGCAGTGCGGGCCAGGCAGCCTGGAAGGGCTGGCTGGGGGATGCTGACCCCACAGCCCCGCCCCTTCCAGGGGCCGGAGCTGCCTCGCCCTGTACTGGTAAGTGTCCTCAGTTCCTTTCATGTCTGGATATTGGCGGAAGCCAGTTCTGTCAACAAAACAATCAGCAGTGTCGACACTCTTTGTTGACAATAAAGGGAGGGGAAAAAGACAAAAGTCTCTCGTAGGGGTGGAAGTTTTTTGTTGCCAAAACTGGGCGTTTTTCGTGACAAAAGTCCAATTTGTAGTGCCTATGCTCTTGCTGTTTTGTCGCCAAAAGGCAGTTTTTGGCAACAAAACTTGGTAGTGTAGACAAGGCCTAAGGAGCTTTTTAGTGTCACGTAAGCTTTCCCTATCAAGTAACGTTTTTAACCTAGGTGGCTTCAGGATTTTGATCAGGTGTATTGATTTCTGAAATAGTTTTGATTCAAAATTCTCTTATTATTGAAATTCAGTTTGCACAGTAGACTGCAGTGCTCCACAGCCTGAAAAGTATAAATAAATCCTTCCTTATTTTAAGAGACTTTACAAAAGCATGTGCCATTGAAAGGGTTCAGTGTGGATCAGTAAGGGAAGGAAGAAGTACTTCTCCATTCTGTATCCCTTCATACTTTGGGTCATGTCCCGTCCCCCGTCTCTCCCTCTTCTCTTCTCTCCTCCCCCACCCCCGTCACCATTAAAGTTGCCAATGGTTTTGTCCACCACATGTCTGGGTTAGAATCAAGATGTGTCAAACACCCTTTGTTTAGGGTACTTCGTATACTTGGGGGGCTGGTGGTGGAACACTAAATGGGGAGGGCTCTGAGTTACTACAGAGAATTCTTTCCCAGGTGCCTGGCTGGTGGGTCTTGCCTACACGCTCAAGATCTAACCGATCGCCATATGTGGGGGTCGGGAAGGAATTTTCCCCTGGGTCAGATTGGCTGAGACCCTGGGAGGAGTGGGTTTTTTTTGTTGTTTTTTTTTTTTTTGCCTTCCTCTGCAGCATGGTGCACAGGTCACTTGCTGGTTTAAAATAGTGTAAATGGTGAATTCTCTGTAACTTGAAGTCTTTAAACTAGGGCTATCAATTAATCGCAGTTAGCTCATGCGATTAACTCAAAAAATTAATATTGATTTTAAAAAATTAATTGTGATTAATCACTGTTAAACAATAGAATACCAATTTATTAAATATTTTTGGTTGTTTTTCTACATTTTCAAATATATCAGTTTCAGTTACAACACAGAATAGAATGGTGGTTGAAGCATCAAGGGACATATGAATCTTTAGCGCATTAGGCATGTAAATATTTTGCAATGCCAGCTACAACAGTGCCACCTGTTCTCACTTTCAGGTGACATTGTAAACAAGAAGCAGGCAGCATTATCTCCTGTAAATGTAAACAAACTTGTTTCTCTTCTCTTGGCTGAACAAGAAGTAGGAGTGAGTGGACTTGTAGGCTCTAAAGTTTTACGTTGTTTTGTTTGAGTGCAGTTACGTAATAAAAAACTACATCTGTAAGTTGCACTTTCATGATAAAGAGGTCGCACTTCAGTACTTATGAGGTGAATTGAAAAATAGTTTATCATTTTTACAGTGCAAATATTTGTAATAAAAATAAATATAAAGTGAGCACTGTACACTTTGTATTCTGTGTTGTAATTGAAATCAATATATTTGAAAATGTAGAAAACACCCTAAAATATTTAAATAAATGGTATTCTATTGTTTAACAGCGTGATTAATCAAGTGATTAATTTTTGTAATCACAATTTATTTTTGTAATCGCTTGACAGCCCTACTTTAAACCATGATTTGAGGACTTCAGTAACTCAGCCAGAGGCTAGGGGTCTATTACACGAATGCGTGGGTGAGGTTCTGTGACCACAGTGTGAAGGTCAGACTAAATGATCATGATGACCCCTTCTGACCTTAAAGTCCATGAGTCTGAATGTACGAAATAAATGCCAACCCATAAAAATATTCCCCAGAACCATTTGTTTTTAAAAGTCTTCATTGACTCAATGTAATTATTGGCCAGTACACTTCTTGTCAAGGAAGGAGGTCTGGATTGGACTTGCTGTGGATTGATTCCAGGCACTTATTCTCACATGCCGAGTATACTGCCCCAGGTGCATTCCTAGTTTCCTAGCCCTTTCTTGTGTTGATGGGGTAACCATGGCCAGGTCTCTAAAATGTTATACTGTAACACTTCTACACTGAAACACAAACAAGATTCAGATGGGAACTAAAACAATACTTGTTAGATTATTTTGGGTCCTGTCATTGAAACAGAAGATATAAGACTTCAACTGATCTAGAATTTGGTAGAAGGAAGGAAGAGGGATAATAGGTTCAGGGAAGGTTGTGGGGTTTATGGGGTTTTTTAGGCATTGAAATATACAAAAGTTCAGCCCAATGCAGTGATCAAGCTGGAGAAGCAGTTGAATAAGGAGTGCAGGGTGCTAAAAGATTTCAGGTGGGGGTTTTATCCTGACGGGATAAGCTGGCAGGTAACTGCTCAGTCTGGACTGGTACAGAACTGGGGAACATTTCATTTCTATGTCTTTATCACGACCACAGAGGCTCCAAGCAGTGCTGTATCTTTATTTTAACAGTCGTGTTTGTTTGTGTGAAGGTATCTGTCAGGAAAGTGTAAATCGAGTTGCTGGCAGGCAAGTCATGCTTTTTAAAAGTCAACAAAGATTTGATGTATACATCAAGGAAAAGAAAAAATGGTCTGCTTTGGACAGAGATGTTTTTACTCAAAATAAACCTTGACTGTACGTCTAAGTGAGTTCCCAGTGTACTTCAAGCAAGATTGCATGTAATGTATTTTTCTGAGCAGAGACAACCTGTGTCTGCCAATAGTGGGGGTGGGGGCGGCAGAGTGAGGGCAGCTGGCTTCAGTAGTGTTACTGAGCATGCTCAGTCGAAGCCAAGAAGCATATCTGGGGGGGGGGGGGGCACATGACCCTGATCTCCCTGCCCCCTGTGCCGCCTATTTCTGAGCACTTGGAAGAAAATGACAGAGAACAATGGTGCAGTTTGCCCAGTGGGCACACTCTGGTCCTTGCATGTCATGATACTGTATTTACTAGCTCACTAGTCATTTATCATCCACAATTCCAGAATGTTCTCAAGCACTTTGAGTTTTGCAAAGTGTCATCCGATGCCACTTTCAAGCTATGGGGGAATTCTCCTCTGCAGAGAATACTAACTCTGCCAGTATATATCTGCTTTGCAGTTCTCTTGGGAGCACTGCTCTCTGAGCACCCTTTGTACCAATACCCTATAGATACATACTTTAGTAGAGTTCCTTGTCAAATCTTAACTGCTCTGTAAGTGGAGCAGCTGCAGAGCTGAGCTCTTACCAAATAGCTGGAACTCATTCTGAGGAGGTTGGTGGTGGTGATCTAGAAAATTACCATTTTTAGCTTTGAGGATAAATTTACAGTACAGCTGATAAAGGGGCTGGTTCCAGCAAGTATTGTCTTATCACCTCCTCATCCCACACACAAGTCTGCATTTTTCTGATTCAGTTTGTGTTTTGAAGGTTACTGTGTCTCAGATTAAGACCGAATATTTATTATACCAGTTCCATTGTGTTCTGTTCTGTTCAGATGTCATTTTGTTGCGTGTGTGAACCACAAACTTGTTTTAAACAAGTTTTCAAAGCAAGATCCACTTAGTACTAGGAGGTGGCATTGTAAGTGGTTAAGCAGGGGACTGAGATTCTATAGACCTGTGTTCCTTTCCCAGCACTGCCATTGAATTGCTTGGTCAAGTGCTTGTCTCCCAACCTGTAAACTTGGATTAATTCCACTCTCATACCTTTTGGTAAAGTTCTTACAGATCCTCTGTTGAAAAGCGCTGTTTAAGGGCTACATAATAGAATGATGGTGCTCTTACATGTAATATACAAACATTAATAAGTGTTGTGCTTTCTGGCACTTAAATAAGAACTTCTGTTATCACTTGTTCTTGACCTCTTATAGAGATCAACTCTAGAATCAACTTTAATATCTTCTTTAAGATCTAATATCTTTAAGATCTCTTACTTTTCTCTCTACCAACATGGGGATGGACTTTTTTAGAAAGAGACCTGTTTGATCAAACTATTCTGATTCTATAATCAAAAGTATAAAAATCAGTCAACTTTTGATGTTTTAGAAAATGGAATTTCCATTACTGCCTGTTGCTACCTGCTATCTAAAACTTGCTCAGGGATGCCAAATGTAGGTAGCCATTTTGTTGTGAATTGGGCAACAAAACACAAACATTTTTCTTCCTTCCACACATTTTAGTTATTGTTTGTGTGTGTCGTTACTTATACAGTACTGAGCTGAATTTTCATCTGATGTTATGGTAGTTCAGTTACTCTCTGCTTTTTCCAGAATCTGCATGAATTTTGCTGTGCATTGCTGTCTGGGCTTTCATAATAGTCATGCTTTGCACTCCTCTTAAGGATGTCATTTTGACATGGGTACTGTGTGAGTTGCTAATGGATCAGTATATATTCAGAATGGTAGAAGCACAAATCATTAGGTGTTTGTCCTCCCCTGCAGGATGGATTCCAAATGGTGAGTTGCTTTGTTCCTATGTTCAGTAGGGAGCATCTGCCTTCATCTTCCCCTTGGGAGGTAACTGCTCCTGTGCTGAGGTGGGAAGGCTAGGAGCAGAGTTAATAAACTTCTTTCCATTCACAGTAACCCTGGAAATGGTCGTCCACAGCAAAAAGGAGCCCTGCCTTAGTGAATATCAAAGGTGTTCAGATTTTCTGTTGTACCAATAAAATAAAAACCAGCAGGATCCCATTAAAGGGGGAAAAAGAAAAATGCCACATTTATTGTGAATACAGAAAGAATCAGAGTAAGCAGTTAGTTATAGCTATAACATTCCATTCAATTTTATATTTATTCACACATTCATTCACACACACACACACGCTGCAAGGTTGTTATCATAGTTACCAGCCTTAGAGTTGCTCATGCCAAGCCACTGGCCAGGTGGCCTGGACATGAGGAGGGAGCAGGGCCTTGTCAGATGCTCATCTGACGCACCTGGAAGTTGGTTTGCAGAATCAGACCCCGAAGTTCTCAGTTTCTAGAGTCCATTTTTATAGGAATTTATTCCTATGCCAGTCTATGGGAATTGCTTCATCGTGATGTTGCTGAATCAATCAGCAGATGGCACATTCCTGACGGCTCCGTGCTGCCAGATGTTATCTTGTTCTTTGATTCTACCATTCTTGAGGCTGTTGGGTGGATTCCAGTCTGCTCTGCGGGGTCCTCTGGTTATTTCCACTTGACGCCTTCTTCAACCAATGGACACTGGATTCTTCGGCTGGCACCTCCCTGATCATTCAGTAATAAATCCACACCAAGCATCCATCCACAAACATCCTCTATCTCTATTTTAATCACAATTGTTAACAAAGCGACATGAATACAACAAAAGGGCAGGGAGTCTATGGGTGCTGTTTCTGTTGTTACAGAGTATTGCTTTGAGTCTCTCTCTGTGTGAGTAGTTGTTACAAAGAATTGCTTTGAGAACAGACTCTGTCTTAGAATGTACTAACACAATTAGCAGTTTGCAAGGCTCACATAGAGAGGGAGAGACACAGTGCCAAAAACCAAGAGACCTCTTAATTAGTAATACCCTGGAATTTAAACTATGGGGAATCAAACTCATTTGTGATTTTAGTGCAGAACTTCTTTAATATGATCCAACAATCCAACCATAATGAATCCTGGTGGCAAAAGGCATCCCTTACATATAGAGAGAAATTGAAGGAATGTGTGTATGTGACAGCAGGATTTGAATATAATATGCAGTGAGAATCTGACTTTCAAAAATATGGCCCCTTCTTCACGTCAAGCCTCACAAGTTTGTTTTTCTTTGTCTGTTTGTTTAAATTCATTTTGCAGTCAGGAAGCAGGAATCAAGTTTTGTTTGCTTTCTTTTAAAAGGAAGTTTATTCATGAAAGATACAAATAAAATGCACCACTTCAAGGCTCCCAGATGATGAAAACTCCAGCAACTGGAAATATGCAGCTTTTATCTTGAATGTTTTAGGAAATTGTAAGCAGCCTGTAAAGAATTATTCTGTAGCAAATAAAATCTCTACAGATCCTCTGCTTATTTCTATACTTGAGATCCTTCCCTCTTGCTTGACAGCACTAAGATTACAGTGGATGAGAAGTTGGGTATGAGTCAGCAGTGTGCCCTTGTTGCCAAGAAGGCTAACGGCATATTGGGCTGCACTAGTAGGAGCATTGCCAGAAGATTGAGGGAAGTGACTATTCCCCTTTATTCAGCACTGGTGAGGCCACTGGAGTATTGCATCCAGTTTTGGGCCCCCACTACAGAAAGGATGTGAGCAAATTGGAGAGAGTCCAGCGGAGGGCAACAAAAATGATCTGGGGGCTGGGACACATGATTTACGAGGAGAGGCTGAGGGAAGTGGGCTTGTTTAGTCTGCAGAAGAGAAGAGTAAGGGGGGATTTGATAGCAGCCTTCAACTACCTGAAGGGGGGTTCCAAAGAGGATGGAGCTCGGCTGTTCTCAGTGGTGACAGAACAAGGAGCAATGGTCTCAAGTTGCAGTGAGGGAGGTCTAGGTTTGGATATTAGGAAACACTATTTCACTAGGAGGGTGGTGAAGCTCTGGAATGCGTTACCTAGGGAGGTGGTGGAATCTCCATCCTTAAAGGTTTTTACAGCCCGGCTTGACAAAGCCCTGGCTGGGATGATTTAGTTGGTGTTGGTCCTGCTTTGAGCAGGGGGTTGGACTAGATGACCTCCTGAAGTCTCTTCCAACCTTAATCTTCTATGATTCTGTGAAAAGTCTCCATTATTCAGAAAAGCCTGTAATTTTCATTTTAAATCAGAGGATTGCTAAACTAGCGGAATTATTCCTTTTGGGCAGAATTGTTCTGCCATAAACATGACTTACTGACTTGGCTTGCCTCAATTGGACGATGTCAGGAGTCTCTGTGCATCCTCAGGTTTCAGAGTGGTAGCTGTGTTAGTCTGTATCAGCCAAAACAACGAGGAGTCCTTGTGGCACCTTAGAGACTAACATAAGCTCCAAATAAATTTGTTAGTCTCCTCGTTGTTTTATCCATCCTCAGTCGAATAAGATTGAACTCACTGGTCACTATCTCCTTCAACATTAAGTTAAAGCTCCTCATCCTCTCCTCTTACGGTACTGACTAGGTGTTCCCCTCCCCCTTACATTTTTGCTTTGATTACATCCTGTGCCTCTGTATGCTTTTCTGTATTTTATTTTTTCCTTACGTGGTCTGCTTCATGTAGTCTTTCACACAGCCTCATAGGCTTACAGTAGGCTTCCACCACATATGTCCACTCTTCTTTTTAAATTCCATTTTATTTTTTTGCATGGTCTTCCTGTGACCTTCCCAATAATGCCTGTGCATCTTTTTGGACCCAAGCTATGCCATACGTCAGTTGTCAGATGTTGACTGTAAATGGACTTGCCAGAGGTCATGGCCTAAACGCTCAAAAGTGACTAGGCTTTTGGTAGCCCTGATTATTGTGTGCCCAAGCTGAGATACCTTGAAAGACTTCCAGAGGACGAGTGCTCCGCGTTTTGTGAAAATCTGGCCCAATCAATGTGCTAAAGCAAAATCACTAGTCACTCCTCAAAATATAGGCCCCTAGCTTTTTAGATACAATCTGTAACACACTACATAAATAATATTGTAAAATCTCCACCTGGAATTGAAAAAGCAGTTAAAGATCTAGACACATCTGGAGAAACTGCCCTCTTCCTTGAGGTTCTTAAAGGGATCGGTAGGTATGCAAAGCCACACTGAACTCTTCAGTGAAGAATGAAAAATTGTAGCAAATTCAGTAGCTTCCTTTCCTTCTGACTCTTGGGTCCTTTTTTTATTTGTAGTTTAAATGTTGTTCTTTGCTGAAAACCTGTATGTGTTTACCATATAATGCCACAGAATGTAACAATATAAAAAAATTATCCTATGGGAATTTCTTTTGGCATTTCAGATTTAAAGTATCTGAAAACTTCAGTGTAGATAAAGATACCAGAGTTCCCATATAGAGGAGTGCTATGATCAGAGTGAATACCCAAAGTATTTTCCCACAAATACTTGTTAGAATAATTGAATTTGCTTTGCCTGTGTTTGACTCCTTGATCAATTCCCACCAATATTTCAGCAAATAACTTTGCAAGCAGGAATGCTTTTGGAAAGAGTAAAATTTACTCAACTATTAGAATATTCACAATGCAAACTTAAAACATGTAAGTGAAGATTCACACCAGAAACCTGCATGATGGCTCAAATTCCAAAATATTAACTATCTGAGCGAACTACAAACTAAGAGTTACTTATAGGCATTCAGCAAATATTTTCAAATAAGTATAATTATAAAGAAACATAAGCTACTGACACAAAACTAGCAAACAGGTAAAACTTGTCAAATTATTCATTATGTATTATTCTCTCAGCTTTGATGATATTCACTTCATATCTGTTGTGGGTTTTTTCTTACACATGCAGATTATTTGTGCACATTCTTCCCTCTTCCCTTCTCAATTTTTTTGGAATGACTTTTCTATAAGTTTGATACATCTTCGCTTAAACTTACAAAGTGAGAAGACTTCTTGATTCATTTACAGCATGCAAGATCCTGACATTCATGTAAGTGATGGCATGTGGCAGTGTGCTGTGTAAGTCATTTGCCCCAGTGAAGTGTTGCTTTTAGACACCTGGGTGCATTCTGCAGCCTGAAAGGGATTGCTTTCCCCCCACCCCCCACACACACACTTATTAATTCTTTCTCTGCAGTCTGTTTTTATCTAAATACAACAAAACTTTTTATTATGCATGTCAAGGTTCCTTCCCCACTCTGAACTCTAGGGTACAGATGTGGGGACCTGCATGAAAAACCCCCTAAGCTTATTTTTACGAGCTTAGGTTAAAACTTCCCCAAGGTACAAACTATTTTACCTTTTGCCCTTGGACTTTATTGCTGCCACCACCAAGCGTCTAACAAATATATCACAGAGAAAGAGCCCGCTTGGAAATGTCGTCTTCTCCCCCACCCCTCCCCCCCAAAATAAAAATCCTCCCAAACCCTACACCCGCTTTCCTGGGGAAGGCTTGATAAAAATCCTCACCAATTTGCATAGGTGAACACAGACCCAAACCCTTGGATCTTAAGAACAATGAAAAAGCAATCAGGTGCTTAAAAGAAGAATTTTAACTGAAGAAAAAGTAAAAGAATCACCTCTGTAAAATCAGGATGGTAAATACCTTACAGGGTAATCAGATTCAAAACATAGAGAATCCCTCTAGGCAAAACCTTAAGTTACAAAAAGACACACAAACAGGATTATACATTCCATTCAGCACAACTTATTTTATCAGCCATTTAAACAAAACAGATCTAACGCATATCTAGCTAGATTGCTTACTAAGTTCTAAGACTCCATTCCTTTTCTGTTCCCGGCAAAAGCATCACACAGACAGAGAGAACCTTTGTTTCTCCCCCTTCCAGCTTTGAAAGTATCTTGTCTCCTCATTGGTCATTTTGGTCAGCTACCAGCGAGGTTATCCTAGCTTCTTAACCCTTTACAGGTGAAAGGGTTTTTCCTCTGGCCAGGAGGGATTTTAAAGGTGTTTACCCTTCCCTTTATATTTATGACAATGCACTTGGGTATTTTTGTTACATTGGCACAACCCTTTATGCAAACAGAATCTGGCTGTGAATCATAATGTCAATGATTTAGCCAAGTTGTTACTATGCAAGTGTTTATGATTCTGACAAATAGTGTCCAAATGTAAACAAGCCGAATGTGTTCTTCACCCATTTTATAGTCTTGGGTAGCTATGATCTAATTGGAGATCTACATGAATGTGTTTTGATTCTGATTCAATATTGGTGAAATGTTGTTGTATTAGCTAAATTAGAGGGGTTGGATTTTTATCAGTCTAGTCACTTCCCTCTCCCAATCATTTTTCCCAGAACACTGAGAAATATTTTATTCTGGAAAAATCTTGTTTATAAGATTCTGTTTATTGGTCACTTAGTACATGAGTCTTGTTTTTTATTTTAATATATAAATATATACCACCCTCTAGCCAGACATTCTTCTGATGTTCTTTAGCATATTTTCAGAAAGGCTTTAAATGTTTAGTTTATTTATGGCAGTGGTGGGTGCCATGATGAATGTACAGGATATTTCTGTGTATCCCAAGAACAGTTTAAAGCCAGAGCAGTGCACTCCAAGCTTCTGCCACAGTGATCGGCAGTGCTGGTCTGGTGGGAGTGAGATGGTAGTTCCACATGATCTAGGATTCAGTCCTGCAAGCTGCTGAGCCCATGCTTAAGTGTTCTGCTAAAGTGATCAGCTCCTTCCCGGATCTTGTTTTTTTGGTCCTTTCATCTCTATTGAGATTCTTTTTGTTTTTTTAAAGGCTGCAAATTAGTGCCCATTAGGATTTATTTTTGTCTGGTTTTGTGGGTACTGTTCCCCATCAAGAGTATATAGTATATTTTATGCTGGTGCCCATAGACCCTAAGCTGGGATTGGGTGGGGACCCATTGAGCTAGGTGCAGTACACACATGAAAGAAAAAGGTCCTGCCCCAAAGAACTTGCAAAATATGCTTATGATGAGAGATCAATGAAGAGAAGACAGTGAAGTGATTGCGTTTATTAGTAGCAATCAGAGCACTCAAGCTGTAGAGTAAAGACAAGACCACTAACGTAGGTCAGAGCCATGTTTTAAGGAAAGAAGAGTTGGTAAATGAACAATGAATTTAACCACAGACAAAACCGTAGCATAAACCACTTCCAATCTAGATCATTATCACCCACCAATTGTTAACCTTCATTAACTTCTCAGTAGAACCTTTTTTACAATATTTGTATGCCCTCAGTCTGCATAGCTATGGTACATGCAGTTTAGCAGAGTGTAGTGTTGCTGTTCTGATGTCCTCTTCCAGAAACGTCTGCAGAATTGTTGTCACTTCTCATATTTCCTGTGACACTTAAGAGTCCTAGTTGTCGACCAGGATCCCATGGTTCTCTGTCCAGATCTTCTTTAGTGGGCTGATGCCCACTTGGAAGCAAATCTTTGATGTTGGCTTCCTTTAAATATTAAAACTACCATCCAAAATGCAAACTCTTAAATACAGTAGTTGATATTTGGGAGGTGGGAGAAGAGACGATGATGATGTTAAATTGCCTTTTTGATCTTAGAAAATTTGTTGTTTTCATCAGATGAGGTCAGTAGTATTGATAGCAATCAAACTTTTAAAAGACCCTACCAAAGCTACTTACTATTGGAGTTTTGGTTTCTTTACAATTGCTAGCACGCGTGCTTAAGCTGCCTCCGTATCTCTCACTTGTAGTGGTTTGGGATTAGTTTGAACCGCCTTTGTCCTTTGGATTTGGGTTTTACCCCACAGCTTGTGGTCCTGAGAAATGTACACAGCTATCTGAAAGCAAATTGCTGTCCAAATTACTCATCAACTTGGTACGCAGTCATTTTCTAGTAAAATCACTCAGAATACTGTGTCTCGATTGAATCATCTTTGTAGTCAAATTGCACATGCTATACATTAACTCTTCCAGTTTTCAAAAGCTCCATTCCTCCCCCTCTGCTTCCCATCTTTCTATAGGTCACATAGCATACCTCAGTAAAACCACATGGCTGCCTGTTCACAGGACACAGTCTGTAAATCCTGAAACACCAGAGATGTTGTGTGAAATGGTTGGATAGAATACAACTACTGCTGTCTACTCTGTAGTTAAGTCTTTAGCCATTACTTCTGTTGAATGGGTCTCTAGTGGCTGGCAACTTCCACAACTTCCTACTTTGCCAACAAGCAAGATAATGCATGGTGAAAAGCAAAACCCCAAATTAGAGTATGTTTATACCACAGTCTTGCAACTCTGCAATCTTTCGGTAATTTATTGAGGGTAGATGAGCAGTACAAGTGTGTTGTTTGCTTCTGCTTGAGGACGAGTACCAGTCCAGGCGTCACTGACTTGGGCTGGAGTCTTGCCACTGACTTCAGTAGGGCCAGGATTTGGCCATTAGTTTAGAAGTTGGATAGGAACTGTGCATAATGTACTTGGTTAGTAAGAAGTCATCCTGAGTAGAAGTATGAACATGGAAGGAAGACGCTTTTAGCTGTCACACATTCATTATTCACTTTGAGAACAATATACTTGGGGAATATTTGGAGGAGTTGAGGGATGCAAAATGGAAAAGCTGAACAGTTGGTTTACTAATGCTAATGGAAAAGAGATGTTAATAAAATCAGCTGAGTGTAAATTGTCTTTCAGTTTTCACCTGGCTGCTGCTAAGGGACATGCTGAGTGCCTCAGAATTATGATGACGCATGGTGTGGATGTCACGGCACAGGATGGTACAGGTACATTACTATGAGCCTTTGCTACATGTTTTATGTAGGACAAGATGTAGGCTTAGTCTACACTACAGTTTTGCCAACTGTGTCGGAAAGGAGTGTGGAAATAATCACCGCCCCAGCTAACATAGCCATGCTAGCAAAAACCCCAGTGTAGGCACAGCTCTGCTGATAGTGCTTCAGCTGGCATAGCTAAAGTCATTCAAAGAATTGGCGTAGCTACACCAGCAGAACTCCTTCTGTCGACATAGCTGCTTAAGCTATGCTGAAAAAGGCCCTGTAGCATAGACGAGACCAAAGTCGTGTTTTCAAAATGAGAAGTCTGTAAACAACGTCACGTGAAATTATGCAGCTACATTGATTGTGAAAACTGGGTGACTGCTTGGACAGCTTGTATTTGTTAGGTGCTTTACTGCTCATTTGCATGCATCTTTTAGCAATTTGATTAAAGCAATTGCAGTATTATGCCTGCATACATAAACATACACACTGTTGGTGCCTTAACTCGTACTTCCAGTCTTGAAAATTTCAACCTCAGGTTTATAAAATTAAGCATGCTAATGGACTCAAGACTGCAAAATAATTGATGGTTTTCCAACATAAAACCTGTTCTGAAGATATGAAATTAACAAGGCTCTGCCTAGTTTAGGTAAAGATTTTTAGGCTTAACTTTGTGTATCCAGACTATTAACCCCATTAACTGTACTGGAATTGCAGCAGGGCATTTCCTGAGGATTGATGGCTGATGGTAGGAGCTGATTGCCCGAAGCAGAGCTCAGAGCTATTTAGCCTGAAGTGTTTCAGTTCTCAAGAAAATCCCTGTGCCTTTTATCATTAATATTTTAAAGAGAAAATGGGGGATAACTGGCTGAGTTTTTAATAGACTGTGGTGTTTCGGTTGGGGTAACTACAGAATGAACGCTCTATATGTTAACTAGCCAGTCCAGTTTGCCTGAATGACCATCAATACTCCATCTCTCACAATAATAGGCTTTAAACATTGGGTAGACTAGATCAGTTTCTGACTAAAATACCTACTTGATGGGTTAGCTTTCTTGCACACAACAGAATACTTATCACATGTGAGAGGTGCTCTGTGATTTTGGAGGAAGAATTCAAATTATACATGCAAAATTGGGAGAGTGGTTAACTTTGAAACGGTAGGTGCATCATGTATAAAATCTGACCCAAACTTTGTCACTTTATGATCCTGTTTTAGGACTGATTAATCCATTCATCATTTTGAATGGTGAGCTTCTCTTCTGAGCTTCAAACTGATGCTTGTTTCAGTTTGAAGAAACTTTGCTTTGGTAGTCCTCTCTCATCCTCCATGTAGTACCACTGACCACACAAACAATGGCTCTTGAGCATCCGTATTAGAGCACTGTCTCTTGGCCGCTTCTTTCTCTTCTTCACAGTTGGTATATGCTAACTTTTTTCTTTCTAACTTCCACGTTTCTTCCAGGGTTATATGCATAAAGGCTGATGAGGTATTGCAGTCTTTGCTCTTGTTTCTATAAACAGTATTGCATTGTTAGATAGTATTGATAACTCACAAATTGATAAAACAGGCACAAAAGGAGACTGCTGAGTGTATGTCCCTGGTGAGTGTGTTACAGGTCATCCTCTCTGCCTCATCTGCAGAGGATACAAGTCTGTTACAGCCCCAGCTAGAGGGGCCTGGCTTTTTCGCTCAAGGTGTAGCAGCTCCTGCTTTTAGCTCTGGATGTCCCTGGCTCAGTCCCAAGATGACAGCTGTCTCAAAAGCACTTGCTGAACATATCTGTGCAGCAATTCTGGAGAGCTCTAAGTGAGGCTGCATGCCTATAAAAGAGGGAATTACTTGTTTTCTGTAAATGCACCCATATATTGTGATCTAGGTAGGATATTTTAATATGCCCATCTCTGTTGTGGTATCTAGGCAATGGTGAGCACAATATTGATTTTTTAAAGAAACAAAAGTTACACACACAGCTTCATTCCCTTTGGTAAGAAAACATGAACTAGGGTGGTCGGACCAAATGCACCCTTTGGGCGATAGATTGACTTCTGTCCAGGTGGATTCTTACAAAGAACGGCTATACTGGTCAGACCAAAGGTCCATCTAGCCCAGTATCTTCCTGTCTTCTGACAGCGGCCAATGCCAGGTGCCCCAAAGGGAATGAACAGATAATCAAGTGATCCACCCTCATCACCCATCCTCATGCAAATCTTACATAAGGTTTGCATGGCCTTATACGTGTAGGATCATAAACTGGAATTATTTTGTGGCACCTGAACTGAACCAGTAGTCTCTACTTTTGGAATAAGACTTAACTGTCTTTAGTCTGGTGTGGAGTTGTCTTCTTTCCCCAGCCCCCTCTTTGATTCTATTGGGGTGAGAACCGTACATAATTTCACCTTTGTGCAATTCATAATTATGAATATTTAATTTGCTTTGTTTTTATTAATTTAGGGCACACTGCTTTACATCTTGCAGCAAAGAACAGCCACCTTGATTGCATCAAGAGGCTTCTCCAGGTAAAGTAAAACGAAACTGATTTTTAGATCACTAACATATGTTCACTAGCTCTCTTGCACCACTGCTAAATGTGGCTCTTTTAGTTCGACCACTTGTTCCACCTGATCATCTGCACCAGAATCTTGCATTCTTGGTGTCCCTCAGCTTTAGGGCCCTTCTTCCCTGGTCTGCGCCCCCTGTCTAAATTGGGGAAGGATAGCATGATATCCTCATTGAGGTCCTTGGGTTTGGAACTTGTTTCTCCCACCCCCAAACCCATTAGCCTAGCAGTCTCCAGGATGGATTCCATGTGAATTGCAAGGTCTACCTAATTTACTGCTCTTTTCCTAAGGTAGCAAGTAAAGAAGTAAAGAGGATTGCAGGCGAGGAAATCAACGTGACTGGCACAGTAGCCCTGCTTGCCTAGGAAGATGGTGGAATGTAAAGCAGCGATAACAGATTTGAGGTGGAGGAAGTGACTGTAGTCATGGCACTTTGCCTCTGCTCGTCTCTTGAACAAATGTTTAGAGAGTGCCATGGGTTGGGGGTTAGTGGGATGGACCTTGCAGGGGGAGAGAGTCAGAGGCATTAAGGGAAGATGGAGGACAGAATAGCAAAGGTAACCTCTGGCTGAGCCAGCAGAGGAGAGAGCGGGGAGTTGAGAATTAAGAGTGGTGTAGACAGGACCTGCAGATGGGAAGTAGTGGGGGCAAGTGAGTGATGTTGAAGGAGACAAGGTGATAGTTGGAAAGAGAGAATTTGGATATTGAGAGATGGGACCCAATCGTTAATGGCAGTTCTAATCGAACCAGTGATAGCATAGACAGTGACATCCAGTTGTCGCTGGTTATACTGCATGCAGTAACGGGTTAATTCAACTACCAATAGTGGATGGATGTGGGTGGGTGAGTATGAAAGTACCCATTCACTCACTCAGCTGCTACAGCAGCTAACTGCTTTGTTGGTTATGTATTATTTATCTCTTTGTAAACAATTAGAAACCAGCGAGAATGCAAGAAATTGGTAGCATTAGTTTGTTCATGCTCTGATCACACTCCTCTATTTCTTTGCGGACTTGCTTTATGTGATGTAAGCTGTTACAAATGTGAGGAAGGCATAAGATCAACACGTGTCTTTGAAGTTGAGTTCAAGAAGACTAGATGTACATCTTAAATTTTAAATGTATTGGCTTCCTTTATTGAAGCTGGTAATGTATTTGCAACTGAGCCCACTTACCCAGCAGTTTTGCTAAAGTTTATAGATAGATAGATGTGCTGTGTTTAAAGGCCTGGAGCTAATATTTTTCATTTTAAAAACCAGTTCTTTTAAAAATACCACTTTAGTCTAATGCATAATATTACTAAAGTTTTATGCGCTGAAAAATGCCATGTTAAAGAACTGTTAAGATTTATTACTTTAACTAGGTATGATGGTAAAAGTATTAAAGGAAAGCCAGGATTTTAAAATTATTCAGTAATGGCTTTTTGAAAAATTCTCATGAAGATAGATTATAATTGTATTTATTATCTTAATAGTCACTTCATTTAATATACCTAAAGATGAAGCATACATTTTCTTTAACAAAGATTGTAAATAATGTAGACAAACTGCATTATAAAATGGGTTTGTTTGGTTTTTTTAAATAAAATTTGGAGGTGGGGATTTTTTGTGAGTACTCTTTACACAAGACAGCCAGATATAGACTGTTGAATGTATAGTTTCCTTTATTCTGCAACTTTTGATCATCTTCATTGGCCAGGAGGGTTACGGGGTCATGTCTTCCTCCCAGGAGTGTTGTCTTCCATAACTCCAGTGTATGTGTTTCAGCAAGTGGGATGCATGCTAAAGTAGTTAGGATTTATTGAGAGGAAAACTATTCCTTCTAATGATTAACCCAGTGTTTATTGGTTTTTATGGCCTGGGACATCTGTGGTAGTTCATAAAGCTGGTTGTCCCAAGAGGTCATCCCTCTGTACTTGCAGCAAACAAATGCTTTGTGTTCTTTTATTTTTCTCTAAGCATTTTCTTTTTCGTTCTACAGTCTAAATGCCCAGCAGACAGCATTGACAACTCTGGGAAAACAGCTTTACATTATGCGGGTAACTTTTCTATTGAAAACTTGTTATCCACTCTCTCATTCTGGCATTTACACAATCCTAGACATTCTCTTTTATGCTAGAGCTTGATAAATGTTATCACATAAATCCAGTAACTCCTTGTGTGATTTTCATGTTATGGCTGGAAAAGTAGTCAGCACCATGGTAAGATACATTAAAGTAGGCTCTGCTTCTGTTTCCTCATAGAACTACATTTTCTTCACTTTTCTTTTAATTTTTTCTTGTTTATAGCTTCTTGACATTGTTTCAGTGTGTCTGCTTTTTTTTTTAAAAGTTACAATGAACTCCCTGCTTAAATCAATGGCATCTCAGTTTTACTGATTGTAGTGACATATGTCCAGATGGCCAGTAAACTTCAGCGTTGCTACACTCCAAACAAGTGAATCAAACGTATTGCTTTTAAAATCATGTACAGTTAACAGGGGTACTCATGAAAGTGCCAAGAAAGGTGCTATAATGTATTAAGGGTCAAGTTGTTCATGGTTTTGGGCAAAAAGACTATCCTCTTCTGCTACTCTGGGCTGTGATTACTAGTTTATTTTAAAATATAATTTGCTTTTCTCAATTCATGCTCTTTGTATTCTGCCCACCCTCCTCCTGCTTGGACAGTAAAAAAAGACAAATCAATTTGATTGGTTAGTTCTCAGACACTAACATAATGCTGCAGTCTTTGGTTTGCAAGCAGGCAGGGAAATGTCTAAATCTGCAAATGCCCTTTCAGTGGATTTTTTTAAAGAGAACCTCTAATATTTTTCAGTGTGAATGTCTGAGTTGAGCTCTTTGATGCTTCCACCATTATACACTGGCAGTGCAGAGACAATAGACTTTAAAAATGGATTTAATTGATTTTTATTCATTTTTTTTTTCAGCTTCATGTGGCTGCCTTCAAGTAGTTCAACTTTTGTGTGAGCACAAATGCCCAATTAATGTCAAAGATTTGGTATGTACTTTATCTCACTGAACACTTTAAAATGATTTTCCATCTTTCAATCTGGCAAACGTCTATTACAGCAGTTTCTAAGCAATACTTTTCCTAATTTCCCTTATTTCCTTTGGGGGGAAGTTGCCTTTACATCTGACCTGCTGGTGCACACCTGAAAGAGAAGTGCTTCACCACCTAATGCAAAAAAGACCAAACTTGCTGCTCATGAAAGTGAGGGATTTGTGCTAGTGGCCAGAAACAGGCATATGGCCTTGATCCAAAGCCCATTTGAATCTGCTGGAGTTTTTCCGTTGACTCAGGTTGGCTGTGGTTGAGGCACATTGTGTGGACAAGTCCTGACCAGCAAGTCTCTTCCTTCTGCTACCTTATTACTTACTATTTGTATTACCGTAGCATCTTGGAGCCCTAATCATGGACCAGGACCCTGTTGTGTTAGGCACCGTACAAACACAAAGGAAAAAGACCGTTCCTCCCCCTCAAAGAGTTTGTAATCTAAGTATAAGACAAGAGACAACAGATGGATACAGACAGGTTGACAGAGGAATACAAGGAAACAGAGACAATATTGGTCAGCATAATAGGCTGTGGTGTCAGCAGGCCAGCAGCCTAAGTGTTGTCAAGCTTTTTATAGGCTTCACAACTGATTAAAAGCTAATTCATTATGCTAATTAACCTGTCACGAGAGAGTTACTGGAAAACAGCTAAAGACTATCCCATCTCTAGTATTGAAGAAAATGGAAAGTCCCTCTTCTTTTATAGAGAAAAGTTGTCAAATGAGTGCCATAGAATCACAGAATATCAGGGTTGGAAGGGACCTCAGGAGGTCATCTAGTCCAACCCCCTGCTCAAAGCAGGACCAATCCCCAATTTTTGCCCCAGATCCCTAAATGGCCCCCTCAAGGATTGAACACACAACCCTGGGTTTAGCAGGCCAATGCTCAAACCACTGAGCTATCCCTCCCCCCTATATGTGCCAGCCCTTCTCTTTTCCCACATTTGTAAGGCAAAGGTGGCAGCTATAGTGAGCCCTTGCAAGTTAAATGTATCTTGAATTTGAGGTGGTGAATCATCTCTTGTATAGCACAGATTATTATTACAGAGGCGTGTTGTAAAGCACACTCTGGACTGCACCTTTGTGCTTGCCCTGCTAACACACAACCCACTCCACATGTAACTTGTATATACTCTGGGGGTGCTGGAACAATTTTTATAATGGGGGTGCTGAGAGCCATTGAACCAAACTCTAAACTCTTTATATAATGGAAATCACTTCAAGCCAGGGGGCACTGCAGCACCCCTAGTTCCAGCACCTCTGTATATACACAGTGACACTGAATACTTGCTCATGTTGTTGAGTTTGGAATAAATGGTTTGCATTATCATGTTGGGGAGACTGATGTTCCCTGTTCCTCCTTATTAGCTGGAGGTAAGGGAAGCTGTTTGTGGTGGTGTGGAGTTTTTTGCTTTCAGTGGAAACATGCTATGTGGACATGAGGGTATGGTTAAAGAGTGCCCCAGGACTTGGCATGTCTTTTCTCTTGAGTGTGTGTGGGGGTGGAAAGAAATATGATGCTTAACCTTCCTGTAAAACAATTTTTTTGTTTATGGACTAGCTAACAAGAGATTGAACAATGTATATCCATCTATATATATTAGGCCCTTTTATTGCCTTGGCTGCCATTACCATAGCATCTGAGCTCCTTTCTATCTTTAACGTGTTAACTTCACAACAGCTCTGTGAGCTAAGGAAGTGCTGTCTTCCCCATTTTATAGAGGGGGAACAGAGACATAAAGACACTAAGTACTTTGCCCTAGGTCAGACAGGACATCCGTGGTGGAGCAGAAAATTGAACCCAGGTCTTCCAGGCTAGCACCCTAACCACTGGACCTCCTCCTTCTCTGAATTTATAGAGACATTGTGGATGGAGTCCACTTTTGCTGGCTGTACTCTGTGTATCCTTTAAGGTTTCAGAGAAGTTAATTTAAAGTATAGTAGCCACCATGAAATGTCCATGGACAAAACAAACACTGAGTTGCATCCAAGCTTTTGAGGTCCTCCTATAAAATTATACCTTGCATGACAAAAGACTGGTGGCATTCCAGAGTTCAGACATAAAAACACTCATGCATGCTGTCTGAACTCAATATCATTTCTCCAGTCAGAGAAACTTCTTCCTTCCCACCTGCCATATCTGGTATTGGGTCTATCACAAAACTCATACTTAGAATTTGTCTCACTTGAAGACTTATCTGGTGTGAAACCTTGTCCTTTTGATTCTATTTACCTAATTCATGTTTAAACTCACCACTTATTGTGGAAATATTTCTTAAGAAATTAAATGATTTATCTAGGACCTTAGAGACCTGCTCTGACCTGCTGTAGAGTTAACCAAAGAGCAAAGGGAGAACGAATAACCAACAGCATTCCTAAAGCTGTGCTGATTGAGATCTCTGTGGATGCTCAGGCAAGGGATTAAATTAAGCCAAATTACATTGCCACTTGTTTCATAACAAACCATGGATTTTTCTTCTTTCGTTTATGAAGGGGAAACTGGATATGCCTTACAATCCATGCTTTGTAGAAGGAAGGGTCATAATTAACGTTTAAATTAACTGAGGGTTGGTTTTTTGGGGGGTGAATGGATTCATTCTTGTTCATAGTTTCTTAAATGTGTTCCTAGGATGGGAATTTACCCCTGTTGTTCGCAGTACAAAATGGCCATGCTGAGATATGTAGACATCTTCTGGATCATGGAGCAGACATCAATTCCAGGGACAAAAATGGAAGGTACAACAAAATAGCTTTGTTGTATTAATGAATTCCATGATATTGACCTTTTGAAATTAAGTTTTTTTTTCTTTTTTCATCATACTTCCCCAGAACTGTCATTAATAGTAAATGTTGACAATTGTATAAGAGGTGGTCACCTGGCTGTGAGAGAAGGCTTGGAGCGTGTGCGGAGAGTTATGGCTAAAGTAAAATTTGAAAGGGTAAATACATAGGGCCAGCTGGCCCCTTTAAAACAGTCTTCACACTTCCAGAGTGGTGTAAAATGGGAGAAAAACACACTTAAATATCCCTCCTACAAGAATCTGGCCAATAACATTCATATACAATCTTTTGAAGGCTGCTTGGTTTTCTCCACTGGATTTTTTCCCATGTCTGACTTGAGTCCACATTTCCAAGTTGGCTCCAGTAACTACAAGACATGTTTCCAGAAGGCTTTCCTGTCTAAAAGGCCATTAAAGTACTGTGATGATCAGATGCTGGAAAACTGCAAGAGAAGACACAACAAAGGACTCCATGATGGAAGTGCTGGAACTGGGGTTATTTAGTTTGCAGAAGAGAAGAGTGAGGGGGGAGTTGATAGCAGCCTTCAATTACCTGAAGGGGGGTTCCAAAGAGGATGGAGCTAGATTGTTCTCAGTGGTGGCAGATGACAGAACAAGGAGCAGAGGTCTCAAGTTGCAGTGGGGGAGGTCTAGGTTGGATATTCGGAAACACTGTTTCACTAGGAGCGTGGTGAAGCGCCAGAATGGGTTACCTAGGGAGGTGGTGGAATCTCCATCCTTAGAGGTTTTTGAGGCCTGACTTGACAAAGCCCTGGCTGGGATGATTTAGTTGGGGTTGGTCCTGCTTTGAGCAGGGGGTTGGACCAGATGACCTCCTGAGGTCTCTTCCAACCCTAATATTCTATGATTCTCTGTAGCTGCACCATTTAGTAATATGTTGAATTTATAGGCTCATGATTTGTCAAAATTGCTTTTTAAAGAAGAGCATCCCAAGAGTATTTCCCCACTTTTTCTTTTTACAATTTTGTTAATGAAATTTACATTTTTTAAAAATGTTTGAACTGTTTTATAAACCAGTATTGAAATTGCCAGAGCAAAATGGATTGCTGAGGAGATCTGGCATTTACACATTGTAATGCACGATAAGATTATTTAGAGCACTTTACAGCATATGGGAAAAATAAGAGTTAGCCCTTACTTTGGACTGATACAGACTAAGTGCATTAGAGCAGTGTTTTGTTCTCAGCTTTTCTAAGAAAAGAAAAAACTAGCCCCTTTGTCCAGTTGCTGAATGGCCTTGTCCTTGTTTTGAATCTACAGTGCTGTCCACTCTGAGAGGTCTCTCTACCTTTCACTTACAGGCTTTCTGTTGACTCTATGGAAACTCTCTTGAAAGTTCATTGTCCACTTGTATGAGAGCATTTCACTCTTCAGTAGACAACACAGTAGTTGTATTCCTGTTCTTTTTAGAAAACAGTAATGGTGAATAGATGGGAGGAAGATGATACTAAATGAGAGAAACTGTTTTTCTTTCTGCCCTCTCCTCCTTGTATGAAGACTAGCTGAACGTATTATATATCTGATTTTGTGGCAATATGTATCACTAATTTATGTAAGCTCTCTTAATATGAAAAAATAAAAATTGGGGTTGTCCAACTTGAATATCCTGTCCAAATTCCAATTGGGCAATTACTCTAAAATCATCTCTGCAATTTCACTTGAATATGATATTCTTCACTTTCCTCCCTTCCACTACTATTTTAACACACTGCAGTGCAATTGCCATCTTTCCACCATGCTTCTGCCCCCAAGTGGTGAGTGAAAGGAGTGCTATAATGTTTTGACAAATATGGAAGGAAACAATTCATTGCCATAAAAAGAACAGGAGTACTTGTGGCACCTTGGACACTAACAAATTTATTTGAGCATAAGCTTTCATGGGCTACAGCCCACTTCATCGGATGCATAGAATGGAACATATAGTAAGAAGATATAGATAGATAGATATAAATACACATACAGAGAACATGAAAAAGTGGAATAAGAGGCTAATTAAGATGAGCTATTATCAGCAGGAGAAAAAAATTTATGCTCAAATAAATTTTAGTCTCTAAGGTGCCACAAGTACTCCTGTTCTTTTTGCAGATACAGACTAACACGGCTGCTACTCTGAAAAAAAATTCATTGCCATGATCGTGTTTGCCATTGTTCTTGTCTGTTCCTTTCAAAGCACAAACTAAAAAACACCAATCTATTAGACCTATTTTCAAGCTGAGGGCAGCGTATTTTTCACAGGAGGGTAAACAAATGCTAGTATGCAGCAAAGTACTTTTGATAAAACTCTTCATCCCTGCAAGTAACTTGGAAGGATTTTAAAAAAATACAGTGTACTCCTGCTGCATGCAATCCACTATTCAAAGCTCTTGACGCTGTTTGTAGGTTGCCTAGCCTTGGAGTTGGGATTGACTGCTAAATTTTTGTGGGATAACAAGATATTTTGGTTTTCTAGAGGAGATTTGAGCTGTCCTCCTTCACTGTGTGTCTTATTTATTCTCACAAGGGGCTTTTCAATTTATTTTGCTTTTTGGCTGAAATGAGTAAATCTCCATGGTTGTATCTGCGTTCACTTAAAAGCAATGAGTGAAATGCAGCTGTATTCAAATAGATGCTCTTGTCCTGCACCATGACTCTCAGGGCTGTAGTTTGATCTTGGCTCTGGCATCTGACAGCCTTTCTAATCAGAAGCTGTGTCTGTGCCAGTTTCCTTTTGAAAACTGGACAGCCTGCTGATAAAAGCTGCCCATCAGGTACCTCCTCTTGGAAGTGCAGTGATGAGACTCAAGATGGAGCCAGGATCAGAATGCCAAATTCCTCAAAAAGGCCCTGGGGTAGGGTGGGGGCTGGGGTGGGAGCAGGTGTGTGGGGAGAAATGAGGAGAGAAATTGTGCATGTTGATTTAAAAAAACAAATCTTGGATTTTATGGATGTTTGTCCATGACTCAGGATGTTTTTCCCAAAAAAGTTATGTGACAGAGCTACCGCCCTAAGAGTAGAATCGTTACACTTGGGCTCTGTGTGTTTTCTCTAGAACTGCTTTGATGCTGGCTTGTGAAGCTGGCGGCCTTAACATTGTGGAAGCCTTGATCAGAAAGGGTGCTGACTTCAGCCTTGTAGATGCCCTTGGACACGATGCCCTACATTACTCCAAGCTCTCTGAGAATGCCGGGATTCAGAGCCTCCTCCTGTCGAAGATGTCTCCGGATGCCGGTATGTGAGAGGAAATAATGTCAGTTTGAACTGACCCAGATCAGTTTTCAACAAGAAGTGAATTTACTTTTTGCACTATCTTGAAATGAGCTAGTTCTTGCAGGTAATTAGCATGCTTTTTAACTTAGCACTGCACCCAGTTTGCGAGGTGCTTCCTAAAACACAGAAGTGATCCCTGCTCCAAAAAACTTGCCCGATAGTATTCCAGGGGGCTAGTGGAGCAATAGGGAGCAGCTATGAGGAAGAGGAACAGAGGGAAATTACTGCAGTAACATAGCAAGGGCTAGCACACAGCATGGAGTTGGGCTTTTTATTCTGTGAAGGGAATAAATTAAAGTTCTTAGCTGGCTAATTTTGTATACGCTTCCCAGTGATGGATGTCATGGAGAGGCTCTAATGTAGAGAGGGGAGTGGCTTTGTGGACTCTTTCAAGAAGGGTATTCCAAGTATGTAGGCAGCATGAAAGAAATGCAGGAGACTTGTTGGAGAAGAAGCAGACAAATGGGATATCCAGGCTGGCATTGCAGGCAGTCAGGGTGGGGTGGGGCCATGCAAAGACATTATTGCTTTTTTTCTTAATGGTATTTAACATAAAACACTTTTCCCCCTCCCTGCTCTACAGATACGAAGTCACCAACAAAGCCAAAGCAGGTATTTGTCTCTCTCATGTTACTTGAAAATATTCAGACTATACAGGTCTGTGAAAATGATAAATGGCATATGCTTAAAAGCACCAATAAATGTCACTCTGAGATTTACCTGTAATTATAATGTTCTATAGTATGAATGTTTGAGTTGCTCATAGTAGAAGCATGTTGCAGAAATATATTGCTTTAATAGCTTTTTTTTTTTTAAACCTTGCCTTTTACAAGATTCAGTAACCAATCAGCTTTGGGGAGGCAGGGAAAGGGTGCTGGGGGGAAGGGTGTGGTTCTGTGGTTAGGGAGAGGAAGCACAAACTCTTGTGGAAAAACTCAAGAGTTTAGGCCCCAAGACTGGACTTTCTCACACCTTGATTATGGAGACAGACAAAGGCAAAGCTTTTCAACAGGAAACAGATATTCCAGGGTTACAAGGGGTATTGCTGGGATGCCCTTTGCTGGAGAGCCCAGTGGTGAAAATCCCACCAGGTTGAAGCAATAAAAATGCCCTACTAGCACTTATTAGGAGCATAATATTTTGGAGGGTGCACACCCCATTAAAGTGAGAAGCGATGGAGTGACTGATTCAGGCGCTCTCCTTCCAGAAGAAATAGTTCTTTCATGCTATCCAAACACAAGAGTGGTTGACGAAGAAGAAAAATAATGGCCATTCATGGTCAGCTAATTAAGCTGTGAACGAATGATGTATTTGAGATTACTAGTAAATGCTAAACCTTTCATCAGCTTGTGCTTTTTCACTAAATCTTTGTTTTTGCTGAAGCATGAATTGCAAGGGGGGTGGGGGCCATCCTTGTCTTCAAGCATGCCTAGTATCTTGCCTACTATAGCAATGTAGTTATTGTGGAGAAGCTTGAATGAGACAAGGAACAAATTGCTCAAGTTATGTGGGGTTTTTAATAAAACTGCTTACTCAGACTTTACTAACCAAATTAACAAACCTCCATTCTCTGGCCTGTGAAACTTTCAGCATGACCAAGTCTCTAAATTAAGTTCAGAAAGAAGTGGAACTCCAAAAAAACGCAAAGCCCCACCTCCTCCTATCAGTCCTATCCAGGTAAAGAAAAAGTCCAAGTTTTGAACATTTTGATATTTGTAGTGGGATGGGAAAGATCCAGAGCACAATGTGAATGATGCTGGCAAAATCTGCTGTTATTTTATATGTCTGTCTCATGTGTTATGAGTAGATATTTTTTTTTTTTCTGAGGTTAGGCTGACATCTTGAAAACCCATATTGGTTACAGTTATTAAGAAAGCTGCTAGAAATGTGGCATGGTCTAAAAGCTGCACATAACGGTGGTCTCTTTTGATGAATGGCTTAAAATGCACTTCCACATACAGATAGCTGTAGAAATCCAATAAGGGGAGAGAGCAGGAAAGATCTATAATATAGGATTAAATTACAGCTTAACAAATAGGTTATTAAACTGAAACATTGCTCATGTCTGGAAATAATGCATGTGTGCTGCTAGCTAAGAACAGCATTGAGTAATTAGGTTTGCTCTTTGGTGCTAACGCAGGATTATTGCATATGTTAACCCAGGCAGTAGAACTCCCTAATGTATATACACACACACGCACTTCTTTTTCAGTTTAGTGATTTGTCCTCTCCACGTTCAGCAACCTCAACTCCAATTGCTGGAAAAGGACAGGTGTTCTTCACTGAGCAAGTATGCAAGGTATATTTACTCTTGCTGTTCTGTCATTTTAATAAACTTTGGCTGTATTTAAGGGGATAAAAATATAGAACTTGGATAATCCACATCAGTGACTGGGAGATCCACTGTGAATGGTTGAATTTTGATAAATAAATGGTTTATGATGTGTGTAAAATCAAAGGGCATATATTTTGTAAACTTATTTTGATATTTTCTTTCAGTAAATGTGGTGGTAATTCATAATAAATGAGTAAATGTTTTGCATCTTAACACACAGTAGCAAGTTATTTAGTGCTAACAAAGTGCCTGGCACTGTTCATTACATACAATAAAGACAGTCCTCGTTCAAAAGATTTCATTGGGATGAGTAGCCACTTGCTACTGTGTGATTTCAGCCTATGTTATCGAAGTCTGTAGTCCTTTGATGTTTTAAATATATCATACGCACTACATTGCATAATTTAGCGCACAGGCAAAGACTTTCAAAACTGCCTGCGGGAATATGGATGCCCAGATCACATTAATTTTAATGGGAATTGGGAGGCCAAATCTCTTAGGTGAATTTAAAAATCTGGCCCCTAACTTTTAAGGAATGTTGTTTGGAACAAGACATCAGCCCCAGAGCATCCATTCTGCAGGGCTTGACCTCATTCCATACTCATTTCTGTGAAGTCTAGAACTTCTTGAAGTGAAATGGTTGTCTCCTTGTGTCTCACAGGAAGAGATCAGCTCCATTCAGCGAGATAACAAGGATAGATTGAGTGATAGCACTACAGGTAAGGTGAATAATAAAGCCTTCTTTAATTCTCAAAGCTTATTCTTTTTATCAACTGTCTTTTAGAACCATTTAAATGTAGGAATAATGGTAATGATATTAGAGAATGGTTTCAGCATTGTAACTCTTTAGAAAAACTGACGTGCCAGTGATTAAACCATTTTTAGAAATCTAGCTAGAAATAATTCCTTCATTTGGCATATTAATGGTGTCCTTCTGGGACACGTGGCATTGGCCTCTGTCAGAAGGCAGGATACTGGGCTAGATTGACCTTTTGGTCTGACCCAGTATGGCCGTTCTTATGAAAAAAAAAAAAGTTCACACCATCTCAAAGTCATAATGATTTTATGTGAAAGGATAGCAAAAGCAGGAAATACGTCATCACTTCAGTTGTTTTAAATGGTTTTAAACCATTTTTTTTAAAGGTGCTGATAGCTTACTGGATATAAGTTCTGAAACTGACCAGCAAGATCTGCTTGTATTGTTGCAAGCAAAAATTGCTTCTCTAACACTACACAATAAGGAGTTACAAGACAAATTACAGGTATGTATTACGTTTATGCACCTAATTCAAAGGAAAGGGGATCTTTCAGTTCTTGAGTAGCGGAATAAAGAACTGCTTTGTTTTGTAGTGATGTGCTGTGAAGATAAATTAAAAGACAGTTTGTAGGTAGTAAGAGTTTCAAGAAATCAAGAGGAAACTTTGACTTCGAGTATTAAATCGTTTGCAATTCTCATTTTTCCCATAAATTAGTTGATAGCCTTTTTTTTTTTTAAAGATGGAGTTAATTATTTCAGAACTCTGGCTAATGACTGAGGGTTTTCAGCATTTTAACTCTCATAGCTTTTGATCCTTTTTGTGCTTCAGAAATCATCCCAGGTATTTAGATGCACTTAGCAGCCAGTATCTTCCTTTGCGTGCTAAGCTTTGCTGAAAATCTAGCCCACAATGTTTTCATTGTTCATCTCTGTAGGGCACAGTAAGAGTTCCTTACTTAATCTACTCAGTAACATATATTGTTTTATAAACGCTAATGATTTTTATGCAGGAAAAAGCACCCAGAGAAACAGAAATGGATTCCACCTTAGATTCCTATCATTCCACCCAAACAGAGTTTGATCAGTCAGTGGATAGACAAAGTCAAACTTCAGCTCAGGAGCTAAAATCATCCTCATTAAATGCAACACAAACTCAAGAGAAGTCAACAAGCAACAATGAGGTAAAAATTAAGCGTCTACAAGAAGATTTAAAGGACTTGCAGAGGAAATTAGATAATTCCGAAGCAAAAAGAAAGTACTTAGAGACCCAACTTCAGTCTAGAATCCCAGAAACAATTAATTTAAACAGTGCAGATATTTCTGAAAATAGCTCTGATCTTAGCCAGAAACTTAAAGAAACCCAATGCCGGTATGAGGAAGCTATGAAAGAGGTCTTGAATGTACAAACGCAGATGAAATTGGGCCTTGTTGCTTCTGAAAACAAAGATACTTACTTGGATGTCCATGAACTGAGGGTTACATGTGAGGAAACTGAAGTGCTAAAGCAAGAACTCAGGAAAGCATTAGAGGAAAGTGAAAGGCATAAAGAGAAAGTGAGAGAGCTACAGGAAAAACTTGAAGAAAGAGAGCAGAACGTTGCTAGCAAAATGTCTATAGAAGAATGTGAGGAAATAAAAAATTCTTATTGTTCAATAATTGAGAACATTAACCAAGAGAAAGCTTTGTTGATCGAGAGATACAAAGAAGGGCAAGAAGAAATCAAAAGGCTACAAGACAAGTTAAATCAGATGCAGTTGGAATCCAGTGATGAAGCTCGGGAGATAAAAGAAGCAAGGGATAGAATGATAGATAACCTACACAGACAAGTTAGTGAGCTGTCTCAGTTGTACAAAGAAGCACAAACAGAGCTTGAAGATTACAGGAAGAGGAAAGCATTAGAGGATGTAGCTTTGGAATACATTCCTAGAGATGAGCATGAGAAACTGATGTGGGTAACAAATTCATTGAAAGATAAAGCTGAAGATGCATTATCTGACATGAAGTCCCAGTACACACAGGTATTAAATGAAGCAGCTCAGCTCAAGCAACTAATAGATACTCAGAAACAAAACTCTGTACCAGTTGCTGAGCATCTTGAGGTGGTAACTGCTCTCAGGTGTACGGCAAAGGAAATGGAAGAAGAAATAAATGAGTTTAAGGAAGAGCTTATTAACAAGGAAACTGAGGTAAGAAATCTGCAGAAGGAATTGTTGGAAGAAAAAGCTGCAATTAAGGAAGCAATGGTGCCCAGAGCTTCATATGAAAAACTCCAGTCATCGTTAGAAGGTGAAGTTAATATTTTGTCATCCAAACTAAAGGATTTAATGAAAGAGAAAGAGAATGTGTCCGTAGATGCTGCACAATTGAGAAATGAAGTCTTGCAATTAAAAGGGGAAAAAGAAGGTATTCAAACTCTCCTTGAGGGCAAGGAGCAGGAAATAAATGGACTTTACCGTAAGTACCATCAAGCTCAAGAAGATCTTCTTGACATGAAAAGATATGCAGAAAGCTCGTCAAAGCTAGAAGAAGATAAAGATAAAAAGGTTAGTGATTCATTAAAGAGATTGGGTTTCCTGGATGTTTAGACCTTATAAAGCAACTTGAGTAACGCATGCAGTTCACAGCTCAATATTAAACAAAGTGTCACGGAGTATAACTTTTGAATACACCTTTCTGCCTTGTAATCTAAGGTCCCAGAATCCCATCTTTAATACTGATAAAAGCTTGTTTGGCTAAATGCATATTTGACCCTGCGGAGATCCCCACAAGGAGAGCTGCATGATCTGTCACTGTCAGGTGAAGTCATATGGGGCCCAGGTGCCCAAGTGCTTGCACTCCTGTTTTGAAATGATGGAAGTGGGAGTTAGAACAGGGAGAGATCCTCAGGGAGAGAAGTTTTGCAAACCTAAATAAAGATGCACAAGTGACCAAAGATCCTACAGTTCTTATTTTACCCAGATCATTTCACCCATCCCTACTCGTCTTTTTCCATAATTGGGATATCTGAGAGCACAGAGTTCTTATAATAGAAAATGGGCCACAGATGTGGTAGCTGGCTGTGTAACATTTTGCTGGCTCTGTATACTTGGCCCAAGCGAGCTGCATTTCTGTCTTCAGACATAGATGTATTCAGAGGCTGTGCCCATAGAGTCAGTAAACGCAATATCTCAGTGGTATAAATATTGCTTCACGTAAGTTGTTAAAGCAATGAGTTTCCATTTGGAAATGTGAGAATTCTGTACAAAAGCAAATTTGCTAACAGAAACTGAATGCTTAAAATGGTGGAGGGATGGTGGAGGGAAATTTGGCAGTGAGCCAAGAGGCTTTGGTGGGGAGGGAGCTGGAATGGTGGGGGAGGTGTAGGCAGAAAGAGGAGTAGCATGCCAGAGATTTGGGGGGAAGGAAATAGAGGTAGAAAGGTAAGTAGGAGAGAAACAATTTCTGGGAGAGGCAGATGGAGAGAGCAGCCAGCTGGGAGGACATACATCTGCATGCAGACCTCCCAGTACTGGTGAGGAGCTAGAACTGCCTACTGGCTTGCAGAGTAAGAAGGAGGCACTGCAGAGCTGGCTGAGAAAGAGCTACATCCCTTTGTGTAGACAAAGGGTTGCAGCATGGTGGGAGCACTATAACCTTTTGTTTACCTAGTAGCCGCCTTGTGCCTCAGATCAAGGTAGGGATGCTTTTTCAGAATTCAAAAAAAAGGCACAAATGTTCTCTAAATAAAGCACAGCAAAACCGTATTTCTTGCATCATTTCACATGTACTTTTTTTCCTTGATAGATCAATGAGATGTCCAAGGAAGTTAGCAAGTTAAAAGAAGCATTGAACAGTCTTTCTCAGCTTTCCTACTCAACCAGTGCACCCAAAAGACAAAGCCAACAGCTGGAGGCATTACAGCAACAAGTGAAACAGTTACAAAATCAACTGGCTGTAAGTGTCGGTTTCTTAACTGATAAACTCCAGCTGCTCTGATTGCTAATAGGATGTGAAGTCTTCCTTACAGTGCCCAGTTAAAGTGAAGCACAACTACTGAGTATGAGAAATGGATGCTTAATGCAATAAAGTGATCCCTTTTAATATATGCTATAACTGATAGTAGTGAATCCTCATTATTGTCACAGCAATGCACTCTTTCGACAATAGTACAAAACTGAGTTACTGTATATCCCCAGAGATCTCTCACTTAGATCAGTCAACTTCACTCCATTTTCTGCTCTGGAGATACGGGAAATAGTGCAGCAGTTCCCAATAATTGAAATGATAACTGCATTATACAGGATGCAGTTGCTTAAGCTACTGTGTTGAGGTTAAGCATTAATTGGCATTAAATGGGTTGATAAAATAATTATGGCACCTCCTAAGCAGATGTCATCACATCTCAATACATTTGTTCATTTTGCTGTGTCACAACTAAACTAAACTGTAGCAGAAATGAGAGTTTAGAAAGCCACAGCTTTAAATGGCTATCCAAACCTCTGAGACACTGGGCTGTTAGAGCAATGTTTAATAGTTGATCCAACATGTTATAACTGCAATAAAATGTGGTGTACTTGTGTGGCACTGGTGCCATGATTCATAAAGTACAGAGCCAGTTGGCAGTGGGTTTTTGTGTTGCTCAGAAAGGTGCAGATTTAGTCATCAGTTAAGATCTTTTTGAAAAATAATTAAAAGCTAAAATAAGCCTGATATTTTTGGAAGAAATCTTGTGACAAGTTTCTATCCAAAGAGGCCCATATATTTTTTTAAGAAGATGATAATTTTTCTCAGAATTGTGAACTGCTTTAAATGGTTTTAAAATTGGACCTTCAATGGGGTTTCCCATTTACAAGTAAAGGGCCCACTCCAGCAGAACATGAAGACTTCCAAGCTGCACAGAGCCGAAAAGCATTTTTTAAACCACAAAAAGCTCTTCCTGTGCGTTACGGAGCTGTTCTGGCAGTGCTTAAAGTGGGTGTGTTGGGAGGCCTGCCAGGAGTCGCAGACCCGGCCCCCCCCCCCCCCCCAAAAAAAAAAAAAAAAAAAGTTAAGACTCGACCCTGGTTGCTGAGGAGTATACTTCAGGCATTGTCTTACCAAAGCTGCTGCTCCTAGATTATGAAATACACCTCCCCGCCCCACCCTGCCCCCAAACACAGATCTTTTTTTCAGATCTCTTTAAGCACCAAGTTCTGGGAAGGAAAGCTCTTGTATTTGAGTTCCCAACCTGCTGAGCTACACCGCTTTCCTGGTGCCTGTTGTTCCTTCTCCCCAGTCAGGCAGCAGGAGTTAATGTGGTGCTGAGCTAGAATTAGTCTCTTTCAGGAATACTAGTGGGAGCAATAGACGTAGTAAATCATTTAAACAATAAAACATTTAGGCCAGGTCTACACTAAAACGTTAGGTCAACCCGGCTACATCACGCAGGGATGTGAAAAATCCACACTCCTGAGTGACGTAGTTAAGCCAACCTACTCCCAGTGTAGATAGCGCTTGGTTGACATATGAATTCTTCTGTGAGTAGTGTCACGATATGGTGAGATGGATCTCTGCATGTATTATTGCTTGCTATGATGCAGCTGGTGCTTTGCCTCTTCAGAGGATTTTAGCGCACACTATCAGATTACAAATAACTTCCACAGCATTATTCAAAAACATTTCCAGTGTCAGAGAGCTGCTACATGGGCTTCAGTGCATACCTTTTCTAAACGCTATGCCTTGGTCTGCACTGTCAGGTCTGATGCGGCACTTGATTCTGCTGTACTGTCTTCAGTCTTAGACTTGATTCCGAAGGTCCCCTCTCCCTGTGAGGATACTTCTTGGGTGTCATCTGAAAGAGGCTACCTACCCTCTTTCCCCTCTGCTTCAGACTGTTCTTGTTGGACATTCGCATTGAGAAGGAACTGGGGGTGGTTTGCCTGCCCAGCTCTGTGTGACCTGGGAGCACGATACGAGGTAGCACAGAGCACATCCACAGGCCAAATGGACACTGCTAACAGAAAATCTCCCATCAAGGGCTCAAAAGGCTCATGCACACCTGAAGTGGAGCACCCATAGGGACACATCTCAAAGAACCACAGTTACTGCACAAGCTGAGTTGCCTTTTCTTCTGTTGACCTAAATACTGCCTCTTGGGGAGGTGGATTAACTACAGCAATGGGAGAACCCCTCCCACCGCTGTAGTTAGCATCTACGCTGAAGCACTACAGTGGTGGTGTAGCAGTTTAAGTGTAGACATAGCCCTACTTAAAAATGAAGGCTTATGGCCATCTCGTAGCCTGCTGCCAGAGTTCTGTAGGAGTGTCTCATCTCCAGCTGCTTCCTTTCCTCCACTGCCTAACCACGAGAGCTGGGCCAGAAATGGTTTTCCCTTCCTGTGAAAAGTTTTGAGATTACAAGTTCCACATTGGGATGAACCTGAGACCTTTAAAAGTGGTGTTTTTATGAGCGTGAATGAGTGAGAGGCCAACACACCCTCCTACCCAAGAATAGCCAATAGCCTGGTGGTCAGGAAGCTTGCCTGGGATGTGGAAGTCCCTGGTCTGATTGGGGCAGAGCATGGACTTGCCCTGACCCCAGGCTACTGGCTATTGTGGCGTTGGTGTCTCCTCTCTCTCACCCCACTGATAAGTTTAGGAAAGGGGTGGTATAATGTTAGGGTTGTATGGCCCACTTCTCTCAACCTAGTTTCTAAAACAGAACTTCAGGTTTACTTGGGAGATGGTTCTTGGGCCACAGCATTCTGTGACCACAGAAGAGGGGCTTGTCTTTGGCTGAATATGTAGTAATTTGCTAGAGCTCCATAGGACAGGACCCTTATGAACCTCATCTGCACTAAGAAATCTACTCATTGCTGACAAAGGGGTGTGGCAGTGGGTGCAGTTGAACTGTTGCTGAAAACTGTTTAACTGCAAGTGGTTTAGCTTCCTTGCAGAAAAACCAGCTACAGTTTCAGAGACTGTGGCTGACTGTGGTTTGATCCTGTCTGTCTGCAGCTAAACCATTTTGAGCACCAATAACAGCTGTACTATATACTTTCCTGGTGTAGATAAAGCTATAGTCTCTTAGTGGGCCATACACTTCAAAGGGACCTATTTTGGCTGGCCCAATTGTAAAATACGGCTTGGTGTAATGCATGCATGCAGATGAGCAATATAGTTTTCTTATGTAAGTAAAGATACCATTTTATCATAGCTGTCGAGATGCATGTGCTCTAAAACAAAATGTGGTGGGTTTTTTAAGTGAATTTGCATGCACATTCCTTGACTTGGCATCTTAATATTTTTTAGGAGACAAAGAAACAGCACCAGGAGATTGTATCAGTGTACAGGATGCATCTTCTCTATGCTGTGCAGGTATGATTGCATATTTCTCAGTTATGTGAGGTATGTTGTGTTTTAATGTAAGAGGTCCCTTCTGCAAATCTATAGTGAAAATAGCTTCTTATCTTTTGGTTACCCTAGACAAAAAGTCTGACTATTTAACAGAAATTTAAAGCAACATCCTCTTAAAAAAGATTGGGAGTTGGGGGGTTAATATACTTTTAAAACTACTTATTTATATAAAATTATGAAAGAGTAAAAAGGTGCTAGAATTAAACGTACTTTTTCCTCTTTCTGTCTAGGGTCAAATGGATGAAGATGTCCAGAAAGTGCTTAAACAGATTTTAACAATATGCAAAAGCCAGTCACAAAAAAAGTGAAACAAACTGTTTGTATTGATTCCTGTCATGCTGCCATGGTGTTTAGCTAGGCTCACCTTAACACCAGATTTAAAATTGGCAACCTGCTGCTTTTTTTTTTTTTAGTGAACTGGATTTGTCTCTGCCAGTCTTCCTGTTCATTCTGTGTACTATGACCTAACACATCTGCACATCATCTTCCTTCCCACAAAGTTTTCAGAGTACTGTTTTCATATCCAAAATGCAAGTATTTTTCAGAGCTGTTGTTACTTTGGCCACCCCAGATGTAAAGTGTGGTCCGCAGTGTTGTGTTGTGCTTCACAGCTTCCTTCTTCAATATGGAGATGCTTTCAGGGTGGGCTACAGGTCCCAGCATGCAACACTCCATCTTGACACAAATAGTCACACCTCCTGGGTAAAGGTGAAGTTCTCCATTCTGAGTCCTGGTCCTGGATATTGAAAAGGAGGTAGGCTGTTCTAGTCTGCTCAGTGTTTTTGCCCTTGCATCCTCCCAGATGTGGCCTTTGGTTGGGCATTGTTCATTCACCCATGTAGTAATGAACAAAAGCAGATATTTGTGTGGAATTTTGCTTAGTAAGCCAGAACATCAAGCAACTAAACTTACCTGTAATTTGTTTTATGTTTAACAAGATTAACGTGGATTATGAGTTACCATGTCTGCTGTACACTGAGTATATAAAATCCATGCCGTACATCTTTATACTTAATTGCATTGTCTCAATATTGGACACAATAGTTTATAACATAAACAAAACTAATTTAGAATGTAAAACCATAAATCAGATGAACCTCAAAAGTTCTTTACAAAATAACCCTTTTCAGTAGGTCAAACTCTCTATGCAAATATTCACACTGCTGTTGGCCATGGAGCTCAGGAAAAAATAACACATATACTTCAAGGGAAACAAGGGATTCTAGTGAATGCAGGATGTTTACAGTGAGACTCAATGCCTCACAATTCTTCACCTCACTTTTGTAAAGATCTGCTCTTCAATATATTTTTATTGGCCCTCCAATGAAATTTTTTTGTAACTAAACCATTTTGCTACATGATGTTTGCATTAAACTATATTAACAAATATTTTAGGTAACCATGTTTAAGGCTCTCTTTTTACCCAAAGTATTCAGCTAGACTAGACTAAAGCATAGTTAAGTATTCTCAGCTCGGAAAAACTGTGTAAAGTCATAGATCTGTCAGCATATCCAAGAGCATTGAAGTGTAAATGACCATTCATCCTGCTCTTTCATTAAATGCAGGAGAACATGAGACATTTGTGGTGTCATCTAACAATTTCTACAAGTTTCTTGGGCAGGAGGGGGCATCACTGAAGCCTTTGTCTGTTTTTAAGAATTAAAAGTAGAATTGGAAATGCTTCATGTGGTAAAATGACAGCGAATAGTAGAGAACTAAGGAAGAATATTTCTAAGAACACAGTGCATTTAAGGGTTAAAACCATTCTAGCTTGCAGTTTCAGTTATGGCATTGGTTTTATTCCTGTTGATGGAGATATTTCCAGAGCTACATAATCTATGAACTTTATAGACTCCTAATTTGACAGAATCTATAGTGCCTCAGGCTTACTTGGACACACAGTGCACTTACATCTGATAATTCCTAACAAGGACAAAGCTCAAAAGGATTACAAACTTTTTGCATCATTTAGACCTTTCTGTTACTTTTCTTAGGTTGTTTAACTAATGATTGTTAATTTTGGACAGTATTTTCGTTAGACAATTTGGAAAATACTCCAAAGAAATGTGAAAGGACGACTTTTCTGTATTGCAGCAATTGCATGCTTGAAATTTTTAAGTAAAGTTTAAAACTTGATGAACCATTTTGTAGTTTGCTGTTCAGATTTAGTCTTCTACCTTGTTTTGTTATGCATATTTATTACAATTATCTTTGTGAAATATTGAAAAGTATACACTATAGCATAGCATTTGTTCTTGTATGTAATTTACAAAATGTTTCCTTATGCAGCAAATAAACTATTTCCATTTTTTCATCTTTGCTCTTTTTGTGCATTCAGCTAGAGGTTGTTTGTACTAGGGGAGATAATGCTATAGTACATATTTCAGTTATATTAAACAATATAATATTATGGTTGTGTAGCTGTCAAATGTGCAGGGCCAGCTCTAGGCACCAGCTTCCCAAGCAGGTACTTGGGGCGGCATTTAGAATGGGGCGGCAGTCCGTGTCCCACGGCGACAATTCGGTGGCAGGTCCGCTGCTTTTCCTGCCGCGGCAGCTTTCAGCGGCAGCAATTCGGCAGCGACTGCTTGGGGCGGCCAAATTGGTAGAGCCGCCCCTGCAAATATGTAAGTAATTAAGCTTCTACTAGCTGATTAATAAGGTTAAAGCTGTTTCTCAAATGGACATCCCCCTAGAAAAATGATTTGAAGAAAACAATGTAAGCCTATTAGTCAAGACACATTTATTTTAACATATCAGAATGCAGCCATCCAGTGCTGACCATATGCAATCAGTATAACTACTGTAACCCAATGTAACAAACTAATAGCATCCCAGATTCCTCAACACTAAAGCGCTCCCATTGCCCACTCATCACAGTATGCGTGCGCACACACACAGCCTGGTGATCTGTCCCCAACTACATCTGTCCTCTTCAACATGGGCCACTCCCTCAGTGAAATTCACTTTCAAGACCCACTCTTGAATCACTGGTATCATTGAAGATGTAACTGAAGAAGACTAGTTCTAAATTGTGGCTCTACCCTGAAGAGTGAATATGTAGAAATGTCACCTACACAGGTTGCATTTGGCCAACAAGCTGCAGGTTGGCCTCCCAGGGACTACTAGTGCACTTGAAAATAGGGAAACCTTTGAGAAATCCTATAAAGTACTCCAGAATTGGATTTCATCCAAAACGAGAGTTGGCTAATTACATGTTGTGACATATTTCTCTTTGATTACAGCTCGCTCATCATACTTGTGAGTCCAAGCTTATTTGCTATGTGGTATTCACAAAAAATAAAACTAAATCATTTGTCCTTCTTCCTTCAGTTCCTTGCACTTTTGTAGTCTGCTTGAATCATTCATATTCCCTTTGGAAATAAGTAACATGATGCTGCTGTAATCTTATAAATGTGTAGCAATTAATCTTTATGTCTAAGCAAATGATTATACTGGGACTGATTGCAAAATAAATACTCGATACAGAAGAAGACAATCTACATTAGTATTTGTGAGTTTTAGACTACCTCAGTTGCTCAACCAGTGGTACCTTAAAGTGAAGTTCTGCTCCACAGTGACTAAAAATGGCACCAGTTTACTCAACAGATTAAAAATCTATATCTTTTCACTTCCGTGGATGAAAAGAAGTTTTTACTCCCATTAACCCTGTGGCATAACAGGAATGGATGAGGTACCTGGATTCTATTCTTGCTAACGCATCAACAGAATTAATAATTTTGTCTTCCATTACGCTTCAGCAATCCCACATTGGGGGCAGGGAGTTACACAAGTGCAGCTAAGGGTGGCATTTATACTGCAGATTTTTTACTGTTGGAAGGGGTGCACAAGCCAACCCGGAAGAACCCTGTTTAACTTTCAGATCCCAGGGTGAGTCTGTAAAGTGGGTAGTGTGAAAAGCACCTTTTTTTGTTAATTGAGTAAAACTGTTTGTTTTCCCTCCAGACTGAGGCAGTAGAACCACATTTTTACCATGCTATTTGCTCATCCCAGCGCAGGACTTTGAGACCTTCGCAGGGATAAATTGACTCTTCATTTATGATCAGTTTAATAATCCCTTTAGCTCTGTATTACATAGTAATAGTTTGCAGCAGAGATGAATTCAAAGTAGGGTTTTCAAGGGATTAAAAAGACTAATTGCACAATTAATCGCACTGTTAAACAATAATAGAATACCATTTATTTAAATATTTTTGGATGTTTTCTACATTTGCAAATACATTGATTTCAATTACAACACACAATACAAAGTGTACAGTGCTCGTTTTATATTTATTTTTATTACAAATATTTACACTGTAAAAACAAAATAAATAGTATTTTTCAATTCACCTAATACAAGTACTGTAATGCAATGTCTTTATCATGAAAGTTGAACTTACAAATGTAGAATTATGTGCAAAAAAAAAAAAGCATTCAAAAATAAAACCATGTAAAACTTTAGAGCCTACAAGTCCACTCAGTCCTCCTTCTTTTTTAGCCAATTGTTCAGACAAACAAGTTTGTTTACATTTGCAGGAGATAAAGCTGTCCACTTCCTGTTTACGTCACCAGGTGTTCATATGGCACTGTTATAGCTGGCGTCGCCAGTTATTTATGTGCCAGATGCGCTAAACATTCATATGTCCCTTCATGCTTCAACCACCATTCCAGAGGACGTGTGTCCATGCTAATGACAGGTTCTGCTCGATAACTATCCAAAGCAGTGTGGCTGGAAGCATGTTAATTTTCATCATCTGAGTCAGATACCACCAGCAAAAGGTTGATTTTCTTTTTTGGTAGTTCAGGTTCTGTAGTTTCCACATCAGAGTTCTTTTGTTCTTTTAAGACTTCTGAAAGCATGCTCCACACCTGCTCTCTCTCAGATTTTGGAGGGCACTTCAAATTCTTAAACCTTGGGTCGAGTGCTGTAGCTATCTTTAGAAATCTCACATTGGTACCTTCTTTGCGTTTTGTGAAATCTGCAGTGAAAGCGTTCTTAAAACGAACAACATGTTTTGGGTCAACAGCCGAGACTGCTATAACACTAAATATATGTCAGAATATGGGTAAAATAGAGCAGGAGACATACAATTCTCCCGCAACAAGTTTCAGTCACAAATTTAGTTAATGAGCGCCATCAGCATGGAAGTATGTCCTCTGGTATGGTGGCCAAAGCATGAAGGAGCATACAAATGTTTACCATATCTGGCACGTACATAAATACCTTGCAATGCCGGTTACGAAAGTTCCATGTGAACGTCTGTTCTCACTTTCAGGTGACATTGTAAATAAGATATCTCCTGTAAATGTAAACAAACTTGTTTGTCTTACCTGAACAAGTAGTAGAACTGAGTGGACTTGTAGGCTCTAAAGTTTTACATTGTTTTGTTTTTGAGTGCAGTTATGTAACAAAAAAAATCTACGTTTGTAAGTTGCACTTTCACGATAAAGAGATTGCACTACAGTACTTGTATGAGGTGAATTGAAAAATACTATTTTTACAGTGCAAATATTTGTAATAAAAAATAATATAAAGTGAGCACTGTACACTTTGTATTCTGTGTTGTAAGTGAAATCAATATATTTGCAAATTTAGAAAAACATCCAAAAAATTAAATAATTTCCATTGGTATTCTATTGTTTAACGGTGCAATTAAAATTTGCCGTAAGCCCCATGTATAGCGTATACCTTCCATACTCTCCTGTGTGGCATTTCGCCTTGGCAGCATGGTTCTTGAAGGAGCTCTGCTGGCCCTAGCAGCTTCCCAGCCCATAGCTGGGCTGTAACGGGAATTCAGTGGAACTTGATGGTGACTGGAGCACCACTGAGCTCCCAGGGCTGCCTGGGTGAGAGATTTACTTGGGTGTGAGAACAGTAGGAAATGTGGCTGCAATCCAGCTCCATGCATTCCTAGCACTGTTCCAGGTCTTTTTGTAGGGTCTCAGGTGTTTAAGGGGGAGGCTTGCTGTCGAGCCAGTGCCTTTACCTTGTATCCACTATGGGCACAGCAAGCAGAGGGATGACAGGTCTTGGCAAGTGAAATAGCCCCTAGAGGATGCACAAAACCATGTTTTATTTGATGGTGGTATCTGTTTTGTTTTTGTGTTTTCTATCCTTATTTCTGCAGGAAGAAATAATGTATTTTACAGGGATGCTAAAGATCTGGTTAGTAATGTTTCTTCAGCGCATTTCAGAGATGCTCTTGCTGACTTGTCTCTGCCATTCTGTTTTCTTGCAACTATCAGTGTCATTAAAGCCCCCCAGATTACCACATTTGGGGATTCTGACACTTGTGCTGGAGCATTGTGTGTCTCTTTTTTCATGCTGCGTTTTGGAGGCCATCTGCAGCAGATGCAATTTGTGATTTTCTGTTTGTATTCTGTATCCCTAACCCATTAGCTTTCCCTTACATCATTCAGTGTTGCTGCTGTTAGGACATGTGGCGCTGATTCTAATCACACTAACACCAGTGGCTCCAGTGAACTGGGATGAGAATATCTGAAGGATGTAAGAATATAAGACCAATGGTCCATCAAGCCCAATATCCTGTCTGTCACAGTGGCCAGTCCCAGAAGTTTCAGAGGAACTGAACAGAACAGAATAATTTTGAGTGATCCATCCCTATCATCCAGTCATAGCTTCTCGCAGTTGGAGATCTAGGGACGCTTGGTGCATGGGGTTGTGTTCCTGACCATCTTGGCTTATAGCCATGAATTTACCTAATTCTTTTTTGAACATCGTTATACTTTTGGCCTTCGTAACATCCCCGGCAACAAATTCCGCAGGTTGACTGTGTGTTCTGTGAAGAAGTACTTCCTTATGTTTGTTTTAAACCTGCTGCTTATTAATTTAATCAGGTGGCCCACAGTTATGTTAAGGGGTAAATAAAACCTCCCTGTTCAGTTTCTACACACCGTTCATAATTTTATAGACCTCTGTTATATCTTCCCACTTAGTCATCTCTTTTTTAAGATGAACAGTTCCATTCTTTTTTAATCTCTCCTCATATGGAAGCTGTTCTAATAATTTTTGCTGCCCTTCTCTGCACCTCTTCAAATTCTAATATACTTTTTTGAAGGAGGATGACCAGAACTGTGTGCAATATTCAAGGTGTGGATGTACCATGGATTAATATAGTGGCATTATGATATTTACTGTCTTCTTATCTATCCCTTTCCTAATGGTTCTTAACTTTCTGATTATCTTTTTTGACTGCTGCTGCAAATTGAGCAGATGTTTTCAGAGAGCTATCCACAATGGTTCCGACATCTTTCTTGAGTGATAAAGACTAATTTAGATCCCATCATTTTATATATATAGTTGGGATTATATTTTCCAATGTGCATTACTTTGTACTTCTCACCATTGAATTTCATCTGCCATTTTGTCACCCAGTCATCCAGTTTAGTGAGGTCCCTTTGTAACTCTTCGCAGTCAGCTTTGGACTTAACTGTCATGAGTAATTTTGTATCATCTGCAAATTTTGCCACTTCATTGTTCCCCCTCTTTTCCAGAGCATTTATGAAAATGTTGAACAGCACCTGTCCCAGTTCAGATCCTTGGGGGACCCTACTTTTTACATCTCTTCACTGTGAAAACTGACTGTTTATTCCTACACTCTTTCACCAATCTTTCAACCAGTTACTAATCCACGACAGGACATTCCCTCTTATCTCCTGACTACTTTATTTACTTAACAACCTTTAATGAGGGACCTTGTAAAAGGCTTTCTGAAAGTCCAAGCACCCTATGTCAACTGGATCATCCTTGCCCACATGCGTGTGGACTCCCTCAAAGAATTCTAGTAGATTGATGATGCATGATTTCCTTCTACTAAAGCTGTGTTTACTCTTCCCCCAACATAGTATTTGTCTTTGTGCCTGATAATTTTATTCTTTACTATAGTTTCAACTAATTTGCCTGGTATTGAAGTTAGGCTTACTGGCCTGTAATTGCCAGGATTGCCTCTTGAACCTTTTTAGAAAATAGCTGTTATATTAGCTACCCTCTAGTCATCTGATACAGAGACTGATTTAAGTGATAGGTTACATTCCACAGTTAGTAGTTCTGCAATTTCATATTTGAGTTCCTTCAGAATTCTTGGGTGAATGCCATCTGGTCTGGTGATTTTTTTTTTTTTTTACTGTTACTGTATAATTTATCAATTTGTTCCAAAATCTCTTCTATTGACACCTCAATCTGGGACACTTCCTCAGATCTGTCACCTAAAAAGGATGGCTTAAGTGGGGAATCTCCTTCACATCCTCTGCAGTGAAGACTACTGCAAAGAGTTCTTTTAGCTTGTCTGCAACAGCCTTGTCTTCCTTGAGTGTTCCTTTAGCACCTCAATCATCCAGTGGCCCCACTTGATTGTTTGGCAGCCTTCCTGCTTATGATTTTTTTTTTAAATTGTTAGGTTTTTGTATCTTTGGTAGTTACTGTTAATTCTTTTTTTGCCTGCTCAATTATACTTTTCTGAGAGTTTATGCTCCTTACTATTTTTCTCATTTTACTTCCAATTTTTAAAGGATGCCTTTTTGCCTCTGCCTCATTTATAGTGCTGTTTAGCTATGGTGGCATTCCTTCCTGAGATGACATATATACCCAGTCAATATGAAGATATTTTAAATCCCCCATTGTTACTGGGTTTTCTGCCTTTTGTAGCCTCTGTCACCTCCCAGAGCATTTCATGGTCACCATCACCATCTTGGGCATGTGGTCAGTTGTATATTCCTGCTGCTATATTCTTATTATTCAAGCTTGGAATTTTTATCCATAGAGACTTTATGGTACAGTTTGATTCATTTAAAATTTTATGATGATTGACACTCTGCTTGCTTTCACATACAGTGCCACTCCACCACCAGCACGACCTACTCTGTCATTCCTAAATATTTTGTATTTTGGTATTCCCGTATTCCACTGATTTTCCCCCCCGCCCTCCTTATTCTACCAAGTTTCCACAATGCCTATTATATCAATATCCTCATTTAATGCCAGGCACTCTAGTTCACCAATCTTAACATAGACTTCTAGCATTCGTATATAAGCATTTGTACATTTTGTCAATATTCAGTTGCTTGCCTCCATGTGTTATGTTTAAACGAGACTCTCTTAATTTGACTGTCCTCCACTAGCTCCTATCTGTACTTTACCAACTTCTTTACTATTCTGTTTACTTGGATATAGTTTCCCCTTTAATAAATTCATCCCTAAGGGATGTCTCCTCCTGAACCATGTGCTCCTCTCCATCTGTCACCTCTACCCAGCCCTTAGTTTAAAATATCCTCTACAACCTTTTTAATTTTCCATGCCAGCAGTCTGTGTCCATTTTGGTTTAAATGGAGCTCCTCCTTTCTCAAAAGGTTCCCCAGTTATTAATAAACCTAAAACCCTCCTCCTTTGTCTCATCCACATATTGAGATCCTGCACTTCTTCCTGTCTTTCTGGCCCTGGGTATTGAACTGGAAGCATTTCAGACAATTTTCAGAGTAACAGCCGTGTTAGTCTGTATTCGTAAAAAGAAAAAAGAAAAGGAGTACTTGTGGCACCTTAGAGACTAGCTCAAATAAACTGGTTAGTCTCTAAGGTGCCACAAGTACTCCTTTTCTTTTTTCTTTTTTCTTTTTATTTCAGACAATGCAACCCTGAAGGTCCTGAACTTTAACCCTGTACCTAGCAGCTTAAATTTGGCCTCTAGGACATTTCTCCTACCATTTGCTATGTCACTGGTATCTGCATGTACCAAAACCACTGGCTTCTCCCCAGCACGGCAGATAAATCTGTTTCAATGTCTCGTGAGGTCTGCAACCTTTGCTCCCTGCAGGCAATTTAACATGCTGTTCCTCCAGTCATCGCAAACCCAACTATTTTCAGTAATTGAATTCCCCATTACTATTACCTGGCTCTTCCTAATAACTGAGGTTCCTTCCCCAGGAGGAACATGCTGTTTGAGAGGATGCCATGACATCATTTGGAAGGAAGGTCCCAACTATGAGGCTGTTTCCTCGTCTGAGACTTTCATCCTCCTCAACAGCACAGAGGCTGTCAGACTGGGGGTGGGATCTCTGTACTGTGTTCCTCAGTTCGGCCACTCTGATCTCAAGAGCCCATACTATGTCTCTGAGGGCCAGGAGCTGCTTGCACCGAATGCACACACATGCCATTTGCCCACAAGGCAGGTAATTGTACATGCTGCATTCGGTGCAATAAACTGGATAGCCCCCAATCTGCTGCTGGACTTCTGCCTGCATTCTCTTTTTACTCTTGCAGGGCTTTTTGCATGGGTCAAGGGGTGAAGTTTACAGTATGTGTGTTAAGTCTGTCTGCCTTTCACATTCCTTCACACGCCTCCCCGTTTGCTAGCTCCTCTGGTCCTTTAGGAGCTGACTTTTTAAACTCTTGTTCTCCCTGAGTTAGCCCACCCGCTGTCAAAGGCTGCTAATGTGGGTTAGGGAATCAAAGGATAGCAGGCTAGAGCCCCCTTAGTAAGCTCTCGGCCTAGCCCAGCAGGCCCCGTGGCTCAGCGCACAGCCCCAAAACAGGCCACACTATAATCTTTAATCAGGCAAACACACAACGGACAGACCATCCATGACCATGTGCGTGAGCCACGCAGTCTGTTTTTACCCAGCCAAGGAGTGGAGAGGGCTGGTGAGCCAGGAATGGCGCTGGGCCCTTGATGCTGGTAAAACTTGCTCTGAGCTGGGAATGCGAACGGTCACCAAGGCTACAGCCTGGGGCCTGTGTTCTGTCACCAAGGCAACCGCGTGGGGGTGGGGCCTGTCAGAAAAGCCTCTGTTGTGGCCTCCCCAGGGTAAAGGAGCTGGGGAAGGAGCCTGTTCATTTACTTATTGGAAATGTAACTAAAAGAACCTGCCTGGGACTGACTGAGCCTTTCCTGGAGGAAGCAGCAGACCAAACCAGCCTGTCAGCTGAGAGCAGCGTCCAGGCCCTGCTCCGTTGTGGGACAGCTCTTCTTGGCCGTCATCCCCAGTGCAGTGAGCAGGTACCGCCCTGGATTTCTACCTTCTGCTGCTCTGCTGTGCGCCACGAGCTGTCTCTGCTTACATCGTGAGAGCAGTGACTATTGATTACACCCCGGCTGGGGGGTGGGAGCAGGAAGCCCCCCTCAAACCCCTCCTGCTCTCTGGGCTGAGGTGACTGGCGTATCAGAATGTAAAATACAGAGGTGGGGGGATAGACTGCGGGGTTGGGAAGTGGTTGGACCCTGAGAGCCAGGGAGCGCCTGTAATTCAGGGCAGCGGCAGAGATGTGAGTGCAAAATGGCTCAACTTAAGTCCCTGTGTGTTTGTTGAATTCCCTTGGTTGCTCCCTCAATCCCCACAAATAAATCACTGTGCTACACTGACAGTTATTTCATTTTGGGGGCCCACGCCATACCCGGCATCACTGTGCTGGCTTGGCAACTCGCAAGCCACTGTACTCTCTGCGGCTGGCATCAACGGAGGACTAGGAGACTCTTCACTTGGACCATAATTAGCCCCTCTATCAGCCTGTGACCAGGGGGCTAGGAAATGTGCTACCCAACCCTGACTTCCTCTTCTGGGATTGGAGGTGAAGCTGGCAACTCAAAAAACAACTTTTCACTTGTTATTCCTCACTCCTATCTGTAGCAAAGGCCTTTGTGGGTCCAAATGCACCCAGGAAATTGTAAAGAGCTGCTCCAGGCAGCCCTTTACAAATGTTTTCAGACTTAACCTAACCACTGTAGAGTTCAGGTGAGAGACAACACCCAGATGACAAGGATATAAAGAAATTCCAGTGTTCTGTATGACTGTTGAGGGTCAACTGTGTACTCAGCCCTGGATGGCCCAGAATATCAACTCAGAAATGAACTATTCAATTCAATTTTGATTTAGTTAAATATCACTTGTCAGCAAATTAAACACTTCTAGATAGACTGAGTGTACACTTTGGAAATTCTAGCATTTGGGGTTGTTTTTCTTAATTTTACTTTCTGATGGATATTCTCATTGTAATGCATAATCTCTCCCCTGAACTAAGATGATACAGTATTATTATTAAATAGACATAGCTCATCTTATACTTAGGTTGGAAGCTCTTTGTGGCCAGGGGGCCTGTCGTCTTGGTCTGTTTGTCCAGCACCTAGCACAGTGAGTGATGAGGTACTACTGCAATACCAATAAAAATATTATTTACGCTTTATTTGCATCGCAGTAGAACCAGGGCTCCACTGTGCTAAGCACTGTGCAAACATGTAATGAAGAGATGAGAGAACAGATGGATACAACCACTAGAGGAAGTATCAGGTAACAGTGAGACAGTTTTGATCAGCACATTGATAACTCTGAGAGAGGTAGGTTAACTGGTCATTGGATGTTCTGTTCCAGTTTATTTTTTCAAAAAATACATTTATCATTCATGTTACTTCTGAACAGTTTTAGGCATAGTCATTTCGGACCTCCATAGTATTTCTTGGTAAGAAGATGTTGCAAGATAGCCCGATATATATCCCTACAGATTCAAGCCATAGTGCTGTGGACTCTCACTTGTAAGTTATTAAACTTTTCTTTTTAAAGGGTGATCTTTATTTTACTGTCTGCCCCTTATCTATAAGTCTTCACCTTTCCCCCCTTCCCCACTGTAGTAACCATTCTCTTTGTTTTATTGGGTTATAAGTTAAGAGGGAGCTTTTATCATATTGATCATTCTAAATGGGTTTTCTTGTAAATTTATTATAAAGCTCTTTTCCAAGAGGGAAAAGAAGGGTTTTGTAAATAAAAATCATCTCCCATCAGACAGAAAAGTGTTTTAAAAAAAAATAATCTTATAGCCAGGTTATAGGCTGTAGCCTAATTGGTAAAGGTAACACTGCTGTTATGGTTATATTTTTAAGCATTATTCCCAGTTTTATGTTTAAATGCAGTGTCACAACTAACAGATGAATCTGAAATAAACATCATCAGTAATACAACCTTATAATATATTATGATCAGGTCCCAGGAAATCAGCACCACTGTCTCTGAACATCTGGATGAGTCAAACAATGAAAGCACAGCAAGAGGTAGTGAAGGAGAAGAAAAGAAAATGAGGGAAAAGGCACTGCCTATAGACTGTGCTCCAGCACCAAATGAGAAATTGGAACAAGCACAGAAGATGGCAGAAAAGTTCATTAAAGAAAAAGAGGTAACAGGAATTGGACCTGGCCCTTTTGCTTATGTTGCTTTTTAAAAATCCTCTGTTTATTCATTTCTGTTTGAAACTCCTCAGCATTATCACCAACAGTGTGAGAGTGGAAGCAGTGAGGTTACTTGGAAAAGTGTCAGATTGATAGTACTGAGAACTGAAATTCTATAATGATTTATCAGTATAAAAGGATAACTGGCCTCATGTGGTTAATGCACAAGACTGGGACTCAAGATCTGGGGTCAATTCCAAGCACTGCCACAAACTCTTTGTGGCCTTGGGAAAGTCACTTAATCTCAGTTCCCTGTCAGTGAAGTGGGAATAATAAAACTGCCTTTGTCTGTCTTGTCTATTTAGATTGTAAACTCTTTGGGTAGCGATTATCTCATGTGTGTTCAGTACATAGCACAATGCAGCCTTGGCATCAGTTGCAGTCTCTAAGTCTAGATCCTCAAAGGTACTGTATTTAGGCACCCAACGCTGATTGATTTCAGGCTTAGATGCTACTGTAATACAAATAATAAATAACATAACAGGTGACGGGAAGCAGAAGTTCCAGCTTCCTTGTGTGTTACAGCCCTGACTATGAGGGAGGGATAACAATAGTTAAGGTTAGTCTTCGGCTCTTGGTCAAGACTGCACAAACTAGTAGCACTAGTGGCAAACTGTGACTGTACTGCCACAATAGGCACACTCTCTGGTAGGAAGTGGATTGAATGACTCACTGATTTCACATAGGCTACCTATAAGTCATGGGATGGTCATGATTTTGGGTGACTGTCAGTTTAGGCTGACTCAAGCCAATAACCATGAGGTCAGAGGTTCTGTCCCTGTTACAAATACTGTGTCATGCAGCCCGCAGTGAAGTTATTTCTTCTGTAGGAAGTGAAGTATCTCAAGGCCACGTTTAACAGATCACAAGGTCCCACTGCATAATTTTTAAATGACCCATACAAAGGGGTTTGCTGTTCAGCTGTTGCATTACTTTATTTTAATTGCAGTAAAGCTGATGTTTCGATCATCTTTTTCCCAAGTAGGGAATTTCTGTTGTAGGCAGCAGCCAAGTCATACAGTTCCTAGCAGGAAAGATTCAAAGAATTAGCAAGCATTTTTGAGAACCCAAATATAGATGTTGAGCCTAATAATAGCAGTGGTGGGATGTTTGTCATCAATCATGATGTTTCTGATAACTCTCAACAACCCTGGATATTAATAGTCGCATGGTATTTGCAATCTTGAAAAATCTTTTTAGCCTGCTACTGAGGCTCCTTCCCACCACCTTTGCCTGTGCAAAGATCTCCTCATCGGCTCCCTCTCATTGCAGCTCCTCCACATGCCCATTCCTTATGCCGAGACCACCACCACCAGCCTGTTTCCAATAAAAAGAAAAAAGAAAAGGAGTACTTGTGGCACCTTAGAGACTAACCAGTTTATTTGAGCATGAGCTTTCGTGAGCTACAGCTCACTTCATCGGATGCATAGCATATTGTGGAAACTGCAGAAGACATTATATACACACAGAGACCATGAAACAAAACTTCCTCCCACCCCACTGTCCTGCTCGTAACAGCTTATCTAAAGTGATCATCAAGGTGGGTCATTTCCAGCACTAATCCAGGTTTTCTCACCACCACCACCCCCCCCCCACACACACACCCCCCTCCAAAAACCACACACACAAACTCACTCTCCTGCTGGCAATAGCTCATCTTACAATGTGCACAGCAATAATCCAAGTTTAACCAGAACGTCTTGGGGGGGGAGTTTGTAGGAAAAAAACAAAGGGAGATAGGCTACCTTGCATAATGACTTAGCCACTCCCAGTCTCTATTCAAGCCCAAATTAATAGTATCCGATTTGCAAATGAATTCCAATTCAGCAGTTTCTCGCTGGAGTCTGGATTTGAAGTTTTTTTGCTTTAAGATAGCGACCCTCATGTCTGTGATTGCGTGACCAGAGAGATTGAAGTGTTCTCCGACTGGTTTATGAATGTTATAATTCTTAACATCTGATTTGTGTCCATTTATTCTTTTACGTAGAGACTGTCCAGTTTGACCAATGTACATGGCAGAGGGGCATTGCTGGCACATGATGGCATATATCACATTGGTGGATGTGCAGGTGAACGAGCCTCTGATAGTGTGGCTGATGTTGTTAGGCCCTGTGATGGTGTTCCCTGAATAGATATGTGGGCACAGTTGGCAACGGGCTTTGTTGCAAGGATAGGTTCCTGGGTTAGTGGTTCTGTTGTGTGGTATGTGGTTGTTGGTGAGTATTCGCTTCAGGTTGGGGGGCTGTCTGTAGGCAAGGACTGGCCTTTCTCCCAAGATTTGTGAGAGTGTTGGGTCATCCTTCAGGATAGGTTGTAGATCCTTAATAATGCGTTGGAGGGGTTTTAGTTGGGGGCTGAAGGTGACGGCTAGTGGCGTTCTGTTATTTTCTTTGTTAGGCCTGTCGTGAGAAAACCTGGATTTGTGCTGGAAATGGCCCTCCTTGATGATCGCTTTAGATAAGCTGTTACGAGCAGGACAGTGGGGTGGGAGGAAGTTTTGTTTCATGGTCTCTGTGTGTATATAATGTCTTCTGCAGTTTCCACAATATGCTATGCATCCGATGAAGTGAGCTGTAGCTCACGAAAGCTCATGCTCAAATAAACTGGTTAGTCTCTAAGGTGCCACAAGTACTCCTTTTCTTTTTTCTTTTTACGAATACAGACTAACACAGCTGTTACTCTGAAACCTTTCCAATAAAAGGAATTCCTTTACTCGCTCTTTCTCACTGTGAGTGGGAGTTCTGTTGGAGGAGGCATTTGTAGAGGCTGGTAGGGGTAGTGTACTGGGAGAGAAGCTGAGCCCTGATTGGGGGTGGGGCTTCTTGATTAGAGGTCCTATAAAGGTAGCCAGCCACTCAGGCAGCGGCACAGGAGCCAGCAAACAGAGCTGTAAAGAGGGGAGTTTGAGTGGGAGTTTGCAAGGGGAGTTTGAGGTGAAGACTAGGAGAACCAGGCAGAGGAACAGACAGGCTAGTGAAGGGGGTGCGTGGTGTTCTGGCAGTGTTGTGGTGCTTGTTGGGGGGTTTGTTTTGCTGTGGGTGGTGGTGTTTGTTTCCCTAACAGGACTGAGATGGGAAGGCTATGACAGATACAGGGGCAGCAGTGATAGCGACCCAAGCAGTTGAAGACACAATGAAGATGACTGGATATAGAAGCTGCGCCATGTACATGATCCTGGAGGGAGTACCTGAAAAGAGTTTTGTCTGCATGAAGTGCCACCTGATAGAGCTGATGGAAGAAAAGATCCGAGGATTGGATATGCAGGTGGAAACTCTGGTTGAGTTTAGAAGGGGGTTTGAACAGATACGGAGCAAAGGCATGAGGAGGCTCAAGGGAAAAACTCAGGCTTGCAGATGGAAGCAGGACCAAAGAACTCTGAGGGGAGACTGCTGGGTGAGGAAAGTGGACAGTGGAAGCATGTGACTAAGAGAACGAGGCAGAAGAAAAGATGGGCTAGTGAAGGAGAAATAGAGCTCAGGAACAGGTTTGCAGAGTTGGAAAATGAAGAAGGGGCACAGCAGGTGGTCACTGAAGGTGAGAGGGCAAGGAAGAAAAGAGCAGAGCAGCTAGTCCTATAGGAAGAGGGGAAGTCATTGGAGATAACACCAAATATGAGCCCCAGCAGGATACAGGATGCGTTGCAGAGGATTGCAAGGGAGAATAGGAATCGAGAGGACTTGCAGCCAGAGGGAACGGGATAGACCGGAGAATCGCACCATCACCAGGAAAAGGCAGATCTACATGATTGGGGACTCCTTACTGAGAAGAATAGACAGGCCTGTAACAAGAGCTGATCCAAAGAACAGAAGGGTGTGCTGACTGCCGGGTGCTAAGATACGGGATGTGAACCTGAGGCTGAAGAGGATCCTAACGGGAGCGGGAAAGAATCCACTGATTGTCCTTCATGTGGGAACAAATGATACAACTAGATTCTCGCTGGAACGTATCAAGGGAGACTGTGACAGGCTGGGGAAGACACTTAAGGAAATCGAGGCTCAGGTCATCTTCAGTGGGATTCTACCTGTTCCTAGAGAAGGGCAGCAAAGGTGTGACAAGATTATGATGATCAACAGATGGCTCAGGCAGTGGTGCTATAAGGAGGGCTTTGGGATGTATGGCCACTGGGAGGCATTCATAGACAGAGGACTGTTCTCTCGGGATGGACTTCACCTGAATAGGGAGGGAAATAGACTTCTAGGATGGAGGCTGGCACAACTGATTTAAGAGAGCTTTAGATTAGGAATTTGGGGGAGGTGGTTGGGAGATATCCAGGTAATCTCCACCCCGGATTTTAACATTGAGAGGGAAGAAAACAAAGTAAGAAAGGATACAGCCATGGGTAGGAGAATGGAGATAAGGAGGAAGGGTAGTGTAGATACCAGTCTAATAGGTGATACTGGTGGTAGAATGTCTGTGCCTAATAGGGTAAAGAATGTGAGTGAAGCCAAACAGCAAAAATTAAGATGTTTGTACATCAATGCGAGGAGCCTAGGTAACAAAATGGAGGAACTAGAGTTACTGGTGCAGGACATGAAACCAGATATTATGGGGATAACAGAAACATGGTAGAATAGTAGTCATAACTGGAGTACAGGTATTGAAGGGTATGTGCTGTTTAGGAAAGACAGAAATAAAGGCAAAGGTGGTGGAGTAGCATTGTATATCAATGATGAGGTAGACTGTAAAGAAATAAGAAGTGATGGAATGGATAAGACACAGTCTGTCTGGGCAAAAATCACATTGGGGAAGAAAGCTACTAGAGCCTCCCCTGGGATAGTGCTTAGGGTGTGCTATAGATCAGCGGGGTCTGATTTGGATATGGATAGAGACCTCTTTAATGTTTTTAATGAAGTAAATACTAATGGGAATTGTGTGATCATGGGAGACTTTAACTTCCAAGATATATACTGGAGGACAAGTGCTAATAATAACAATAGGGCTCAGATTTTCCTGGCTGATGGATTGTCCTGACGATAGCTGATGGATTCCTTCACCAAGCAGTTGCTGAACCAACAAGAAGGGATGCCATTTTAGATTTGGTTTTGGTGAGTAGTGAAGACCTTGTAGAAGAAATGGTTGTAGGGGACAACCTTGATTCGAGTGATCATGAGCAAATTCAGTTCAAACTAAATGGAAGGATAAACTAAAATAGATCTGTGACTAACTTTAAAAAAATTAAGGAAATTAGTTAGGGAAGTGGATTGGACTGAAGAACTTGTGAATCTAAAGGTGGAGAGGCCTGGAATTACTTTAAGTCAAAGTTGCAAAAACTATCAGAAGCCTGCATCCCAAGAAAGGGGAAAAAATTCATAGGCAGGAGTTGTAGACCAAGCTGGATGAGCAAGCATCTCAGAGACGTGATTAAGAAAGAGCAGAAAACCTACAAGGAGTGGAAGATGGGAGGGATCAGCAAGGAAAGCTACCTTATTGAGGTCAGAACATGTAGGGATAAAGTGAGAAAGGCCAAAAGCCATGTAGAGTTGGACTTTGCAAAGGGAATTAAAACCCATAGTAAAAGGTTCTATGGCCATATAAATTAGAAAACAAAGAAAGAAGTGGGACCGCTAAATACTGAGGATGGAGTAGAGGTTAAGGATAATCTAGGCATCGCCCAATATCTAAACAAATACTTTGCCTCAGTCTTTAATGAAGCTAATGAGGAGCTTAGGGATAATGGCAGGATGACAAATGGGAATGAGGATATGGAGGTAGATATTACCACATCCGAGGTAGAAGCCAAACTCGAAAAGCTTAATGGGACTAAATCGGGGAGCCCAGATAATCTTCATCCAAGAATATTAAAGGAACTGGCATATAAAATTGCAAGCCCATTAGCAAGACTTTTTAATCAATCTGTACCATATGACTGGAGAATTGCTAACATAGTTCCTATTTTTAAGAAAGGTAAAAAAAGGGATCCAGGTAACTACAGCCTGTTAGTTTGACATCTGTCGTATGCAAGGTCTTGGAAAATTTTTGAAGGAGAAAGTAGTTAAGGACATTGAGGTCAATGGTAATTGGGACAAAATACAACATGGTTTTACAAAAGGTAGATTATGACAAACCAACCTGATCTCCTTCTTTGAGAAGGTAACAGATTTTTTAGACAAAGGAAACACAATGGATCTAATTTACCTCGACTTCAGTAAGGCGTTTGATATGGTTCCACAAGGGGAATTATTAGTTAAATTGGAAAAGATGGGGATCAATATGAAAACTGAAAGGTGGATAAGGAACTGGTTAAAGGGGAGACTACAGCGGGTCACACTGAAAGGTGAACTGTCAGACTGGAAGGAGGCTACTAGTGGAGTTCCTCAGGGATTGGTTTGGGGACCAATTTTATTTAATCTTTTTATTACTGATCTTGGCACAAAAAGCGGGAATGTGCTAGTAAAGTTTGCGGATGACACAAAGCTGTGAGGTATTGCCAATACAGAGAAGGACTGGGATATCCTACAGGAAGATCTGGATGACCTTGTAAACTGGAGTAATAGTAATAGGATGAAATCTAATAGTGAAAAGTGCAAGGTCATGCATTTAGGGATTAATAACAAGAATTTTTGTTATAAGCTGGGGACTCATCAGTTGGAAGTAACAGAGGAGGAGAAGGACCTCGGAGTATTGGTTGATCACAGGATGACTGAGCCACCAATGTGATGTGGCCGTGAAAAAAAGCTAATGCGGTCTTGGGATGCATCAGGCGAGGTATTTCCAGTAGAGATAAGGAGGTGTTAGTACCGTTATATAAGGCACTGGTGAGACCTCATCTGGAATACTGTGTGCAATTCTGGTCTCCCATGTTTAAGAATGATTAATTCAAACTGGAACAGGTACAGAGAAGGGCTACTAAGATGATCGAAGGAATGGAAAACCTGTCTTGTGAAAGGAGACTCAAAGAGCTTGGCTTGTTTAGCCTAACCAAAAAAAGGCTGAGGGGAGATATGATTGCTCTCTATAAATATATCAGAGGGATAAATACCAGGGAGGGAGAGGAATTATTTAAGCTCAGTACCAACGTGGACACAAGAACAAATGGATATAAACTGGCTATCAGGAAGTTTAGACTTGAAATTAGATGAAGGTTTCTAGCCATCAGAGGAGTGAAGTTCTGAAACAGCCTTCTAAGGGGAGCAGTGGGGGCAAAAGACATATCTGGCTTCAAGACTAAGCTTGATAAGTTTATGGATGGGGATGGTATGATGGGATAGCCTAATTGTGGCAATTAATTTGACAATTAGGAGTAAATATGCCCAATGGCCTCTGATGGGATGTTAGATGGGGTGGGATCTGAGTTACTACAGAGAACTGTTTCCTGGGTGTCTGGCTGGTGAGCCTTGCCCACACGCTCAGGGTTTAGCTGATCGCCATATTTGGGGTCGGGAAGGAATTTTCCTCCAGGGCAGATTGGCAGAGACGCTGGGGTTTTTCGCCTTCTGTGCCCCACATTGCAGAGGGTCACTTGCTGGAGGATTCCCTGCACCCTGAAGTCTTTAAACCATGATTTCAGGACTTCAATAGTTCAGACATTGGTTAGAAGTTTGTTACAGGAGTGGGTGGATGAGATTCTGTGGCCTGCGTTGTGCAGGAGGTCAGACTAGACGATCATAATGGTCCCTTCTGACCTTAAAGTCTATGAGTCTATGATCCTTTCCCAGGGAGTCCCCCATCGGCTTCCTCCTGCACCTCGAGTCTCTGTGCAGACAGACAACGGCAAAGCTTCGGTAGCTACAAATATTCATATTTGTACCTTGAGGAGTCTCAGAAACAGCCCTGTTAAAGGTTCTGAGCTAGAGTCCGTGCTGCATCTCCTGCCAGAAGCAGTGGGACCCAGGTGGAGGAAACAGACATAGGTGGCTTTATGCCACCTTTGCACTGCCCAGATTCTGGGCTTCTGCAGGGGCTGAAATGGCTCTTTTGTGTAAAGTAGTACAGCCCTTGGGGATACTCTAAGTTAGAGCAACCAGGCCTGGAATCCCAGTGGCTCTGAGCGTTACGATCACTCTCCCTCCTGCCTTCAGCCCCGGCCTTTCCTCCTAATATGGGCAACGCAGGGCTACTTATTTCAACCTTATGCTGGGGAAATTCTCCCTCACCTGTTAATGCTCTGGAGATGGGGGCAAATCTGACCCTACAATTATAAAACAGACTGACTCAGAGCTGTGATATTCTAGTAACAAATGCACAGAGAACACATGGTTTTATTCTAACTAATATGTAGACACTTCCCCACCTTGCTTGGAGAAAACTCTGGGGGCAGGATGCTTACACAAAAATAATTTCTACTCTATTTTGTTCTTCAGGTATATAAAGCCAACAGGGAACTTATTAGATGTGTGGCTCTTACTAGAATTATCTATGGAGACTGTCACTGGCAACTGGCACAAGCATTCGCCAACCTGGCTCACAGCTATTTAATACTTCAAGGTAAAAATCTAATTTCAATTGTCCCACATCAAAAACTTGGAAGATAGAGAAACTGGCTTCACTACTTTGATCCTGCAAATATTTATGCCTGTCCCATAATGGGACTACTGGATAAGTTACTTACCTGCATGTGTGTCTGCAGGACTGCTCCATTAATAATGAAAGCACATGTTATGGTAGGATTCGCCGGAGGTGATGTTACACAGAATCTTACAAGTTCTTTTGACCGTGTAAGCAAGTTTTTACTTTATGAAGAAATGTTGTGATGGTGTTACTTTTGTTATGAAGTTGGCCTTGGAGAGAATCTCTGGCAGATAACAGAGTTTGCAGTCTGCTTTATTTTCTGTATTTGGAAAAAATTCTGGAGACAAAGTAACGTCCTGGGAACGCCTGTCTGAGTCTTCTGGAAGAAGAGATTGCCTGGGTGCTGTTTGTAGCGTTCTCTTTTCCAGGACTGGTGTATATGTGTAATAAAGCAAGTTATATCTAGGAGATACTCAGAATATGCATCACTGATTTCTTCTTCAGTGCGAAGCTGACCTGCAAGGCCTGCAACATCTGCTACTACTAGACAGAGGGGCAATGATGGTGTCAGAAGCAGAATTCTCATATCAGTAGAAGGGTCCATGCACATTTTCACCTCAGAGTGCATAATAGTTCATTTTTTCCCCAATACTAGAGATCAGTGAGCTAAATTCATCCCTGATGTAAGTTTATTGGAGCCAAAGCTGAGTCAGTGGTTTCACAAGTATAAATGTGAGAGCAGAATTTGGCTGAGGATTGGTGGTTAGTAAGAGAGCTCTCCGTTCATATCTATGTCTTATAGTTGGGAATAGCATACTCATTGCATAAATCAGGACTTCTTTATGGATGGCAGAGCTTGCCAACCCAATTTGCGGCAGCTTCATCAGCGAAGCGCAGAGCCCTCAGTCCACCATCAAATCTGGTCAGAGGGCAGTCGTCCGTGATGTGTGACATTGGCTGTCTTTGACCACAGCTGCCTGTGGAGTGAAGGCTGTCTGCACATGGACCCTAGCCCATTCAAAATCGGTTCAGAAGTGCCCCTGAGCAGTTTGGCAAATCAAAGCCAGGTACACACATAGTCTGGTCAATTATAAGAGACGTTTCTGATGTCATTCTTCATTCTTCACCTCATATCAATGTCACAGAGAAATCTGGACAGGGCAAGCGGCCCACAATGGGTGCCTCAGTGACAAGTGTTGGTAGTCAAAGAGTTCTGTGTATAGTGGCAGGCTCAGGCTTGCCCAGATCTTCTCAGTCATTCTGGCTGTAGCATCCTCATGATGGATGTGTGGAGGAGTGATGCTGCTTAACACAGGGAGCCACGGAACTGGTGTGGGTCGAATCGTCCCAGTTTCAATGTGAAGGGTTCAGTGTAGTTATGTGTAAACCAACTTGATGTGAGATGAATGGACCCAGACCGGAGCACATTATTCTGCTGCCGATTAACAGAGGGCTAAACCGATGATTGGAGAGTTTGAGCATTTATTCCCCATGAAGTGCTGGCCAGTTTGTTTAGAATTCTTCACCTTGGCCGCAGTTTTCCTCAGGTGGTTAACATACATGCAAGATCTATTTAGGGTTACTCTGAGATAGACTGGGTGGGAATCTGTGTTTCAAGCAATGTCCATTGAGAGCAAGATTCAGTTCTTGGTCTGCTCTGGTTTCGTAAAGATGGAACACACTGGAAACTGTCTTGGTCACACTTATTGTAAATGCCACTGACTACAGTATTCGGCCATCTTAATCAAATCAGCATGTAGGGTGTCTTCAAGTTCTTGGAATGATGCTTGGATGCCTAAGCAAATGCTTGCTTGGATGCCTAAGCAATATGTGGATCACCAGAGGATTTGCACTGAGCAGTTTAGCACATTCAGCATCAAGGCATGGCGTAGAGACTGGACGGTGGCCACTAAGTAGGGATGTGCATGTGGCTTTGAAGATGGTTCCTCAGAATCAACTGAAAGCTTCGCTATTAGTAGGATGGAAACCTACTGTATTAGTAGGACGGACACTGAGTTTCAAAACAAGGTTTGAGAGTTAACTTCAGCTCTTTGGTAGGAAATATCATAATGACAGGCACCTTCCAGAAGAAGAACTGAAATCATGTTGTGTCCGTATGTTGTGTCGTCTTGTCTACTCCATGAGCTAGCAATAGCAATGATTACAAATAAAGGGGAATAGAAAAACAGGAACACACAATCATTTTAAAAATGGAAGTGGAGCTACATTCCTCATTTCATAATTTCACCTTCCAAAGTTAACAATGAAATAAGAGAAAATATTCATACTCCATAATGCTCATTGAGTTGCAAGCCTAAAACACAGTTCCTGATAGGAATTTTATGGATTAAATGATTGTGTACTTCAACTTATTTTTCTACTAACTCTGTTACTCACAAAAAATGTTCGATTTATAAAACAAGTTTTCAACTTTTTTTTATGCATATCAGATTAAAAATCTAGGTTCTGGAAGACCTCAGCAAATTTCAACCAGTGCTTTCCTGGTTTCATATGCATTCCTGGATTGCATCAAGATATTTCTGCCTGGGGAATGGAACTATGCTAACATATATGTTAAGAGTGAGAGAATAATTGCAGTGACCTATAGAAATTTGCAAACTGGAGAAATGCTGCCATCTACCTTTAGTTTGAATTAAAAAATGAACCAGTGTATTCCCTGGGCACAGATCTCTAAAGGACAGTCAGCATTAATATGCTCTGAGTGCTATTGATGTTAAAAAAAACAAGAAATGGTGCTTGTATCAAAACTGAGTAAATTCTTTGAGTTTCATAATCACAGAATTCTAAATGTCCTAGGACAATTTCAGAAAATTAGATATCCTTGCTCTCAGACAGATCCCCTTATGTATTTGCTTACATCTTCTTTATCAGTGTCTAAGGGATGTAACTCATGCCAGGGAGATGGAAGACAGTGTAAATTAAAGTAGTAAATAAATGTGGATAGTCCACTGAAACCTCTGTTCAATGTGCAATGCTTGTCAAAAAAGGAAACACAATGTATTAAGAATGGCATACAAAACAATATTAAAAATATTGTAATGCTGATTATAGCTAAAAATATGCTATAGCTCAAACAGGAGTTATAGACTTGATCAAGGAATCTCACCCAATATTTCTTTGTCTGAGTTGTGTAGGAGGTCAAACTAGATTATCATGATGGTCCCTTCTGGCTTTAAAAATCTATAAATCCATAATTCCAATACTATATAAATCAATGATATGCCCTCACCTGGAATATTGTGTTCAATACTGGTCACCCCATCTGAAAAAGGAGATAATAGAAATAGAAGTAGTTCCTTCTCCGAAAACCAAAACTAGGGGACATTTAATGAAATTGAAAGGCAACAAAATTTAAACTGATGCAAGAAAACACTTTTTACATAACATAATTAAGCTGTGGAACTCATTGCCACCTGATATAATAGAAGGCAAGAGTTTAGTGGGACTCAAAAAAAGGATTAGACATTTGTATGGATAATGAGACTGTCCCCAATTACACTACCATTAACTTTTAAAATAATCTTTGTACAGTCATAAGCCAGCCACTAATTGATTGAGGTTAGGAAGAAACTTCTCCTATGTCCAGGTTGTTTCATAATTGTTTACTTTAGAGGTTTTAATCTTTCTCTAAAGCAGCTGATATGGTCCTAGATGAACCACTGGTCTGACCCAGGATAGGAATTCTTCTATTTCTATGTTTCTATGCATTGCCTGTATAAAGCACTATGACCCACTATAGGCCCAGATTTTTAAAGGTATTTAGGCATTGCTGAGCTCAGCATTGCCATGATTAACTCATTTAGGAGCCTAGATCTAATTTTCAAAAGGGATTTAGGAGCCAATGTCACACTGAGCACAGCAACATGTAAAGATCTTTAAAAACCTGGGCTATGTGTGCTCGCTATAGAGATAAGTAGTCAAAAGAAAAGTCTGTGAAGAAGTAGGGAAAGACATCTTGCAATGGATCTATTTTATCCTGGTTACTCTCCTTTGCTGATGGTGAAAAAGAAGATATGTGGAAAGAGAAAATTGGTGGCAAAGATCCCTAAAATGGGATTATGGTCAACTGTTTCCAGCTCAGCTGAGGATTTGCTTTTGGGTATATTGATATGTTTTCCCAGACTTGAACATGGCACTTATAAACCACAGTCCCACAGAAATGGAATCTGGAAACTGCTATATGCAAATACTATACTCAAAACTACTTTGTTTTCCTGGCTGCTGCATAATTTTATATATAACAGGCAGTTGTTTTCTGCCTGAAGGTCCTGCACCCATCCCAAGGGGAGGAAAGGTGGGGCTGTGCTGGTTTGGACATACCTGTCTTCATTGTATGGTGCATGGGAAGAGGGATGCATTAGGACTAAGGATTAAACAGAAGCTTACTCTCTTAAAAGGTGTTTCACCTGGGGAATGTTGTACCATCTGTGACTCTGCTGGGTCCCTTCATCTGCCTATTTTCCCTACATGTAACATCGTCATCTGCATAATTGTTCTGAAGGCTATTGATTATATCTGTTAAATATCTTTAAGGGATTATTTTCCCCCCTGAAATCTCCTAATTGTTTTCCTATACATCTGGTATGAAATCCTGGACCTCATAAAGTTAATGGCACAGCTTCCTTTTGGCTTTAGTAGAGCTAGAGTTTCATCCTTGTCTAAACTGAATCTCTTCAGAGAATCTCATAGTTCGGGTCTTATTTTCAGTTTGAAGTTGCTGATGATGTTTTTGTTAGCAAGCTCATTCATTGTCTTCTCCTAGGTCTTCCTGTACAGGCCATAGAGCATGCTGAATCAGCCAAACGTATCATGCTGACAGGGATTCGTACGCCTCCAGAGGACAAAAGAGAAATATTAGGAACTCTTGTGACTATCTACTATACCTTGGGCGTAGCACATCTGGCACAAAACAAATATCCTTACATCTGACAATACTACTTTATTATTAAAATGCCTAATACAGAATGTTTATTAAATATATAATAATCATTAGTACTTATCATATAGTGTTTTTCCTCTCCCAAGTGCTCCATACAATAACTAATTAATCAAGTGGTAGAACATACCTGTGAGATAGGTGGGCAAGTGTTCTTATTCCAGGTGGGAAAATCAAGGCCAAAGAGGTTAAATGACTTTCTTGAGACTACAGAGGGGGTTGATGTCAGAGCCAAGCTTGGAACTAGAAATATGGCACATTTTTAACAGTCAGGGTCATTAACCATTGGAACAAACTACCACAAGAGGTGGTGGATTCTCTCTCACTTGAAGTCTTCAAATTGAGAGTGGATGTCTTTCTGAAAGATAGGTTTCAGTCAAACACAAGTTATTGGGCTCAATATAGGAGTAACTGGATGAAATTCTGTGTCCAGTGCTATACAGGAGGTCATACTAGATTTTTTTTTTTTTTTAATGGTCCATTCTGGCCTTAAAAAATCTGGTAACTGGCTCCCAGTTCTGCACATCCACTACACACTTTTACCCACCAATCTTATTTTGTTGTTACATGTTAGGGCTGTGCTCAGTTCCTGATAATTTTATTTCTCTTTGAAGCTTTGTTCCAGAAAGTTATATAAATTAGGATTTCTACAGTGGTGAAATTTCACTGGAAGGCTTCACCAAGCCAAAAATCCTACATGAAGCCCAGATGAAAAGTCAATGCAAAGAATTTTAAACCATTTCCTGCTTCCCCACCTTCCCTCATATTCAAGCTCTCTCTAAACCCTGTCATCTTGTCTTGTTCATTCTCTCTTTAATTGTAAATGCTTCAGGATGGAATATGGCCAGCCCCTATGTTTTGGAGAACGCCATCTACATTTGCAGATCTTTCTAAGTGAAGACAGCAATGGATTTTTATGAATAATGTAATTTACTACATCCTGTAACTGAGAGTTCCCATCCGCACTCAAAGCTATCTCCTATAAGTGAGTGTCAGGATATCCAAAACAATATGCTTCAGAATGGTATTGATTATATTGCAAAGACAGTTCTGGAAGCTAACACCTGCACAACTTGTTCTTTTCTGGTTAGTTTCTACCTACATGGTTTTCTTTGTTTACTAGCATGTATTTTTGGTGGTTTTCCTTGACTGTTCCACTGGCAAAGAATCGTACCTCAGTCTGCGGAAGGCAGAGAGACTCATGGAAGAACTTCAGGAACTGGATGGGAGAGTGATCATGGGATTAAAAATATCTGAGAAAGATTTAGTCATTGCATTGGGCAGGTAAACACAAAAAACAAAATGAATGCCATGTGTGTGAGCACGTGCTTGGGCTTTTATGTAAATGGTACCTTACTATTTCTTTTGTAACAAAAAATGGATTAGTACAAGGGTAAAAGACTTCCCTGGGAGTTTCGTGTGTGCAAGGAAAACAGGATGAGGGCCTCTGAGCCTGTCTCATGCATCCACTGATATGGACAATAGTCTTTTTACTAGAGAACCTAACTTTCACCACTTTCTTTCAGGACGTGTTTGCAGCAAAACAAGTTTGACTTTGCTGCGGGTTATTTTGAAAAAGCTGTTGATGTAGTAATTTTAACTGAAGGCGATACGGCTCCAGAACTGATAAATCTTTATCAGAAAATTGCCCAGAGTGAGCAACTGAAGAAAAACCATGGAAGAGCCATAGCATATTTATTACAGGTAAGAAGTCTCATAAATCTTTTTAGAGCAGCAGGATTCACTAAAAATCACAGCTTTTAGTTGCTATGATTGAAGTTAACTAATTTGTTTGATATTAACTTTAGCAAGGATCTGCTGAAGAACTCTAACAGGAAACTTAGCCAATGATGTGAACACGGTATAGGGAACCATAATAGCCACTTTTCCCCTTACAATTGGCAACTAGGAAACTCATTGCTGACATAAGCAGGCAAGATTTCATTAACGTCAGTGGAGTTATACCCACTTATCCCAATTGTGAATTTTACCCCAATCTTGTTAATGAAATTCCTGTCCACATTAGCAAATAATTTGAGTGCTTATTAAAAGAGCTTTACTAACATATATAGTTAGTGATGTTCAAATTGTTACAGAAACTGTTCTTGGAATTTCTTTAGAGAGTTCTACTCTAAAAAATGACTCTCTAAAAATCCCATACGTGAGTCCTGTTTGTGTCTCAATTATTTTCTTATCAAACTGTGCTCAGTTTACAATTAAAAAAAGATTTTCCCCTAACTGCCAGCTCTGTGAACCCAGCCTGGGATCTCCTGGGGCAGCACCTGTAATAAAGATGCTACATGCCAAATCATGTCCACAGAGACACTTGTTCAACCTTAGAACAGTCAGTGGGTTTGTACAGATGTCACTGATTTGCCCTGTAATTGCTGCCTAGTAAACAATTCTGGTGATGATGCACAATGACTTGAACCCAGCTTGGTTTCCCATTGCTATGTGGGCTCTGAAAGGAATATTTTGTCACTAAAGTCAGCAGATGTGACTCTGAATAGTCACAGACACATGGTCTGAATAAGAAGGGGCAATTTTTGCCAAGTCACTTTGAGTAGAACTGTATTTTAAATGATCTTCTTCATAAGAGATGTTGCTCATTAATCATATGTGCTAAACATTGTTAGCAGGGTTTGAGCACTCAGACATCACAATGATGGGAGCAGCATAAGAACCTGAACAGAACAGAAGAGAACATGGTTCCTCTGAGAAATCCTCATAGCACAGTTTAAAAATTGCATCCAGAATTGAATTAGAGCTAATTCACCAAAGACCTTTTCCACCTGACAGACCCTTGTTCCCAGTCACTCTGGATAGATCCAACTTTTTCCCACTACTCTTTTTCCCAAGCGAGGTAGTTCAGCTAGTCTAAGGCTACCCTGGCTGCAAGCAGCAATCAGCTGTGTGTTGCACTGCCATCTGCTGCTCTGCCTCAGTTCCTGTGAGAAGGGATGTATAAAATATGTACCAGGGAGTCATGAGGAAAGTCCCAAGCTTCAGCTCCACAGTGAGGCTGAGTCTTCCCTGCAGAGTTAACCTAAATTTTATTAAAGCTAATGTTAAAAATAATTACATAATACATAGGTTGGGAAAAGAGTGTCTGTACATCTGGGTATAGTGTTTAGATTATCCACAAATATAAAAAGGAAAGGAGGACTTGTGGCACCTTAGAGACTAACAAATTTATTTAAGCATAAGCTTTTGTGAGCTACAGCTCACTTCATCGGATGCTCAAATAAATTTGTTAGTCTCTTAGGTGCCACTAGTACTCCTTTTCTTTTTGCGGATACAGACTAACACGGCTGCTACTCTGAAACCACAAATACAAAGTTAGTTTTTTAAAAGTCATATGATACATAGAGCACATAATCAGCAATAATCCAAATTTAGGTGAATAGATTTAACAATATAGTTTAGATATTAGAATCCAAATACTTGGGTACATCACTCATGAAAAGTTGTACACAGATTTGGTTGTGGAAAGCAAAATATATCAATGAGTGGAGATTGTCCCTCAGTAATTGAGAATTAGGTTGGTTGTCCATTTAGAAAATACACTCCATAAGGAAAGTATTTGTTACTTTTCTGACTGCGCTTCTCATCGGCACTCCAGCTCATCCCTTCTGGTATTGCCGATGTCCAGTGATGCGTTCTATGTAGATGTTCCTTGACCACCTGATGGCATCCGACACCATGAGTTGCCACATCAGCCGAACGTAGCATTGAGCAATTCCGCATTCTCTCAGCACTCACTCGTTACTGGGGTCCCATGCGCTTAAGGCTCCAACGATCAGTGCATGTGTCTGGACCTGGTAACTCTTAGCTCTCAAGGTTTCAGCCAGAGGGGCATATTTCTCTATCTACATGAAAATTAACTCCTCCTGAGTTAGCCTACCTCAAGTGAGAATGCCCACACTGGGGAAAACAATAAACACTGGACCTGCACAGAGTGATTGTGTTAGCTGCTGACAACTTGTGCTAATTTGAGGTATAGCCTCTATTCCCCATTGGGCCAGCCATTTGAGTTAAAAACACTACTACACTGGTGTTAAGGGTTTTTAATGTGTGGACGGTACCCAAGTTAGAGGCAACACTCAAATTAACTCTGCAGTGAAGACAAGCCCTGAGAAAGAGAGTATCTAGGGATAATACAGTTTCTCCTATTCTAATAAAGCTCCTTCTATGATGTTAGAAGAAAGTGACTCTTTCTGTGATTCTTTACCATTGTCACATGGCAACTTTCTGCAGAATTTTGATCCCCACACTCTGTGGGGTCTGAAGACTGAAGAACTTGACTTACACTGCCTGCTGCATAAGGCAAAACAGTGGCTGCTTGCTTTGAAACCACGCTAAACTACTTAACACTGGTTAAATAAACCACCCCCACCTTTACAGATCCAAAGGATAAAAATTAGAAACAGATCCAAACCAGACACCCAGCTTCAAACACCACCAACTTGTGTATGTTTAAAATCTAAATCTGGACCTGAATCAGAATTTTAATGTAGGTGCAAAGCAAAACCCTGGGTATAAATAGCTCTAACTTCTGGTGGGTTGGAAGCTTCCACTTCTCTCTAATAATAATAAAGATTTATTTATTTAAATATTTGCTCCTTGGGGGAGAGGCACAATCTGAGGAAAAGAGATGCTGAGTCCTGGTTCAAATATTGGGAGTTACACTGCTTTGTTTGATGAAATTTTCCTGTTCCAGAGAGTTGCCTTGTTTCTGCACCTGTGGCTAACTCAACAAAGGTGGTGTTGTCTATGAAAATACCCGTCTTTGTAGACAGTCTATTTACTGTTCATGTATGCAGTGTTTATTTAGCATAAATAATCTCCATCTTTGTTAGGCCCATTCCATTTGCGTGGCTCTGTACAAGCAACTTAGTGTTGAAGCTGCTCAGACGGGCTTGTTGCTGGGCAAAGCTTATGCTGCAACTGGAGACCAGCAGCATGTTGGTAAGTAAGGAAGAGGTTTACTGTACCAGAATTATGATTCTTCTAGGGCCTAATGTAACGCTATAACAGGCAGATGAGTCAGAAGATTCTAAAAATGTACACAGCCTATTTAGGAATATACACACAAGTAAAAATGAGCTGACCTATGGAATATTCAACACTTGAAGTTTGTGGGATCATTGCCTGGAACTGGCACTTCACTTCACCTGCAGTGGGACAAGTTCTGCCCACAGTTTACCCATGTAAGCCCCACTGAAGCCAGTGGAGGTTGCACAGGTGTCTCAAAGCAGAATCTGGACCATTGCATGTAGAAGATGAAGTACTATTTTCTAGGCAATAGCACCTGGAAGTTCAGGTGTTTAGTATTCCCTGGATTGGTGGATATTTTTTTTTCAGTGTGAATGCCCTTTTCTGCTGTCCTTAATGGGAGTTGCCATTGATTATAATTCATTTCCGTTGACTTCAGTGGGAATTTTGAATGTAAGGAATGCAGTAATGGACACTTGCTGTGCATCTGTAGAGCTTTATTAAATGGCAAAAAACTTCGTTAATGCAGAATTAAGGTTGTCAGGTGCCCTTCCAGAATGTCAGCAAAACTCAAACCAGGAAATACCAAGCTAAGGTTGCACTGGCATTTACCTTAAGTGTGTAGGTTTTGCTTGGCACCTACATTCAAATCCTGATTCAGGTCCAGATTTTACCTTAACTGTGCTGGCAATAGCCACTGGGAATTATCTGCATGCACTCCAGCTGCATTCCCTTCCTGCTAAATGTAGTTGTATTTGAACGGTGGAGGCATATTTTGGAGCAGCTTCGGAGAGCTGTGTTTGTGATATCATGAGATCTGTATCTGAGTCCCTGCCTACGTTCTCACCTAGATTTGCAGTTGATTTAAGTATTACCTAGCCACAGTAGTATAAGACTTTGCTTTTATATAGTGTTTGTCATCAGCAGAGCTCAATGGAAAGAGGTACATGTGTACCTTGAAGTTTCAGTCTGCATCATTTCAACACAGAATTGTGTAGTTTGTGTCAGTAGCAGGGCACTGGGGTCTTCTTGCCATGGGTATTGTTAGTAGTGAGATGGGCTATGACAGCAATCTGTGGATGTAATGATGGGTAGGGGAAAGTACAGGTTTAGTTGGTATCCTGTGTGCAAGTGTGAAGGTGTTGTAAAAGGCTATGAAGTGGCTGTTCAATTTTACAAGTGTGGTATTCTGTCAGGGGAGCGGGCTCAGTGTTTGAGTGTAGGGCGAGGGCGGGAAGCGCCTGCCCATTACGTGAAGGGGCAGAGTGGGAGTCTGTGTTTGTATAGGTGTTGTGGGGCATCGCTCAGAGGGCAGAGTTAAGGTTACATGAGTGTCTACCTTAACTATATTTCCTGGTTTTCAGAAGTTTGAGTTTTGCTGAATTCAATGTTCTGGAAGGGCATGAGCTATCACCATGCAACCTCAACTCTGCATTAACCAATTTTTTTGCCATTTTTTCCTAGTTTAAAAAAAAACCAGAAAAGTTTGTTATAGGAGATAGTGGTCATTTAGACAGTTGTAGTTCTCATCTAGGTTTGCAGTTCATATGCTACTATAGCTAGGTAATAATCAAAAGACCTAGCTTTTATATAGTACTTTTCATCAGTAGAGCTCAAAGACCTTTACATCATTATCCCCATTCTAGAGATGGGAAACTCATGGGTCTTTAGACTACATAAAGTGAGTTTACTGGTCTGAGTCCAGACCCCAGTGAACAGATGTCCCTAGCACAAGCATTACCACTCCACCCAATACCTTCGAGAGCAGTCTCAGCAGAAAGGCCCAGGAGCAAATGGCCATGGAAACTGAGTTACCCTTACAGGTGGTCTCTCCAAGGGAAGGTTGAGACCCACTGGCAGGGCAGTGTGGTGAAGCCCATACACACACTGCTGTGCTTTGCCTGTTCTGTAGGTAAATTAGACTTCAGTCTAGTAGGTTTTCATATGCACTAAAACTATTTTGTTTAACCTTTTCTTATTAAAATAACTTCAGACTTCAATGATGTTGCTTGGGATGTAAGTAGGGTCAAAATTTAGCCCTCTGCATTTAGGGAAACTAGAAACAGTTTTTTATATCCACCTAGTTAAATTACTAATAAAATCCACTATTTGTATGGGATTGTTACCTGGGTTGGAGCTGAGATGTCCTGTTCTAAAAGGGGTCCAGTCGGTCAGTAATAATTACTGTGCTTATTTCTAGGGGCGGCTGAAATGTATTTTACAGAGAGTCTGGTTGCATATCAGGCAGCACTGGGTGCAAAGGATTCCCTGACACTTACTGCCATTGAGGAATTCAGTAAATGGCTTGTACATGTAGGGAAAAACCAGGTAACACCAAATCCTAGCTTACAAGCTTACTTGCATGCCTTAGTGCTTGCAGCCATCTAGAATGTGTATGTGCAGGCGTGTGTCAGAAAAAACACACCACCTTTAATTGCTCTCTGGTGCCATCAGCTCCCAGGGGATGTTATGGCAGCCAGGGATGAGCGGTTTGCAGGAGTAGGCTGGCTGCCCCTTCTACACCTACCACAGTAAGGCAGGGTAACATAGGAGCCACTTCACCAGCACTGTGCGACTAGAGGATCCCCCTACACTGGATCCTTCATGGACTGTAAGGCAACTTTGCACTGGCAGTACAGCCCAGAATCCATGGCTCTCTGTCATTCTGTCTATGTGGGCAAGGGGGAGCTAAAGAGCAAACGAATAGCCGCACTGCCTAACATGGAATCTTCATGCAGCTTGGCATAGCCATGTATCATCTCACTTGCTTGGCAATGTCAAAGTCCTCAGGAGATACGATCCTGCTCCCACTCAACTCAGTGAGAAAACTCCTATTAAAGGCAAGAGGAGAAAGTATGGACATCCTATAGTTCTAGGTCATCTTATTAATAATACACCTAACAGTGCATGTTAAGTGTTGCCTGAGCACTTAGTCAGTGTTCGGGGCCTTGCCAGGCTGTTTCCATTAGGAGGAGAAATTGATTATATGAGTTACGTATTTCTTTGTAAATAAACAGGATTGCACCAAAGTCTTATTTCCCTGAACACAGTAGGAGAAAACAGCAGTTTCCTTGCTCACAATTTCCATGCCTGCCTTTTCAGTCAGTTCTGTGCCCCAAGAAGGTCTGTCTCCAATCCCTCTCAGGGCCGTGCTCACACCCACTTCCCTCACTGTGTGCTGGCTTTCTCTTGCTTTCACACAGAAACACCAGCTGCAACCAGTCAATGCCTACATTTGTAATCAGCTCCCAGGAAAACCCCTCTGCCCACATGGCTTAGCTTCATTTTCTCCTTGCATACGGCCTAGTGCCTCGGGTGGTAGCTTCTACTACCTCCAGCTAGCATATTCCATAAAGGAGCCTGACAGCACCCATCAGCTTTAACAAGATCTGTGATTACCTATAGCTCAAAGACACACTTGATGGCAGCCATTAACACTTTCCAGTATAACAGTAGGTATACAGGGGTAAGATACTGGTCCCACTGAAATCAATGTGCAGGCAGTACAGCCCAGAATCCATGTTATTGACTTCAGTGAGGCCAGGATTTCACCCCTGATTTCTCCCATTTTTGATGAAGATCCTGTTTCTACATGTTCTGATTCCTCTATAAGCAATATTTGATGGACAGAGGAGGTTTTTATACAACTTTACTCTCTCTATATTCTTAAAAAGTAAGCACCCTAAAGGACAGCTCAATTAAAAGTAGGTTTCAGAGTAACAGCCATGTTAGTCTGTATTCGTAAAAAGAAAAAAGAAAAGGAGTACTTGTGGCACCTTAGAGACTAACCAGTTTATTTGAGCATGAGCTTTCGTGAGCTACAGCTCACTTCATCGGATGCATAGCATATCGTGGAAACTGCAGAAGACATTATATACACACACAGACCATGAAACAAAACTTCCTCCCACCCCACTGTCCTGCTGCTAACAGCTTATCTAAAGTGATCATCAAGGAAGGTCATTTCCAGCACAAATCCAGGTATTCTCACCCTCCCCCCCCCCCCACACACACACAGACACACATACAAACTCACTCTCCTGCTGGTAATAGCCCATCCCTCTTTGAAACCTCTCTTTATAATGCGCATGATAATCAAGGTGGGTCATTTCCAGCACTAATCCAGGTTTTCTCCCCCCCCCACACACACACACACCCCTCCAAAAACCACACACACAAATTCACTCTCCTGCTGGCAATAGCTCATCTTACAATGTGCACAGCAATAATCCAAGTTTAACCAGAACGTCTTGGGGGGGGAGTTTGTAGGAAAAAAACAAGGGGAGATAGGCTACCTTGCATAATGACTTAGCCACTCCCAGTCTCTATTCAAGCCCAAATTAATAGTATCCAATTTGCAAATGAATTCCAATTCAGCAGTTTCTCGCTGGAGTCTGGATTTGAAGTTTTTTTGCTTTAAGATAGCGACCCTCATGTCTGTGATTGCGTGACCAGAGAGATTGAAGTGTTCTCCGACTGGTTTATGAATGTTATAATTCTTAACATCTGATTTGTGTCCATTTATTCTTTTACGTAGAGACTGTCCAGTTTGACCAATGTACATAGCAGAGGGGCATTGCTGGCACATGATGGCATATATCACATTGGTGGATGTGCAGGTGAACGAGCCTCTGATAGTGTGGCTGATGTTGTTAGGCCCTGTGATGGTGTTCCCTGAATAGATATGTGGGCACAGTTGGCAACGGGCTTTGTTGAAAGGATAGGTTCCTGGGTTAGTGGTTCTGTTGTGTGGTATGTGGTTGTTGGTGAGTATTCGCTTCAGGTTGGGGGGCTGTCTGTAGGCAAGGACTGGCCTTGGGAGAAAGGTGAGAAAACCTGGATTAGTGCTGGAAATGACCCACCTTGATTATCATGCGCATTATAAAGAGAGGTTTCAAAGAGGGATGGGCTATTACCAGCAGGAGAGTGAGTTTGTATGTGTGTCTGTGGGGGGGGGGGGGGAGGGTGAGAATACCTGGATTTGTGCTGGAAATGACCTTCCTTGATGATCACTTTAGATAAGCTGTTAGCAGCAGGACAGTGGGGTGGGAGGAAGTTTTGTTTCATGGTCTCTGTGTGTATATAATGTCTTCTGCAGTTTCCACGATATGCTATGCATCCGATGAAGTGAGCTGTAGCTCACGAAAGCTCATGCTCAAATAAACTGGTTAGTCTCTAAGGTGCCACAAGTACTCCTTTTCTTTTTTCTTTTTTCAATTAAAAGTAGGGGACAAAAGGTAATATTTTCAGAAGTGCCTAGGCACTTCAGAAAATTTTGCCCTAAGATTATTTTTAAGCTACAGCATCCTCCAATGTTTTTTTTGTGGTACAGAATTATACGTAATGCAAAATAGCATTTACATTTACATCATAGTGTATGACCCGTCACATGCTTATTGTTGAAATACTGGACATGTCCTACATTGACTGGACATGGGACACAGGACATTAGGTGTCAAATAACAGATGTCTCGTAGAGACAGGTGGTCACCATACCACACTTCCTGAGTTTCCTTTTCGTAGAAATTAAACTATTAGTCTTAAAGATCAGTGCATAGAATTATACTCTGTAAAGGTTCCGTATCATTGGAGAATGGCTGTAGATCCCAAAAAGCATCGGCGTTAAACTCCAAATGAGTTAAACATGCATCAGTCAGTCATTTAAAGATGCTGATCCAAAAATGAATATATTTTTGTGCTAAGTTATGTTGCATTTTTCTCTGTAGCAGGCCTACAGGCTGTTGAAAGATTCGTTGAAGTCCACCATAGACACCTATGGTGATTTTAGTGAGAAGGCAGCTGAAACTTACCATATCATGGGCAGTATCTGCCTGGCAGAGGGAAAGATGAGAGAGGCTTACCAGCTGTTCAATAAGGTAATTATAATTACATTGCTAGTGATTTTCTTGGATTTACTGCCTCATAGTGTTTGAAAATGTAAATGCACATTAATTTTCCAAACTATAAATCCTGCTAGAGATATCAGGCTTTATTTCTCTATAGATTCTCAAGGAGTCTGATGTGCGGATCTTATTCATGTTAGTAATGAGATTTGCCTACATCAACCTGCCATCTGTGCCAAGTCCACACAGGGATTTAGAATCAGCAGGTAACTGAAAATACAGCAGGCCAGCAACTATGTAGCATACTTACTCCCTTGCAGAACGCCTGGATACTGGATTGGCTATCTATTGGGATTTAACAGTGCTGATGAACCGCCATGACAACTGCTACCACACAGCTGGGGAGAACCACTAGAGTTCCTTTGCTAATATGTAGATAACTAGGCATAATCAGTATTTGTGCAACTTGATTGATTTTGAAGTTGTTATACAGTGTATCACTTCTCATTCATTTTATGCTAAACAGTGTTTGCAGATTCAAATAGCTGTTTATGGGCCTCGCAACAGGAAACCGAAAGAGATGCAAGAGCTCCTGAACGCATTAGAGAGGTGATCTCATCAACGTTGTTTTTTATAATGTAATATTGCATATTGTCAAGCTGCGGTCCCTGTCTCAAGGCATGTAGCAGCTTGCTAGTAACAAATGTCCATATGCAGTACTGAGTCTTGTTTAATATAATGAACAAAATTAAATAGGGATTTCTGGGATATGGGGGGCTTGGTCTCTGTGTTGCAGATCTGGAGAGGCACAGCCCAGGAGTAGAGAACCAAATGGCTTTAGAACAGCTTTGTGCCATCTGGATTCTAGGCTACTGGGGGCGGGCAGCAAAATAGCCCCCCACCATAAGTTAGAGCAGCCTGTAAGCACAACCTGCCCAGAGTTGCCAATGGATTTGTACAGTAGTCCAGCTACCCTAGAACATTCAGTGCATTGTTGCTCCCTCTCCTACACACCATATGTTATAGGGCTTCTTATGTTGACACCTCACCGCTTCTGTGCTGTGGGAGTTCTCCCCTCGCTCCTGTAAAGTCACTGTATATGGCCACAGCAGCATAGGTGGTCTGGAGTGGATGCCAGAATCGGCACCTGGATATTTCATACAATGCAATTAACAATGGCACCAATGGAGTCTTTTGCCATTTAATTAGTAGGTTCTAATTTAAATCAGGTTAGCAGTGCCTGAAAGTTGTTACCATCTGATATTTGCTCAGCCAAAACAGGTTTCTAAAATTTCATAGGTCATTTATTCGTACTGAATTCTATGCTAATTCTCCATAAAATCCCCATTCTGATTGACTGACTGCTGCTCCTTTAGAAGTTAATGTAAGGATTAGAGACTAGGTCTGCAACTGTGAAAATGAAGCTTTCAACTGTAGCAATTTCAGTTAGAATGATGTTCTGTATTAGCATTTTTTGTGTCATTCATTGATTTAACCCCTGAACTGTAAAACATACTTGCTAAACCTCGTGCTGCAGAAATTACTTGTGTAGAGTACTTTACAAGACATAGTTTAGACAGGTCCCTGCCACAAAGAGTTTACAATTTAAACTAGTTGCAGGTCATTCTTTGTTTTCAGTGCATCCAAGAGTGGGAGTAGATAACACTGTAGAGGATAAACAAAGAGTGGGTGGGAAAAAGAAGTGGTTCTCAAGGAGAGATCTAAAGAGAGCTAAAGCGTGCTTAGTACACAGGAAACAGAAGCATAGGCTGTGTGACACAAGGCACAAAGTCATGAGTGGAAGGGACCAAATAGCCATTAAGAAGAGAGTAACGGGCAGGCAGAGTGTCTAGCAGGAATACAATAAACTGAAGGCTATGTGGTATTAACTATTTGTTGGCCCTTGGCCAAATGTTAACCAGTATTCAGTAGCCCACTTGTTTCTGTTAGATGAGATGAGTCAATATTTCTTTCATGCAATCCTGTTTATTTGCAAAGGATGTACACAAAGTCCTGTTTCTCTGAACATGATAGAAATAAATGACAGCAGGCAGTTTCCTTGTTCAGAAATCCAAATGGGTCTTCTCAACCAGCATTTTGTATAGTTCACGCCTGGCTTCCTCTGAGGACCAACCTCACACTGCTTCTCTCACTGCCTCCTGGCTTTCTCCTCCTGACAAACACAATGCTCTGCCAATCAATGTCTCAGTCCCTGCATTTTCAATCAGTCTCAGGGAAGCCCCTTTTATTCTCCCTGAGTTAATTCTTGCTCAGACCTTTCTCGCCTTGGATGGTGGTGTCTATTGTTATAGCTGTCTTTCTCCGTAGAAGGAGCTTAATTGCTTCTTCCATTTACCCTAAATAAAAAGAGGCTGGTGTGCCCATCAGCTTTAAGGTCTGTGACTGTCTATAGATCTAAAAACTCTCTTGATGGGAGCCGTTAACCATGGCAGCATAACCTTGTTATCAGCAAAGTGCCAATAATGCACTCATCCCTCTGAGGCACAGGAGATAATGCAGTCTTGCCTCCAGAATTTACATCCTAAACAGCACGAGAGAGACCATAAGTGAGAGAGTTAAAGCAATTCCCTGTCACCTTTGGAAAACCTGACGGAAACATTGATTTTCTCAGTTTCTCCAGTACTTTACATGGCCCTAAAATGTTGTGGTTTTCTTGTCAAATGATCACCGTCTTCTTGAATCAGAGGGTGAATCTCTAAAGGCAAGATGTTTGGGTACAATTTGGATAGGGCATTTAGTTACTACTGTGTTGGGGGTGATATAAGAATCTAGACCAGGGGTAGGCAAACTACAGCCCAGATCCAAAGCCCTGATAGCCCATGGGATTGCCATCCCGTGGCACCATGTGCCCCGCGCCACTCCCGGAAGCAGCTGGCACCATATCCCTGCAGCCCCTGTGGGAGGGGTGGGGCAGAGGGCTGTGCGCTGCCCTCGTCTGCAGGCAGTGCCCCCCGCAGCTCCCATTGGCCAGGAAAGGGGAACCGCAGCCACTGGGAGCTTCGGGGGAGGTACCCGCAGGCGAGGGCAGCGTGCAGAGTCCCCTGCTTCCCCACCCCCAGGGGCTGCAGGGACGTGGTGCTGCCGCTTCTGGGAGCTGCGCGGGGCCAGGGCAGGCAGGGAGCCTGTTTTAGCCCTGCTGTATGCAACTGCCAGGCCAGACCCCGCAACCCAAAGCCTTCCTACACCCCAAGCCCCTGCCCTGAGCCCTCTGCCACACACTGCACCCCAACCCCCTGCCCTGAGCCCTACATTCATGGCCCTGCATGCAATTTCTCCACCCAGATGTGGCTCTCTGGCCAAAAAGTTTGCCCACCCCTGATCTAGACAAATGGATAAGCATATAACTTGTATAACTAATCTGAGCAGTTAAGTGTCTCATTTTATAACAAGGCAAGTCTGCTGACATTCTCCTGTTTGTCCAGTAAGTAGAATTTTTAGGGATATGTAGTCTACAAATAAAGGAATAGGAAAATGCCAAGAAAAATAAAATGAACTAAATATGTTTCCTCTACTGTAGGTCTCCAACTGTCCATGAAGGGAACAGACTTGTGAAGTAGGAAAGACAGATGGTGCTAAATCATACTGTTGGCAAAAATCTTGGATCCTTAGCAATTGTGACAGCAGATGAAACCAGAAACTAAGTTGGAGGATTAATTGGAGAACTCAAGTACATTGTATTTGTTATAATCAATTCAACAGAAAGTTCTATAAATGTTTGCTTTAGTTTAGGAAAAAGCATCAACCTTCCAGGTAAACTTCCCCCTCCTAGTCTCTTTTCATTTTCTTTCTTACTGTATTTTGAAGGTCTGGGTCTAACGGTAGCACATCAGATGTTTTACTGAGTATTAAAAAAATGGGCATAAGTTACAAATGTTGTAAATGCAGGACTCCCTTTGGAAAAGATATCGGAATACACGGTCACACACATTTTAAAATATTTCTTTTGAAGACATTCTAATCGTACTTTGGTGAATGAACGCAGAATATACCCAATGGAGAAACACAGATGGGATTATTTTTCCCCCTGGCTATTGGTACACTGGCCTTTTTATAATCTAACATACAAAAAAGTAAATTTAGTGTGTTAAATTTAGTCTACTTTTTAGCACTTCAGCTAAGAAGGCTGAATGCCTCCTTTTAATGTGAAATTCCTCTTTAATGCTTTGCCTTCACTACAAAATCTTCATCTTAGAACACAGATATGAAGAGTTGAGTTTGCTAGTACAGTGCTGACCACAACTATGCATTCAATGTTAGACAGTGTTATAATCATGATTTAGAAGCCTAAGCCACTTTGAAAATGGGTCTTAAGCACTTTTGAAAATGTGATCCAAAGATAAGTCACATTTTATCATTGTGGAACTTAATCATTAAACCCAGGATTCAACTTGAGGCATGGGTGCATGTCTGAGCCAAGAAGAATTGGGGCCAACATGCACTACATTCCAGTGATCTTATTAGCATAATAGCCACTAGCCAGTTGTTACAAAGACCATAACCCCCCTCCCTCCCCCGGAGGGTTTCCCCATGTTTGTGGACTCCTCCACTATTAATTTAGAAGAGTGGAGGTCTGTGCTCCATAATGGCACAGAGACCTTAGCATAGGCCAGGCCCCCAAGATGCAAAGAGAACACTACATAATGCAAACAGTTCTGAATGTTAATAGAACTGTTTAATTACAAATGATTGTTTACTCATTACTGGCTGCTAGTACTGTACAGATTGTTTTAATTTCTTTGGGTCTTCTTTCCAAGATCACTGTTGGTAGCAGACAGACTGTTATACATTTACAAATGAAAATAGTATGTTTAGTGGCCTTTAGGCTTATATTCAAAAGTAATCTTAAGCCACAGCTATGTCCTTGAACACAACACCAGGTAATTCAAATCAGAAATAAGTTAAATTTAGTAAGTCATGCACTCTGTTTCATTACATTAGTCACATGGGACTAGATGCAAGTCATTCTTAGCACCTATTCAGCACTTCACATTCCAAGGCATCATACACATAGTTACTGAAGTCTCCAGGTGAATATTAATCTTTCTCCTTTGTTGAAGGGGAAACTATTAGGAAAAGGGAAGTGATTTCTAATACGGTCTTAAATTAAAATTCATTTATCTGAATATGTAAATTAAACATGAAAATGACAAAGCAGTAACTAGAGGCAGAACACTGCTCCAAAATCATATTTTTTTATGAAATTCCAGAGGGCTGCTTTTAAAAAAAAACCCCACAGTCTCTGATAGGATGTATCAAAACAGAAATATCAGAGCTGCAGGAAACTCCCATTGCTCTGAATGGATAAGTAATGTATGCACTAGATGAACAGTTGTCATTAATAGCCTTTCTGAGTTCTGTAACAGCCAGTTGATGTCAGTCACGATGTGATCTTATTACCATTAACCTTAACCTCTTTCCCCACTTCTCCGCTATTCTTGTTTCACATTAGATTGTAAATTCTGTGGGGCAGGGACCCTCTTTGTACAATTGCTACAACAACAGGAGCCTGATGTTGACTGCCACTTTTGGGTCTTGCTAGGGTATAAAAAATTAACTATATACATAGAACTTACCTGAACAGAGCTACAGAGATCTCCCACTGATCTTTGAATTTCTAGCTGCAACTCTAATCTTTCTATTTTGATGTGACATCGAGCTGGTAGCATGCCTTCATCCTGTTGCATTATTTGAGGTGGCTGTGTCTTCTCAGACACAGTAGATTCTTCACACTGCAAAACATCAGACTATTTATCACACAGACAGGGTTGATAATGCCTGGAACAGGTGAGCTACATTTATGACAAATTACGTCTGAAGAGAACAAATGCAACTTCTGACTGCAGTGCAGCCCATTTACTGCTGGAAATGTGTTTTAATCCTGAAACTTGGGATTCATGGCTTGTAAAATTGAACAGGGAAGTATTAGGGGTTCACTTGTCAATATTAACTCATTCCTTCAGAAGGCAAGTACCAGCTTCCCTCAAATGAGTGGCTGTTAAGCCTTTGTGCAAGAAACCATCTCTTGCACTGGTGATCTTACCAATTTGTGCCCTGGCTCTGATCCTCCCTTTTTGAAAAAGGTTGAAAAGATGGAGAAGTAATTTCAGTAAGTGTGCACAGGATGCAAGTTATTGAAAGTTTGTCTACTTATCAATATTATATGAATCCACCATATCTTGAACCACTATCTAGCATTCTTCCTGATTTAGCGTGACACTGAAATAGCGATTAGGAATTAGCAAAATCTGTCAATTTTATATCACAGCATTTTATTTCCAGGAAACAAGTCATTCACTTTGCTTTTATTTTATTAAAAAAATACAAAAGCATTTCTAAATGCAGCAAAATATTAATGTGGTACATATGTATAGGTTTGTTATCATTAAAGGCAACTAGCTTTCCAATTGTGACAAGCTATAATGTTTCATTTTATTAAAAAAATCAATAAAATTCTTTGGAATTTTTTCTTCTCCAAAACAAATACTCCAATGCTCTTTTTCCTTAAAAATGAAATAAATAAGTGCTTTTGATCTGGAAGGCAGTGGTGAATGGATGGGTTTGGGGAGAACACACAAAAGAACAAATTTCAATAGCAAGGGTTGTATTAGTCAATTTTTTAAAAAAAAATTCAAAAGAAGTTAAAATCAAAATGACACTGCCCAAGTACTGAAGTGATTTATGTTGGGTTCTATGCTAACTTACCAATACAACACAAGCACACGGCTATGGAAAATGCGCTAAGATCATCCCTGATGAAATTCCAGGGAATTCAAGTTACAGCAGGCTTCAATCTAGTTGAGGATGAGCAATTTCACAATTTACTGCTATTGAGAAGTCAGTTTCAATTTTCACTCTCCACTTGTAGTCTCACAAAAAGTTTTATTTTTTTAAATCATTTGAACAAACCACTGTCTAACACAAGCCAGCATTCAGACATTCACCACCTGTAATTGCTTCATCCATGCTCAGAGCAAACCATGGCCAAAAACTGGTGGATTAACATACTGCTACTGTCTCAGATTTCCCGCACTGCTTGTGTTTGCAATTATTCTGACAATCGTGACAGAATACTCAAGGGGCTGTTTGGTGAGCATTCCAAGTTTGCAGTGGACAAGTGTGCACATCACAAAACCACCACCATCACAGCACCTTTCTCAGCCTCAGCACCGAGGCCAACGATTAAGCTACCTTTTCACTTTTACAGATGGTCCATCCAGGTCAAGAGTGAGAAATGTTTGCAAAGTAACATGGGGGGGAGCTTCATTGTAGCTGCTTGTTCTGCTCCTTTCTGTGGATAAACAGGGTGTCCATTTTCTGGGCTATCAATCTGGTAACTTTCAAGTTTTTTAATGAAATATTTTATCATTCTGAATGTCCATAAATGAAATGCACAGTCCATATCATACAGCTATAGTTCTGATTCAGTAATGTCCTCATCAGGGCAACAATAGTACTCCACAAAACAGATTTGTCCATCTTCATTCCTAATCATATACTGCAGTGAAAGGAATCCCCGATTATCTGTCCGAATAGACACTTTACAAGATAAAGCTAGTGCCTTCGTAGATGGTTTGAGCAAAGAGATCTTGTACCTGCAGGTAAAGAAAAGCCATTTTAAAGTATATAAAATGTAACAGTGACTGAAACCTTATTCTCAAGTAATGGACCAAAACTGACAAAAACCAATTAGCAACATAGCCAACCACAGTAGTGCTTTTACAGTACTTTTCCCTGTTACTGCATCAACAGTGTGCACTTTATACTCTAATTCTTATTACTGAACTTCTAACCAGAGGAACAACTTCTGTCAAAGGGAAATTTTTAAATACTACTCTGTTCTAGGGAAAGTCAGGCATTTCAGTAGCTGACGAAACCACTTTTTCAGCTTCTTGGTCAGAATGTGTCATCAGACTACTACGGTCACTGTCCTGATCACTGACCTGTTTGTCTGGGTCTGGTTGCAGTGAAATGCTTCCATCAAATCAGAGTCTTTGGGATAGTCAAGATGAGCACTTCCTGCATTGCCAAAGGTGGATAATCTAAAAGACATCATGCACCAACTCAGCAAAGCATTTGATACTGGCACTATCAAATTTGAAAAGTGGAAACAACAAAGTAATGTTATACATCAAGACAATTCTCAAAGCAGAAGATTTCAACACACTACCGACTCTTCATGAGACACGAGGTAGCACAGCCAGCATTTAATTAGAATGAATGAATCACAAGCGTAAGATCTTGTGGCACTCCAAACTCAGAGTTCCCCTAATAGCACCTGATTGTGGTTTCAAAGAAAGCTGACTTACGCTAATGAAAGACTGTGACCCCTAGGTGCTAATGGCATACAATAATCAATCTGCTGCCACACCAGAAACTGAAAGAAACCTGCTCTGCAGCACCTAGTTGTGGAGCTGCCATGAATGTGGAAAGCTCATGAGTTCCCCTATGTGCTAGCTACAGCATAAAATTCCTGATTTTTCAGCCCAACCCAGGCCATGCAGACCTTGGAACTTAATTCTTCATAACCAAAAATACTAAATGAATGCATTCAAAACACATCCTGGAATTTGTTTACAAAATACAAGATAAAAGGAGTTGTATCTGCTTATGCTAAGGCTGAAGCTGGCCCCAAGGCTGGCCCATAACCTTAAAATGATGATGTATTCTATTGCCAAAAGCCTCAGGTTGAAAATTTTGGAATGTTGCGAAATAAGGAATGAACGGCTGCCTGGTACCGTGTCTGAATAATTAGTCTTCATATGTGATGCAGCAACCATTATAACAGAAGGCACATTTAAACAGATATGGTGCAGATCTGCACAATGTTGAATAAGCAGCAACAATAATTCCAAACATCGAAGAACAACTAAGTTGCTAAACATGAACCTTTGAAATGGACATGTAGTTTCTGATACCTGAAATAAGGCTTGTCTGGAGACATGGTGATCTGCAGGACTTCACTGGTCATATCTAATTCAGCAAATGCTTCTCGTAACCCTTCTGACTGCAGGATAATTTTATTAACCACATTTGTACTGCAGAAATCAAAATCTAGTGTCTCTTCAGGTTCTTCAGTGTTAATTTTACATACAGTTACCACACCTCCTTCTTCTAGAAATAGGGTCAAGGGGTAGCCATAACCATGGTAACACATTCGAAGCGCTGTTGAAGTACCTGAAATGATGAAAAAATTAGCACTCTAAGAGCTAGATGGTGTAACCTTTGGAGACCTGGATTCTAGCCATGCTTAGATCACCGATTAAATTAGTTTGATGCTCAGTCTAGTCTCAGACCTTTACTGAATTCTGTCTCAATCACAAAATCGTCACACAATTTAGGACAGTCTCTTTTCAAAAAGGTCCAGGATAGGAATATTAGAGTTCATACAAATGTGCAATGGCAGAATTGTCTGAGAAAGCTTACACTGTATGTATCTGCAATGTGTGTGACTAGTCTACTCTAATTCATAAGTAACACCTAAGAAAACATATCTGGAAGAACTATTTTCAAGCAGGAAGATAGTTCAACTTCTAATATGTAAAATCAAAGATAAGAACGGGATGTTTGACAAAGGAATATTAATAATTCACAGTTCATATAAATAGTGCAATATTTAAATTTGAAATAGCAGTTGAGGAAAAAAAGGCATTTTTTAAAGTGATCCACTGGAAAACTAACTGCATATGAAATAATACAGAGCATCCTGAATTATACAAACAACACAACAAGATGTGAGGCTATACAAAATACCTCATGGGCGTATGGTGCACCCAAGACATAAGGCGAAAAGCAAGGGGCTTTTTACTAACTGAGGAATGTGATTAGAGAAAGGAGAATCATGTGCTTAAGGCACTGGAATTCTACTCAGGATATCTTGGTTTAGTCCCCAGCTCTGCCACAGACATCCTGTGCAAACTTGGACAAGTAACAGTCTCTCTCTTTGTTCCCCATCTGTAAAATGGGGATAATATTTAGAAATGTTGTGAAGATCAATTAATTGTTTTTGAGGTGATCAGATGCTATAATGTAATGGAGGCCAAAGAAGTACAGTAGAACCTCAGAGTTACGAACACCTCGGTTTGTAACAATGAACAAAACGTTATGGTTCTTTCAAAAGTTTATAACTGAACACTGATTTGATACAGCATTGAACCTTTACTATACAGAAGACAAATGCTGCGTTCCCTTTATTATTTTAGTAATTTACATTTAACACAGTACTGTACTGTATTTGCTGCTTTTTTTTCCATCTCTGCTGCTGCTGCCTGATTGCATACTTGCGGTTCCAAATCAGGTGTGTGTGGTTGACTGATCAGTTTGTAACTATGAGGTTCTACCATACCTAGAAAGAGTGTACAGCCATTACCGACTTATATGAATGTTTTATAACAGTTTAGGATAGCTGAAGTCTAATGGATTAATCACAAGACTGGGCTTCAGAGTTCCTGTCTAAAGTCTGTCACTGACTCACAGGATGAGCTTAAAATGGGTCACTTAACCTGTCTGCTTACCTATCTTTATAATAGCTGTTTGAAAGCTACAGAGAGAAAGGACCATAAGCACCAAGTATGTGGTTGGTTCGATAAATAAAAGCCAACTTGCACCACTAATGGATTTCCTTCTACTTGCAACAACTGGCCCCTGTATGGGGCTGTCTATACTTACAGCTAGATCAGCACTGCTGAGATCAATGCAGCAGTGTCGATTTAGTGGGTCTAGTGAAGACCTGCTTAATCAATGGCAGAGCGCTCTCCAGTCAACTCTAGTATTTCACCTCTCTGAGAAGAGTAAGGGAAGTTGACAGTTTCCCCTCGACATAGCATGCTGTAGACACCGTGGCAAGTTGACCTAAGCTACGTCGACTCTGAGTAGCGTAACTTGAGTCGACTTATTACAGTAGTTAGACAAGGACTAGGCCTTAACATTTCCTAGATCTGTGTATAATCACAAGATTCCTCTACCATTTCTCTTACAAATCTTATATTTATGAACACATTTTGTCTTCCAAACTCGAAACTTCTCATTGGGTACCTTTCACTGCTCCTTTACTTATAACTATGTCCACTGCCACCTCTTCTGTCACAGTGTCTGGATTCAGTTGAGTACCTACCCCCCTGGTCACTCAAGCAATTATCATAGCATACAGTTGCAGGAACTTAAGAAGCTAGCATGTGGCCTAATGAATCAACGGTAGCTGCTCTTCACGGGGGGTGTCTTAGTATGGGAAAGATCACTTTCATGAAGCCACTTTGAGAAGTGGCTAGAAGCACAAGTTTCATGCTTATGATTACTGAGGGCATCAGATCAGGACATGCATGCACAATACCTGGCAAAGAATTTGTACCAAAAATGGTCAAGCAGTCTAAAAGAACAGCCAAATTGATTCGAAACATCACCGACTCTTCCTGTATAATAAATTCTTGAAAAATCCCTGCCTGTAAAAACAAAAAAAGATAAAAAGTGTGTATGGAAAAAATACATTTGTTTTCCTTTCTGCAGTAGCAGTGATTTAACAATCATCTCTATAAATCCATAATTTTCACCTTCAGAGCGCAACACGATACAAAATAAGAGCCAAATAAGTGGCACATGAGAGCATATAGTCAGGATCCTTTAAAAATTAACATATAATTTAGACAAAGGAAAACCACATAAGTATGACTTTTGAGCCGGTGGCCTTTTACGGTTTAATAAGAAGCTATAAATGTTAAAGCATAAAGATCTCCCCACCAATCAGCAAATGTTCAGTGTGCTGTGCAACTTCAATAAAACCAAGACTTGTCATTTATTTCCAGTACACCCAGTGTGATCAGTGCTTCCAAAAACAGAAGGCAACACAATTTCTGCCCTGAGGAGCTCACAATCTAAAGACAGTCAAGTAAGCAAACAGCAGCAGGTGGAAGGGAACACATTAAACAAAACATGGTTTCTTAAAATTCAAAGAAATAAAATTAAACAAGGACGTCAAAATATAAGAGTAGAGAAAGGGGCTAATTTTCTCTCTCTGCCCCCTTCTTTCCCGTTCTTATTTTGTTCTTTTTTATTCTCCCTCTACTTTATTTTAGGGGGGAAGAAATCAATGAAATAATGAAATGAAAAATTACTAGAGATAGCAGAAAAGGGTAACATAGGGTCAACGGTAATCATACTAAACACATGTTGGAAAAAAAATGATTTACAGTGATATTCAGAGGTGAGGAGAGATGCAATGAGGTGGATGTTAAGGGGAGTGAACTCAGTCCCGTAGGGCTCACCACAGTAATTGCCTGATGACCTAAGACACAAACCTGAACTTCCTAAAAAGTGGATAGAATCTGAATGCAGAACACTTTGAGATCATGAAATGGAAGATGATGTATAAAACAAATTATTAGTACTATTATTTTGAGAGATGATCAAGATATTTCAAAAGGAAAAATAATGAACCCTTTCACTGACTATGGAGAGGAAATGTTTACTGTCAAGCAAGAGGGTATAACTGGAAGTAATGGGATGGAATTAGGGAAAGGGAAATAAGGCTGAATATTAGTAAAAAGCTTCCCAAGAGTGAGCTCTGTTCAACTGTAGAACTGTCTTACATTAGGGAAGTGATGGGATCTTTATCATGAGTCATCTATAAATACATCAGACAAAGCAGTGGAGAATATACCCATAGTGAACAATCCTACACTGGCCTCAGAGGATGCGCTGAATGACCTACAAGGTCTTTCCCTATCTCTAACTTTAATATCCAGTAGTATTGCAGGGCACTCGCTGGGTCAGATTCTCCACTTTATGCCTACGATCTTGACAATTCCACTCCATCCACTAAGATAAACTGCATGCACTTCATTATTCTCTCCAACAGTCCTTCCATCACATACTTGGTTTCCATTCATAGGTACTTCTAGTCTCTCTAATACTTCCCTGCCTCATTTAATGCTCTCATATCTCACAGTGACTTCATACTATGTGCTTATACAAGACTCAGTGTGAAAATAATGGTGATCCTCTTACATGCTATAGTACCAATAAAACAGGAAAACAATTCCCTCTCTGCTACATCAAGAATTTAACTCCAGCATTTCTGAATATTGTCAACATCTGCACTTTTGAAAGCCCAGAACTGAAATACCTAACACCTTGGACCCACTGGTCTCATCTTGTTTTTTATTTGACTGGATTATGTCCACTGGGAAAGCCATTGACAAATGCAAGAGAAAGGGAAAAACTGCTATTTTAAACATGTGAAAGATTGATCACAGATGTACTGATGGTCTAATGATGTGCTAGGCCTCCTTACCTGAATAAAGGCATTTGCCTGCAGACACTTTGCATTTTCCACTGTAACCTTGATTCCATTTGTAGTTGCAAAACATGTTGCATGGTCTTTAAAATGAATGGCTTTTAGGATATTTGAGAGGTTTCTGACATTGTCGAGACTGGCGACTAAAACATACTGATCATCACCAGTTTCAGGTTGAGTGGAGAGGGGCATTATCTAGTTTGCATTCACCACTCCCGTCTTTTCTGTGACTGTATAAGATGTAGTTTCAAAGAGAACCTAAAAAGAGGCAACATACTTGCGTTAATGTGAATTGCTCTTTATGGATGAAACATGGGGGAAAAAAAGCTTCACAAAGCTGTGATGATGTACTGGCAGCAATGCTTTGGTATAATTAAATATTTCATGAATCGACCAGGAATATATACAAAGAATCCAAAAAAATTATAGATATTTCTACTACCTGAGAGAGATGTTGAGGTCCAATACTATTAAAATAGCAAAGTAACAAGATGCACAAGTATATTCCTATATCTGTGTACCATGGACCCCTGCTGGATAGACCATGAGACCAGTTCATTTTATTTATACACACACACATTTCCCTCTATTTGAGCTTTAGCTCACAAAGTAGAGGCCTGTGTTTTTGAAAATGCAAGAAAAGACAGCTGATATTTCATCCTTCTACTTTCCCCTCGTTCTATCCAGCTTGGAAAGAAATATATTTACATCTTTACTGCTTTAAGTAGCATCTCCCTTTTTGTACAGGGTCATATTATAGGCAAACTGCAAAACAAACTAATACAGAAGTTGTATCCACGTGCTTTATTGATGCTTTAGGCTGATAAATACTGTACAGATTAATAGGCTTTTTTATTACATGACAAAGATCAGGTCCCAACTTGCCTTGTTCTTCTGGAGGACGCTTTGGAAGACTACACACTTCCCACACTAGTGGGAATGCTGAGTTGCAGCTTTCCCATTCCCAGGTGTCTTCTCCATGGGAAGAATGCTGAGTGTCACCTGCGATTTCAGCCTAGTGTGATGCTCCTATCCTACTCCAGTTCTCCAGTCATCCAGGAAAAAAGTCAGATCTGGTATTTCTATTGTAAACAAACAAAAACAGAAAGATGACATTACATCCATCTTCATACACACTTCATAAAGAAATAAAGTCCACAATCATATTTTTCCTTTACAATTCACTTTCAATAGCAGATGGGCACTACTGACATTATGAGCACATGTATAGGTGTCATACAAGCAGACGCTGTCAGGGAGATTTTCAATGACACGAAGGGCAGTTAGTTGCCCAAAATCTTTTGGTAATCAATGGTGAAAATCTCTGCAAAGCTCCTCCTACCTCTATTTCTATGCCTACTTTAAAGGATGAACATTACCATGAAGAAGCACGATAGTTTTAATTTCACCACTAATTTTTTCCTGCTGTTGATAAGAAAAAATGGCTGTACTCCACTTTGTGAGCAGAAATAAGTTAGTGCTATTAACACACCTTACAGTCCATTCTTCTGATTTAAATTTAACAGAAAGCCTTTCACTTCCATTCACAAAGCTCTAGGTTAAAACGGCTGCTTCCTTTTAGTCATTATACTCATTCTTTTTGGTGCTAGTATATTTTTTGTTTCCCCATGTGTAGTATTAGTTTTATGCATATTCTTCCACGGATGAGGTCGCAACACCCCCCTCCGTCTCCCAAATCTTCAGCAGCCTCTCAGCGGGGCGAACAGGATTCCCGGCATTCTCCTCCTCGTCACTGCTGCGCTGCAATGCAGGACCAAGGTGACTCCTACCTCGTGTTGTGTCTGACCATTGCATTAAATCAGTTAAAAGTTTGCAGAACCATTACACCTCGCGCAGGTCTACATCACACGCACCCAGGGACTCCACCATACCGAGGCTGGTGCTCCGTGGGCCAAACGCTGTGCCCTGTTTTTCGCCTGCAGTACGCTCCCCAAGCACGGATGCGTATTACAGCCCGCGGTGACAAGCGCTAGAGCAGAGGTACCAAGCCTACTGACCACCGTGCGCAGCACCCGCAGCCACACACTGGCTCTACTACCTCAGGGCCCGGAGGCTGCCACACGGGTCACAGCTGCGCGCTGACTGGGCCACACGCGGCCCTGGGGTTGGGAACCACGGAGCTAGAGGGATCGGGACTCCGGGCCCCTTTGCACGAGGCACTGAGCAGCAGACACAGACCTACGGCCCCTGGGCCCGTCCCCCCAGCGCCTGAGCCCCCCGCTGGGGAACCGCGGCCCAGGGGCAGAGCTGAGCGGGGAGCCTCACCCCAGGCTCGGGCGGGGCGCTGCAGCAAGGGTCGGGGGTCCGCGCGGGGAGCCCGCCCCCGCCTACCGCCGTCACACGCGATGCGAATCCTCCCCACGGCGCAGTTAGGTGCTCGCCCCGTGCTTTACGGCTGTCGTACAACGAGGCCCGCCGGAGCCGGGCGGCACGCCGGCCGCCAGGACCATAGAGAGAGGAGCGGAAGATTGTAGAAAGGGAGCTCAGCTTCCGGTGTGAGGGTCACGTGCAAGCGAGATGGCGGCGGCCAAGAGGAAGCGTGGAGGTGCTGCGACCCGGCCGAGGAAACGAGCTAGAGGGGCTCCGAATGGGACCGGGCCGCCGGCCAAGCCAAGCCCGCAGGGAGCGGAGAGGGAGGAGCACAGCATCCCGGCTCCTATCTCTAAGGTAAAAACAGCGGCTGATCCGGCTCCTGCCCGAGGCCTGTATCCGTCATCCCTCCCCCCCCCCCCCGGGGTATGTGGCTGGCCCGGACTGTCTCCGCCGGTCCCTGTACGGCGCGGAGGGTAAGAGGCCGGGGTGGCCTAGGCTGAATCCTCCCTGTTGGGGCAGGAGCTCTGGGCTGGTCCCTCTTATTCGCTATCCCCGCTGCGGGAGTGCCCGCACTGTTGGGGTGAGGCGGAGGAAGGCTGTCTCTCCTCAGGGGAAACTCCCCACGGGCCGGAGATTACCCTTCTCTAGCCTCAGACTATTTAGAGACTTTGTCTCTTATTAGAGAAGCAGCTCTCTTCCTTCTGAGTCCTCGGTATTCTTGCAGGGCTTGGCGTGGAAGGGAGCAGATCGTTGGTTGCAGCCCCTCCACAGAGACATGTACTGCCTCGTTCTGTGTGGTCACCCGAACTCTTCATATGGGTGTGCAAAGCAAGGTTATGATGCACTGTCATGATCTGCACAGATATCTTGAATACCCGAGTTACTAATACCATGGAGATGCCACATCCAAGCACATGAAGGACCGCCCTGGATCATATAATGCAATTGCAATATAGCAATACTAACATTCTAAAATATCATCAGAATTAAAACAAATCATAAAGTGTTGTACAAGTTTGATAGCTAGTTTTAGTGACTATTTTATTTAGGGAGCATCCCAAATGACACGGTTCAGAAGTTGTACATTTGACAGCTTTTCAGTTTTTTTAAATAACTTGCATGTTGAAATTGGAAATCCTATAGTCCATAGAAGCTACCTGGGCCTTCTGTGCTGAATTAACAGAGGATTTGTTTGCAGCAGACCCTTTTATCCTGTGTTCCTTTACAACTCCCTGGCTCTCAGTTCACTTAGTAGAGAAAGCAACAGATCGGCCTTTTCTTGTGACGAGATGACCTACTGTGCTTCTAGTATTATTGGCTTTCTGCACAGCTCAGATTGCTGCAGAGCCATTTGTCAATGTCCAGGGGAGGGAGGAGTTTAATCAAAGCCTCAGTATTCCGTTGCTAACTCAAAGGGAGGATTAGGATGACTTCCCTGGGGATATTGCCATTTCCTCCCTTTCAGAGACAACTATTCCTAGAGCTCATAAAAATATTTTAGAAGCAACAGCTGTTGTCTCTGGAATGGACTGAATGGCTGGGATTTTCAAAGTACTTTCTTGAGTGAATCGCACAGCACTCCTCTCTAAGTTCTTAACTCTTCCTTCACCTTAAAACTACACAAGATACACGCTTTTGTATTATCACTATATGCAGTTTAACTTTTATGCACTTAATGTCATTTTGCTATATTAAGTTGCGTATTCTGTCAGTCTAGGTTCCTGTATTATCCCTGACCCTCATGGTTATTGTTTAAATGGGAAAACAAATAGATTTCATGGCCTCTTACCCCTCCTGTCTGCAAGCAGGTGCACCCTGATACATGAAGTTTATCACAGCCTAAGAGGGGAAATTTTATGTGAGCAGCCTCAAATATCGATAGTTTATCACTGAAAACATTGAGTTGATTAGGGTCCTTTGTGTAGGAATTAAGTACTCAAGTGTGGAAGATCAGAGTTATCCACATAAGCACATATAATCTCTGCAGCCTATTGAAAAGGCAGCACTTTGTTTTAATTGGAAACTTCTGCACAAATGCAGATTTTAAAAAATTTGAAATATCTTAATTGATTAAATATTAACTTTGATTTTAAAAAGTTTAAGATTAGAAACATTTTTTTTTCACCTTAACTTTGTGTTTCTTTTAGGGTAAATGGAAAAACAAAGAGCGGGTGCTTATTTTCTCTTCTAGAGGAATAAACTTCAGAACGAGACATCTAATGCAAGACTTGCGAACGTTGATGCCCCACTCTAAAGCAGGTAGGGTCTAGGTTAGAGGTGGGCAGACTACGGCCCGTCCTGGCCTGGGAGGCTTGCCCTCAGCCCCTCCCCCGCTGTTCCCCCTCTCCCCCGCAGCTACGCTGCTGCACAGGCAGCGCGCGCAGTAGTGTGGGGGTTGGGTAGAGGATCCCGGGGGGAAGTCAGGGAACAGGGGGTGGTTGGATGGGGCGGAGGTTCTGGGGCGGTCAGGGGTTGGGGAACAGTGGGAATTGTGTAGGGCATGGGAGTCCCAGGGGGCCTGTCAGGGGCGGGGGTGTGGATAGGTTGGGGCAGTCAGGGAACAGGGGGGGTTGGATGGGGGTGGGATACCCAGGGAGGGGAGGTTTGGGGCAGGGGCTCCCGGGAGGGGGCAGTCAGGGGACAAGGAGAAGGGGGGGGGTTGGATGGGCCGGGGTTGTGAGGGGGACAGTCAGGAGGCAGGAAGTGATAGGGGGTGGGGGCCAGGGCCAGGCTGTTTTGGGGGAACAGGCTTCCCTACCCGGCCCTCCATACAGTTTCTCACCCGATGTGGCCCTTGAGCCAAAAAGTTTGCCCACCCCTGGTCTTAGGTACTGCTTGTGTCTAACTTGGTCGGTGGTTTTGGATATTCTAGTTTATTACACCACTTGCCTCCAACAGCCTGCTTTTTGAAGGTGGTGCATAATTCTTAATTTATATGGCTCACTGTCATTGACATTATTTACCCCAATTGCTGCACAGAATAACTGTTGGATTCTAAATAAGATTGTTAGGAAACTAGGTCTCCATTCTGCAAACACTCAAATTCGTGCTTTGCTTTATGTTTCACTATTCCTGTGACTTCAGAAAAACTACTTGCATGCATAATGCAACATGTTTCAGTGTTTGCTGGATTGTGGCCTTAAGCTAGTATGTGCAAAAACTGTTGTTAACAGAAACCCAATTAATGAGTAAGAGGTGAAATAATATCAACAGTGAAAATGAGTTATATGCAAACTGCTGAGAAACACAAACATTGAGAAAATGCTTAGTCTTTCTGTCGTAAAAGTAGGTGAAATTTTTAGAAAAGTGGGAGCTTTTTTGTTTTTGTTTTTTTTTAAACGGCTCATGTCCCTTGTAATATACAAAAGCATACAAGACTGCTCAGTGGTACTTTTTTTCTTTGTTTACAGACACTAAAATGGACCGTAAAGATAAGCTGTTTGTAATTAATGAGGTAATGCCATGACTAAACTAATATTTATATTTTGGCTTTTTGGAAATTGTGTGAGACAGAGAAGAGGGCCAGATAAGTGATGTTGAAATAAAAGAGAATTTTGGTTTACTTCATGCAGCACAAAGAGTCTAAGTCCTGCTGTTTGAGTTACTTGCTAAACCACAGGAAGTAATTAGAGTAATTCTTCTGGGTAGAAAATAGGTTCATTCACTTCCCTGTATTTAATTCTGACTCTTTGAAATGAAGACTAGTAAGTAAAATATTGATATAATCATGCATTAGTCCTCACTTTTGTTAGACATGATCTGACAGACACAAGAACCTGGTCCTGAAAGCACTCTCTATGCAGAACTCCTATTGAAATCAATAAAAGTTCTGTGCACAAAAGGCTTACAGGATAGAGTCCTATGTATTTGTATCTTGGGTCTAAATATACCATGGCTGCAAAGACTTTGAATAAAAAACATTACAGGACGAAAACAAACAAGAAAAGGGCTGATGGAAGGAGGACAAGGTTACAAAGATTAAAAACCGTTGTGGTTGGTTTTTTGTCAAGAACATATGTAATTTCAATCTTAAAATATTTAATCGGTGGTAGGGATGTGCTTTTTTGTGCAAGGCTGAAGGAGGCAATAAGGAGTACAGGTACATGTGGTATAGCTAGTGAATTGAACTAAGTGGCAATATGGGTGGATCCATTAGTGGAGATGAACCAAAGAGGAATCAAAGCAGTTTAGACTTCCACGAGAAAAGATGAGCTGATGATGGAGAGTGAAGACAATAGAGACTGCAAGTGTCTGTGGCTTTTGTGATGGAGTAAAGACTTTGGGAGCTAGTGCCTTTGAATCATTACCCCTATGAAAGAACTGCTATTGCTTCTTTTGTGCTTTAGTCCCCTGGTACCCTTTCTAGTTGAGGGAAGGGAGAAGAAGGGTAGGCTGGCAAGCCTATTCTGGCCTTATCTCCTCCCCCCATGGTGGCATGCTGCTGGTGGAATGTATTAAATAACTTCATGGATTAAAATGATTGCTGTTCATGAACTTTTTTTTTTTTTAAAATGAGGCCTCTTATTTTGAAATAGGAAATTTTCTATTGATAAAGAGAAACTTAATTTCAAGAACCAGAACCTATATAGAATAGAAGCATTTTTTTTCATAGATATTTAGGTCAGAAGGGACCATTATGATCATCTAGTCTGACTTCCTGCACAACGCAGGCCACAGAATTTCACCCACCCACTCCTGCAAAAAACCTCACACCTATATCTGTGCTACTGAAGTCCTCAAATCGTAGTTTAAAGACTTCAAGGAGCAGAGAATCCTCCAGCAAGTGACCCATGCCCCATGCTACAGAGGAAGGCAAAAAACCTCCAGGGCCTTTTCCAATCTGCCCAAGAGGAAAACTCCTTCCCGACCCCAAATATGACGATCAGCTAAACCCTGGGCATATGAGCATATGGGGATTTTGTTCCATCACTCTGCAATCTACCAATATAAAGTGCTTTACAAAAGAGGGTGTTCCCCCATTTTATGTTGGGAAACCTGAGGCACAAATAGGTCAAAAGATCTGCCTGAAGAAAGCCACATGGTGGGCCAGTGGCAGAGCTGAGACTAGACCCTAGGTGCCCTGACAGTCTAATGCCCCATCCACTGGAGTGTTTGTAGTCTTCTGGGAATAAAAATAATTTAAAAGCCTTTCAAGGTGGCTATTACTTAAAACTGACTTTTCTGCAGGCACCAGGTGTTAACTACTAATGCAAGACGTTTGCATATTTTCATATTAGGACAGAAATACTTGAGACAGATTTGGAAGGTTTGTGAAAAGATCCATAGAGCTTTGTTAATAGCTAATTTGCCATATGCCTTCTTTTTATATAGATTTGTGAAATAAAAAACTGCAATAAGTGCATATTTTTTGAAGCCAAAAAGAAACAGGATCTCTACATGTGGTGAGAAAATACATTATGCTTTATTAAATCTCTCTCTATAATCATAGTTGCTTGTATTCCAACTAGAACTCTATTTAAAACATCCTACAGTTTGAAGATTTACACCTTTAGTGATCCATACATTTCAGGAGTGACATTTTTTAAAAGTACAGTTAAACTTGCTGTTATGGTAGCATGCACTTGCTTTCCCTCTGTTGGCTGTTTCTTGCCAGAAGAGAAATGTTACACTATTCCTTGTGGAGTTTGTGTACTGATTTTTTTATTTATTTTTTTTTTTAAATACATTTATATTTGAGTATACCTGAGCTGCCACAGAATTTCCAGTCTTCCCTACAGGATTGCTGCAGAAATTTAAGCCAAACTTCCCATAGAATACTTCAGGTCTTGGCAGTAGTGGCAAGAGTAAATGAGACTGGCTTTATTTACAAAAATACTATTTAAAAATTTTAAAATCAGCAAAATAAGTGTAAATTAAACACTATTTTCTATGAAGCCTCATCATTTGAGGTCTATTGATTATACCTTAAGCCATTTTTTATTAAAATATCTAAAATGAATTACCATTTATACACAACAAAAGCCAGTTTTAAAACTACTACAGTAAAAAGTCTGGTTGAAATTTACTATAGAATTCTAAAGTATTTTTCTTGCCATTACTAATGGATGTCTTTTGTTTCAGGCTTTCAAATTCACCTCAAGGACCATCAGCCAAATTTTTAGTACAGAATAGTAAGTTGAGCTCTCGGATTAAGTCAGTTCTTCTGCTTGTATTTATTTTTTCTTAGAAAAAATGTTTAAAAAACTAAAACTGTTCAAAATCATTGTAGTTCATACCCTAGCAGAGCTGAAGATGACTGGAAACTGCCTGAGAGGCTCACGGCCTCTTCTGTCCTTTGATACGGCAAGTACAGGATTTCAGATTGCTTGATCTGCAGTATCTGATTTTCTTTTTCTCTGTATTGCTGTTGCCTTGTGTGTGTTCATAAAATTGTATTTTTCTCTTCTAGGTGTTTGATCAAGAGCCACACTATGCTCTGTTAAAAGAGTTGTTTATTCAGGTCAGTATGTGCCAACTTGGTTTTGGGATTTCTTGCATCTTACAATCTTTGTGCTAATATTTCAGGCTTAAAACATATTGCAAGTTGCTTGTGTGTGTCTTGGTACTTACACACTAAGCCTGCAAAGACTTACGCATGTGCTTGAAGTCAATGGAACGACTCACATACATAAGTCTCTGCAGGATCAGGATGTTAAATAGTAAAACAAGATGAATGCAAAGGTAATTAAACTTTGTATTTTGGACTCTTGATCATTTTAGATGAGATTTGTTTTTGTCTTTTGTTACAGATTTTTAGTACACCACAGTATCACCCCAAAAGCCAGCCTTTTGTAGATCATGTATTCACGTTCTCCATCACAGACAACAGAATCTGGTTTCGAAACTATCAGGTTGGTTGTTTCCACTGACTTTTTAAAGATTGCACTAAATGTATGGTATGATATATATGAAATACAGTAAATTGAAAAAAGAAAAGGAGTACTTGTGGCACCTTAGAGACTAACAAATTTATCTGAGCAGAAGCTTTCGTGAGCTACAGCTCACTTCATTGAATGCATTCAGTAGCTCACGAAAGCTTCTACTCAGATAAATTTGTTAGTCTTTAAGGTGCCACAAGTACTCCTTTTCTTTTTGCGAATACAGACTAACAAGGCTCCTACTCTGAAACCAGTAAATTGAAAGGAAACCTTTAACTATTACCAGGATATGCTGACATCAACCCCACTTATACAAAAAGGTGATTTCAAAATGTTTTATAGTGGACTTAAAACTACCATTTCACATGCTTAACATAAATTAGTTGCATTAGATTTTGTGCTTGGACACCTGTGAATTCATCTGTGTAAAATGTTTAAAGAATATATATGTATAACTCCAGCACAGGAATCTCAAATGAAGGTGTTTGCTATTTTATTACAGATCATTGAAGAAGATGCAGCTCTTGTAGAAATTGGACCTCGTTTTGTTTTAAATCTCATAAAGATTTTCCAGGGCAGCTTTGGAGGACCAACTCTATATGAGAATCCACATTACCAGTCCCCAAACATGGTAATAGTCTTGTCTTTGGTTTTGCTTGCATTTAACAAATTCCTAAGGCCTTGGTTGCACAAGCTGTTCTGTATGAGTGTACCCCTGCTCCTAAGAGATCAGCTTGCAGGATCAGGGGCCTCAATGTGGCAACACAGTATGGAGAGGAGGTGAGCAGCCGTCAGTGGTGAAAGAACAGGTTAAGGACTATTTAGAAAAGCTGGACATGCACAAGTCCATGGGTCCGGATCTAATGCATCCGAGCGTGCTGGGGGAATTGGCTGATGTGATTACAGAGCCACTGGCCATTATCTTTGAAAACTCATGGAGATTGGAGGAGATCCCGGAGGATTGGAAAAAGGCAAATATAGTGCCCATCTTTAAAAAAGGGAAGAAGGAGAACACAGGGAACTACAGACCAGTCAGCCTCACCTCATTCCCTGGAAAAATCATTGAGAAGGTCCTCAAGGAAACCATTTTGAAGCACTTGGAAGAGAGAGAGGTGATCAGGAACAGTCAACATGGATTCACCAAGGGCAAGTCATGCCTGACCAACCTGATTGCCTTCTACGATGAGATAACTGGCTCTGTGGATGTGACCTATATCTTGACTTTAGCAAAGTTTTTGATAGTCTCCCACAGTATTCTTGCCAGCAAGTTAAAAAAAAAGTATGGATTGGATGAATGGACTATAAGGTGGATTGAAAGCTGGCTAAATTGTCGGGCTCAACGGATAGTGATCAACGGCTCGATATCTAGTTGGCAGCTAGTATCCAGCGGAGTGCCACAAGGGTTGGTCCTGGGGCCAGTTTTGTTCAACATCTTTATTAGTGATCTGGATGATGGGATAGACTGCACCCTCAGCAAGTTTGCAGATGACACTAAAGTGGTTGGGAGAGGTAGATATGCTGAAGGGTTGGGATAGGGTCCAGATTGACCTAGACAAATTGAAGGATTGGGCCAAAAGAAATTTGAGGTTCAACAAGGACAAGTTCAGAGTCCTGCACTTAGGACGGAAGAATCCCATGCACTGTTACAGACTAGGGACTGAGCGGCTAAGCAGCAGTTCTGCAGAAAAGGACCTGAGGATTACAGTAGATGAGTAGCTGGATATGAGTCAGCAGTGTGCTCTTGTTGCCAAGAAGGCTAATGGCATAGTGGGCTGCATTAGCAGGAGCATTGCCAGCAGATCAAGGGACATGATCTTTCCCCTCTATTTGGCATTGGTGAGGCCTTATCTGGATTTTGCATCCAGTTTTGGGACCCCCACTACAGAAAGGATGTGGACAAATTGGAGAGTCCAGCGGAGGGCAATGAAAATGATCAGGGGGCTGGGGCACATGACTTACGAGGAGAGGCTGAGGGAACTGGGCTTGTTTAGTCTGCAGAAGAGAAGAGTGAGGGGGGATTTGATAGCAGCCTTCAACTACCTGAAGGGGGGTTCCAAAGAGGATGGAGCTTGGCTGTTTTCAGTGGTGGCAGATGACAGAACAAGGAGCAATGGTCTCAAGTTGCAGTGGGGGCGGTCTAGGTTGGATATTAGTAAACACTGTTTCACTAGAAGGGTGATGAAGCACTGGAATGGGTTACCGGGGGGGGGGGGGGGGGCATGGAATCTCCATCTTTAAAGGTTTTTAAGGCCAGACTTGACAAACCCCTGGCTGGAATGATTTCGTTGGTGTTGGTCCTGCTCTGAGCAGGGGGTTGGACTAGATGACCTCCTTTGGTCTCTTCCAACCCTAATCTTCTATGATTCTATGAACACACTTAATAGGTTATAATTTTAGGATAAAATAACCACTGGCCATGTGAACTGAGCAGATTTATGAAACTAATAATGCTGAGTTGTTTAATCTCTCAATGAGAAGATGGCAATATGCTGAGGAATATGCCAGTTGAAGGGTGATCTTTTGAAGATTTTCTGTCTCCACTTGTATTGTAGAATGTGAACTTGTATGTGAACTTTTTGCAATATCACCTTGTTAGATGAGTCTTTCTGCCTTTCAGTGCAACTGCATTAACTTACTTTTCTTGTTTTGTTAGCATCGGCGGATGACAAGATTGGCTGTAGCTGCTAAATTCAGAGAAAAACAGCAAGTGAAGGACCTGCAGAAACTTAGGAAAAAAGAAGAAAAAACAATTATTCCAGAAGATCCTACTGAAACTGTCTTTGAAACTCCAGCAGAGGAAAAACCATTGGAAATAGAGTTGGTGAAACCACAGCTAAAAGTCAATTTGAAAAAGAAAAAGAAATTATTTCAACGACAAAGGAAGAGGCAAAAAAAACTTTCCGGGGTGGGAGTGTAAAATGGAAAAAATTTAAGCAAACTTCAAAAAGTCATCTGTTAGTCTTGCATACTTACGTTTTTAGCTATATTTCAGAGCTATCTTGCATAGGCTCTTATCTCATTTTTTAAAGTCAGCAGCTGCTTGCCACCAACTTTGAGTAAATGAAAAATCAGATATGGATTTCTTCTGCTCTAGGACTCATCTTATCTCAGACTGTGTGTTTTTTAAATAAAATGTGTTGGTATTTTTGTTGTTCGTTTGTTTTCCAAATAATAGATACATTAATGCCTTACAAGGCTCTTAAAGAAATATGGAGATTTCAGGGGGGGAAGGGGTTGCGGGGCAGCAACAAAAGGGGAATAAGAAAGTCTGACCAAAAATTTCTTACAATTTAATTTGTTTTTTGCAGGGAAGCACTACCTAAAGGAATTTGGGTGCTTACCCACTAGCCATAGTTCAGAAGTTTAGCTCCCCAGTCCCGTCCATCAGTAGTCAAGATCTTATCTATATTACATTTCTGACATACAAGTAAACTTTCTCTTTAAAAGATGCAACATGCCTACGGTATTGGTTCACTTTTTCTTGGCCAGTTACCCACCCTATCCCACGGTTGTTGAAGAAGAAAAAGGATTATGTGATTTTTTTTGGATCACAGGGTGATTTTTTTTTTTTCATAGAAAAGGGGGCAAAACATGTTTACTTGGTGTTCTGTCCTTGTGTTGCTGCTACTCAAAGATACAATGGAACATTGTCCTTTGTGAATGCTGGTGCTCCTTGATATTTCACCCTTCTCTGGTTTAATTTCTAGTGTGGCAGGTGCTGTACAAACACAGAACAAAAAGACTGTTTCTACCCCCAAAGAACTAACACTCTGAAGAAACTATTTTCCTAGCTTGGGCCTTATTTTTTTAATAGCTCAATTATCTATTAACACTTCTGCACAGAATCAATTTCTAATGTTTTATTTAGAAACAATGACATTTCTATTAACTTTTTTAAAGTTATTACTAGCAAGAGCACAGTCAGGCCTCCAGGTAGTTAACAGTGTATGCAATGCATGCACCAGAAATCAGTGCTGGTAAATGAGATTCTGTAACAAAAAAATGAGCTCTTCCTGTTAAGTAAATGTTTACCCAAAATGAAATGGGGAGGAGGAGGAGTGCACCTTATAAACCCTATAATCTATAAATAGATTGTAAGCCCTTGGTGGCAAGGACTGCCCTTTTGTTCTGTGATTGCACAGCTCCTAGCATAATTAATAAATCACACACTTGTAAAATTCTTTCAGCACCTGTGAGAATTTTTTTCATCTAGTAGGAGCAGTGTTATAGACTTTTAATAGATACACATCAGGTACAGCTAGGTACCTGTATTGACTCTGCATAAAGCTTTTCATTAGGGATAATGGTTGTGAAGGAAATGGGAAAAACTACCCCTAGCACTGGCAGGAAACGGGACCAAACAAGGGAATATGGAAGAGTAAAAGGTTAAATAGTGGAATGAGGAGCTGTATAGTGGCAAGACTTAGTTTTTCTATGTTTGTGTAGCTTTCTTATGTAAAAGGGAGGCTGCTTACTCATCACCCCCTTGTGGCCAGGAGTTGCTTTGCAGGCACATGTCACCAGAGGCAGGCCCCTTAAGCACTCCACAGTCTCTTGTGTTTAACAGCACCTGCATCCAGAGTTGGTTTATTAAGATTCAAACATTCCTCAGAGTCTGTAGTAGCAAATGGCTCAAACATTAGAGTTCCCTAAATAAAGTCCATAATACAAAAGTTTATATTTAGCCCTGGTTCTTTGTTTTTCCTATCCAGGCCCTTCAGTATGTCATACTCAAGGACAATTAAATATTCTTTCATTAGTACAAATTTTTTGCAATTCCTCTTTTAAATTTTTCTGTACTGGACTTCTGAATTCCAGTTTACTCAAGGGTAGTTTTATGTCAGTTTCCATTTCTTACAAGTTTTTAGCTGCTTTGTCTGCCATTTCATTCCCTGTTATCTCAGTATGTGCTGGGATTCAAGCTAATTCTTTATGTATCTATCTGTACTAATTCTGTTATTAGAAATATAGTTTCATTGATTAAATCACTTGACATTAAATCACTGAGACACCCTTTTTTATCACCATAAGGCTTGAGATTGAATCTGAAAAATTACCACGGATGCTGGATGTACCTCCCAGATCTAAGTTAGTGGTAGCATAATGTCTACTAGTTTGGCTGCCATGACTGCTTCAAAATTGGATATTCTTTTAAATGTACTAATTCCAAATTTGTTTTTTGGACCCATCTGTATATATTTGACAAAATCAACTCTACTTTTCATCCATATACGGGTATACTTCATTTTTAATAGCTACTGTCTCTTTTTTACCCTTAAGCTTATAAAGTAAATCTAAATCCACATTTGGATATCAACTTTTCATCCATAACTAATTTTCCATGACTAAAAGTTTTAATGTCATTTAGCTTTTCCTTTCAACTTCTGCATCCACATTTTAACTTTTGAGGGAGAATGCAGTCTATATACCACTCTCCCCCAGGGAGCTCCTCCTGAGTGGCTGGAAGACAGGGGAGCCTTGCCCCACCCTACACTATAGGGCTCTTGATCCTTCACCCCAAAAGGAACAATGTCTTGGGTTTTCTCCCTATCCAACTGTCACATTCCAGGGTGCAGTCTAGTGAGGGGTTGTGTCACCATCTGCCCTGAAACCTCAGGTGCCTCACCGTGCTTTGCTACTGCAGCTCCCAACCTGGGTCACTCACAAACAACATGCAGGTCCCACCCTGCAACCTGCCAGCACACTCCAGTCACACTCTGGCTTCCATCAGCCTTGGTCACCACTTGCAGGGTGACCCCAACACACTCCCAGTCCAAAATTTTCCCTCCAAAATGGTGTTCTGCGCTGTCCAGTCCTTTCTTGGACAGTTCAGATATTTTAGGTCCATTTCCTCCATCCGGAACAATATCCAACAGTTTGCTACTTTAAATGGAGTTACCCAAAAAATTCAGTTTGAATACACCACCAGATTAGTTTTGATTAAAGAATAAAACAAGTTTATTTAACTACAAAGAAACAGAATTTAAGGGAGTATAAGTTTTATAAAGCAAAGTCAAAAACAGTTAAAAAAGAAATAAAGATAAAACTCTTTCAGGTGCTAAAACTTAACAAGCTAGACTTGGTTCAAGGTAAAATCCTTACCACATATTCCAAACAACAGGGCTGACTAAACTCCAGGTCAAGCTCCCTCCCAAAGTCATATGGCTGTTTATGGGGTTTTTTTGTTTGTCTTATTTGATGAAATGAGATAGGTGGGTAGGGAGAGAATACCTTGGGGTGTTTTTTGCCCTTCACTTTTATAGTCCAGTCACCTTTGAAATGCATTTTCCTGAGGATTATTGCTAGATAAAGTTAATTCCTACTGTGAGGTTGGAGTCTTGTGGTGAAAGAGGTTCCATGCTGTTTGCTAAAATGTTGATTGGTCTGTTTCTGCCCCCCTTTGCCAAATTATGGCCACTTGACAGGTGATTTTCCCATCAATTTTGATGATACCTGACTAGAGGCATCAGCCTTTCCTGTGCGTTTGAGAAACAGGTTTATACACTCCCCAGGCTTATCTGGTAGCCTCACGTCAGTCATAATTTCATCTTACATTCATAACTTTACATATGTTGCTATATAGATTCCACCATGATATTGTTGACCAGTGAGTTATTTGTTTTCAAATGATACCTCACAACGGATACTTTGTACGAAGATTATAATAGTGTATAGGGTGTGATTATCGGGTGCATTTGGTCACACCCACTCATTCCCTGGCAGCACTTCCTCTCTTCTGCTACCAGGCCATTTCCTGACCCTTTGTTCAATCCAGCTCCTGGGAACAGGGTCTTGTGGCCCCCTCCACTCTTAAAGGAATAATATGTCCCATAACATGGAGGTTGCTTGATACTAGGTAGTGACTGCTACTCCAGTGCAAATAAAGAATGAATTCAATCATAGGACTGGTTTCAGAGTAGCAGCTGTGTTAGTCTGTATTCGCAAAAAGAAAAGGAGTACTTGTGGCACCTTAGAGACTAACCAATTTATATGAGCATAAGCTTTCCTGAGCTACAGCTCACTTCATCTGAATGCACCCGATGAAGTGAGCTGTAGCTCACAAAAGCTGATGCTCAAATAAATTTGTTAGTCTCTAAGGTGCCACAAGTAATCATAGGTCTGTGGGTTGTACCGGATGGGCTTGTTCTATTAGTGGAATAATTGGAGGTTCTAAGCAACCAAAAACCAAGACATGACAAATCTTTGAGCTAATAGTATCTTTAGGTAAGTGAGTAAATTTGCAATCTGGTTGGCTGCTGCTAGCCAGTGATGTGTGGAGAGTATTATGAGGAGGATGCCTAGCTGTAATTAGACCTTGTCCATACTACAAAAGTGAGTTTTGTAATGATTGCTAAACTTGGTTATGGCTCAACTTTGTTACAAGAGAACTAAATTAACTGAGTCCTTGCAGATGCAGGTTAGCTCTAGCTATACAAACTAGGCCACATTCTGATTCAGCCTATTTGAGCTGCTGCAAAGTTCAATTTCAGTTGTTTACATAGTGTAGACAGGGTCACAGATGTCGGAATGGAGGATTATGCCTCTCTGGTCTGTCTCATGATCAGTGACTGCACTGATCAACAGTAACCAAAGACAGCTGCTCTCTTTAAAATCAGGTTATGCACACAGGATAGGCTGATTATATGTATACTTCTACCTTCCATAGAATCATGTCAGGATGACAAAACTGCAGATACTGTACAGAAGAATGACCTGCTGGAGACTGAGTGACTGCTGAGCTGGCTGCGTGGGTACCATGGACACAGCTGGATGTTAGATGTGCTGTGGGAACTTGTCTCCCAATACTGGATCAGCAGGTGTTCTTAAAACCTCATTATTACAGAAGTATATTTATTCTCTCTCCCATCTGGCAGACAAGTGAGCTAAGCCCTTCCTCTGCATTTAGTTTTCTGATACCATTCTTAAAAAAAGGACTACAGAGTGTGACTAGTGCAATATCTTTAACAGTGGCAGGCCAATACCAGCTACCCTTAAAGAAGGTGAAAATAAACCTGCAATAGGCAATTAGAGAACACCCAGTTTCTAGTACAAGTTAATTAGATGTGCGTGACAGGACAAACAGCCCCAAGCTGTAGGACATTCCATACCTTTTGGTTTTAACCTTTTACTAAAAATCCAGCCAGGAGACGGGTGGGGGTAAAAGGCACCTGTGTAAGACAAAGCCCCATATATCAGGAGTGCCCCTGTAAAATCAGGGCATCTGGTCACCCTCTGCCAGGGCCCAATCTCTATTAGCCAACTGCCAGGGAACTGTCTCCCCCTGACATGCCACCCTACCAAAAGGCTTCCACTTGCCAAGAACCTTCACCCGCCTAACATTCCATCCCCCCAACGGCCTCTCACCCACTACGTAACATTCCATCCCGGCCCGCCCCGATAAAAGGTCTCCCGTGGCCCCGCCCCCTGCCCCTCTGGCCCCGCCCCCTGGACAGCTCCCTCCTGGCCACGCCCCCCCGGGTGGTGGCCTAGTCTCTTTATGGCCTGTGCGCTCCTTCCGGCCCCGCCCTGTGCGCTGCCGGCGGCGAGGCCGGCTGGTGTCCCCGCCGCGCGGAGCCGAGCCGGCTCCTCGGGTTCCGCGCGCCGCGATGAAGTGTCACTACGAGGTTCTGGGGCTGGCGCGCGACGCCTCCGACGAGGAGCTGAAGCGGGCGTACCGGAGACTGGCGCTGCGCTGGCACCCAGGTACGCCGGGCTCGGGGCCGCCGTGGCTCGCTCCTCCAGGCCGGGCCGGCCCGCAGCATAGCCGGGAACGGCCGTGCCGGCGTTCCCCGCTCGGAGAGGGCAGGCTGAGGGCAGGTGGGCGGCGGACGCAGCCGCGCGGGGCTCCGGGGACTCTGCGGGGCCAGACCCTGCGCCCCAGCCCGGCTCCCGTGTCCCATTGGCTGAGCCCGGGGTTCCCATCGCCTGGCCGGGCTGTTGAGGCCGCGCATTTCCCCACCGCCCCTTGAGGCATCGCTCAGGTATGTGGGTTCGGGGCGGGGCGCCCGCGGAGTGCTGCCATCTCACGGGTATGTCTCCTGGCTCACCCGCCAGCCACGTTTCCCCTGGTTTCCTGCTGCCCCGTCCTCTTGGAAGAGCAGCAGTAAGCGTGTGGGCAGGGAGGACACGGGCTTCCCGGGGCCCTTCCCCTTCATCTCTGCTTTAGAGGGCCAGCCTCACCCTGAAAGACGCCCTGGCTTGGTACCTAGCGGGCGTACAGGTAGCATCGCAAGTCACGGAGGTTAAGGCCGGAAGAGGCCCCCAGATCTAGACTGATCTCCTGTATATCACAGGCCACCACCGTGCACCTGCACACTAACCCCAGCAACCGAAATTGAACCACAGTAGTACAGCCCCCAGGAGACTAGACTGGTATGTGCCACAGGCAGAGAATAAGAGGGACCAAGGTGTGCCAGTATCCAAGGCCTCTGCAATGACAGGGGATTGATTAAGTGAGATACATCTAGATGATATTGGCAAGTGTCCCATGCTGCAGAGGAAGGCAAAATCTCCCCAAGGTCATTGCCAGTTTGAGCAATTCCTGTGGAGCAATTCCTTCCAGACAGCACATAGGATGACTTTTCAGAATATCTTTTGTATTTTTCTTGTTTGCTTTGTGAGCTCAGTGTCACTTTATGGATAGTCAGTTTCCCTTGTTTGCATGGTTATGTCAGCCTGTAACAGGGAAGAGTACACTTTCTTTTTAAATAGGAAAACTTTATTCTAAAAGCACAAAAGTTGTCAGGAAGACTCAGGGTCAGGTGTAGTATCTGAAACTATTTTGTAATTCTTATTGAAATTGACATTGTTCCTTTAACTGTTTGTTTATGTGCAGCAGTATCACTTCAAGTTATACTTAAATATTAATTCTCCAGACTTGTTCTTAATGTGGCTGTTAATTTGGCAGAGAGATGGTGGAAGGAGAAACATTAATGAATGATGAAGCTGGATCAGCACTTGTATTTTAGTCAGTTGTGGTGTACCCACTACATCCAATAAGGGCCTTAAGTTGTCGTTCTGAATTGACTTTTTTTCTTCATTTGTCTGATTTCCTAAATAATTACTTTGTGACATGAGCCCCGGCTGTTGCTATGATTTTTATGGTTTAATTGTAATGACTTCTATTGCAGACAAAAATCTAGAAAATGCCGATGAAGCAGCAGAACAGTTCAAATTAATCCAAGCAGCATATGATGTACTGAGTGATCCTCAAGAAAGAGCTTGGTAGGTAATATTTGTCTGCCAGTGGGGCAGAAAAGACAATCTAACAAAGGGCCTGATTCTGCATTCCTGTTTTAGGCAGGACTCCCATTGAAATCATTTGTGATTTCCTTGTGTTGGTAGTCTGGACTGAGATTTTAGAGGATAACAGCCAGATGAGTTTCCTCTCACTAATAACGATGTATACAACTGTTAGGTCCCAGGTTTACAGCTACAGAACACATTAGTTGTATTCTTGTAACAAAGAACACTTGAAATCAGCTTTTAAAAATTGTGTTCCTTGATCGATTTGTTGTGTTTTTAAATAGCTTTTGCTTCTGGTTCTCTCTCAGGTATGAGTGTCCCAGGTTTATAGTTGCATGCACCCTTTTTTCCCTCCTTGGATAACTATGAGCTGCTTGCTTCATATGTTTAGCTACTTTTTCAGGAAGCACTATTTCCACTTTTTCACATACTAAAAGAACAAATGGCATACACTAGCATAAAAGTGGGGAGGGCTTGGAGAATGTGTTTTAGAGATCTGTAGAACCTGTAATTCACATTCTTGGAATCCTTAAGAAACATCTTATTCAAACATGTTAGATAATTTTCTCCCAAAAGAATTACAGTAAAAGTAATAGGTATTCCATGAACAACTGGAAGGTCCCCCACTACCTTGAGTTTTCATCTCTGTGATTGTCTTAAGTTATATGTGTTCTTGGTGCTGTTTTCTGCTAGGTATGATAACCACAGGGAAGCTCTGCTGAAAGGAGGGGTTGATGGAGAGTATCAAGATGATAGTTTGGATCTGCTGCGCTACTTCACTGTTAACTGTTACTCTGGATATGGTGATGATGAAGAGGTAATGAACTGATTCTCTACTGAGTCAAGTTAAAACTTCTTAAAAAAAAAAAAAAAAAAAAAGTGATGGAAGTAAATTGGTGCATTGATACACCATTCTTAAAATTACTGAACATAAGTAGAAAAATGTTTACGGTAAACTTTAAAAAAGGGGGTGGGGGAGGAAAACATACATTGGATATTTAGTCAGTTTTAAATGTCCCCTTAATCAATATTGCCGCACAATTATATAACAACACTTTATATGTAATACATCCCCAGGCGCTTTGCTTTCACTGGGCAATCCTATTATGCTGAGATGTTTCACAAGTTGGAATGCTTTAGGATATAAAAAGCAGCATTATGCCAGTGCTCTGGGGTATGCACTTGCTGCCATTTAACTTCCAGGTGGAGTTTAAGGTGTTGATGTTGATCTAAAAAGGCCCAAATGGTTTGGAACATGCCTGCCTGAGAGATTGCCCATCTCCCTGTGGTACTGCCATAGCTGCAGTGAGCTGGAACACCCTTAATTTATAATAATGGAACTGCTGGTAGACAGTTCTTGTCTTTGGAATTCTCTCCTGCCTTAGTCCATCACAACTGCCTGGGTCACAATGGACCCAATATTTGTATTAGTTGATTATGATTTTTTTTTTTTAATTTTAAAAATTGGAAGGGCTCCTAGAGCCTGGCATAATCACTTATTTTGGTATACAAAGTCTTTATTTTGACTTAAAACTGTTACTGTAGAATTTAAATAGTGATCTTTCTCTGAAGTTGATCATTTTAATTCTTTAGTTGCATAGGCATACAATTAATTCCTCAGTAACAATGGTGTGTATTTCAGGGGTTCTTTGCAGTCTATCGTCAAGTTTTTGAAAATATTGCAAAGGAAGAGATGGAATATATATCTCAGGAAGATATTGAAGAATTCCCTACTTTTGGATACTCTCAAAGTGATTATGATAAGGTAAGATATATAATGTTTAGAAGTCTAAACTACTTGTTACACCGTAATATCACTAGGAATTGGGGCTTAATCCATTTCCATTTGAAATCAGAAGAGAGGCTCCCATTGACATTATTGAGAGTTGAATCTGGTCCAATGTGTACATAAAGCCTTCCCTGCCCTACCAAAAGCTCTTATTTAATGCCTTGTGTATACTTAAACCTTTCTCCAATGTACCTATACTGACATAGTTAAGTGTCAAAACCCCTAGTGTAGATGCAGTTATACCAGTATAAAAGTGCTTGTATCAGTATAATTTATTCCTGTTCAGTGAAGTGAAATAGAATACACTGGAAAAAAAGCTCCTTATACTGGCATATTTATGTTGGTTAAAAAATCACACCCATTACTGGCTTAGTTATAGCAGTAATGTTTAAAGTGTAGACTAGGCTTAAGAAATAAAAGGATAGATTTAATTCTTGATGTCTGATTGAAACCAGCCTTGCCAGTGTTCTGAAGTGCTATGTATTACAGCAAGGAATACCTGAAGATGTGGTAACTATTTATTAACACAAAATACAGTCTCTTTTATAATTTTTCCTTTTTGTTAAACCACAATAACAAAAATAAAACTTGCTGACTGCATAACACAAAATACCCAAGAGATAGTGGATAACCAACAATTGTGACTTCTGCTGAAAACTCTCCTGCCATCTAAGGCTTTTCATGGTGATGACCCCGCTTTATATTTCCATAATACTCCCAACTGTTCTGTTCTGTCATTTCTCACTTCCTCTCCCAGAGGCTGATCCTTTCATTCTGCCATGCCCTAAATACATATTCTAGTCTGTTCCTTCTTGCTTTTATCTTTGTAATACTTCCTCTTAAAATTTAAATGATATTATACTCTTAATCAGTTGAGTAATTTGTACATATTTTGTACAAATCCGATGAAAATTAGTATGAAAACAGGGACAAAATACTCCAGTGAAGTGTGATTTTCAGTAACACTATTTTCACTGTGTATATTAATGTACCTTCTAGCCGCCTGTTCAGAGACGTGTACTCTAAATTGCCCAAGATAATCAAAGTCCTAACACAGACTATTAGAGAAAATTGTTTATGAAAGTCAGTAGAAGTTGGAGACAAATAGCCTGTTACAAACTGGACTGTGATAAGGGGCCTTCAAGGCTGCGAGTAAAGTCATGGGTTCGCATAATGAGCTGAAAATTGTAGAAATGGGAGGAAATGTTTATGGGTGAATCACCAAAGTGTTTTCATGGAATGAGGTTGACACATCTTCTTTGACCTTGTTTATCTGGGGTCACTAAATGGAAACTGTGGGAGCCATGGATTAAAGCAAACAATTTTTAACATTGACTGCCAATGCTACCATTTCCTGGGACCTTGAGATCCACCATGACATTGTTGGGCCTTCATCCTGATCCTGAAAGGCATTCTGACCAGACTGGGCCAGAAAGATGGAACCAGGTGATATGCCGCTTTAAGCAGCCTTGGCTAAAGCTGGTGTGAACCTGGAGTGTGAACCTTGGGTGCCTGTTGTCACCCCATTCCTCTGTCACTGTCCTCCTCCACCTTATTTCTCCTCTTTCCTATCTATCTCTGCCTTCTGTTTTCTGAGAGTTGGACTTAGGTGCAGTCTTGGCCAGCTTTCTCAGCACTTCTGTGAACCTGTGGCCGGAGAGGCCAGCTAAAAGCAAGGTCTTAAACAGCCCGAAGCTGGTATGAGTTAGCTAATAAGACCATGTGCTAGGTCTGTGTTTCTCCATCAGCACGGTTGCAAGTGAAAATCAGCACCGGAGACAAGCTATATTTTTTATATTTGCTATTTTTTTTCTCTCCCCATGTGAGCCTTTTGTCTTAAAGGAGGAAACAGCATTGGTCTTCCAAAAGCAGCAGCAACAATTCAAGACCATTTAAACTAACCTCTTCTTGCTACCTCCGGAAAGGGCAGTGAATACCATCTAAGACTGTCATAGGGAAAAGCTCCACTTAAATAACTCTCTCGAGGGAAAAGGAATATTGGATATTGCCACAATAAAAGGCTTAGTGATTTTCATTTCAGATGCTTAAACTGTGGGAGGTTTTCTGTTTTTTGTTTTTTCCATCTCCTTAAATGGTTAAAAAGACTTTTTTTTAAATGGTGGTAGTTACAGTGGGAGTTGCCAGCAAAATCTTTACAGAAAAACCTGGATGATGCTTAACTGGTTACTATTGTAACAGTGAAGAGGGGTTTTACTACCATCTTATCCCTTGTTGGGCCAAAGACCTACCCCCTTACTGATATCACAGGCCAATGGCAGCTTTTTAAAATTCACTTCATATGAACTCGGCTTCAGTAAAATTTTAAATCTTTTTCCACATAGTAAGAAATATCTTGGATTTCTCCAAGGCATGACATCTGGATTTAAAAACTTGTATATGGAACTAATGGCATACATCAGAGATGGATTAAAAATTGGCTCATTGACAGATCTCAAAATGTACTTGTTAGTGGGGAGACATCAATGAGTGATGCAGTTTTCTAGCAGAGTCCCTCAAGGATCAGTTCTTGGTTCAGTGCTATTCAATATTTTTATCAACAATTTAGATATGAAATCTTTGCTGGTTACATTTGCAGATGACACAGATTGGTCGGGTAATAAGTAGTGATGAAGATTGATGACTGTTATGGAATCATCTGAGTCACCTGGTTAAATGGTCCACAGTCAAACAAAATACATTTTAATTCAGCTAAATGCAAGATAACACACCAGGGAACAAGAGTGCAGTTTACGCCAACAGGGTAGGAAACCGTCTTGGACAGCAGTCACTCAGAAATGCTGAGGCTAAAAGGGCTAGTGTGATCCTTGGATATATAAAAAGGGGAATAGGGAAATAATCTTGCTTTTCTACATAGTGGTCGTGGTAAGGCCAGTAGTAGGATACTATGTCCAGTGTTGGTGTCTGTGTTTCAAGCGCATGTAAATACCAGAGAGCGTTCAAAAGAGAACCACAACAATGATCCAGGGTTTGGAGAAAAGAAAGCCTTACGATGTGAAGCTTAAGAAACTCAATCTGTTTACGTTAAGAGAACATGAGAGGTGACTTGATCACTGTGTATAGGTGTGTATATACACACACAAGATATCTGATTAGTGGGGGCTTTTCAATAGGCATAACAAGATCCAGTGGCTGGAAGTTCAAGTTAAGCAAATTCGATCTTGAACGTAGATGCAATTTTCTACCAGTGAGGGTAGTTAAACAATGGAACAGTTTACCCTGAGAAGTGGTGTATTCAGCACCGCTTGGAGTCTTTAAAATGAGATTAGATATCTATCTAAAAGACCTGCTTTAATCCAGCTTCTGGAAAAAATTATATGGGTTGTGTATACAGGAAGTCAAATGAGATAAGGGTCCCTTCTGGCTTTGGAGTTTGTATATCTATGCGTAATGACAGGTTTCAGAGTAGCAGCTGTGTTAGTTTGTATTCACAAAAGGAAAAGGAGTACTTGTGGCACCTTAGAGACTAACAAATTTATTTGAGCATAAGCTTTAGTGAGAAGTAAGCTGTAGTGCACGAAAGCTTATGCTCAAATAAATTTTAGTCTCTAAGGTGCCACAAGTACTCCTTTTCTTTTTGTATAGCTATGAAAATCTAAATAGTCTTTGGTTGCTTTTTTTCAATGTGATGTCTTATAACTTTTGCCAATTCCCTTTTTTCCAACAGGTAGTCCATCCTTTTTATGCTTACTGGCAGAGTTTCTGTACTCAAAAGAACTTTGCTTGGAAAGAGGAGTATGACACACGGCAGGCATCAAACCGTTGGGAGAAACGAGCTATGGAGAAAGAGAACAAGAAAACTAGAGACAAAGCAAGAAAGGAGAGGAATGAACTGGTTCGTCAGCTAGTGGCTTTTATTCGTAAAAGAGATAAGAGAGTACAGGCACACAGAAAACTCATAGAGGAACAGAATGCAGAAAAAGCTAGAAAAGCAGAGGAGCTCCGGAGACAGCAAAAACTCAAACAAGCTAAGTATGTAAATATTGAAGGAAGCATTTTTGAAACTGAGAAATAATCATGGGAGATTCATATTGGGTCATATTTTTACCACCTGCAGCTTACATTGTTTTAAAGAGTAAATGTTGGCATTTCTAACTTTTGTCCTTAAGTCTGAGATTTGAAGACTGAGCTGCTCATGGCAGAGACAATCCTCCTTGTACCCAACACCTTGTGGGTAGTAAAGAAATATGAAATAAGTTTTAATAATCAGTATTTTATTGTTGCTAAAGTCTTCAATGTCAGATAATCCAAAAGACAGAGGTAGCAGGTTGGCAGAAGGATGCTGAGGATAAGTGAAGCGGGTGGTGGTGAAAGTTCCGTTACTTTTTAAGGGGATCTGTCATTCCTTTATCACAGTTGAGGGACATTTTGTATCCGTCATGGCAATGGTGATTAAAAGCCTTTTTTTCATCTGTTTGATTGATGTTTGCAACCATTTTCCTTGGATTTGTACTTTGGCTGTGTGACCTGTACCTTTTCAGTAATCTAGTCTAGAATTCAGTGTGCTTTGCATGGGACTATACTTTAAGACCACTTAAAAGCTACACTTGCCCAACTGCTTGGTAGTGTTGTTTTATGACAAATATACTAACTAGCTTACCATCATGCCAAGAATATCGCACAATATAAACTTCATACCCCAATTTGTTTCTTAAACTTTGGGAACACTTTAGAACATGGTAAATTTTAGCTGTGGAAACAATGTACAGGACTGATTAACGGTTGATTTAACTTGAGAGGAAAGGGTGCTTCTCATTCGGTAGTAATCCATACTTCTGAAGGTGAGGCGTTTATTAGCCTGTGATGATTTGTATCAACTCCGAATATCTGCATGTTAACTAAAATTCTTGATATTCATTTTAAATGAAAGGAACAAACTTGCATAAAAGAATGAGCTGTTAAACTCAAACTGCTAGAAGGTAAATTTGGGGAGGGGGAAAAGCCTTTTTGCCCTTCATTCCTGACCTTTCTCTCTCTCTCGTCTTTCGCTCTCCACAGCTCAGAAAGAAATACTGTCCCTGGGCTAAATGCAATATATTTTGTTTATATTTCAAGAGTGAATGAGGAGCAGGGGGCTGGGATTCTCTCACTGTAAACGCAAAATATATTCTTGGCATAAAAGCCTTGCCGATCTAGAAAGAAGCAGAGAAAGGAGCTTAAATATTTAACCACTCTTCTTTCCAGAAAATCCAGAGGCCCACTTTCATTGTTTTTGGATGTTTTTAATAGAGTGGATTTTTGTTTTCCACTGAAGGTAATGAAGCCCAAGTGGTGGTTTTGCTGCAGACAAAGAGCTTGAAAATTGAGTGCAGGAGGCAATTGGAATGAAGATCTGAATAGCTGAAGTACAACTGTTGAGGAGTTTCAGAGTAACAGCCGTGTTAGTCTGTATTCGTAAAAAGAAAAGGAGTACTTGTGGCACCTTAGAGACTAACCAGTTTATTTGAGCATGAGCTTTCGTGAGCTACAGCTCACTTCATCGGATGCATAGCATATCGTGGAAACTGTGTGTATATAATGTCTTCTGCAGTTTCCACGATATGCTATGCATCCGATGAAGTGAGCTGTAGCTCACGAAAGCTCATGCTCAAATAAACTGGTTAGTCTCTAAGGTGCCACAAGTACTCCTTTTCTTTTTTCTTTTTAACTGTTGAGGAGTAATTGTACGGTAGTTATATAAATCAGACCGTATTGGCTCAGTTTTCCAGTCCCTACAAAGAAACTGTAGTTACTGGTGTGTGTTGCATTTGGTTGAGACAAGACAGCTAGGGGGTTTCCTTCTTTTTAAATAAGTGAACATGACCAAATAATGACCCTTAAATAAAATACTGTTACCACTTAATTTTCTGAAATATAAAAAGTTGTTTTATTCTGCTTAAAGGCTTGGTGAGCAATATAAAGAGCAGAGCTGGATAACTATGTCTGATCTAGAGAGAGAATTGCAGCAGATGGAAGCACAGTATGAAAAGGAATTTGGAGATGGATCTGATGATGAAGAGGAAAAAGAGGAACAGGAGCCAAGAGAAGGAATAGATGGTAAGGGTCTGTTAATATATTTTTGATTTGATACCTATAAAAAGACCTTGCAGTTGCTCCATATTTGTATGTACATAACCATACAGCTGCATTTAAATCCTCAAGGCTTAAGTCTGGATTTGCTGCTGGCATACATCACTCACTTCAATTGAGATATTTAAGGAAAAAGTTTAGTCCCATAGTGTTCTGTTCTCCTTTTGAACACTTATCTTCATGTTAGTAATAGATGCTTATTTGTGGTTTTGCGGGGAAGGAACAAATTATTTAGGGAAAGAGTTCTTATCACTCTGCACACTTCAGTAATCCTAAAGGGCTTGAATGGGCATTGTTGTGTCTTTAATTACTCAGTATCTCCTAAGAATCACTGAGCCAATTTCCTTCCCCTTCCCTTTTCAGATAAACTGAGTGATGAAGCTGAAGATGCTGAATTTTATGATGACTTGTACTGCCCTGCTTGTGACAAATCCTTGAAGACCGAGAAAGCGTAAGTTTTTTGTTTCTTTGAAAAGCTTGGACACTTTCAGATTCACCTAGGTTATCTGGGCACCCAATATCCATTAAAGTTAATCCATTGTAATGGCATTTGGGCATCCACATGTTCTAGGTGGCTTTGAAAGGCTCAACCCCTTTTCATTCAAGTAGGTATTTTTTATATTAGAAATTCCTACTCTGAACACTGAAAGGAATTAACCATTGTCATTGATCAGAGACCTTTATATGTAAATGAAACAAAATTTGCTTAGAGGAACAATTGCACGATTCATAGAATCTAGTAATTATCTACTGCTCTTCATAGAATGAAGAACCATGAAAAGTCAAAGAAGCACCGAGAGATGGTAGCATTGTTACGGCAACAGCTGGAGGAGGAGGAGGAGGAATTTTCTGTATCTACAGATGACAAAAATGGAGTGAATACCAAAGATGATGAAGAAATGGAAGAAACACCCAAACAGAAGTACCTTAAAAATAGATTGCTTACACTTACTATAGCATTTGTTAAAGTTAGGATACATAATAGTGGTCTTTATGAGGCTCTGAAATAAGGCCCTGGGATAGGCATATGATCACATCAGGACTCATTTAATTGTACTGCACAAGTTGTTAAAATAGCTGTTTGCACCAAAGTCCCAACAAAAAAGTAGATTTTTAATTATATCATTGGAATAGACTGTTGTAGGACAATGATCTCCCACTACTTATCTTCTGGCTTTATAGAAAGTAAATGTCAAGGCAAAGCAAAGATGTTAATATTTTGAAGGAGGAGATCTTGTTACAGACAGAGTGTTGGTTGTGTAGGTACAGCATTGTCTGTCAGGCACTATGACTAGCCTAGAAAACTTGTTTGCTTCAGTTAATTGGAAGCTAGTTTATGCAAGATATAGCATATTTTTAAAAGCTGTACTATGCTTATGATTAAGCTGGTTTCTGAATGTCCAATCATTAAGGATCAGGGTTTTCAGATTCAGTTTGAGCAAGAAATCTATAGAGATGTCACTAAATACCCTAAACAGTGCACAAAACAGTGAACTGTTTTCACTTCAGGACTCTGACAGTGTTGTTTTTCTAGCCATGACTTCTTGTTGCATTTGTGATACAAGTGAGATCAGAACCACTATTACTTAACATGTAGCATAGAATTATTGGTTTTTGACCTTTTGCCAATATTATATTTTAGAATCTAAAAATGTATTCAACTTTTACCTTTACAGACTCTCCAAGAAGAAGAAAAAGAAACATAAAATGATGACGGTATGGAGTTTATGCAAAATCTTTCTGTGGCTCTGTTGAAAATCTAAAGAAACTATGTAAGACTTGGTTAGCTATTTGTGGTCTTATGACCTAGCTTTCCAGTAGCCTCAAAAAACAGAGGGGATTAGGAATTCAAGAGACTGGGAAAAGCTGTTAAATTTATTACATCTAATTGACTGGTGTATTTCTCAATGAGTCCATTGATTTCAAAGACACTCTGACTCCATATCTGTTTTAACTTAGGTACTTGTATAACCCCCATTATTCTAGTATCTGAGCACTTCACAATCTTCGGTGCATTTATCCTGTCAACACCCCTGTGAGGTAGGGCAGTGCTATTAGTCACAGTGCTAAACCACAGTGCTATTTGACAGACAGCCTGTCTGCGCTGTGGTTTTTGATGTGGCTTGCCCGTGGTTACACAGTAAGTCTGTGGCAGTGCAGGGAACTGAACTCAAATATCGTAAATCCTAGTCTAATGCCCTAACCACCGGACCATCCTTTCTCTCAACTAGAACAAGTTGCTGCCTTCCATTCAGGAAACTGTTGGATGCGTGTTGTTCAGAAAACCATCACTCAACTCTGACAATATGGCCAACTATTGTCCAATATATAATCTTCTATTTTTAAGATTGAGAGAGGCAGTTCTGAGTGCCAGAAGTGAATTGCTGCTAATCCACTGGCCCCAAGAGAAGCATAGTACTGTGCACTAACCTTGCAAACAGCACTCAGTAATCCACAAAATTCAGTAACTGTACTGGGCCTTTCCACATCAGTGAAGATTAGTGAGGTTCTCTTGTAGCTCTAGTTTACTTGCAATCTTGGTAAGCTACTTTTGTCTGAGTTTAGTAAAGTAACTAATGTATTGATTCTCCTTCTCTCTTCTCCCAGCACCCCACTTCCACCCAACACAATTCTAATTGTTACCCTTTCAGTGTTTAGAAGGTTGAGAAAATCCTTTATCTGGTTGCCTCAGATCTCCTTGACCCTTGTTGATCTGGGTAACAGTTGCTGAAATTTGGCTGAAATTTTCCTGAGGCAAACACCTGGCATGGAAAATTTCAGCTGAATGCTTAAGTTTGGCAGTCATAAGCAATTGAAAACAAGGTTTTCTAATGGGAAGTATCAGGCAACTTTAATAATGGTCCTGATAGAATCACCTAATAAAAAAATTACAAAAAAATAAAGTTAGCTGTTTCGATGTATAGAATCCTAGATATCAGGGTTGGAAGGGACAAGATCATTCCATCCTCCCTTCTTTATGCCTTAATGGCTATGTGCTATGGGTTCCAGCAGAGTCTGAGCTGTACCTCTTAGACCTTTGATAAAGACTCTTTGGCTCTCTTCTCTTCATCACAGGCCGATTCTTTCTCAAAATGTCACAGCCAAAACTTCAGTTCTTTTCACCTCACTGCATCTCTCACAAAACATCAGTGTAAAAACAGACATGCTAGATTTTCGTTGAGGCAAATTGTTTAATTGTTAAATCTGCAATAACTGTACACACAGTTGCCAGCTAATTATCTCGAGCAATAAATACACATTTTTTCTTTGGACAGACGTATGAAGACGCTACGGTGGATGCTACAGTTGAACAAAAAGAAGCTGACAGTGCAGACCGGGAGGACAGCATAACAGAAGAATTGGAAAATGTTGGCCAAAGAAATACTGCTTCTGAAAAAGCAAGTGCTACAGAAGCTGTAGATGAAGTTAATGAACCAAAAAGCGAAGCAAAAAGGTAACAGCATCACTTCGTTGCATTCTTTAGTTTAATAGTCCATGTTTTAAAGGCCTGAATTTTCTCACCAGTATAAACTGAAAGCTACTCCGTTGAATTTGAGTTATGGCAGAGTAAAACTGATATAAATTAGAATTGGTTCCTAACTTGGCATTGGGTTTAGATTGCAAATAAATACCCCACACTTAATAAACAACCAGTATCCAGACAAACCTTCTTGTTAACAAACATGGTAATCTTGTAAATAATATTTCTTTGTTTTGCTGTTAACAACTGGATTTTATAATGTCTTTACAGGGGAAAGTGGCAGGGGCACAAATGGGAGTTAGGCACTTAACTCATGTTTGTGCCTTTAAAAACCTCATTCTATTAACTGTGTAGCAACTTGATGAGTGGTTCTGTGCATTAATTATAACAATATTCTTCATAGTTATCCAAAGTGTCACCACAGTAAGGCAGTAGTTCTCAGCCTTTCCAGACTACTGTACCCCTTTCAGGAATCTGATTTGGCTTGCATACCCCAAGTTTCACCTCACTTAAAAACTACTTGCTTACAAAATCAGATATAAAAATACAAAAGAATCACAGCACAGTTACTGAAAAATTTGCTTACTTTCTCATTTTTACCATATGATTATAAAATAAATCGATTGGAATATAAATATTGTACTTACATTTCAGTGTATAATATATAGAGAATAAACAAGTATGCAGTTTTAGTTTGTACTGACTTGGCTAGTGTTTTTTATGTAGCCTGGTGGTAAAACTAGGCAAATATCTAGGTGACTTGATGTATCCCTGAAAGACCTCTGCGTACCCCCAGGGGGTACATGTACTCCTGGTTGAGAACCACTGCAGTTGGTTACAGGCAGCAATTTTGTTTATACTAAAGTACTCATTTTTGACTCCTCCTGTAAAATTAGAACTCTGTTTACCGTCTTAGTTTTTGGCTGGAGCAAGTGGAACAAAAGTTTTAAATGTTTAAAAAACAAGCTTAGTGGAAAAACTGTACAAATCATACATTTATGCATTTCAAATAGTAACTTACATGAAATATTCCATCAGTAGCAACTATTTAACATAAGAATGGCCACACTGGGTTAGACCAATGGTCCATCTATCCCCATATCCCATCTTCTGATGGTAGCCAGTGCCAGTTACTTCAGAGGGAATCAATGGAATAGGGCAATTATTGAGTTATCAATCTCCTCTTGTCCAGTACCAGCTTCTGGTAGTCAGAGGCTTTGGGATACCCAGGGTTCGTCCGTGACCATCTTGGCTAATAACTATTGATGGACCTATTCTCCATGAATTTACCTAGTTCTTTTTTTAATCCAGTTATACTTTTGGCCTTCACAATATCTGCTGGCTACAAAATCCCCTGGTTGACTACTGTATGTGAAGAAGTACTTCCTTTTGTTTGTTTTAAACCTTCTGCCTATTAATATTGGGTGACCCCTAGTTCTTGTGTTATGTGAAGGGGTAAATAAGACTTCCTCATTCACTTTCTCCACACTATTCATGATTTTGTAGACTGTCATGTCCCCCCCTTACTCGCCTCTTTTTTGAAGCTGAACAGTCCCAGTTTTCTTAATCTGTCCTCATATGGAAGCTGTTCAATATCCCTAATAATTTTTGTTGCCCTTTTTTGTACATTTTCCAGTTCTAATACATCTTTTTTAAGATGGGGTAACCACAACTGCACACAGTATTGAACATGTGGGAGTAGTGCCATCATATATTTCTATATCATCTGTTTCCTAACAGTTCCTAACATTTGTTAGCTTTTTTTGACTGCCGCTGCACATTGAGCAGATGTTTTAAGAGAACTATCCATGATAACTTCAAGATCTCTTTGAGTGGAACAGCTAATTTAGACCCCACCATTTTGTATGTAAAGTTGGGATTGTTTTCCAATGTGCATTACTTTGCATTTATCAATGCTGAATTTCATCTGTCATTTTATCACCCAGTTTAGTGAGGACCCTTTGTAAATCTTCACATTCAGATTTGTATTTAACTATCTTGAGTAATTTTGTATCATCTGCAAACTTTTCCACCTCACTATTCACCTCCTTTTCCAGATCATTTATTAATATGTTGAACAGCACTGGTCCCATTACAGAGCCTTGGGGGATCCGTTATTTACCTCCTTCCACTGTGGAAAGTGACCCTTTATTCAAGATACTGCACAGTTAAACACCACTTTTGCCAGTTCTCGTGTCTTTGAGTATTGTGATGTGCAAACACTTATATGGAAAATTTTATGCAAACAGTTTAGCAGCAGGAAGACATTCCTGTGAAGCTGTGTTGAAAGTTATGCATAAAGCTGCACGTGTGTCACAGATTCTGTGACATTTGCAGCACCCGCTATGGCTGGCTCCAGGGCTGCCTGAGATCAAGCAGCTGCTGGGGCAGTTTGGGTATAGGAGGGGTAAGGAGTTGGGCTGTGGGGTGGCACTTACCTTGGGGGGGGGGGTGCTCCCCAGAAGTGGCTGGCATGTCCCTGCAGCTTCTAGGCAGAGGGGCCAGGGGGATCTGCTCACTGACCGTGCCCACAGGCGCCACCCCCGCAGCTCCCATTGGCTATGGTTCCCGGCCAATGGGAGCTGCATAGCCGGAGCTTGTGGCAGGGCCAGCACACAGAGCACTTCTGGCCTTCCCTACTGCTAGGAGCTGGTCTAATGCCTAACTCCAGCTGTTTCAGCACTTTAACTGGTCAGCATTAAAAAAAATCTAACAGAATTGTAATGGGGTAAAGTACATTTTATTTCCCCAACTTGTTCTCAAACAGTTGAACAGTTTTGCTCAGAACTTGTGCTTATGAATACAATAAAATTCACTTTTGGACAAATGCCAAGCCTGGAATATATATTTCAGTCCCACAGGCAAAAGTTTCAGAACATTCCAATGGTCTGAAATGGGTTAGAATGGAGAACAGTATGCACTTTTAACTACAGCAGTCACTTCCATTAGAATAACTGCGCAAGGTGGGAGGGAACCCTCAAAGTAGTGAATCACTCACAAAAGATTATTAAACAGAAATTAATGGTGACCAAAAAACTGAACTGAAAGTGCCTTAAATGCTAGTTTGTGCAAATTTTATTTTAAAAAAATAAATTAACTTTTTGGCCCATTTAAGTCCCAGTCCAGTACCCATTGAAGTCAGTGGACCATGAGATTTAAAAGCCTTAGTAATTTAAAACTATCAATCCTGTTAAATGTGTTCACTGAAAAACTTGGTTCAGTGTGACAAAGGTAATCTGAAATCTTAAACTGTCTTGTCTTTTCAGCATCCCTAAGCCTAAAGGAAAGAGAGCCAAGGATACAAAAAAATCTGTTAAGGTAACTTCAGAGCTTCAAGATAAGGTATGTGGAAAGTATTTCAAACTACAGATTCTCAATGGCTGGTAAACAGTACACTGTCATAAAAACAAAAGTCTTTTGGTCTGGTAGTTTTCCAGCTCCTGATATTCTTCTCCAGTTCTCAAAAGCTGCTTTTCCCCGTGTGTTTTCATGTATTTGTCCATAAGACACTTCCTGTTTATGCCTGTTTACCAAAACCTAAGGAAATTGGATACAACTTACCTTTTCTTTGGAGAAAAGCGGTGTTTCGTTTAAAGCTAAATATTTCAGCTTCAGCTAGGACAGTCTTCTGCATACATTGATCTTGGACTAGATCCAGCTAAACTTAAATCTGTTTTCTGGCCTCTCTCTCTCTGTGTGGGTGTCTAGCTGTAAAATGAAAGAAATGAGCTGCTGCCATATGTTTGCATGGAACAATGGGGACCCACCGCCTAGTTAACCTGCATTCGTGCCTAACAGGGCTTACTTTAAAAATAATGGCCTGGCTATCTCCTTAAACATACGTAGGCCATTACTATGAAACTGTTTCATAAGAACACAAGAGTGGCCACACTGGGTCAGACCAAAGGTCCATCCAGTCCAGTATCCTGTCTACTGATAGCGGCCAATGCCAGGTGCCCCAGAGGGAGTGAACCTAACAGGTAATGATCTAGTGATCTCTCTCCTGCCATCCATATCCAGCCTCTGACAAACAGAGGCTAGGGACACCATTCCTTACCCACCCTGGCTAATAGCCATTAATGGACTTAACCTCCATGAATTTCAGTCGCACCTAGAGGCCTCAGCCAGGTTGGAGCCCATTGTGTTAGGCAATGTACAACTATAGTGACAACAGCTCAGTTTTAATATTAATTATTATACACATGCTGATGGATCTAGATTCAGATTTAAAAAAAAAAAAATTGTAAGTAGGTCTGGAAGGACCTGCTGATGATCATCTTCTACCCAAAGCAGTTTCCATTCTTAATAACAGAAATGTACAGACAAGGAGAGTTAGAAATACATGTTGATTTTTAAAAAAATGCCATCACTCATAGTCCTGTTTCTGAAATGTCGACTGTCACTCAACTTTAAACAAACACATTAGTATGCATAGTTTTGTTTTAGGGGACACTGTTTCAAATCTTAGTCTTTCTTGCAGATCCGTAGTTCATTTAGGAACCTATTTGGAACTTAAGGAGTGCTGAATAGAGCTTATTTGCCATAAAACACTTTTCAGATGTTCAAAAAGAGTTGGTGGTCACATTTTCCTGAATGAATCATTCATGCTTATCCATTTCAGAGGTTAGCTCTTTGTTGAAAATAAATGTTGCTGTTTAATATGCACTCTTCCTTAGCCAGTAAAACAATAAAATACTGTTTTATTGTTTCCATAGTATCTACTGACATGAAGCATTGTATTTTTTTTTCTCCTACCAGAATGAAGATATTCCTATCCACTGTATAACCTGCAATTGTGAATTTCAGTCCCGGAATAAACTGTTTGAACACTTAAAGGCCACAGGCCATGCAAAAGCAATGCAAGCACCAGCTGTAAATGGTGCTGGAAACAGCAGAAGCAAAAAAGAGAAACGTAAAAACAGATAGGACTTCTCGATTGTTTTAAACTCTGGTTTTGGGTGCATATTTGAAAAAAAGTCTCTGAAAACCAAAGGACAGGAATCCTACAATCCAAATTAAATTGGGAAGCAGTTCTTGGGCCTGCAGCAATTTCAGTGTGGCAAAACATTTTTATCTTGTATTAAAAATTGTTTATTTTTTTTACCAACACTTCATTAACGACTAAATTTCATCTTGCTGTTAATCTTGAAAAAATAACAAATATTCTTAAAGCTGGTCATCCTAGATACCTAGTGGGACTTGTATGAATGGAAGTGTACAGTGGGAGGAAATAAATTATTTTAACACTTACTTTGTTCTTTTTATTTTACAGAGCTCATCTAATGTGAGTTAGGATGGACAGGTGTCTGTGTCTGACCATCTGCCCATTGTAGACAACCATACCAACAACAAAAAATTAGAAATCTAAGACAAAGTTGCTCTGTTCCCCTACAGGACCCTAATTTCTATCTAGGATGCGATGCAAATTAAGGCCCCACAACTATAAAACTATTTGTAGGACAAGGGCTAATCTATCCCTAAACTTTGCATACACAGCCAAAATGTAAAGAATAAAATACACAAGGGCAGTGTGATACCTTTTATTGGACCAAGAAATTAACTCACATTTGTAAACTGAATTAAGTATAAATTGTCAGACAGGATTAAACAATCCAGCGGTTACCTTGAATGGGGAAAAAGATCTAAGGTACATGAGAGCTCTACTGATGACAGGAGAGAGGAAGATAACACCATCCCTGGCTGCTGACACAAGGTGGTGAGTGGCTATCAGTCAAAGGAGAAAAGATCACTGTTGAGTGGGCAGGAGACTAGAACCCACTGATGAATGATTATACCCTTATTTAAGAATCTTTCTCTAAAACTACTAAACAAAATCCATCCTCTTGTTACAGCTTACTCCATACAACTTTCCTTCACTGAGGCCCTGCTTGAAGAGCTTCCAGCAGATCCTCCACTCTGGAGGAATTTCACTCCTACCCCTCACTTCCTATTATGACTGTAACTGTAGCATAGTTTTCCACCAAGTGTTTTTCAGGAGCAAAGTATTTTGGCCTGTGATGCTGCCTCCAGTCTTGGTTAGGATAAGCAAATGTCACTGTAGCAAGATTACACAGAGCACTCCCTCTGTCACTGTAGAAACTACATCCAGAATTCCACCCATTAAGAGCAAAACGGCCAGGCAGAAAGAGAACTATCCCAGCTATGATAGAATTGTAAAGGCAGTATCCTTCAGCATGCCTTTTCATGTAGTGCCAGCCTGAGCACACCAGCCACTGTCACTTGCTGGAAGGCACTACCTAATTTTAAAAAATGAGGTTTGATTTGTGTTAACAATAGGTGTTTTCTTAACACAACATTGCAATAAGATTGACTTCTTGCATGTGTAGCAAACTGAGTCACAGTAATCTTTCACATTATTTAAATTCATAAGAGTTACATGTTCAGGAAAATTACATCAATCTTTTCTTCATACTATAAGTTTCTTGCCAGCTGTAGTTACAGCAATATTTCAGGGATTGGAGGGTGATTCTCAACTGTTACCAAACATCCTAGTAAGGAGAAACATTGTTCATAGTCTATTTTGCAGCTGTTCTTTCCAAGTGTTTCATTAATGCAGCATGAAATACTTCCACTGCAAAGGCTGCATCTTGTTTAGTAATGCACATTGGAGGTTTAACTCTAAATGTCTGAGGGGAGAAAAGAAGAAAGTTTGAAATTACAGGGGGAGGCACAGACTAATTGATGTGCAATGACAAACACCAATCCCTGCATTTTTTTAAAAAGTAATCCTAGAAAAAGTAACAGGTACCAAACTAGTTGTAACAATGGTAATACCAGCCTAGTCTTAAGAGTGGCAAACTACTCCCATGCAAGAAAACAATTTCACACCAGCAGATGCTAGGCATGTGCTTTAAGAAGCCTCAATGCTATAACTGGACAGAGGAATTAAATGAAGGGAGGGAGCCCTAGCTAGTCATCCTGAGATGTGTTGCTGCAGGCTTCAAGTGTGTAAAAATAAAACTAGCAAAAGGAACAGCCAGGGGGTAGAAGGGGGAAAACAGTGATGTTTTCTATACCAGGTGAATCTATTTTAGTAAGATGTGGTTTTAAGTAGTGCACTTCAATCACGTGCTCTTTTCATTGGCAAGTATTTCTGCATGGTTCTGTTCTGCAGTGTCTCAGAATGGAATTGAATTTAGTTTTAACACATGTTCCCTTACTTAATTCAGGCTTTCAACTGTTTAAATCCACCAGAACGAAATCATTCCTATTTGAATTCCACTGACTTATGTAAACCTTACTAGTGCCTATCAACTGTTACAGTTGTGGCTGAACTTTGACTTAAAATATTATTTACTTCTGTGCTTTCTAAATATTAGACTATTTGCCCTAGGATGTGTAGTTTAAAAATCAGACCAGGCATGGGTATTAATGATAGTTTTAGAGAAGCTGAACGCTTACAGCTCCTACTGCTGTCTGTCTGAGGACAGATCACCTGCACCATCTATAATCAGGCTGAACTATTACTAGACCTCCTTCAACAGGTGCAAATCTGTTCAAGACAGTTGACTGTGCAATGCAAGAATTAATCTGAGGTGCAGTATGCACAGCAAGTCTCCACCAACCCCTTTCCCTACTATAACTTATTCCCAAGGAAGCTGGCTGATCTGAGGGAGCCTGGTTAAGTCCTCTGCCTGTCTATCCTGGCTCTGAACACTGACAGCGTAAGCTAATAACCCTACCCATTACCTTAGAGGAGGAAAATGCCAGCAATCCTTTGCTGCCTGTTAACTTATTCTACTTGGAGTGGAATAAGTTCTCTCAAACAATTTACTGGGTACAGAATTTAATAACTGTCTGGGTCATGCCCCCAAGCTGATGGATTCATAAGGAAGAGATGCTCTTATTCCCAGCTGGGTCGAATTTTATCAGCTCTCCTGAGTGTATGCTCTGCTGATTCAACTGAACAATAGGCTAGAATTGATAGTTGTAGGCATTGCTGTTTTAGATAGCATCTAAATTCCACAGAGCTAGGGAATTCAGAATTGGTTGATAGAGGCATCACAAACTACTATTAAAGGTCACATTTCTTGTCTGAAAGGTAGGAATCAAACAGTAGTAAATAATACTTATATTGAATATACTATAATTGAGAGGATTAAGACAAATAAAGCTTCTTGATCTGCTATATTCATAAAACATAATAGTCTTGTTTATGAACGTCTCACTTTTTTTATAATTCTTAAATTGAACAGAAGTAATTTTTAGAGAAGTCAACTCCACTGCAATTTAGTCAGGACAAAAGATACATAAACATCAGTTACTGTACCTGACTATAAATTCCACCCCTGCCAATCAATACTCCCATGTCTTTGCAATCTTCCCAGATCTGACTCATCTCTTCCGCTGGAAGAGGTTGACGACTGTCCTGTGCAAAGAGGGGTGGGTGGGGGGTGGGGGGGAGAGAAGAGAGAATTTTTTTGGCTAGATGTTAAGCTAAATTATGAAAAAAGCAACAGGTGTTCCATTGCTACCACTCTCCTTGGAGAAAGTTGATGACTGTCCTGCCTCTTAGGATGGGACTATTCAGCATTCCTCATGTATTAAGCACTTTGAAAATTCTAAATTTTAGCAGTGCGGAGTTCTGACTCATTTTCAGAGAAGTAGCTGTCAGTCAGCATATAATCATTTCACAGGAAGCCTGAGTCTTAATACTGGGGTAAATAGAAGGGCATGTGCCATTTACCAACCTTATTCTTCACCATTTCTATCCCAATCATAAGGCCTTTGCCACGGACATCTCCAATGATCTCAAACTTATCTCTCAGTTTAGCAAACTCCAGTAGCATGTAAGTCCCCACTTCTTCACTGTTCTTTTGTAGACCATCTTCTGCAATAGCCTGGTTAAAAATGATGTACAAAAACAAATGTTGTGGGAAATAATAATGTATAGAACTTGGCTCATCTGCACCCCCTATAACGGGCCTGCATTCTCAATGCCGCTCAGCAAAGATTTACAACTGGCATATATTATTAACCCTGCCTTAAATTTGACCTCTTCAAGTATAATAGGAAATGCTGTAAAAAAACTAAACTACACTTGTCAAATTAATCAACATAGCTTATGTCATATCCTTTTTCATTGTTTACCCACCAATTAAAAATTGATCTCCAGGTTCTAATGTATATTTGTGAGGTTTGACTGTGCATATAAAGCTGACCGTCTTAATCCGTTTAAAAATCTGTCAGGTTCAGTTTAGCCCTCTTTCCCTTGCCATAGCAGTGTCAAACTATGGAAGGTGCCTATAATTTGGCAGCATACTTATTACTCCTAAAGCTTTCTGGGAAACACCTGAGTACATTACTAAGCTATATTTAGCAAAGCATTCACTTTAAAAATGCAGTAACTTAATTTGATTTATTTCTAGCAGTCCCCAGCTCCTGCTACATAGTCTAATATCTTGACAGTGCACCAGTAGCTGGGGGCTGTTGAAAATAAAAATAAAAAGATACTATTGTATTTAATCACTGACCTATATGAACCCGCTTGTACGCTGAATTGCAAAAATGAAGAGAACAAAAGATTTTGCAATTTGCGAGGCTAAAACTGGCACATTGTCTCAATTTAATCCTTTTCAGACTTTGAAGATTGGCTAAAACAGAACCTGGGTCTGAACTATCCTGGTAAGTTATTTTAAACAAAAAATAGGAGGGGTTGGATCTCCTAGGTTTTTTAATTACTATGCTGACTGCGACGATAGAGAGCAATTCAGAGGACCAACAGCCTATTCTGTTGGAACAAGCCTCCAGTAAAATCAGGGTGTAATATGGGAGCCAGATGTTCAGAACCTGGCAATAGAGTTTTGAAATGAGGCTTAAGGAAGGATATTTACATGTGACCAAGTGAATGTGGCTGTTACAGACTAAATTACCTCACATCAATAGGAGCATGTGTGTAGCTCATGCTTTTCAAGGTGTTGCATGAGGATTTAAGTTCACTATTTCTTTTTTTTAAAGCGGAAGCTGTGAGGGTTAAAACACGTTTTAAGTATGTGCCTCCGAATAAAGTGGTTTTGCTAGTTTAGAGGGGTTCTATAAAGGAAAAATGATGAAAACTCCCTGGGACAGAACTACATAGAATTATGACAGCTACATAAGTAAATTCCATATACTTCTATTGACAAATCAGAAGCAAAGAATATAAGCAAGGAAAGAAAAAGATGAAGCTGTTAATCATAGTATTATCCCTAGAGTAATTTAAACTTCCTATTCCTGCTACAAGTTGAAATCAGTTATAGAAATGGGAATAGTCGGGCAATTTATTTTTTCTACAAGGGCACATTGCCCATGAATTAATAAAAATAAATGTTTGTCTCATTTTCTGTATGTATTAGAAGTTCCACCATTGGAAAGGGAAGTAGCACAAAGCTGCCTCTGCCATAACGCATAGCAAACAATAGCGTAAGACACTATGAACGTATCACTTTCTTCTTACATCAAGAACTGCAGATCCAACTACACAGGCCAAAGGGTTTCCTCCAAATGTGTTAAAATGAAGGTTTTGAGCCAAGGAATTTGCAATCTCTAAAAGAAAAAGAATATTCATTGATTTCCTTCCTCACAATTACCTGAAGTCTGATGATAAGTACTTATCAGTTTTCGCTTCACATTTAATAATTCTATGCATCATTCTCTGTTTTAACTCCAGGCAAAAGGAGAAGAAAATGGTATATTCTTGGTAACCGATTTGAATTTATTAGGGCAAAGTTCCAGAAAATACATGGTCTGTGTAACAGATGCTAAAAGGAAGGGGGATGGATTTTAATAGATGAAGAGTTAAGTTTCCAGCAGAGCTAGTGAATTATCCACTACAGCAATGAATACATCCATTATTTCTCTGAGACATTAAATCCACTGACTCGTTAGTATTAACCAGTCAACAATTCTGGAGTTGTCCAGAATGCTTCCTTAGTATTATGTCTAATGGGTAGGGCAGTGAACTCAGTCAGGATTTCTGGGTTCTGTCAGGTCTGCCAACGACTCATTTGGGCTAGATGCTGATCTCAGTTACCCCAGTATAAGTCCATTGATTTTAATGGATTTACCTTAGATTTGAACTGGTGTAATGGGGAGCACAATCTGAGTCTGATAAAAAAAAAAATTACACTCTTTCAATGCCTCAGTATTTTTTGTGTGTGCAATGGGGACCATACTTACCAACCCTGTAAGCATGTTCTGAGACTAAATATATTAATATTTCTAAAGTAAGCTGGTTGGACAAAAGGCTCTATGGAAGCTAAGTTATTCTACAATATATTTATTATACACCTCAATTTCATGCTTTAAAATAACAAATATTTATACCTGGTGTGGTTACAACAGCTGCCATTGGAAAACCATTACCAATTCCTTTTGCCATGGTAACAACGTCAGGGACTACACCATGTGTTTGAAATCCCCAGAAATGGCTGCCAGTTCGTCCAAACCCTGTCTGGACCTTTCAAAAGAAAATCCAAAATTGTTCAAGTTGTTTCTTGGTTTCATAACTTGTATTTTATCTGTGCCTTTCTGTTACCAATTTGCATTTATAGCTATAGACTCTAAATGCCAACTTTATTCTAGCAGGATCCTCATTCAACTCATCCTCACACATTTTCTTTCCTATGCTAAATAGTGACTGTAGTACAAGACAGGTTCCACTATTGGTTTTGTTGACAGCTCATCTTTATAGAGACACTGTACACTTGATACAAATGAAAAGTGGTATTATATACATCCTAAGACTATCTTCTGTTGTTACACAATTTAAATCTAGTATTATTACTCAAAACATAACCTGAGTTAATATAATGAACTCCATTAGAGAAACTATACTGTGATGAAACTGCTAAGCAGGAGACAATAATTCCCATCAGCCCTTCGCCACTGCATATCCCCTTCCTCCTGGCCTGGTAGGAGAAAGGATCCTCATACCAGGAAATGCTCAAGCAGCAGACTACGTTCCCCATTATACTTTCTTTTCCATTGGCCAGGCAGGAGAAAGGACCCTGATCAGGAAGTGACTGGGCATTTTCAGGAGGCAGAAACTGCTATGGTAAGCCAGATACAGGGAATAACCCCCAGGAATTGTATACAGAGCCCTGTGTGGAACAAGCTGGGACTGCCACATGTTACAGCTAGTACTCCTGGGGGAATTCTGTGCCAAAAAATTATGCACACAATATTTTAAAATTCTGCATATGTTGTCAAAATAACACATTATAGTCACACCAGTTTCAATTATTTTTGGTAATTTATTTCAAAATACCTGTCAGCAAGTATGTCTAACAATACAGACAACAAAAAAGATTCAGGAAATTTTTTTTTGACAAACAAACAGATTCCTTACTAGGCATATTAATACAGAACTCCAAGTAATAATTCATTTAAACTACAATAACGAATCGTATTTCCCACACCCTCAGAAGCGGTGCAAAGGCTGGGGGGAGCCAGGGGTAACAGAAGAGCTGAGGGAGATGGAAGTAAATTGCTGGGAAGGAGCCTAGGTGTGAACTTGGGTTGTTGGGTATGGGTGGGAAAAGTATGGAACAGTTTTTTTCGGGGGGTGGGAGCTTCCCCCATGCAGACCCTGGCTGGCCCCTTGCCTCTCCCATTCAGTCAGGCACAGCTGCCCTGTCCCCATCAGTCCCTGCACTCCCATGTGTCCCTGCATCCCTGGTCCACATGTGTCCCTCCACTCACACGCCCACTCCCCCATCCCCACGTGGCTCTGCACCCATCTCCCTGTGTTTCTGTGCCCTACTCAGCCATTCCCCTGTCCCTATGTGGCCCTGCACCCCCTGTCTCTATGTGTCCCTGTGCTCCCCCTCAGCCACTCCCCTGTCCCCATGTGTCTCTCTGCCCCTACTCAGCCACCTCCTTACCGCATAGCTCAGCTGTTCTTGCGCCACAGTGCCCTCTGGTGGACAAAAGGCAGAACTGCAACAACATTTGACAAGCTTTTTCTGTGCAAAAAAATTAAAATATGTGCATCTAATTAATTATGCACACGTGCAGTAGCACAGAATTCCCCCAGGAGTAAACTGGGTTTAGGTCAGTGTGAGACTGATTGGGAAGCGACAGGGCAGGGAGCCAGTATAAAGTGGCCCTAATGAGAGACTCACCACTAAGCGATCCTGTCCTTGAAATCTGCAAATTCCTCTTTGCTTGAATACATACCAGACTGGAAAGGCCACCCAGGGTACTCAATCTGAAAAGCCCTAACTCAGATGGGCTGCCCCAGGGACCCAAACAAGAACTGCTATTGCTCACTTTGAACTGTAACTGTTTAAGCCTCCGTGCCTAGGATAGTTGCTAACTTCCCCATTCCTGCCACCCCTGATAAAATACTCTTTCACTTAGCCATGTGTCTGAGTAGTTACTGGGACCAACCAGAATTACCTCCTACAAGGCCTAGTTGCTGAAGCACCTAACAGAGCTTGCTTCTGAGTCTATGGTATACCTGGCACATTCCTGGCACCTTAAGGGTTTGGTGTACTCCAGCACTGACCAGCTATAAAAATTACAATACTAACAAGGGTTTTTTATAATGAGAGAGCTAACACCTTTTCTCCTAGTAAACATGGCCAAAGGGATTGGGAAGCTGTCAGTTCCACTGAAGTCAATGAGAATTGCAGCTGTGTAGCAGTTTTCAGAATCTCCAGTTTCAAGCTGTAATAATTCTACCACCCCTAACACCTCTAGCATCCATCAAAGTGTACCTTAGTCACTTAAACTGTTTCCCTAACCGAGCTAGTTAGTTAGTAAAAAGAAAAGGAGTACTAGTGGCACCTTAGAGACTAACCAATTTATTTGAGCATAAGCTTTCGTGAGCTACAGCATGAAGTGAGCTGTAGCTCACGAAAGCTTATGCTCAAATAAATTGGTTAGTCTCTAAGGTGCCACTAGTACTCCTTTTCTTTTTGCGAATACAGACTAACACGGCTGCTACTCTGAAACCTGTTAGTTAGTAGTAATTCAGATTGTCTTAACCGAGCAAATTAGATTTAAAATGTGTAACTGCAGAAGAGTTGCAGAAGGCTCCCCTCTAAAGTTACAGAGGTACTTGCCTTGTCTACACTACAATTTTACAATGTGATTAAAGATTAAAATTTTACAAATGTAAAAACTGTTTTCCTAATGCAGACAACGCCTCTCTGGGTCAGGCCTCAAATGAGTAATGGTAAGACTTTAAGAACCAAAAATTTCTGCTGATGTAAATAGGTCAATGGAGCTCTACCCATTTACACAACCAGCAAGTGGGACTCTAAGATTTTGCAACATAAACTGTCAACGGAGTACTATTTGTGTTAATTTAATGCACATGAAAGTGAAGGATTAACAACTTCTATTAGCTTTGTCTAGCAAAGGCTCTTGTGCTGGAATGCAGCACTTTGTTCCCCTCTTAGGCTGTGAAACAGGAAAGGATTAATTAAAATAAATTCAGAATTTAATACAAACTATTTCCTGGTCTCTATTTTGCCTTCATGTGATTGCTGGATTTTTCAGTAGCCTGGCAGAAATATCCCAATCCCTAAAAATTGTATTTCTGGATACTCACTTCATCTGCAATACAGATGCCTCCTCTTTCACGCACTAGCTGAAAAGCTTCCTTTAGAAATCTTTTAGGATACTGAACGGCTCCATTAACACCCTGTCAAAAATGAACAAATATACTGTCTTCAACACAAATGCTAAATCACAAACACAGGCCCTCAGGTGATCAGACAGTGAGAAATCTAGGCAGAAGTTTAAGTCACTAGATAGCTTAATGATCAAAGTCCCTTTTGTGGTAGATCTGTTTAGTCACATTGCTAAACGGTCAGAAATGGAGGGAGTGGCTTTCTTTTGAACTTGAATTCCCACTTTTTATCAATATTACATGGGCTATAAGAATAAAACAATATGAAGAGTTAGGAGACAGTGAAAAGTAAAAGATAAAACATGACGTCAGCCTTCTCTCTCTAATGCAATGTTTCCCAAATGGTGGGTCGCACCCACCTGTTGGCTGCAGGAAGGTTCTAGGTGGCCCAGTGTGAAGAGGAGGTTGGGGGGAGGAGAGATGAGCCCACCCCTTATTCACTACACAGCAGCAGCTCCTGTCCTGTGGGGCTGGGCCCGGTTCCCCGCTCTGTGTTTTGCAACCTAGCAGATGGGCCAAACCTGAGTGGTGCTGCGACCCCTGTCTGCCAGGTTGCAACACCCAGAGCAGGGAACTGGACCCAGTCCTGCAGGTCCTGACTCGTTTCCCCCCACCCCCGCAATCTGGACTCTGAGTGGGTCACAAAGAGAGGCAAAAAAAAGTTTCGGAACCACTTGTCCAATGAACCAACACCAAATATGCTTCAGAGAATTATACTCTGTATGGCGACAATATCTGGAAAGCTGTATCACTTGTAGGCATGTTATTACCAGAATGGGACAAACTGGCGAGAGTTCACAGACCAATGGCAAACATGAACGGAGAGCTGGAGCAAATGATTAGGAGAAGACTAAAAGAAATGATTTAATAATTTTATTAAGATGATGTTAAAATAAAAAAAATGGTACAAAGTTTAAGCATAGAAGTTTCTGGTTATCAGGGAATAACGAATATACACTTAGATTAAAATGCCAAAGGTGGGGGGATAACATAATAGTCTGGGAGTATATAAAGCTTGCAAAACCCCAATGGATGGAGAGAAATTAGCAGAATACCTTGGTGTAATGGGATGAAACTAAGCAAGGGAAAATTTAGTCCAAATATCAGGACAAAATTCCCTTCAGTGAAACTGTTATACTCTAAAGTATATTCCCAGTGGAACAGATTGTTATGTTGGATCATATTAAAGAAGTTCTGTATTAAAATCACAAATGAGTTTGATTCCCCATAGTTTAAATTCCAGGGTATTACTAATTAAGAGGTCTCTTGGTCTTTGGTCTCTTGTGTTTACTGTTTCTCTCCCTCTCTGTGTGAAACTTGCAAGCTGCTAATTGTGTTCGTACATCCTAAGACAGAGTCTGTTCTCAAAGCAATACTTTGTAACAACAACTACTCACACAGAGAGAGACTCAAAGCGATACTTCGTAACAAAAGAAACAGCACACAGAGACTCCCCGCCCTATTGTTGTATTTATCTTGCTTTGTTAACAATTATGATTAAAATAGAGATAGAGGATGTATGTGGATGGATGCTTGGTGTGGATAATAAATGAATGATCAGGGAGGTGCTAGCCTAAGAATCCAGTGTCCATCGGCCGAAGAAGGCGTCAACTGGAAACAACCAGAGGACCCCCGGAGGGCAGACTGGAATCCACCCAACAGCCTCAAGGATGGGAGGACCGAAGAACAAGATAACATCTGGCAGCACGGAGCCATCAGGAATGTGCCATCTGCTGATTGATTCAGCAACAGCATGATGAAGCAATTCCCATAGACTGGCATAGGAATAAATTCCTATAAAAATGGACTCTAGAAACTGAGAACTTCGGGGTCTGATTCTGCAAACCAACTTCCAGGAGCATCAGATGTGCATTTGACAAGGCCCTGCTCCCTCCTCATGTCCAGGCCACCTGGCCAGTGGCTTGGCACAAGCAACTATAAGGCTGGTAACTATAATAACAACCTTGCAGAACCTGTGTGTGTGTATGAATGAATGTGTGAATAAATATGAAATTGAATGGAATGTTATAGTTATAACTAACTGCTTACTATGATTCTTTCTGTATTCACAATAAATGTGGTATTTTGCCTTATCCCCTTTCATAAGATCCTGCTGGTTTTTATTTTATTGGTATAACAAGATGGAAACTTCAGCACTAGGAAATTTAAAATTAGACTAGGTATAACACCAGAAAACGTACTGTAGGGCATAACCTTGGTTTTGGAGCAAGATGGACTTGATGGTCTAATAGGCCTTTCACTTCCCTAACTTAGGCTAATATCTTAAATAATGGACTATGAGGTTCATATCATAGGGGAATGCCTAGAGCCTGTATGAATTAAATGAAACTTAACTACAGCTGCACTGCCAAAAGAGAAATCCCTCTGACCCAAAAATGCAATCACGAAGGAAGAGATGAGGAGAGTCAGAAGTTAAGTACAAGGGAGTCAGAAACTACAAAGGAAAGCAGAGGGGGAGAGAGGATTCTGTGGATTTGCTAGATAAACTAGGCATAGTGCGATTTGAAGCTAAGTAATTCCTAAAATTAATTCTCTGTTATAATAACTAGGCTTTTAAGTATGATTTACTGTAGACTCAGTGGGTATCAGTCACTTACGGGGTGACTTTAATACTTTTAACAGACAACTTCTACAGAACCAGTATACTGCAGAAGGGAAAACAACATGTAATTAGGAATGAAGTATTCGAAACTAAGTTATAGCATGCACATTTGTATAATGTATTAGCATTTCAACATCCCAAGAATGCAAACAAGACCTTAAAGAATAATAGTTTACAATAGAGCTCTGTACACTTTTTAATCTATCAACTGATAGCAGATAGGCAACACTGGTTAAAATTACCTATTTTGCTTGAGTCTGCCATATTTTATTAAATACTTGTATATTAACCAGAAATAATTTGCTAAATATTTAAAATCAATTTATGAAAGAGACATTAAGGCTTGTAAGGCTAAAATTTGATTTACCAGTTTTGTTTTGTAGGAATAGTGTGCATCTCAAGTTGCCCACTGGTCTGTTATTGAGTAGACAGGATATGGAAAATTTAAGAATCCTGTTCTCAGATATCAAGGGGAAAAAAAACAAAACCCAAAAACAACACAAAGAATGAAATCCTGGCTCCACTGAAGTCAGAGGCAAAGCTCCCATTTGACTTCAATGGGGCCAGGACTTCTCCAGGATGTCTCGTTGGCAAGTCACCCTCCTGGAAAAAAGTTAAGATTTAAGTAATGTTGCAGCCCTTCCTTTTGAATGATCAAAGTGATTCAAAGAAGATTAAAATTGCTATTGTTAGAGGGAAGTTCCATTTAGGGCTTGTCAATCTTGTAAAAGACCCGTTCAGGTTTTAGCACTTTGTGGTTTACTGTACTATTACAATCAGAATGAGGTATGCCAAGTCACCTACTTGAATTGGCTCAGCGATAAACCCAGCTATTGCCTTTGTAACACAAGTACTCAGAGTGTCTTTGAACTGTTCAACGTACTGGTCGTTTGCTTCGCAACAGCCTGTGTGGAGGAAATACTGATAAGAATAATGTACTGAAAATAATACAAAGTTAGGTTAATAATGTGAAACTGCAGTGTTTTAACATATGTAAATAAGAACATCTCTTTAGTGTTTTAACGTATGTAATAAGAACTGTAATGTTCCCAGATTAGAGTTACCAAAGGAAATTAATTATTTTGTTTCCCCACATATTTTCTGTGTCAGCAAGTCAGTCTTTTTTCTTACTTTTCCTAGTTCACAGAAGTTACAAAAGAGCCACAGTCTGAGTGCATGGCATCTTTCTCCCCTCCTACAAAAAACCCCCAAACCACTAAGCTTTTTTAAACCATTTATTCTCTAAAAAGTTCCAAAGAATCACAGAGTGCAAACAGAAAGTTGCAGCATCTGAGGGTTCCCCCATCCTTCAGACCAGTGCTATATATGCAAGGCGGGCAGTTATTAGAAGAACTGAACATCAGCCCAAGGAATGAATGAGCAGTTTGCCTGGATAAGAAAACCTAACTGGTTTCAAGACTCAGCTTGAGAAGATTATGGAGGGGATGGTATGATAAGATTGTCTACCATGGCACATGGCCCACCTGTGAATGCTAGACACGGGACACTAGATGGGGAGGACTCTAAGTTACTACAGAGTATTCTTTCCCAGCTCTCTGGCTGGTGCATCACACCCACATGCTCAGGAGCTAACAGATCACCATATTTGGGGTCAGGAAGGAATTTCTCCCCAGGCCAGATTGGCAGAGACACTGGGGAGGGGGAGGAGGAGTTCACCTTCCTCTGCAGCATGGGGCACGGATCACTTGCTTATTTGAATTACTGTAAATGGTGGAATCTCTGTAACTTGAAGTCTGAAATCATGATTTAAAGACTTCAGTAACTCAGCCAGAGGTTATCAGTCTATTACTGGAGCAGGTAGGTGAAGTTCTGTAGCCTGAAATGTGCAGGAGGACAGACTAGATAATCACAATGGCCCCTTCTGGACTTAAAGTTTATGAGATGATAAATATAAGACTAAGTACATCTTGGTCCAGCATGATTTCTAATGAAAAGGCAGGTGGAATATTATGGAAAATATATGACTGTATGTGACTGGGCATCACTATGTACTGTAACAGAACACAAACCAGATATCTTCAAGTAGTTACAAGCTAGTGTGTCTCCTCCCTTTATTCACCATCAGTGACAAAGAAAGATGGCAAGAGACTGCTTTGTTGTGTATTTAGGGAAAAGTGAGTAAACAATGTTTATTGCACTTAGGAGAAAAACAATATATTTTCTAATCATCACTTGTAAAAGAACAGTGGAGCTTTCACATGGACTGAACACACTCTGCAGCATCCATAATGCCTTGTTCCATGCAAAACTTTTGCCACCCAATGTTTTAGAGTTTTTGATTTATAGTTTACGTTGATCATATGTCCCTTCAAGATGGACATCTACCAAAACTTTACCCAGGAGAGTAGAAAACACATTTGTTAGTATCCCTAATCTCCTGGCAATGCTAAATATTTCAGAGCAGCAGGCTACTGATTATGATAACTGAACTTGACTTAGTCATTAGGGGCTCAATTCAGGATTTTCAAAGGATTCTACAGGAGTTAGATGCCCAACTCCCACATATTTCTGAAAGGGAGTTGAGGGTCCAATTCCTTTAAGCCCCTTTGAAAAAAAACACAGCCAAGAGGCCCTATTGATGAAGACTTGCTTGCCAAAATTACAATCACCAAACTTCTCAGTAAACAGTAATATTCTTAGCAGTGTATACATATTTGTCTATGTTGTTAAACATCCAGTTGCCTTCTCCAGTCCCTTTTCTTTTGCACCTACCAATGGACATTTTTTGCCACCAACTAACCTTGAGAACAGCTGCATTTCCGAATAGTTTGCACCAGAGAATCTCGGCAATGGCTTCCTCCCCATGGACCACGAAAAACATCTGGTAACATTGTCTGCAAAGCACAACAAACAGCTGTAATTTTGCCAGTGTGAGGAATGTAAGTACTGATCAACAGAACATTTTTTATTTACACTGATCATTCTGAAGGTCATTAAACACTTATTCCAATATTGTTGTTTTGTTTAAATAGAGCTTGTGATAAAGAGAACTCAAAAATCTGATCGCATCTGAGACCTGATTCAGCTGATCCGTCCAAAAACAACTTGTGAAAAAATAAATAAGAACCATTTATCCCCATCACAGATTTGAGGCCTCATGCAGAAAGTGAGGTAGAAGGCCAGAAATTAAAGTTTCTGAAGTTAAAAACATTCTGTCCTCAAGTGACTATTTTTGGGGGTATTCACTCACAGCTGACCTGTTTATTTTTTAGTTATGTTAGTGAATTATTGTTACCCAAGATTTACTACAGTTGTGTCCAAAATGGCCAGTTTAATTCCAAGATTCTGTAGAAAAAGAGCAGTAAAGTCAGAAAATTAGGGGGCTGGAAGGGACCCGAAGAGGTCATCCAGTCTAGCCCCATGTGCTGAGGCAGGACCAAGTATAACACAACCATCCCTGACAGGTTTTTGTCTAACCTGTTCTTAAAAATCACCAGGGATGGGGATTCTACAATCTTGCTTGGAAGCCTATTCCAGAGCTTCACTATCCTTATGGTCTGAAGCTTTTCCTAATATCTAACCTGAATCTCCCTGGTGCAGATTAAATGTATTACTTCTTGTCCTACCTTCAGTGGACATGCAGAACAATTGATCCCAGTCTTCTTTATAAACAGCTCTTAACATATTTGAAAACTTACCAAATATGCCCCTTCAGTAATCTTTGCTTAAGACTAAACATGACCAGGTTTTTTAACCCTTCCTCATAGGTTAGGTTTTCTAAACCTTTTATCATTTTTATTGCTCTCCTCTGGACTCTCCCCAATTTGTCCACATCTTTCTTAAGGTGTGGCACCCAAAACTGGATACAAGACTCCAGCTGAGGCCTCATCGGTGCTGAGCAGAGCAGAGTGCGACAATTACCTCTAGTGTCTTACACGACACACCGGTTAATACACCCCAGAAAGATATTAGCCTTCTTTGCAACTGCATCACATTGTTGACTTATATTCAATTTGTGATCCACTATAACCCCCAGATCCTTCTCAGCAGTACTAATGCCTAGCCACATATATTCCCCATTTTCCTATTTGTGCATTTGATTTTTCCTTCCCAGCTGCAGTACTGTGCACTTGTTTTTATTGAATTTCATCTTGTTGATTTCAGATAATTTCTCCAATTTATCACCGTCATTTTTAATTGTAATACTGTCCTCCAAAGTACTTGCAACCCCTCCCAGCCTAGTGTCATCCATGAAGTTTATAAGCATATTCACTCTATTCTCCAAGTCATTAATGAAAATATTGACTAGTACCAGACTCAGGATAGACCCCTGCAGGACATCATTTAATATGTCCTAGACATCTGACCATGAACCACTGATAACTACTCTGAGTACTGTTTTTCATCCAGTTATCCACCTTAGAAGAACGTAGTGAAGTCTAGTGGAATGATGATAGCAGGCTGGAAGCCAGGAATTTATACATCATAATCCTGACTCTGACAATGACTATGTGACAATGGGCAAGTCACTTAATAAATTCTATGGGCCAGATTCTTAGCCTCACTCAAAGAAGGCTGGGTACATCGAAAAGCCAGGGGGAAGCAGCACATCAGAAAGGAGCCCTTTCGGGGGCAGTTCTGTGGCTGGTCTGGTTCCTGGCATAGATTACATTAGCCAACACCAGCTGCCACAGCCTCCAGAAACCATTCCTGCAGCCATGGATCACCACGCTGTAGAGATACTATGCACACCCCTTTCCCCAGACACACCCCCTATGGTGGGGACTGTGAGGGGGTGTTGCAGGAGCCACTATGTATTTCCAAAATATTTTCAGTCCAAAAGGGAATCCCTTATGGGCCAGCTTTAAGCAGCTTTGCAACAGCAAACCGGACAAACCTGCCCTAACAGACCTGAGAATAGGACCCAGAGGTTGATACACCATCGCTCTGCATCTTGTGCAGCATTTATACCAGTACAAAGCGAGAGCCAAGTGGGTATAAAACACTTTCATTCCCATTGCTAGCCTTCTTCATTTGCTCTGTGTGGATGCAAATAACTACACAAGGTGCAGTGAAATGGCGAATTAGGGTGTATATATAACTACTTATCAATCTCAGAGGGCTACAGGGAGGCTTGAAGATGTAAAGCATTACATAAATACTGTAATATTCAAACAAATAGAAGGCTTGTTATTCAGCAGATATGACAAAAAGCAACAAAAACCTCACTGTTTGGCAGCCAAACCCATTGGCGACACCATGCTTATAAGATCCAATGGACGTCAAACCCAGTGCGTATGGACTGCCTCCGTGGTATCCTCCTCTGTGTGAACAGAACAAAGCACACAAACAACATTCATTTTCTTCTGATTACACTAGCTGCAAAAGTTTTTAGGAAGAAACAATATCAGTACAGTATTCACAGAAGGCTGGTTTCTGATGTGTGTGTGTGGAAGATAGCAAATCATTGGAAAACATGGGTGCATCCAATAAGAGATGCCTCTTGACCTACACTCTGCTCTGAGTACCTAACAGCTGTGAGTTTTCATTGCAATTTAAAGCACACTTAAAAAATAATACGTGAATTTAGTGCTCATGAAGGTGAAGGGCTAAGAACACTGGTTGGAGCCAACGGCAATTCAGGTAGGTGCTGTGCAAGATTCCTCATGCAGGTCTGCCAGAACATCTGAATCCTACATTACAAACACCCCTGCTGTTTTAATTTTGGACTCCTCTTCTCTCCCAAGTTGTTATTGCCACTCATGAGAAACCAGGTGGTGGTTTGGAGTTAGTTTAATTAGGAATTCAGAATTCATTCATGGGAATTAACATATCAGGAGGATTTCAGAACCCTGTGCTCAGCAGGATGGCTGCAAGACTACCAGTTTGTTAAGGTCTGCCTTTCTAACTATTTTTAAAGGTGTCTATTACCAACATATCTGAGCAGAACAGACATGGTTTATAACACTAAAAATATAAATAAATATTACACACACTTTACTTAAGGATTAAAAACAGAAGTTATAGGTCCTAGGTGAATGCATGGTTTGTAAATGGAGTATTTCTAACACAAGCAGACTTGCTGAATCTTAGCTCCCAATGACTACTGCTGTTTTACTCTATTTTGGCAGACAAATTAAGTATTTAGGATGTGTCTGTGGCAGAATCTGGTTAACAAGGGCTCATCATCTTTTTCACGCATTATACAGATTGATTATGAAAAGGGAGTTTCATAAAACACCCTAATATAATTACCTGAAACAGATGAGGTCAAAGTTACGAGTGTAAAGCCTTGCCAGGAACATAGCCAAGTCATTGGCTTCTGATCCACTGTTAGTCAGGTAAACCACCTAAGGAAGAATAAATAGCACATCAATTGTAATTTTATTATACTGAACATTTACTTTGTTTCACAATGGCAAATCTAACTAAATGTAGCTGTTTAAAGAACCACTTTTCCCGCAATTTGCCTTCAAAGAGTTTGAAATATTGAGTGCATCTGTTTATTTAGTACAAGACAGATTTATTTTCATATAAAGTATCACTCAGCACTTGGAATGATATCCTGTCACTGACAAGAGGAACTCCAAACTGAAATAAACTTAGCGATGCTTATTTGCTGTGTATAAGGGCCAATGGTAGGATGCCCCTTTGTAGGTTATGTCTACACTGGAGATGAAAGGTGTAATTTCCAGCTTGAGGAGACTTACCTGCACTAGCTCTGATCGAGCAAACACGCTAAAATAAGAAGTGCAGGCACAGTGTCACGAGAGGCTAGCCATCCAGAGTACAATCCCACCCGAGACCCTGGGCAAGTATTCAGGTAGCTTGTGCATACTGTGCTTTCGTGACTTCCGTGACATCTTCCGCTTACTGGAGCTGGCACCCAGCGGGGCCCCGGCAGGGTTCCAGCAGCAGCAGTGACAGGCAACAGCATCCTCAAGGGGGGCCCCCTGCAAGGTTCCAGCCACAGGCAACAGACTTCTGAGGGGGCCTTCCTCAGGCTTCCAGCGACGGGCCATGGGGGGAGAGAGGGAAGAACACCTCGCGCGAGCGGCTGAGGATGTCCCATTTTCTCTCTGGGAAATATGGTCACCCTGCAGCTCCCAGTCACCACAGTGGTGGGGGAAAGCAAGGCTTGCAGCAGCAAAAGTCACAGACAGGTTGTGACTTCCATGAATTTTTGTTTACTGCCCGTGACCTGTCCATGACTTTTACTAAAAATAACCATGACAAAATCTTAGCCTTACTAAGGAGGCCATGTCTACACTACTGGCTAAATCGGCACCACTGCAATCAATGCAGCAGTGTTGATTTAGCTGATCTGGTGAAGACACGCTAAGTCGATGGCAGAGCGCTCTCCCGTTGACATCTCTACTCCACTTCCCAGAGAGGTGAAAGCTATGTCGCAGGGAGTGCATCTCCCGTCAACATAGCACAGTGTAGACCCACTGTAAATCGACCTAAGTTATGTTGACTTCAGTTACATAATTTACATAACTGAACTAGCGTAATTTAGATTAATTTACAGCATTAGTGTAGACCAGCCCTGAGTAGTGTCAGGGACTACTGCTACTGAGTCCCCCAGCTAACTTGTGTTTTACAGTCAGTTTATATGTACTACGTAAACAAACTGGAATAAAAAGTTTCCTCTCCCAAAGTCTCCTCTCCAAGTAAAACTTAGGTGCTAATTATAACAATAGCACACAAAACATTTTTCAACTTATGAGTGATTTTTAAATTGACAGTGCCTCTTTAAGAGGAAATTTGAAGAGAAAGTGGGGATCCAAGCAGTAGGGCAACTGTTTAGCATTTTATTCATGTGTGGCTCTGAGCTCACTGTAAAGATCAGCATTATCCTGAGACTTGTAATTTTTTTCTCTTTACCTGAAGCTTTGTACTCCCTTTGAGGATTTTAAATAAGGATATGAGTTTGATATTACAATATTTTGTCTCCAAATAACATAGCACTCTCCATTATCAAGTGAAATAAAATTATTTTAATTAACAGGCATCCACCCTGTTGGGATTTAGGTACCTTAAGTGGATCAGGGAGAAGTGCTGTTAGTTTCTCCACGTATTCCTGGATTGATGGATGCATGTAGATGTTGGTTGTATGCCACAGATGACCAAGCTGTTTTTGGGCAGCTGCAGTTACCTTCCTGTGTGCAGTAAGAAAGACTGATTAATTTAATCCAACATACATACAATTTTTTTCCGACTCTGCTATTAATTCTTAAAATTCTGTCATTTTCCTGACTGTCAGATGAACGAATGGATAAATAAAGAGAGGAATGAGCTAGTTTGCCAAAAGATCACTGCAACTGGTTCGAACATAAGAATTTGATCCCAGATACACCAAAACACAGCGTGCCATATTCTGCCTGTGGATACATGGGGCCACAAATGAAAAAGACAAAAGTATATTTCTATATTAGTCAGTGTAACTCATACAATAACAAAAAGAAAAGGAGTACTTGTGGCACCTTAGAGACTAACCAATTTATTTGAGCATGAGCTTTCGTGAGCTACAGCTCACTTCATCGGATGCGTGCTCCTTTTCTTTTTGCGAATACAGACTAACACGGCTGTTACTCTGAAACCTGTGATACAATAAAATACTTACGGGTGACAGTGACCAACACTGACAGTAACAATTCCAGCAAAGAGATCAAGGTACCTTCGTCCCTCATAATCAAACAGCCACTGCATATGTCCCTGATGCAGCAGCAGTGGTTTCTTGTAGTACGTTACCAGTGATGGAGACAGATTCTGTTTGCGGATCTTCAGCATACGCTCATAGGGATAGGACTGCAGGAGGAAAGAAATCATTTCCGCCCCCATTTCTAAAAGTTTTAATGGATCATAAAGCTGTCTACAGATACATCACATCAACACAATATAAATTGTTCACACTGGAATCCAAATGAACTAAATACAATTTTAAAATAAATACTAACCCACAATTAGGCTATATAAACCTCTGAAATACCATAATTTAAACAAGAATACTATATTGCACTGATCTCTTACTTAAAGGTTATGAAATCCACAACCTATCACAAATTAAGCAGATTTAACATGGGCATGTAGCTTCTCCATGTGACCCCCAAACTCCATCTTGTTACCTGTAATTTTCCACTAACTAGAACAATAGGTTTCCTTCCTCACGGCAGAAATTATAAATGGCCCTGGAAACATCTCCATGTTGCCTCTTACCTGCTCTAACCTCTGGACTATGAACTTTTACTAATGGGAGCATTCTAACCAAGGGACTGACTACCTTCCAAATCATTTGGAAGCAACCAAAGACTTGACTTAAGCCAGCAATGTAATCCATCATTGTGATAAGCCTGCTCCAAGAACTTTGCAATTAATTTATGTATTTGATTCCTTTAACCAATTTTAACTCTCACCTTACTTTCTTTTTATAAATAAGACTTTAGATGCTAAAGGATTGGCAACAGTGTGATTATTGAGTAAAATCTGAGTTATATATTGACCTGGTATGTGGCTGGTCCTTTGGGATCAGAAGAACTCTTTGCTTGATGAAATTGGTTTTAAATAACCACTCATCATTAAGTCTAGTATCTGGGTGTTGAAACCAGGACTGGACTACCTAAGGAGACTGCTTTTCTGACTTCTTGTTAGCCAATGTGGTGAAACAGAAGTTTACTTTTGTTGTTGGTCTGGTATATCTTATGGAAGAATAACCACCAGCTTTGGGTGTGTCTGCCCTATTTCTCAGCAGCATGGCCTGAATTTGGTATTCTCAATTGTGACCCAACCCATGGTAACAACAGGATACAGAGCTATCTTGGCAACTGATCCACAACCATAGAACTGAATCACAGAAGATTTCTCAACCATCATAAATCTTGACACCATCAGATGAAAATGTAAACACACTTCTGTAACCGTAAATTGTCACAGTAACAGAACACCTACTCAACAATGTTTAATTCATGATATCGAAGTCATACATTTATCATTCATGTGATTGTTGAAAATACACCTTTTTAACTGATCAGATGCTTATTAGCTCCTTGCTGGACACAGGCCATGGGGCATTAAGACACCAAATAAGTTTAGTTCCTTAAAAATCAAACATTTGCCCTCCCCTCTCTACCCCTACTGCACTCCCCCTAAAACTAACTTGGCATACATTTTGGTCGAAGAGGTAAAACATCTTACAGAACTCCTCAAATAGGAATTAAAAATCAGTGAGAAGGAAACAAATAATAGAAAAATGTTTCACTGCCACCTTTCTTTGGGTTAAGATTGTTCTTCTACTGTATTCTAATCAGCACCACAGAGACCCTGTTTAACTCTGACCTCCAAAGGATCTCAGAGAAGGATAAAAGCCACAATCTAAACTTCTGATGCCACTGAAGAATACTCGTAATAAGTTGGTGAACAGAACAATTACAGCATACAGCAGAATGGTGATCTTAGCAACGAGATCTAGTTTAGACCCAAGTACAGTGCACTGTGCATGACTTACCTCATATTTTCCAGGTGAAAAGTCACAAGGAGGCATTTTTGCTTGCATGGAGAAAGAGCTTTTTAATTCCTGCTGTCTAAGTGTATCTAATAAAATACAGTGGATTAGGAGGATTACCAAAACGTCTCAAAGCGCACATTTGAAAGAAACTTTCTTTGAAAATTTGTTTTTACAACAATATAAGTGAGGACCAAGGTAGATATATTTCCTCCGAGAGATTTCATTCAAGGAGAAAATGCATTAAACATTTGTGTTTTTTGTAAAGCTGTAACATAGATTTACTAAACTTATATTTTTCCCCTTAGTATTTATCTTCTAAAACACATAACTCCTCCAGACTGTCATTGGCAACTTTGATTTTCTTTGTCATTAACCATCAAAATAACTTTCTGCTACAGACTGCCATTAGAGTTTTTGATTTTTTTTAATCAAAAATCTGAAAACATTAAGCCATTACATCTTTTATTTGATTAACTGGAAAAATAAGCAGACTAACTTCAGATAATTTTACTTTTTAAAAATGTTCTCCTTGCATTCCTAACATTATTAATTGAGGTGGGTTTTAGTTTTGTTTTTTAATGAGCTACATTTTTACACATCAAAACAAAGAATCTAACTTTCATAGAAATTAACTTTCTGGAAATAAATAAGAAAATTATACTTGTGGCTACTTTCCTTAAGACCAAAATAGCATCCGCTAGTGAAGGACTGACAATATGGATAAATAAGATTGACTGACTGACCATAAAGATCTTCCTTATTTTAAGAGTCAGAGTCAGCCAATGGGTTAATCTAGTTATAAAGCAGAGGTCCCCAAACTGTGGGGAGTCCCTCCCCCAGCAAAACGTTCATGGGGGCTCGGCAGGGCCCAGGCCAGTCCGCAAAGGGGGCGGGGAGGGAGCACCACCCAGCCCCGCTCTGCCCCCAGCTCCATTCCAGCACCAGCCTAGGCCCCTGACTCCCAGCAGTAGCTCCCACCCGCTCTGCCCCCAGCGTTGGCCCAGCTCCTGATCAAGGCTCCTGGGGGAAGAGGTGGGGGCAGATAGATTCCATTGTTGATAAGGGGGGGTGTGCAACAGAAAAAGTTTGAGGACCACTGTTATAAAGTGATCATATACAATGATTTTTCATATGATGTCCTTGTATCCCAGGAACGTCTTTTGGGACACCTAAGCTGTGTGAGTTTTTTCATTTAATCAATCAAAAAAATTTAATAACTACAAACTGTTTGTTCAAAACTAATACCAAGTAGAATTTGCTTGTCAGGAACCAATGACCTAGTGGAAGAACTGTGTAGTGTTATCACCAGTGTTTGGAGTCAATAGAAAAGTCCTATAAATCACTAGCAAGGTTGTTCTTTGGCCCAAAATGATGGTTAATAACACTTGCACATTATTTCATAATAAACATTATCCGAACACCAAGTATCTGGAAAAAATCCTGCATTCAGAGAAATATGCACATGTTGCACTTGAGTCAGAAGCCAGTGCGGGCAATCACCGGTACACATTTTTAAAAAGTGTACTTTTGTAGGACTATTTTCCAATCTTAAAAAAAATGTCACCACAGAAGCCATTTTTCTATTTTGAACTCTGAGGACGTTACATGGTCATCAAACAGTGGGGTTAATTGGTCCTAGGCAGCGTTTCTAGGGCAGGGGTTCTCAGACGTTTGTACTGTGACCCCTTTCACACAGCAAGCCTCTGGGTGCGACCCCTCCCCCCCAGTACATTAAAAACACTTTTTAATATATTTAACACCATTATAAATGCTGGAGGCAAAGCGGGGCTTGGGGTGGAGGCTGACAGCTCACCCCCACCCGGTAATAACCTCGCGACCCCCTGAGAGGTCCCAACCCCCAGTTTGAGAACCCCTGATCTACGGGAATGAGCTGCTACTGTTAGTTAGCTCGTAGGCGGAAAAGGAACTGAAAAAGTAACAGTTTCATTTATGATAACGAGGCTGGAACCTGTAACGCAGAACTTCCACCTGGAGTTAGTCTGCGGGCATGACAAAAGCCCCCTCTCCCCCACATACCCCCCGCCGCCCCGGGCTGGGGGTGGCAATTACAAGTCCACGTGGATGTAGATAATAAAACACATTTCAGGCCAGCGGATTCCTTAGCCACCCCGGAAAGAGCCAGAGCCCCTCGGGACTGATTGCGGACTCGCGCTGATTGGGTTCACACCAGGATAGCTCCTGAGTCCGGAGACGGGAACCTCGCCCGCAGACCCAGCCCAGCTTGGCTGCCCCTGTGTAAATGTGGAGCCCGAGCACCGGAGAGCGGACTGGGGCCCAGGGCTGTTGAACCGGCTTCACGCCGCGGGCTCTCCCCCGGCTCCGCGCTCTCGGGGCTGTGGCTGCGGGAGGCGGCCCCGGACGGGGCTTGTGACTGGCAGAGCCAGCCCCAGCGCCCCGCTGGCTCCGGCGGCGGCGGCAGCAGCAGCCCGGCTCCGGGCCAGGGTTAGTTGCTCCCAGCGCCCTCCCCTCCTTACCGCTCCCGGGGTGTCGCCTCCTGCCCCCCGCCCAGAGCGGCCAGAGCGCCCTGGCCATGCTCGGGGTAGTGGGAGCCCAAAGCCCCCCGCGGCGCCGGGACTTTGCCGTGGGAGGGGATGGGCCGGGCCCGAGCCCACCAATGCGGGGAGCGGAGGCGCCTGCTCAATTCCCGCTCCGCCCCTGCCCGACCCCCGGCCTCCTTCTCTGCCCGCCTCCTGCTCTTTGATCCCCAATGGCCCGATTTCCTCGCTCCTCCACCCGCGTCTACCTCGGGCCCCTCTGTCCCCACCACCTCCAGCCCCTGTCCTCCACCGACCTGTCCCTCTGCGCCCGCCCCTGCCTATCTGCCGCCGCCCCCACTTCATAGCCCGGCAACCCACCTCCTGCCCCGCTGTCCCACCGATCTGCCTCCGATTTCCTTTCCCCAGTCCGCTGGCCCCTCCTTCACCCCTCTGTCTTCCCCATTAACAGTCTCTCTGAACCTGCTCCCACAGCCCTCCATCAAACCAGTCCGGTCCCTCACTGCCCGCTGTTAGAGGGCCTTCCCCCAGCCCTCCTGCTTCCCTGGTTCTTGTCAGGCAGGCAGCCAAAGACCAACAGTCCGAAGCGCGGACAACGCGCTGTTTACTGGGGTTAAGTTTCCAAGCAAGCATATTTCGAGGCCCTTCACACCAGTCGGGCTTATCTCTATAGGCCAATATAGTCTGTTTCCCAGGGTTCCCTTCCCAGCTCCAACGCCAGAGCGTTTACCCCTGTGACGTTATGAGTGTAATATAATATCTCATTGAAAGGTGACAGGGCCAGAAAGAGTTAATTAACTCACAGACTGAGGTGACCCGTGGATGAATTTTAAAGACTGGTTAGGAAGATGTGTAAATGAACAGAGCTTTGAAATGCAAGTCTGCATGGTTAGAGATAGAAGGGTAGATGTTTGTTCAGGTCTTGTGTTGTTAGCAAACAAGTCTTGTCTATTGCTCTAGCTTTGACTCAAAGATCAAAAGAGGAATATCAACATCCGATGAAGTGAGCTGTAGCTCACAAAAGCTTATGCTCAAATAAATTGGTTAGTCTCTAAGGTGCAACAAGTACTCCTTTTCTTTTTGTTTAATGAATAAATTACCCTGTACTAATTGCCATGATGTTTAGGAAAAGGAAAGTTAAGCCTATTGTTTTCTCAGGCCAAAAGGCAGCTGGAAATGTATAAAAACCTTGGGACACGATCCTTCTTCATCTCAGATTTGCTTTTGGTTTCAAGAGGGGGAAACCTTAAGCCATAAGGATTGAGATCCCCAGTCACTGACTGGAGTCACCCTGAATATGGACATTGGACTATAACTTATGGACTATTTCTAAAAGGACTTTTGGCAACTACAAGCTCATCTCTGCTCTGTATCTGAACCTCAAGAATTGAACTCAAGTCTGTATGTATATTGATTTTTTAACCAAAACTCTCTCTCTTTTCTTTTTAAATACATTTTAGCTTAGTTAATAAAAATTGGCTATAAGCGTGTATTTTGGGTGAGATCTAACTTATAATTGGACTTGGGTGTGTGGCTGATCCTTTGGGATTGGAAGAACTTTTTCTTTTATATGATGAGACAAGATGTTCAGGAATCATCATCCTATCTGACATGCGTGTCTGGGTGGAGGCCTGAGGCTGGGCACTTTAAGGGAACTGCGTTGTTTGGACTCCTGAGTAACCAGGGAGGTAATACAGGAGCTGTTTTGTGCTGGCTGGGTAAATCTAAGTATTGGAATAGCCACCAGCTTTTGGGGTTTGTCTGCCCCATTTTGTTTGCAGTTCACCCTAATTGAGTGACCTCAGCTGGCTCCCACGGGCAGCATCGTCACAACCCCATGTCCCCCTTCCCAGCTCTGACACCGCAGAGCATAGGCTCCAACTCCGTGGGGGCTCTGGGGCTGGAGCATCCACGGGGAAAAATTAGCAGGTGCTCAGCACCCACTGGCAGCCAAGCTCCCCCACACTGCCTCCTTCTCCCCCGCCCCCGATTGCCTCCTTCTCCCCCTCCCGAGCACACCGCATCCCCGCTCCTCCCTCTCCCTCCCAGCACTTCCTCCCCCCCCCCCCCCGCAGCCTAACAGCTGTTTGGCAGCACTTAGGACTTTCCGGGAGGGAGGGGGAGGAGTGGGGATGCAGTGCACTCAGAGGAGGAGGCGGAGAAGAGGCAGGGCAGGGCGGGGACTTGGGGGAAGGGGGTGGAGTGGAGGCGGGAAGGGGGTGGGACTGGAGTAGGAAAAGGCGGGGTGGGAAGGGGACTTTGGGGAAGGGGTGGAATGGGGTTGGGCCGAGGGCAGTGCAGGGGCATGAAGAGGTGGGGCAGGGCCAGCGGCTGGGGCGGGGTCGAGCACCCACCCCGCAGAGGGGAAGTCAGCGCCTATGCTGCAGAGCGTTTACCCTGTGTCCCCCTTCACACCTCTGACGCCGCAGAGCATTTGCCCCGTATCCCCCTTCCCAGCTCTGATGTCGCAGAGCATTTACCCCATATACCCCTTCCCAGCTCTGACACTGCAGAGTGTTTACCCCGCCTCCCACTTCCCAGCTCTGATGCTTCAGAGCGTTTACCTCGTGTCCCTCTTCCCAGCTTTAAGGCCGCAGAGCGTTGCCTGTGTCCCTGTTCCCTATTCCCTGGTCCCATTCCCCCACCCTGTTAGCAAACATGATTCCAATTCCCCCCATTCCTGTTTGACCCCAGTTTATATAGTAATATTCTCAGCTATACCTTAACAAATCATTTTACTGAAATTTAACTAACCAATCCTAACATATTGTAACATAATTCTCTAACCAATTATATCCTAATTAACTTCCTACCCTAATTAACATCTAGCAAAATTAATTATACAGCAGACAGAAATAATTGGAGAACCAGACAGATTAACAAGTGAAAAGAAAAGGAGTACTTGTGGCACCTTAGAGACTAACCAATTTATTTGAGCAAGAGCTTTCGTGAGCTACAGCTCACTTCATCGGATGCATACTGTGGAAGCTGCAGAAGACATTATATACACACAGAGACCATGAAACAATACCTCCTCCCACCCCACTCTCCTGCTGGTAATAGCTTATCTAAAGTGATCATCAAGTTGGGCCATTTCCAGCACAAATCCAGGTTTTCTCACCCTCCGCCCGCCCCCCCCCCACAAACTCACTCTCCTGCTGGTAATAGCCCATCCAAAGTGACCACTCTCTTCACAATGTGTATGATAATCAAGGTGGGCCATTTCCTGCACAAATCCAGGTTCTCTCACCCCCTCACCCCCCTCCAGAAACCACACACACAAACTCACTCTCCTGCTGGTAATAGCCTATCCAAAGTGACCACTCTCCTTACAACGTGCATGAAAATCAAGGTGGGATATTTCCAGCACAAATACAGGTGAGGAAAAGTGAGGGCCATAAAGATAAAACATACAGAAATGAGGGTTTCACAACCACAACCGTTGACAAGTGATTTCTTGCCAGACAGGATGTAACCATCTTAAGATCTGTTTCTTTATCTGGTGGTGATAGGAAGACAATCCTTTCCTGATAGTACCCAACAGCCCAATACTACCTTATTTCAATGTGATTGGTTTGGGTAGTGAGGATGTGACCACATGCTTCCCAATTTATGGCTGCCCCTGCTGCTTAGCCAAAGGCTTTATCCTAAGAACAAGGCCTCAGACTATCCTAGTGAGAGAAGGCCCATACACAGGCAGACTTGTGATTTTGATTCCTTGTTTTATACCTCTATAACTAGCTAAGTGATAAAAATACACCTAAGTTCTTAAAGTATAGGCCTTTACAGGCAGGCCTGAATATCTATATTCTAACAGGTTTCAGAGTAACAGCCGTGTTAGTCTGTATTCGCAAAAAGAAAAGGAGTACTTGTGGCACCTTAGAGACTAACCAATTTATTTGAGCATAAACTTTCGATGAAGTGAGCTGTAGCTCACGAAAGCTCATGCTCAAATAAATTGGTTAGTCTCTAAGGTGCCACAAGTACTCCTTTTCTTTTTGCGAATACAGACTAACACGGCTGTTACTCTGAAATGAAAAAGCCTTCCAGCCCACCAGACCTATTAGCATAACATTGAAACTGTTAAAGAGCCAGTCAAGTGGTGATGAGCCATTTAACAGGCATTTGCCAACCCTCCAGGTATATACCCTCAGTTTCTGAATTTACTGAAAAAACAGTTGTGCATGACTGTAATATTTACTCAGAACATGTTAGTCTACAGGACCTTAGCTTAAAATTTGCTTTTAAAATATTTCATTAGTGTGTTGCTGAAGCTTATAAAATCACATCGCTAAAAAATCCTTGCATAGATTTTTAGATGCACAATCTGAGTATTCATCTTTAGCCTTAAATGCTTGGATCTTCAGACATATAGTTTTCTAAATAAATCCTTCAAAAGACCACCGTTATCTAAAATACACATGCAAGCCTGGGCAGCCATTGGGTATAGGGGCACCAGTTTAATAATACTGCATAGGGTCCCATAAATCCTAAGGATGGCCCTGGTTTGACATACTAAATTTCAACATATTTTAGTGAAAAAAATGTATTACACTTTTTGATTAGCAACTGGACAGTCTAGTTAGTGCAGATAGGCCAGCTTGTGTGAAGGAAAAGCTCTTTTTTTTCAACTCAGACAAATGTACAAGCTGCTTGGTCTTTAATGTTTCTCAGAAGGATCTGTCGCAGTACAACTGTAATGCCTACAGACCCTGGTCTTTGGTGGGTGGGATCGAACTGGGGACCTCTGGAGCTTAGTGCATGAGCTAAAAGCTAACTGGCTGTTAGCTAAGGGTATAGAGCAGACTCAATCTTTCTCTCTTTAAGTGGTCTCAGTGCCATTAGATGGGACAGAACACCACATCCAGATGGTGTGTGGGTTACACAACCACTTCTCCCCATGTACTCCCATATCCACTTCACACAGACAAGATCATAGCATAATACAGCTGAAGGGTTTTTTTTTAAAGTTACCTAAGCACAATATACATTATATATTTAACACTGTGAAGTGTTTTGTAGTGCATAATTTGTGTGAAAGAAGTAATTCACACTACAGTTGTATTACACAACCCTTTATTCCAAGAATTCTAACAGGGCAACAATAGAAACAATCATACACAAATTAAAGCAAGAAATACGTTTATCCTCTAATCATGTACTGAGTAAAAGAAATCATAGATTTTAACATAACAAACAAAACATGAATGAGTGTAGCTCCTTGTTCCCAGTGTTTTAGTACTGATCTTTACTTTCATTTGGTTGTAAATTTTGCAAACCTGACACAGCATAGAATCACAGACTTGTAGAACTGGAAAGGACCACAGGAGGTCATCTAGTCCAGTCCCCTGCTCTCATGGCAGGACTAAGTATTATCTAGACGAGTGGTTCTTAAAGCCAGTCCGCCGCTTGTTCAGGGAAAGCCCCTGGAGGGCCGGACCGGTTTGTTTACCTGCCGCGTCCGCAGGTTCAGCCGATCATGGCTCCCACTGGCCGCGGTTTGCCACTCTAGGCCAATGGGGGCTGCAGGAAGCAGCGCGGGCCAAGGGAAGTGCTGGCCGCCCTTCCCGCAGCCTCCATTGGCCTGGAACGGTGAACCGCGGCCAGTGGGAGCTGCGGTTGGCTGAACCTGCAGATGTGGCAGGTAAACAAACTGGTCCGGCCCTCCAGGGGCTTTCCCTGAACAAGCGGCAGACTGGCTTTAAGAACCACTGGTCTAGACCATCTCTGGCAGGTGTTTGTCTATATGCCACTCTGAGCCCGACAGTTATTTTCTGGCCAAACTTGTTTTGGACAAGAACATTTGGGGTCACCATGATGAAGTAAAAGGGGACTTTTGTTTGTTATAAAATACAGATTGGTTTTATATATATCTGAAATAGTTACAAGGTGTATCCCAAAACATTTGACAGTGACAGGAAAAAAGTTTTACAGAAGTGGGTGCAGTGATTTGTATGGTGATGGTCCACCACACCTTATGGTGACAGAGCAGAAAAAAATGAGGAAACTGTGAAGAAAAGAAAGATGACATATTTACAAACAGTAAGGTGGAAGATAATTTCAAGCCTATTTAGTTATAGTAAGGGAAACTGAAAAGGTACAATAATAGGGAGAAGAATCTTTAAGATCAAATTCTGGCCCTCACTGCTTTCTGGTTGGCTTGTGAGGAGGAGGGTGTGCGGGTGGGAGGTGGGAATACCAGCACAATCTCTTTCATAGGTGTGGGCAGAAGCTAGTTATGGCAGGAGCATGGTATCTGAGAAGTGGAGAGTGAGTGCATAGATGGGAGGGAGGGGAGATAAACACTAAAATACTGTGTATGGAATAAGAAAAGGAGTACTTGTGGCACCTTAGAGACTAACAAATTTATTTGAGCATAAGCTTTCGTGAGCTATAGCTCACTTCATCAGGTGCTTATGCTCAAATAAATTTGTTAGTCTCTAAGGTGCCACAAGTACTCCTTTTCTTTTTGCGAATACAGACTAACATGGCTGCTACTCTGATACCTGTGTATGGAAAGTGTTCCTGAGCCACCTCTTAGAGTATGCCTCCAGAGATGGAGCTGACCTGTGGAATGTGAATGTGGCAAGCTTTTGGACAGCTTGAATTGGGTACAATAATTGTGCCCCATGATTCTCCCCTTGTCCATGGATTTTATTGCTTACACCATAATCTGACCAACTATCAATTCATTTTCTTCAAGAAACAAAAGTTTCAATACACTGCTTACCGAAATTTCCTTTCCCTGTCAGTTTGCATTTAATTTCATAGCTTTAATAATCATTGTTTTATTTATATCACCTTTTCATTTAAATTCTCATTATGTTTTTTCTGTACTCAGGGAACAAATACAGGATCCCACTGTGGTAAAATGAATGCCCTATTGTCCAGCTCCCAATTACATGGCCTAGAGTACATTAGTTCTAAACTATAAGACAGCCATGTACTAGATTGGTTGATCTGAAGAAAAGGTCAGGCATGGTGCATATCAGGGAGGGATATGACCCAGCCCTGCTCTATGGTGATCAGGAGTCATAGAGTTGCTTGCAGGTCAGGTTCCCTGTTCCTCCGTGCAGCCATTCATATATCTTTATGTTAGCTGCTTGTTATGAATATGGGATTTACTCTATACTCAAGACTGCAGTAACTCCTAAATGTATCCAGCAGAGGGAAGGGAGGAGAAAAGGAGGCTGGAATGGATTCTTCAACCTTATAACACTGTATTTGGCTTGTAAAAGGAAAGATACTGGAGGGAATTGTTAAGGGGACTCCCTCCCTCCCTCGCTCTGAACACCAGGGATGATCTTCCGGTCAATGTGCTGATCACTTGGAGATGCCAGTCAGGAGATTGTCTTTGGGTGACAAGGTCCCATTTAGTTATTTCCCCAGTATCATGATCAGTGGAACTGGAATCAGAGATCCCATGTTCCCTGGAGGTATTTTTATTGACAGGACACCAGTGGAACAGGAGTTATGCTGGAAGGGAAGCAATTCAGCCACCAGGACAGAGCAGTGCATAGGGTTAATAAAGTTCCACTTGTTCAACTTAACCTGCATTCAGCTTCACTCTTTGAGAACAAAACCGAGAGGCCCCTGCCCATGCCACTGGCATGTTGGAGAGGAGCTGTGCACAGGCAATGCCTGCTCCAAATGTTATGGGCCAACACGGCATTGCCATATACTGTAGGGCAATTGGCATGGCCGTGGTCTGTGACTTAACCCCAGGAAGAGGGAAAAGTGGCATTAAGTGTTATCTGTTTGCCTCTGAAAAAAGGTGCTTGCTTCTCAGGGCGTGCGAATACCTCTGCAGCGAGGGGGGGCCACCTCTGCACCACCACCAGCCACCGAGCACCTGTGGGCTCGCTCCGTCTAGTCTATCTAGTATTTCTATTACGCGTATGGTTTTGGTGTCGTGCTGAGAGCTGTCCAAATGGAATGCTGCTGGAACCAGTATTGGGTCCTTCAGTTATAACCAGAGACTGTGTAGTCAGGTCACTGGCATGTCTGTCTCCTGTTGCAAAGTTAAGAAATGCTACGTTTGTTAAGACTGTTTTCCCCTGTGTGGCTCTTCCTCTTTGCCACGTCTCCTGTCTGTTGGGCCACTGTAGCAGTACACCAAAGTAGAAGAAGCGAGGCTGGATTCTCATTTTCCCAGCTACTTTTACACGGCTCCAGGCTCTTCTTTGCAGTGATGAACTTGGACACCTATAGAAGTAGCTGGATTCAAGGAGGAGGAGCCAACACAAAATGTGGTCAGCCAGCTCTCCCCAGACCACTGACAAATGTTCCAATTACTACCAATGGTAGATGGACCACAGTTTGGGAACCTCTGCTCTAGACCATGTTGCTTCCCTACATTCTATGTAATTTATAGAAAGAAAAGGAGTACTTGTGGCACCTTAGAGACTAACAAATTTACAGACTAACACGGCTGCTACTCTGAAACCTATCTAATTTATGATACTGTTTTTGTTTTTAGTTCAAACTGCATTTGCCGTAGAATATTCTTCATGTTTTGGAGTATGGTTTTCATAGTATGAGGCCTGATACTGTGCTGATTTTGCACAAAACCCACCATTTAGCACATTGGGCTTTGGCTGTGTAGCATTGCATGACTGGGCCCTTGAGTTGCAGGGTGTACCAGCAGTAAAAAAAAAAAAAAAAGCCTGGCATTTTTGGAAAGGGCAAAATGTATATTTGTTCCTTCTCTTTTGTTATACAGCTCATGTTGGGATTCCTAAAAGAAGAGTAAAAAAAATCCTCTCCCAAAAAACCCCAAAGCCAACACCTTCTATTTGAAATCTCTAAATCACCTGAGGAAAGCGAGATGACTGCACCTGTAAATTTTGCTCAGGAAATGTTTTATTGAATGTATTTAATTGTGCATCATCACCAGTGCAAAAAAGCATTTACCCTGAAAAAAGATTGAAAAGTCCATCAAAAAGCGATAGACTTTAGTAACAATATTGATCATAGAATCATAGAATATTAGGATTGGAAGAGACCTCAGGAGTTCATCTAGTCCAACCCCCTGCTCAAAGCAAGTGAAATTACTGGCAGATGTTATTAAAATTAACATTTTAAATTTTAATAACTCAATTAGAACAAACTTATTGTTACCTTAAAAACACTGTCTACTAAATATACCTGTAAATAATGAAGGATTCCTGAGCACCTATTTTTATACCAGAGGTGTCCAATCAATGTACAGTCTGTACATTACTTTATGTTATTTCTGTACTATATCTTTTCATTTAAAAATATTTGGATCCATTTAATACAAAAAAGTTTTCTGTGCTTCAAGTCATTTTGTCACTATAATATTTTTTGGATGTGCAAAATGGAATGCAGAATGTAAAGAAAGTTTCTAAAGAAAAATTGCTATCTTACATTTACTGCAAGCTTGTAGTGGGTTGGCTTACAGAAATGGATGAGTAGAGTTCTGCTTTAAGCATAGGGATATCCCTTTTTTCTTCTTGGGAAGTACACTGATTAGTGTGCAAGTTACTCAGAATATACAATTTAATTCATAAATATGTTTTGTGATACAGCACAGCCAGAGGGCAGCAGCAGGAGAGTGTTTTTTTTTTTTTTTTTTGAAGCAGAAAAGAATTTTATTTGTGTAACACTTACAAGGAATCACCAAAAAGGATAAAGCAAAACTATGCAACAAAACAAAAGCAAACACAAGGTATAACACAGCAGCCTTCAAGAGGGAGAAGTGTTCAGGCTAGCCTGGGCCCAGAGCGGGGGGGCTTCCTCGACACTCGTGGTCTTCCACCCTCCTGAGTTACCTGGTGGCCTAGAGTGGGGGGGGGGTTCCTCGACACTCATGGTCTTCCACCCCCTCGAGTTACCTAGTGCCACGCCCAGTGTCACCGATTATTCCTCTCCTGAGAGTGCCCGACAAGATGGGCATGGCTGTGGGGTGGGCGGTTTGGGGGTGGGGGGCACGTACACCACGTGTGATAGGACCCCTCCTAGGTGACAGTGATGATGGTATCCACAGCGGCAACGGCTGGGGCTGGGGTCTCTCGCTCTTCCCCTCAATCAAAGGGTCAGACGGAGGGAACCGGACGGGGTCACCGAGCAGAGAACCTCAGACAGCGCCCACCACTCCTCAAAGGCGTCAAGGGAGTCGGTGGACGCCGCCCAGAGGAACTCCGCCCGGATACGTGAATGTACTGAGGATCGGAAAACGGCCCTACAATCCCAGGACGCTTCATTAGCCAACCTCCCCTCTCTGGTTTTATAAATGGCTGTGTTAGCTAGGGCTAGGAGGAGGTTAATCAGGAGATCTCGCGATTTTGTGGGGCCACGGATGGGGAGTGTATAGATAAAAAGGTGGAGGGGAAAAGTGTAGCCAAAAGCATAATAAAATATTCGTGAGGAGCCAGAAAAGGGGCTACAGCCTGGCACACTCTAAATATACGTGTGCCAAGGTTTCCCTCACGTTGCAAAAAGGGCAAGTATCCGGGATGGGGGTGAACCGTGTCAAAAACACGCCCGTGCTCACAGCTCCGTGAAGGAGCTGCCAACTAATGTCCCGACGGGCCTCGGGACCAAGGTGGAATACAGGCTGGCCCACCGGGGTTGCTCACCCTCCAAAAGTGGCAGGAGGTCCCGCCACTTTGTATTGGGTCGGGACACCAGGGTGTGGGCGTGAAGGGTGTGAAGCGTGAGTGTGTATAGATATTTCCGTGGCGCAATTTGGAAGCTGACCAGCTGCAGTTCATGCAGCCGGCTCGCAGTGAAAGGGTGAGGGGTTGTTTGGATCTATGGGGTAGGGACCCAATTGAAAGGTCCGGCGGGCCTGTGGTAGAGGGTGGGCGGGGTGCGCCCTCGCGCAGGGCTCGGTTGAGATAAGCCCGAGCAGCGGGCGTCAAGGCGGCCTTCATCTCCTGAAGTAGGCACCGGGGGGTATGAGGTCTGGAGAGCCCCATGCGCCGAGCGAGCGTCAGGGGATCCAGCCAGTCTCCCCGGTCATAGTCCAGGAGGTCTCCGACTCTCGTGACTTCCGCCAGGACCAAACTCTGGCACACCGAGCGGGACTCCGCCGCCTGCACACAGAGCTGGGGGTTGTGTAGCAGGGGCTCCGCGAGGAGATCTGCTCCCACGGTGGCCGCCACGGACCTAGTCTTTGAAAACAGTTTCCAGGTCCGAAGGAGGTCCTGGTAGAAGACCGGCAGCCGGGAGAGGTCTCGTGGAAAACCTCTCGGACAAAAATAAAAGAGCTGCCGGTCGTATCGGAGCCCTTGGAAGCGGCGCAAGAAGGCGTGCGCCAATATGCTCCACGTCGAACTACCTGCACTATAAAGGAGCCTCTGCAGGGCCTGGAGGCGGAAGACATGGACCTGAGTGTGCAGACACTTCAGGCCCTGCCCTCCTTCCTTCAGGGGTAGATGAAGAATCCCAACAGGGGCCCAGTGCATTTCTGACCAAAAGAACTCTAGAATCGATGTCCGGAGGTCGGTCAGGAAACCCGGGGCCGGGACCAGGGTGTTGAGCCGGTACCAGAGCGTGGACAGGACTAGTTGGTTAAGCACCAGTGCTCTCCCTCGGAGGGAGAGACATCGGAGTAGCCTCGTCCATTTCCGGAGCCGCTCTATCACCCCGCCTTCTAAATTTTGCCACTTCTCCAGCGGAGAAGGATGCGTGGCAGAAAGGTAAATGCCTAGGTAGATCAGTGGACCCACGCTCCACCGGATGGTCTGAAGCGCCAAATAGATGGCCTGGCAAGCCTCCACCCGTGCCAAGTCGCCCGGGTCCTGGACCACAAGGAGCACGTCATCGGCGTACGCCGACAGGACCAGCCGCAGCTCCGGTTCCCGCAGCACCAACCCTATCAACCTCCTGCGGAGGAGACAGAGGAAGGGCTTGATCGCCAGAGCGTACAGCTGGCCCGAGAGGGGGCACCCCTGCCGTACTCCTCGCCCGAAGCTGACCGGTTCGGTCAGGATCCAGTTGAGCCTAACCAGACACTCCGCGGCAGTGTACAACACCCGGAGAAAACTCACAAATTGAGGTCCGAATCCAAATGCCTGCAGAGTGCCCAGGAGGTACCCATGGTCCACTCTATCGAACGCCTTCTCCTGATCAAGAGACAGGAGGGCGAACGACAGACCGTCTCTACGCCTGAGTTCCAAAAGATCTCGGACTAGAAATAGGTTGTCAAAAATGCTGCGACCCGGGACAGTATAGGTCTGGTCTGGGTGGATCATCTCTGCCATCACGGACCCTAGCCGCAGCGAGATTGCTTTCGCTACGATTTTATAATCCGTGCTAAGGAGCGAGACAGGATGTCAATTTCATAAATCGCAGAGGTCCCCCTTCTTCGGCAACAAGGCGAGCACCGCTCGCCTGCACGAAAGAGGGAGGACCCCGCCCTGCAAAGACTCAGCCCAGACAGTGGCTAGGTCTGGGCCAAGAATGTCCCAGAATGCGCCGTAGAACTCCACGGTTAGTCCGTCCATGCCTGGAGATTTATTGGTGGGTATGCGACGGAGGGCTTCCGAGAACTCGGCCAGGGTGAGATGCAGCTCTAGTCGGGTCTCGGTCGCCCACGCTGACCATGGGGAGTTCCTCCCAGAGCACCCTGCAAGCGCCAGGATCGGTCGGATCCGGGGAGAAAAGGCTTGTGTAGAAGTCACGGGCCCTCCCACACATCTCCACCGGATCCGTGAGGGGGGCGCCGTCTTCTGCTAGAAGGCAGGTGACGTGTTTCTTGGCCCCCCTCATTTTCTCCAGGGCGTACAAGAAACGGGAGCCGCGATCCATCTCCCGAAGGAGGCGGATGCGGGATTGAACAAAGGCACCTCGGGCCCGATGGTCCTCGAGGGCCCGGAGCTCCTCCCGCTTCTCCCGGCACGCTCCGCAGAGGAACGGGTCCTTGGGGCTGGCGGCCAGACGCCTCTCCATCTCTAAGACCTCCCGTTCCAACTGCTCTATCGCTTCATTTCTCCATCGGCTGGTGCCCCGGGTGTAGTCATGGCAGAAGAGCTTGGCGCGCACCTTCCCTAGATCCCACCATTGCCGCGCCGAGGGAAAGGCACGCCGCTGCTCTCGCCAGGCCAGCCAAAACTCCTGGAATGACGTCACGAAGCCCTCATCCTCCAACAGGCTGTTGTTAAAGTGCCAGTAGGCCGGCCCCGGCCTCTCTGCGCGGAGGGAGGCTGTTATGGTGGCTAGATGATGGTCGGAAAATGGGGCCGGCCGAATGTTGGAGGAGTGGGCTTGTGAAAGATGGAAACGGGATAAATAAATACGGTCCCACCGAGAGTGGTGTGACCGATGGGCCTCCACCCGGACAAAGGTGAACGTGGAAGTGTCATCTGGGTGGTGGTCACGCCAGACGTCTATTAGGGAGTGGTATTCAACTATTCCTCAGAGAATGTTCGCAGCGGCCGGGCTCAGCTCAGCCCCTGAGCGGTCCCGTTCCTCGAGGGTGGTGTTAAAGTCCCCTCCCAGGACTAGGCACTCGTAAGAATCTAGGGTGCCGAGGAAGTCGGACACCCGCTGATAGAATTGTGGCCGCTTCGGGCTCGTTGTCGGGGCACAGATATTGACAAAGTTGACCACGAGCCCCTCCATACGGACTCAGAGATGCAGCAGGTGGCCCAGCACGGCCTCAGTGACCCCTAGCACCTCGGGCCATAGGTTGGGGGAGAACAGGGTCGCCACTCCAGCTTGCCAAATCGTGAAGTGGCTAAAGTAGACCCTGTCCCCCCACTCCAGCCGCCAGCTGTCTTCGGTGGTTGGATCCATATGGGTCTCCTGCAGGAAAACTACAGAGTACCCCCCTTCCCGAAGGTAAGAGAGCACCTGGGACCTGCGGAGAGCCATCCTACAGCCCCTGGTGTTCAAAGTTGCGATAATGAGAGGCGTCATGCGGAGGGCTGGGGGGGTGGAGGTTCCTTGTTGGGGGGGGGGGTCTTCGCGGCCCCTGGAGGGTCGCGCAGCAATCCGTGACCCATCCCGTAAGTGAGTAAATCGTTACGGAAGCCGCGGGCCCACCCGTAGGCCGCAGCACCGTGCTTTCCTTGCCCTCTACCCTCCTTTATAAGGGCCCTTGTGGCCTGGAGGATTTGATCAAAGTCCCCCCATAGCTGGAGGGCCAGCTGTACCCTGTTGCGGGCACCACGGATGTTTTCTAAAAACTTCCGCAATGCATTTCGCAGCTCATGGGGGGGTGGCGTTGCAATTTCTGGGTTGTTCTCTGGTGGGGCTCTTAATGCAGCCTCATGGTCCGCTGAGGCGGGCAGGCAGGGTACGGACCACTGACGGGGCGTCTGACAGGCTAAAGTTATTAGGTCCATCTCACGCCTTGGGGTAGAAGGGGATGGTGGAGGGAAAATTGCAGCTCCTAATGGGTCGTTGCAGGTAAATGCAAAGGCTGCTCCCTGGGGAGAATCCGCAAAAAACGGAAAAGAAATAATCTCAGGGGTGGCAATAGCATTGCAGGAGGAGGTGAACTGGGCAGGGACAGGGGTGGGGGGGCAGAGGCAAGGCTCTGGGCTTCGGGAGGCAAGCAGCTGAAAGGTGGTGCCTCCTGAGCAGATTCGAGGGTTGAGGGGTGGGGGAGGGGGCTCCCAGTGGTGCTAGGCGCAGGCTCTGTGGTGGATTTGGCGGCCATGGCATCAGGTGGTGGACCACCTTCTGTAGGGTGCCCGCTCAGGAAGGCGGTTAGGGGGAGGGAGCATGGGGAAAGGGGGACTGGGGTGAGGTTGCCCAGATCGAGGCCAGCCGGCAGTAGATCTTCCTCTCCCTGGGTGACCGGGGTCAAACCTAGGGCCTCAATCTCCTCATACATGGAGGAGAGGTCGTCTTCTGCTACCCCGGGGGCCTCTCCTCTGGGACCCGCCTCGACGGTCGCTTCGGGGTTCACGGGGGGGTTCGGGTGGTATCAGGGTAGAAGGGGCTTCCTCAGGGGTCTCAGAGGGGAGGGTCTCCCTTGGATGGGAGATTCTACCCTCCAATGCCATTCTATCTTCCCCTCCCGACACCGGCGGATGGATCTGACTCGTGGGCATAGCGGAAGGCTCAGTATCAGTGCCTCCCTTCCTGGTCTTCTGGGGGGCCTCCGCATCGGATGGGTGCAGCGGAGCTCGAGCCTTCCGCTTGCCTCGCTTCCCCTGGACTAGGGTCCAGCCCTCCATAGCGTCGTCTGGGGGTTGGTTAGCAGGGGTCGTGTCGGGGGGCAGAGGTGATGGTTCAGGGGTTCGGGGGGGTAACGGTGAGGCAGCATGGGGGGCGGGGGATTCTCTTTGGGGCGGGCCCTCTCCTATACCTGCTTATATCTTTGCTGCACCCTCCTCCATAGGCTCCGCTGGATTGTTGATAGCAAGGGTGGGACTCCCTTGCTCGTCTGGGCGTTGTAGGGGAGGTGTCTCTTGGGCCCGGACGGGAGCAGCGGTGGATCGGGCAGGAGGAGAGGTGGTTTTAGGTGCTGGGCGGCCAGGGGCGTTGGCAACGATGGAGCCGACGTCCTGCCGGGTCTCGGGGGTCTCGGGTGCCCCTCCCCGCTGGGCCAAAGGGCAGTCTCTTCGGACATGCCCCGCTGAGCGGCAGAGGTAGCACCGGGCTTCTCCCGTGGAGTAAAAGACCCGATAGCGGGCTCCCTGATAGGGGACTAGGAAGGACCCCTCGAGCGCCTCTCCGTCACGCGCCGCCGCCGGTGGTAGAAGCTGTACTTGCCGGCGGAACGAGAGGACGTGACGGAGGGTGGGGTCCTTGCAGCCCAACAGGAGAGGGCTGATGACAGAAACAAGTTTCCCCAGGGTGGAGAGAGCGGGTAACAGGGCGGCATTGGGTAGAAAGGGAGGAACGGAGGTGAGGACTAGGCGAACGCCCAGGTCCTCTAGTGGCTCCAGGGGGACAAACACCCCCCCCCACCGCCAGGCCCTTCTCCACCGCCTCCTGGGCGGCAGCCTCCGATGCTAAGAAAAAGACGACCTTCCCGTACAGTTTGGAGGCCGCCACGATAGCCTTGGGTCCTACCACCCTCGCCAACGCCTGCACGTATGTCTCCACATGGGGTGAGGCAGGGACCAGGAGGCAACGGATGCCGTGCTTCCTGGTCATGGTGGGAAAGGGGCCCCGGCCGCTATTGATGGTAGTGGAGGCGGTGGGTGGGCGAGATGACGAGGCGGCAGGCGGGGGGGGGTGCCACCGCCCGGGCATACGTCCTGGGGGCCGGGGGAGGGACGCTCACAGAGCTGGTGGAGGGAACAGCGGGGAGGGACATCATGGTTGATGACGAGGCCACAGCGGTGGGGGCAGCCCCTGCCATGGAGGGCTGGGTGGTTTTAGCGGGGCCCTTTCCTTTCTTCACACCCTGGCCTTTCCGGCCAACTGGGGGGGGTTTCCTAGAATCTGGGGGGGCAGTGGATGTTGCAGCGGCAGTAATCACCCGGGTGCCTCCTGCTGCCGATGCCCCAGCGGTGGCGGTGGCAGATGTTTTGACAGCAGTGGTGGGGGGGAGGGCTGGGGGGTTGGGCAGGGGGGTAGGTGGGGGAGGGGCAACTGAGGTTGTTAGAGGGGCCTCACCCCTCTCATTCCCCGCCATTGTGAGCAGGGAGAGACGGGGAGACACCAGAAGGAGGAGGGGGGAGGGGGAAGCAGATTAACCATTCCTCCCTGCTGGGCTGCAGGCGGGGGGCGGGTGCCAAATGGGTCGGACTGGACGGGGGAGGAAAACAGGAATTGGGGTCCGGTAATAGGGGCAAACTGTGGGGTAAACAGTCCGGGGAGGGGGGGGGACGTGGAACCACGCACGTTTGTCCAAAGAGTCTCGTTTGGTCGGCTGTTGTGTCTGGTCCGAACGGCAAAATTCAAAGCAAACAGCTGAATCCAAAGGCAGATGGCAAGTTGCCAGCAGGGACGGATGGTGGGGGGGCCGTGACGGTTGTAATAGTGTTGGGGGGCACCGATGGATCGGGGGGCAGCTCTCTGCCACACCCCCTGTGCCCCTACAAACGCAGTTAAGACGCAGTCAAACTCCCCCCACACAAGAGTACAGTTCAAAAGTTACTCAGTCTTACGGCCCCCTCCACGATGATTTGTAGCTTCCCCGGGCGATGTCTCTGTCAGTTGTCTTCTCTCCCGGTCTTTGTGGAGCATTCCAAAAATGCCAAGCAAAGATAAGAAGACAATTAATTGCGGGTCCACAAATGAACAGCAAAACGGTTGTGTCTGAGGGCGTCCACTCCCCTCCTCCGGGGAGCGGGTCGGCAGTCCTCCCCCCTCCTCCGGGGGTTGCAGCTGAAGCAATAGCAGCGTCCGAGGGCAGGCATGGGGGGCTGGCAGGCAAGCTGGCAGCCGATCAGCACTCGAACGGCAGCAAAAAAAAAACAACAAAACGAAGAAAAAGCGTCTGGCCCGGTCGCGGGGAGGGGGGAACTAAAGCAGGGGCAAAAAGCAAGGAAAGCCCAGGCCAGAGGGCAGCAGGAGAGGGCTAGAAGGGAGCCTTCTTCCCTGTAGAGGGAAGAAAGTTTGCTATAGATTAATTAAAGCACCTGAAGCCAATTAGAGCACCTGAAGCCAGTCACCTGATAAAACCCCCCTACAATCAGACAAGAGAAGGAGTTGAAGCAGAATGGATTGGTGTTGGAGCAGAGAGCAGTTTGGAGGAGTTGAAGCAGAGTGGATTGATGTTGGAGTAGAGAGCAGTTTGGAGGAGTTGAAGCAGAGTGGATTGGTGTTGGAGCAGAGAGCAGTTTGGAGGGAAGCAGAGGAAAGTTTGGAGAAGTGCTGCGGTGGGCTAAGAAGACCAAGACCCTAGGTAAAGGGACACCTGGTTTGTGCAGAGGAAGGGCAGGAAGCCCCACAAGCTGAAGGGTAGGAGAGGGAAGTAGTCCAGGGGAAGGAACCGCTAGTTCAAGCGGTTTACTGCTATCCCTAGGGCCCCTGGGCTGGGACCCGGCGTAGAGGGCAGGCCTGGGTCCCTCCCTCTCCACTTCCCTCCTCTAGGACACTAGTGGGGCAGTTAATACCCCAGTTCAGGGGCGAGAAATGGTGCCCTAAACGCTCCCCAAGAAGAGAAAGCGCAAGACCCATCAAAGTAGTGCCGGCAATTTGCCACAGTTTCTTAAAGAGACCTGTTGATGTGACGCATCAAGCAGGAATTGGGCAAGAAATAGATATTCTGCAGCCTCCCTCTGTTCTGCGCCCAAACAATGACATGTGAGAAGCTTGAGAAAATAGACATTTTTAGCTACCATAAAGTTTATTAGTTACTTTTTATGGACAGTATCCATTCACACTGGCATTCACAGAATTGCTACATTTTAAACATGGACTCAAAACTAAATCTATTAAGTACCAAGTAGGAAGTAAGAATCCCAGATACACGACACTGAGTATCTCTGAGGCCTTGTCTACCCTAAAGGGAAAAGTAGATCTAAGCTATGCAATTTGAGTACGTGAATAGCGTAACTCAAATCAACATAGCTTAGATCTACTTACTGCGGGGTCCACTCCTGACAACTCCCCTTACTTTTCTCGATCCAGTGGAGTACAGGAGTCGATGGGAGAGCAATCAGTGGTCAATTTAGCGGGTCTTCACTAGACCCACTAAATCGACTGCCGGAAGACCCGCTAAATCAACCGCCGATGCATCGATCGCTGCAGCGTCAATCCTCTGATAAGTGTAGACAAGCCCTGAGCAATGTAACTCATATATGGGATTGATGCAGCTGTTAACCAGAACAAAAAATGACATTTATAGTCATGCTGGAAAGACTGTTTTCCAAGATGGACAATGAGCAGTAATAGCAAAAGCAGCAGCAATAGCAAGAATGTCAATCTGGGTATATCTGACCCTAAGAGGGGTGATTTTCCTTTCCCTTTGGCGTGAAGGAGAATGAATTAGTAGCCAAAGCACCATAACATCATCATTAAGGAACATGGCCCAATATCATTCTACTCCATGCATGTTTACTAATGCTAGTAAAAGGTGGATGCATCATTGTGGGGCTTAACAAAAGGGTCAGATTGTTTTCAGATGTGCTATCTTCTGTGAGCCATATGGGATATTTTCTAGAAATGATTTCTACAAGGATTTCCAGCAGCCTGTAAAAATCAATCAATGCCACTGGTCTTCCTGGTTTAGCTTAGGGAATTCACTACTATAGGATACTTGCCTGGAAGTTTCTGAGAGCCCTTGATTCCTATTGACTTCAGTGAGACTTGGGGGTTCTCAGGATGAGGGAGTCCTAAGAGCAGCATCACCCACCAATGAAGAAGATCCATTTAAATAAAGAGCAAGTCTCTGAGACAGGAGAAAGCCAAAGGGCTAGTAGCATCACAGGTAGTTATCTGGGCTTTCACCCTTGGGGGGGGGGGAAGGAAGAAGGGGAGAAAAGAGTCTTTCCCTTCTCCCCTGCATCTTCAACATGCAACAATGCAGTGAGTATTGTAAGCCTAGCTTTTAGCATATCGTTTTCATTAGGCCCCACCAAAAGTTTGGGTATAGGAATTTTTATAGGAATGACTCTGCTGAACGGGAATAAAATTGTATTTCCATCGCATACCTCTCAACTTTGAAAATTTACCTGCAAGATGAATCTTTTCTGCTTTAGAAGATACCTGATTTGTATATTGTCACAGGAAAAATCAAATGATTCCTTTTCATTTCAATGGCCTGTTTAGTGGAATCATCAGTCTTTTACTGCTTGAGGCTGAGAAGATGCCACATACTTGACTGATAATAAGGAATACAACTTAAGAGAAACAAGAATGTTAGAGTTAAAATAGGGTGTGTGGTTTAAATGATGCAAATGAGTAAAGTTGCAAAAATTGGCCCACTATATTTCCCTTGCATTTGTTCTTATTCAGAACATAGGAACTCCCAGACTGGATCAAACCAGTTGTCCAGCTCTTCCCGTATTCTGTTTCTGACAGTGGCCAGTATCAGATGCTTCAGAGGGAAGTGCAAGAAACCCCTGAGAGGATCATTATGGAATAACTAACCCAGAGGGAAAGTTTCCTCATAAATCTGACTGGTTATTGTTATACTAGGCCCTGAAACATGAGGGTTTCTATCCCTTATATATTTTTATACTATCTAATGTAGCTGTAGATGTTCTCATTATCCATAGCAATGTCTAATCCCTTCTCTTCCCTTTTCATTGTCACTTTTTATTTCATTTTATGTTTTGGTGTCTCTTTTCCATTGAGTTTTTGTCTGTTTTCTAACATCTAATTTCTTAATAATGTTTAATAATCCCCTCTTTTCATTATTCCTGTTCCATTCTTTCTTTCCCTGTATTGTATTTCTCTCCTTCCACAATGTTGTCTTTCAAACTCGTTTAGTAGTGTTCCCTCTTCTCATTCTTCCCTTGTCCTCTTCTGCCTCCATTTTTCACCTCTCATCCACTTTCCAACCTTTCCTGAGTCACTCTCACCACTATCCTACTCAGTCACTCCCTCTCTCGTGGGTAAGTCTGTGCTGGAGCAGGAAGTTGTAATTTCCAGCTCGAGGAGACATACCTGTACTAGCACTGATGGAGCTACACTAAAAATAGTGTAGCTGTCACAGCACGAATGACAGCAGGGACTAGCCGCCCTGAGGATGCACCCATCCAAGACGGTAGGTACGTACTCAGGCAGCTAGCCCCTCCTGCCTAATTTGAGTACAGTAGTGCAGGATGCCTCCTTGAGCTGAATTTTACATCTCTAGCTCGAACTGTAGACATACCCCTGCTCTAGTATATCCTACCGTTTCAGTCATCCACTCACTCACTTCCGCATTGCCCAGCACTCGTATCTGCACTCTTCTCTCATTCTACTCACTTGCAACAACTCTTATGCATCACTTATTTCTAACCCCTACCTAGCATGTATTCATTGCATCTTGCAGGTACCTGGTCTAGAGAAAAAGGAGGGAAGAGATGTAGCTGTTGATACCACAAGAGTCTTGAGACTCTTGGGAGCCACAGCAGAGGGAATTTCTACCTCAATCCCAAGCAAGGAAATACAGCCCCCCTTTCTCACCTCCATAGGTATGGGAATCAGAAGGGAGCCAAGGGCCTTGCTTTTTGGTTGGTGGTGTTGGTGGAGGAGATGCGAGTTCACTGTTGGGAAAGGGGTGGCTATTCTCCATTACCACATAGTGAGGGTAAGGGCTGAAGAGGTTCAACAGGTAAATACCAACAGGTGTCTGAGCACAGCAAACACTATGATAAATGCTCAGTTCAATTTGTCTGACCTAGAACCTGAATACCTATAACCACTCAGCTCACTCACCTGTGATGAGCTGGGCACCAGTAAGGGAGCAGCAGTGACCAGCTAACTGGCCACACAACCCAGGAAAGAGACTGACACACCAGAAACATGGCAGATGCCCAGCACACCAGTCTGGGCCTTCCAATGAACTGAAAAGACATGTAATTTTTCACACAAAAATATCCCACCTCACTCACTATGTATCCATAATAATCTATTTTAATTGTTCTAATGCAACAGAAATGGTGCCTCCATGACAGGCTGTCATACAACAAAAGCAACTGTAACATAAGATGGTTTTTTTTTTCTGTATTTGCTACAATAATTATTTCCAATTTGACACTTCAAGTAAAATGCTTCTGTTTGCCTTTTTAAAGGGAGAAAAAAAAACAGAGGTAGTGATTCCTTTGAAAATATGGAGCCTAAAAACATGACATGTGCTTGATTTCAACATGACTTTATGGCTTTAGAAAGGACATACGTTATCCATTAACTGGCCAAGGTTACTTTGGTTTCCCTGTATAACTCTTTCAAGTTGTTTAAAGTTAATGAAAAATGACTAAGCACATTAGCTGGCGTCCTAATGAGAACTCCACATGCACAGTGCTTTAGAGGTTGGAAAGTAAAAGCTGAATATTCACTTTTAATTAACTGCTGTTACTGTACTTTAAATATTTGAATAATAGTGTAGAGCTACCGTGCATTTGTAGTTCAAGCTATCTAGACAGACATAAATCAAAGCATTTACATAGCATTCACTGCTTCAACACAAATTCATTATGATTACAGGTTTGTTATTCAGTTTTGTTCTATAGACACATACTTTCCCATATTTGTACTGTTTATGGACAGATATGTACATTTGTATGTAATATGACTGTAAAGGATTATTTCATCATAAAGAGCACTCTTCAGAGATCATATTTTTCATGTGACAGGTAGTTTTGAGACCACATGTCCCAAATTCACTAAAGCACATAGACAACTACTTAAAAGCACCAAACATTACACAGAAAATACGGGGACCATACATCAAATATGTGTCTGCCAGAACAAAAACAGCCTAATTAGAAAGTGTAAAAGCATAAGACATAATCTTTTTCAATACTGAAGGAAAGTAGATCTTTTATTTATAAAACTGTTTTTAGCCCAAAGGAGAGGTAGTTAATTTTAAAAACATTTAAAAATAATTTAGTGTATTTTAGAAAACAAATTAGCATTTTTAAGTGGAGCCTTTATGCTTACATTTTAGAGCTTATACTTTATTTAAAAAGTAATGCACTATTGATCTAACATATTCACAAACTTGACATAGAAAAAGCGTGGAGCCTATTTGAACATCTTTCCAAGAGAGATCTGAATAGCAAAGCAACTGCTGGAGGGCTATTTATTGGGAAGAATTCTAGTAGGTAGTTCATCCATCTGTCTGTCTATCAGAGGTGATGTGAGAAGTCTTATTCTAGGCTAGCGTAAGGTGCCTTTGCAGAAACCTAATTTATAGGTACCTGTAACCAGTGATGAGCTGCCAAAATCTTAACAGCCGGTTCCCTCCTCACCCCACGAGGGGGTCGTTGCCCACCCCCGCCCTCCAGGACTCCTGCCCCATCCAATCTCCCGCGTATCTTGACGCCACCCCCCCCGGGACCCCTGCCCCATCCATCCCCCTCCCCTGTCCCCTGACTGCCTCCAGAACCGGGCAGGAGGGTCTTGTAGGCCACCGTAGAGGGTGCCCAACCCACCCCTAAGAGCCAGAGGGACCTGCCGGGGGGGCGAGGTGGGGAGTCCCGGCGGTGCTTACCTGGGGCAGCTCCCAGGAAGCATCCGGCAGGTCCCCCTGGCTCCTAGGGGCGGGGGAGCATAGGTAGGGGGGAGCAGAGGGAGCGGCCGCTCCCCCCACTGATCATATCAAAAGTGGCGCCTTAGGTGCCGACTCCGTGGGTGCTCCGGGGCTGGAGCACCCATGGGGAAAATTTGGTGGGTGCAGAGCACCCACTGGCAGCTCCCCGCCCCACACCCAGCCCCAGCTCACCTCACCTCTGCTCCGCCTCCTCCCCTGAACGCGCCGCCCTGCTCTGCTTCTCCGCCCCCTGGATTCCTGCGAATCAGCTGTTTGCATGGGAAGCCTGGGAGGGCTGAGAAGCAGGCGGCAGCTTCGCGCTCAGGCCCAGGGAGGCAGAGGTGAGCTGGGGTGGGGAGCGGTTCCCCTGCGCGCCACCCGGGTCACCTGCTGTGGTGCGGGCTGCCCTCCTCATGCCCCCCCGCCCCAGCTCCCCTCCGGTTCTAAAAGGGCTTCTAAATTTAACAACCGGTTCCAGTGAACTGGTGTGAACCGGCTCCAGCTCACCACTGCCTGTAACATAATCTCATTTTATTCCCACATGAGAACATATTCCTTAAACAGCTGTAAATAAAAATCCTATTTGAAATTATGAAGATTAAATGACTGAACATCCAAAGAGCCATAAATATGAGTATCAGACTGAAGAATATTTTTTTATTCTCAACTTCATGTGCCCATGTACTTTCCAAATGTCAACGGATCAAATTCGAGGGTGATGTTCTGCACAACTCCATTGGCTCTTGGAAGGTACACATCCAGAGAAGAAGAATTATTATTTAAAATCAAATTGCTATTTAAATGTGTGTATATATGCACAGATACATGGAATTGAGAATTTAAATAAGGGTGTTCATTTTGAAAATCATTTGCATATAATTATCTAACATCTCCCCCGCTCGCCTCCTCAAAAAAAGGAAACTCAAACAATTCACTCAAGAGATGTATTTAGACTGAATTACACTCTAGCTGCTTCAAACCAGCCAGGGAGAGTGCTTATTCACTTAAGCTGAAATTTAACCTCTTTGAAGAAAGCCACAGTGATCTGGTGTCATGAGGTGGGGGGAAGCAGGATAGAATCTATGTCCTTGGACTTGCTTTAGGCAGCACTGCAGCCCTTCCACAGCTGCTCTGCCAACTGATGTATGGAATAGCAGTCATGGTCCGTCTGCTCCCTTTGGGTTTGGGCCATTGGGTCTGTTTATCTGTATATGAGATCTCCCACAGAGAGAGAGAGAGAGATTGGGTACCTTGTTTGCATCACAACAAATATTTTAGACCAAATGTTCAAAAGGGCCTCCATTTTATGTGTGTACAAAGCTGTATTTATAGGCAAAAATGCCCATTTTCTCCTCATGGCAATTTGGAATTTGCATGTGTCAAGTTTCTGAAAATATGTCTCTTAATGCCTTATCATCTCAAGTTCTTCAAATTAACAGTGGGATGTTGGAACTAGAATGGACCTAGCCCAGAAAATCATAATGATCCAGATTCTCTGGTCCAGCCAGGCAATGCACAGTACAGAAACAGAGGTGAGCAGTGGGTATAAAATCCTGATCCTTGGGATATGGACTGACTGAACTCATAATGAAATTTCGAGAAGGCTAAAGATTGCTCTAAGTTGTGACTGCTTGCCTCTGGTCCTAAGAAGTCTTTGTGTCCGGACACATCACTTTTCCCCTGGCTGTATCCCCTATGCTATCTAACTTTATGTTACTCCAGAGATTTCCCCTATGTAAGGGGAATCTACAGGCTGAGCAACCTGCCTTTTTACTATAAGACACATAGGGCCTAGAGTGAGCCTGAGAATCTGGCCCTAATATACTTAATAATTTTTTGGGGGCTTAGGTATGACTATCAGTAATAACAAAAGGAGAGTGTCTGATCGGTACTGACTGTACCAGATCCACAGTTAGGAAACTGAAGTCCAGATAAAGAACTTTCAAACAGAGAGACAGATATGGTCATTGTGTATTAACCGAGTGTGCATCCTTCCCGCTCCCCCCAAAAAAACATTCAATTTTTCTTTTTGCTAACTAGATAATTTCACTGCAATAATCATGGCATTCCCTATACAATGTAGAGAAAATACTGCAAACACTGCAGTAAAGTTATCTAGTTATCCACAACAAAGTAAAATAGTTTAAGGGTGATCACTGTGTAGACAGACAGAGACAGACACACACAGTGTATTTGATATCTACATAACATTGTGTTCTTTTTACAATTAATGCCTCTCCAAAGTCTTACTGTGTCAGAGTTAAGTGGACAGATGAACAGAGAGGGGCTTTCCTTTGGCCCGAATGTAGTATGTGTGGGCTCTGTTAGATGTGGCCTTCTGTATGTTGGCTAAGCAGCTGGCTCAATGCACAAGCCCAAAAAGGTGCCTACTGGAAAACTCCAGAACTGTTGAGGGGAAGGGGTGGGATGGGGAAGGTGTGTGCATGTCCTGTAAATATATTTCCCATCACTTGCACAACACAATGCGCTATCCTCAGCCTGACCTTCTTCCCCATCTCACTGGGCCACTATACCTATGGATGTTACTTAGCTAAGTATATTCTGTACTTAGCCCAATTGCAAGGGAGACAAATGCATCATCATTTGACTGTATTTTCCTTTAGAAAATAAAGCTTTTCTTGCGGCGGGGGCGGAGGGCCAGAAAAGGAGTGCCATTATTTCCAGTTGTCATTTTGCGGTGACTGGGCTGCTTCCTGTCAGCCTCAGTTACTAGCAATGGCAGAAGGCTCTATTGCTCCATTTTCATTAGGGGGGGAACTGCCCCAGATCAAATGTATGACCCCTCCTCCTTCTTAATTTTAGCAGAGTAGAGGCTCTTTGACGTCAGGGGTCATGGCTCTTCATCCTATTGAGCTTGGACAGGGAGACATCCATTTTGGCAAACGTAACTTCTTTAAAATGTCCTTCCTGGCTCAGGTAAAAGTCTATCTTTTGTGTTAGGATGTAGGGGGATGTCATTCCATTGTAGATTGACTTTACACAGTTACTTGTATGGAACAGTCCACAGGCCAGCAGGAAGACAGCAATTTAGGGAGGGACAGAGCCCCCAAAACCTAACATTCCACTTAGTTTTACAGGAATAGTTGATAAAATAAATGGACTAACTAATTCTCAATTCATTGTATTACATCTACAGTTGATTAGAAATATATATTCAAAAGTTACTTCATATCCTTCATTATTCTACAAGTCTCCTTTAGTTATTTTGGTGTTTCACTATTGAAATGATAGCTTCACTTCTTATCACCTCTTCCTGCATTAGCAGAAAAAATCAGTGAAGTTGTCAGGTAGGTAAATAGTTCTGGGAAGTTAGAAAATACTTTATTTTTACTTTAGAAAAATAGTCTTCAAAAATACATTGTTGAACTCATGGGCTTTTACTAAAGTAGATTTTTATATTATGTACAATAAGGCAGTCTATCAAATAGTGTTCTTTCCTTTCAATAAGAGTGAACATTGTTTAGTTCTATTTGGCTAAGAGATGGGTGGGATGTAGTTTATTCATCATACTGAAAGGAAGCAGGAAAAGATGTTGAGAATGATTTACTGCTTTGCTACTATTACTTTAACATACCGTATTATCTTTTATATATGAAATCGTCAACATCCAAAAAACTAACATTTTTTTTTTAGGCTTGAAAAATATATATAATAGAAAAACCTATACCAGTGTTTAGAATTCATTAAGAAAAAATACACTGTATGCCATAGTAGTTCATCAGCAGTATACATGGTCTAGGAACTGTATGAACAATCATGGGTAAGGCTATGATTTTGTCACGGAGGTTGCGCAAGTCACGGAATCCTGGACTTCCAGAGACCTCTGTGACTTCAGCCCACAGCGGCTGGGAGTTGCAGGGTCCCTCTGCCCCCCAAGGGTGGTGGAGGTACCTCGCAGCTTGCGGCCCCTGGGAGCTCTGATCCACTGCACGCAGTGGGGGACCTTGGAGCTCCGAGCCCCCATGGGTGGTAGGGGCCCCTGGAGCTCTGAGCTGCCCAGCCATGTGGGTGGTGTGGGGACTCCGCAGCTCCCCATTTTGCCATGGACATTTTTAGTAAAAGTCATGGACAGGTCACGGGCTTCTGTGAATTTTTCTTTATTGCCCGTGACCTGTCCATGACTTTTACTAAAAATATCCGTGACAAAATCTTAGCCTTACTCATGGTATACTGACCGACCTCCCCAAACTTTGTATCTTTGTTGAACCTGCAATATTTGGCTAGTTTTCATCAAATAATAGAAGAAATGCAAAGTTCAATAATTTGTTTACAATGTAGTTTTCCATGGCACAAAATATCCACTTCTTTGTCCTTTCTCCCTAAATTGAAAACCTATTTTAATGATCTGAGGTTTATTTATTCTATTACATCAACCTACAAATCCCTTTTTTCTCTTTATTATACCCCAATTTGTACGGATTTTCCAAGAAACCATGCCATGTGCTTTTGTTTTACTGTACATAACTATTAACAAAAGAAAATCTATAAATCACAATTAGAAAATGAAATAATTTGTTCTGCAATCAGCTAGTAGAAAACATAGAAAGGTGTGAGCTACAACTGAGCTTTAGTAGTGTAATTCTATGTAATCCACATGGTAGAACATTCCATTTTAATTGCATTTAATTTACTCTGTAGTGTTACCTGAAGAAGGATAATCAAACTTTCAATTAATTAAAGGAGCACATAAAGGAAGTTGGATCCAGGTAATCTAATCCACCAGTGTCTATTTTGCATTCACTTGGAGCTGTAAAACAATGGCTCATATTTTTCTCTGTTTGACTCTGTTGAAGGTTCTGAACAGATTCCTTCGGAGGTTCTTGAAACATAGGTGTGGTCTGAACTCTTGAAACTGGTATTATTACTAGAATGCTGTTGTCCACAACTCTTGAGACCTTTGCATATTCCTTGCTGGTTCCAGGGACAGTACAGTTTTCAGGTTTGCCACTATTTTCTTTCTGTTTCGGTAATACAGCTAACGCCCCGTCTTGGTTGACTTTGTGAATTTCTACATAATCCATTAGTTTCACAGACAAAAAAGGTGACTTCTCATTGGGCAGCAATTGCATTCTGTCTTGGTTAACTCTGGAGTGCAAGCTCTCCACTTCTCCTTGCTTGTCCAGTTTTTCCTCACTGATAGTTTCAGTGGGTTTAGAATATTGTGACTGTTTTTCTTCATTTCCCCCCAAAACTGATGCAACATTCACATTCATGGTGCCAATGGCTATCTTACAAACATCCGTAATGTTGTGGTAGGAGCATTTAGGAGTCTGGTTGTTAGGTAGCTGAGCTCCAGGCCCTGTAGATAATTTTGCACCACCAATGCTAAAATAAGGTATAATCTCTTTCAGGTCTGTGCTCTGAATTCTGCAGCTGCTTTTTCTCGCATTATTTTCTGGAATTTCACTGATATCTGGTGTTTGAAATGCTGATGGAGGAATTCTGGGCTCCCTGCTCCTCTCAGAGAGCAGGAAAGGGCTGTCACAGCTCCCTCTCCCTGAGTCACTGTCTGTTTCCTTGTGTGCTAACTTCATATTTTTACTGGGATGACCTTTTTCATGACTTGGCATCAGTTGCTGATCCTCACTGTCATCTACCTCCAGAAATTCTACCAGTAGGTCCTCACAGTCTGATGTTGGAGGGAAGTCTTGGCAACCCAGAGCGCTCAAAAACTCATCGGACCTCCCTGTCTGAGGGGATAATAACAATATACATTACAATCGCATTTGTGGCCAACTGTAAGATTTATCAGTTATTAGTATTTCTCTCCCACCCTGACCGCAGTGATTAGTCTACACCTATAACATGGAAAACATGCTTGAATGCTGCAGTTGCTGTAACGTGTGCAGTTATAAGGTTAAGGCTACTCTGAACCTAACCTTGTTTTGGTACAAAACATAGTGGGAGCCTACAAGCACCTCATGTGAATCCCTTGTTCAGAGGCCAGATAGCCCCAAAACTTGTGCTTATGGCACAAAAGGACCAGGGGAATCTAGTGATGACAATGGTACTAGGCAGCCAATGGGGAGGGGAGGGACAGGATGATGGAAGACTATGGCCCAGCCACTTCTTCTCCACTGGACAGCACAGCCTTGTGGGAAGCACATACTGTATCCTATTAAAAAAAAGAGCTGACAAGAATCATTCAGGCATTAAGTGCCCCTGGTGCTCTAGGAGGCATTATGACAGCCACTGGGGTGACCTTTTTCATGACTTGGCATCAGTTGCTGATCCTCACTGTCATCTACCTCCAGAAATTCTACCAGTGCCACTAGTGCTCCTTTTCCTTTTGCGAATACGGACTAACACGGCTGCTACTCTGAAAATGCCTCTGAGAGTAACTGCTGGTACCCCTCTTCAAATCCACTCTTCCCCCCCAGTGAAGGCAGTAGCTTAAAGGCATGTCCTGTCCATATAATCAACCTGGCCATTTTACTTATTCCTCAAACAAATTCAAGCTATAAAGTACCTAGTTAGGCTTGTTCCAGTATTAAATGCAAATGCCATCTTTGTTGCGTTCACTATTACAAAAGCTTGGCAAAGTATGTAGCACTGAATTCCACTACATTCTTTAGTAATACCCACCTCTAGCAGATGTGTATCAAGTCCCTTTATCTTGGGCCTTGGGACCGGTGGTAAGATGCAGGTTACCATACTGAAAAAAACAAAGGCAGAGAACATAAGAAGTGAACGCACAGATCCTATTGCCCGAATTGCTAGCCTATTTCAATACCAGTTCAAACATTTCTAATGTATTTGACACCTTTCTTATTAGACCCCAGCCCACTGTGTGACGCCTTCCCAGGAGAGCGTCAGCCAGGTATAGCTCAGTAAACATTTTAAAGTGCCTTACATATCTATACAGGAAAGGGAACAGTACAAATACTGTGGTGAAGGTAATTACTTATAAACTGGAAATGTAAAAAAAATTGATGAAAACCACTGTAAGTGATATACATTGTCAGAATCACTTATTTCTATTATTACAAATATTTGGAATAGTATGGCACCTAACATCATTTTGGTGCTGAAATGCAGCTATCTCAAGTGTGGAACACAGCAGCTGCTAAAACCATACAGCAACACTACACAACATTTTGATGATGCAACTGAAGAAAAATGCACTATTCAACTGAAACTGAATGGAGTAATTAAAATTCACTCTGATTGTAATCTGTGATTTTGGCACAAGTCTTAAACTTCAAATAGTGTGCCCAGGCCTCAGGCTAATATGCGTTTTAATCACTAAACAGTTCCAGTTCACAGGGGAATAATCTGAGGGCTTGTCTACACTTGCAGCACAACTTTAGCATTCAGCCCTGGTCTACACTACGAGTTTAGGTCGAATTTAGCAGCGTTAGATCGATTTAACCCTGCACCAGTCCACACAACAAAGCCATTTTTGTCGACTTAATGGGCTCTTAAAATTGATTTCTGTACTCCTCCCCGACAAGGGGATTAGCGCTGAAATTGACATTACTGGGTTGAATTTGGGTTAGTGTGGACACAATTTGACGGTATTGGCCTCCGGGAGCTATCCCACAGTGCTCCATTGTGACTGCTCTGGACAGCACTCTCAACTCGGATGCACTGGCCAGGTAGACAGGAAAAGCCCCGCGAACTTTTGAATTTCATTTCCTGTTTGACCAGCGTGGCAAGCTGATCGTGCAGATCTCATCAGCAGAGGTGACCATGGCGTCCCAGATCGCAAAAGAGCTCCAGCATGGACCAAACGGGAGGTAATGGATCTGATCGCTGTATTGGGAGACGAATCCGTGCTATCAGAACTCCGTTCCAAAGATGAAATGCCAAAATATTTGAAAAAATCTCCAAGGGCATGAAGGACAGAGGCTACCACAGGGACCTGCAGCAGTGCTGTGTGAAACTTAAGGAGCTCAGGCAAGCCTACCAAAAATCCTAAGAGGCAAACGCCCGCTCGGGTTCAGAGCCCCAGACATGCCACTTCTTTGATGAGCTGCATGCATTTATAGGGGGTGCCCCTACAACTACCCCACACCTATATGTGGACTCCTGCAAGGGAGTCTCACGCAACAGGAATGAGGATTTTGGGGATGAGGAAGATGATAGCACACACCAGGCAAGCAGAGAAACTGTTCTCCCTGACAGACAGGAACTGTTTATCACCCTGGAGACAGTACCCTCCCAACCAGGGCTCCTGGACCTTGAAGGCAGAGAAGGCACCTCTGGTGAGTGTACCTTTGTAAATATAATACACGGTTTAAAAGCAAGCGCGTTAAATGATTGATTTGCCCTGAAGACTTGGGATGCATTCGTGGCCAGTACAGCTACTGGAAAATTCTGTTAACATGTCTGGGGATGGAGCAGAAATCCTCCAGGGACATCTCCATGAAGCTGTTCTGGAGGGACTCCCAAAGCCTTTGCAAAAGGTTTCTGGGGAGAGCAGCCTCATTGCGTCCTCCATGGTAGTACACTTTACCATGCCAGGCCAGTAGCACGTAGTCTGGAATCATTGCATAACAAAGCCTGGCAGCGTGTGGTCCTGGTGTTTGCTGGCATTCAAGCAACATCCGTTCTTTATCTCTGTGTGTTATCCTCAGGAGAGTGATATCATTCATGGTCACCTGGTTGAAACAGGGGAATTTTATTAAGGGGACATTCAGAGGTGGCCGTTCCTGCTGGGCTGTTTGCCTGTGGCTGAAAAGAAATCATCCCCACTGTTAGCCACGTGGTGGGGGGAGGGGTGAAGCGATCATCCCAGAGAATTGGGTGTGTGTGAGGGGGTTAGTTGGGTTTGTGCTGTACGTTAACCCAAAAACATCAGCCCCGCCTTTTAAAAGGCCAATGTGTCTCTTTCAATTTTACTCTCCCTTTTTTTCCTCCCGCAGCGGCAAATGTTTCAATGCTGCCTCTAGCATCTCCGTCCCAGAGGCTAGCGCAGATAAGAAGGCGAAAAAAACGCACTCGTGACGAAACGTTCTCTGAGCTCATGCTGTCCACCCAAACTGAAAGATCCCAGCAGAATGCGTGGAGGCAGACAATAGCAGAGTCCAGGAAAGCACAAAATGAACGCGAGGACAGGAGGGACACGCGAGAGGACAGGTGGCAGGATCAAGAGGAAAGGTGGTGGCAGCATAATGAGAGGAGGCAGGATGCAATGCTGAGGCTCCTGGAGGATCAAACTGACATGCTCTGGCGTATGGTTGAGGTGCAGGAAAGGCACAGACCGCCAGTGCAGCCCCTGTGTAACCAATCTGCCCTCCTCCCCAAGTTCCATAGCCTCCTCACCCAGACGCCCAAGAACATGGCGGGGGCCCCCTCCGGGCACCCAACCACTCCACCCCAGAGGACTGCCCACGCAACAGAAGGCTGGCATTCAATAAGTTTTGAAGTGGAGTGTGGCCTTGTCCTTCCCTCCTCCCCCACCCCACCCGGTGCTTCCCTCTTCCCCCACTCCTCCCGGGCTACCTTGGCAGTTATCCTCCTATTTGTGTGACAAATTAATAAAGAATGCATGGATTTGAAACAACAATGACTTTATTGTTTCTGCAAGCGGTGACTGAAGGGGGGAGAGGTTCTGCATATACTGCATGATAATGCGCAAGGTGTTTAGAATGCTCATAACTGCCGCAGTGATCTGAGCGGGCTCCATGCTTGCCATGGTATGGCGTCTGCAGGAGAGCAGAGTTGCAAGGGAAGCGGTGGCTGGATGACCAGTTTTGCAGACCTACTGCACCGTCTGCTGCCAGGACACAACAGCTGAGCGGGCTGCACGCTTGCCGTGGTATGGTGAGACAAGAGCAGCCAAGCAGAGTTGCAGCGGAAGTGACCCTGCGAGACCACCAGGAGAGCAGGGTGCGAGCGGAAGCTGTGGATGACGATGGTCATATAGAGGACCTGCGAGGTGGATTCATAGCATCAGGAGAGCAGAGTGGCAGCGGAAGAGGTGGATGACGATGACGGTTAGCAGTCCTACTGCACCGTCTGCTGAAAGCAGTATGGCGCCCGCATGGAAAAAAGGCGCAAAACAATTGTCTGCCGTTGATTTCATGGAGGGAGGGGCGACTGTCGACATGTACCCAAAACCACCTGTGACAATGTTTTTGCCCCATCAGGCATTGGGAGCTTAACCCAGAATTCCAATGGGCGGCGGAGACTGCGGGAACTGTGGGATAGCTACCCACAGTGCAACACTCCGAAAGTCAACGCTAGCCTTGGTACTGTGGACGCACTCTGCTGACTTAATGCGCTTAGTGCATTAGTGTGGGGACAAACACACAATCGATTGTATAAAATTGCTTTCTAAAAAAATCAACTTCTATAAATTCAAGCTAATTTTGTAGTGTAGACTTACCCTTAGTGAAGACACTACCTATGCTGATCAGAGAGCTTCTCCCATTGGTGTAGGTACTCCACCTGCCCGAGAGGCATTTGCTATGTCGACAGGCAAAGCCATCCCATTGACATAGCACTGCCTACATCAGGAGTTCGGTCAATATAACTGCCACACTTTCAGTGACATAGTTAAACTGACATGCGTTTTTAGGATAGACCAGGGCTCAAGCTCTAATGGCCAGCTAGTGTCTAAGTGGGTGGGAGGAGATGGAGGGGGGCAGAAGGAGCTTTTCCCCATGCAAGAGCCTGTCACAATCACAACTGCAATCTCTGTCCGTAGTTGGGGGAGCTCAAGGAATGCTTCCTTCAAACGCCCTCATAGTGCCCCAAAGGGAACAGGGAGGGGTAGAACTAGGAGACAACACCAGGCACTTGCCCAAAGTTTATCAAAGCACAACTCCCCCTAGGGCACTGTGGGTCTGCAAAGCCCAGCACAGGCACTGATAGGCACAACTGGTTCTAAATATCTATTCAAAAGAAAAACACTCCATGGTGAAAACAAACAAACAAACAAACAAACAACAAAAAAAGTGCCACCATTTCACTATGTCTCACTAGAAAAATAATATAAGTTACAGATATCGCTTTGCTACAGCAGCTAACCAGTAAACACTATTTCCAGCACTAGGCACTTCACACTGCTGGGGTGAGAAATAAACAAAAAGAAGGAAACAAAAAGCCAAAATAGAAGGCATACAGAAGTAGGAATACTACATAATACAATGTTTGCCAAATGAACTAGGAAAAACTAAACAGGAAGCTCAAGGCTAGATTCTCAGTCAATGTAAATAGGCATAGCTCCAGTGAAGTTAAATTTACATCAGTTCAGAATCTAATTATTTATTGATAAGCTTCTAACAGACCATAAAAACAATGGAAAATTAAAACAAATGTTAAAAGCTTATTTTTAAAGGTAATTAACTAAATCCTTTAGATTTAATACAAACACTAAGGCAGTGACTTACCTAAAGCCTTTCAAAGCCATCGTCCAGATAATGATTAAGCAAATGACAGATGATAATACAGCCACGAAGATCCAGACAATCACATCCTTCAATTCTATGTCTGGAAAATACAAGCAGGAATGCTTAAAGTGCATACAGTCTAGCAGCTAAAAAGTGGGTGATAAAAATGTTGCAAATGGCACCTATCTTTAAAATGGGCCTACCCCCCAAACTCAGTTTTGTGGCTTGCGACCATCTCTAGTACATACTGATCTATTGCATCATATTGGTGCTTGATATTTAGGTGCTCTTCACCTGATGGCACAGCACGGGAAATAAAATGCCTAGGAGAAAAACCCTATAAGAGTAAAAAGTACACAAGGAGGGTAAATTTTGCCACAGCAAGATACACCAACACAGGACAGAGAAGCAAGGGCAGCATCTATGTCATGCATAAATCTGTTTTTGTGAATAGTTTAGTCATTTCATTGTCAAGTCCTGTATAATATAATTAATGAAATGATAGGGAGGGGGCAACTAATGGATGGCTTTGAGAATTTCTAATGGTACACGAAGCTTTATACCTTTAGGCCAGTTCAAATACAACCTCTGTAGGCAGTCACTAAGAATTATTACCATCTGATGTTAATGGCTGTTTGGTGTCTTATACAGTAATCTCAGTGCAGTTCACAATGGACAAGTATCCACATATCAAAACCACCATAATAAAAGGCACTAAACAGCACCCTTGCTGGCAGATTCAGCGGAGTGGCCAATGCTTAAATGGGTAAGGAGAATGAACCACCTTCTTACTCGGAAGTAATCAAGGCTGAGGCAAATTGAGAGCATGGTGTAGGGAATCTGCCACTTCTGCTACCTTAGCAATGTTTTATTTGTCCTGTGGGTAATACGGGACTTCAGTCTTCAGGGCTGCTAGTGGGGCAGCTAACTAATGTACTAAATTCACTTCCATTTAAAAATAATTAATAAAAGGAGGATCAAACAACTCACCACTGGGGATTTGAATATAACTTTCTGAGCTCCATTCACTCCATTCTCCATGGTCCGGTTTGCAGTGTACCTGTGCAATGTATTTCTTTCCTGGATTTAAACTAAACAACTTGTATTGTGTTTGTTGTCCAACAAAAATTGTCTGAAGAATAAAGAACACAAAACCCATAAAAATTGAGAACATAAGAACGGCGATACTGGGTCAGACCAATGGTCCATCTAGCCAATATCCTGTCTTCTGACAGCGGCCAATGCCACATACTTCAGAGGGAATGACCATAACAAGGCAATTATTGAACAATTCATCCCGTCATCCCATCCCAGTATCTGGTAGTCAGAGACTTCGGGACATCCAGAGCATGGGGTTGCATCCCTGAGGCATTTTGCTATAAAAATTTTAGGCTATTTAGAAAGTTGACAAAGTAATGGGAGTATAAAATGAACAGTACTGAAACTAGATAGCAACATAAGAATTTGCAATATGGGAATAGAATAATGGACCATCTATTATATAGCCATTTATCAGTTTTCTAGTATAATGCTGTGAGAGAGAATTTTAGCGCTAGTGCAATGTTTAAGTGAAACTATTGTGAAAACACATCAGGACTGGATCTCCCCTTCTCCCAGGTTTTATTTATTTTGGTTTATGAATATGAAAAACAAGGAAGGATCCAGTAGATGATGAAGGTGGTGGGGAAGAGGATGTCCTCTAGTGATGCGGGGAACTCAGTTAAAAAAAATTCATTCTGAGTTGTGCATTTTGAAAATGTGAAACTTGAAAGGGTTTAGAGAATATTGAAAAGAGCAACACAAGCCAACAGAGAGAGACAGCATTTTGGAGGAGCAATATCTGATGGAGGACCAAAGATGAACTCTGAACAGAGCTCAAGTGAGTAGCGAAGGCAGAAGAAAGAGTTGTGAGCTTGGAACCCAAACAAAATGTCCCCAGATTTAAGGACAGGAAGAGGTAAAGGCTTGTGCATACATTGTCATTATATAGCCTGCCAATAGAATCTAATGATCATTTGCATGGATGGAAATAGTTTCAGATAATTTTACCAGAGATTGGTACTGAGCTTTCTGTTAGAAATTTTATGTCTGTGGTTTAGAATAGATTATCATGGTGAACAACAACAATCAAACCCATATCTAGAACACGGTTAAACTAGGACTGACAATTTAAAGAGTATGATAATAATACAGTTAATGTACAGTCAAATATTTTTGCCACTGGTTACCACACAGCGGTATCTGAGATACCACTTTATTTTCTTCTCTAGGTGTAGGAAAATACTGCAATCTCTCATACAGCACTATAAGGCAACTTTTGGTAATGCTGAATTTTTGATGGTGTCTGGTGTGTTACATTCATGGATATAATATAATTGACAAGAGAAGACCAGCTAGCAAAATCTTACCTCCCATTCTTCCCCTTCTTCAGGTTTTAGTCGCAACTTATATTCAAGAGTAAGCCACCCAGATTTGACATCAGCCAGTGGAGGTGGATACCATTTCAACAACAGATATGGTTTTCCATCTACTTGTTTTTTTACTTCTAGAGACAGGTTCACAGGAGGGTCTGGCTGAACTGTACAAGGGAGAGATCAGAGATGAAGGGTTTTAATCACCTTTGCCTTGCACCTTGGGAAGTAATTTACACTTCTGCAGAGTGGATGTAAAATGCCATCAACTGGTGTAAGAAAAGTGAGTAGAGAATTCTAAATTGGGAGTGTTTTATATTCATCTGCTACCTGCAACTGTCAGGTTTGTTATAACTCTTTCTGGTATTGTGATAAAGGGGATTAATAACCTTTTGGAAATGCACGGTAGCATGAATGCACAAATTTGAAGCAATCAGAATAGTTTATGCATTGAGTTCATTTTGAGATTTGTAATATTATGGACTGATAACAATTAAAACTGAAAATTATTTTTTGCTGCACTATTGTTTGCTGTGTTACTGTTACCTCTCTCCCTCATAACCTTGAAGAGACAACATAGCTAGTGGGAGTAAAATATAGTAAAAATCTATTGTCATGGAAGTCAGCAGATATATCTCTGAATGCGTAAAAGTAGCAGATTTAAGTGATTAAGTAGGTAATATTTTACATAGCGACCTCTCTCACATAAAATTCAGAAAACCCAAGAGCACAGTCTCCATGTGCATATGCAGTATTTAAAAATAATACATGAGTCGTTGGCCAGTATAAACATTAAGGCATTCTCTACACTAGCAATAATTGAATCCAAATTCCAGCACCAATAAGCAGCATTGCAGCTGCATCATTTCAAACTGCTAGTGTAGACAGATTCAGGCATTTTTACCAATATGCCACAAAAACCTGCACTGAGTAAGTATTCATGACATGATGGTAAAAATACCATAGCCATGTCTACAGTAGTAGTACTTACACAGTTTCTAGCACCCAGGCAGCTACACCACTTCTGGCAAACTGGTACTAAATTTTTCTAATATAGATGTACTCTTAAACACTCTTTCTCATGAAATAAACCGAATACTTGCCCAGTTACTTCTCTTAGGCAAAAGCCTGAGAAGAGAATGGTCCTCACACAATGACCCAAAGAGCAACTGACTCAGGCTCTATTGGACCTGATGGGAAAGCAAATTCCAGAGTAGAGGACACTCTATTGATAACACCATGACCCCAGACATTCAAATCTAGGGACTGTTAGTGGGAGTATCAACTTGACCTCAGCTTCTGTAGTGGCAGAATTGAAATGGTTTTTGGTGTTTCCCAGGGCTCAACTGAATAGAAATAAAAAACCAAAATATCCCTGTGTACTCCTACATGGGTGCTCATTCCTAAGTAACTAACACTTTTAGACCGTCTCTGGAAATTAAAACTTTGGGATAAACCAAAATCTAAGGAAGGGGTGTACTTCCTTATAATTGTACCAAATGTTTGAAACAGCGGAACATACTGACAGATTTCAGAGTAACAGCCGTGTTAGTCTGTATTCGCAAAAAGAAAAGGAGTACTTGTGGCACCTCAGAGACTAACCAATTTATTTGAGCATAAGCTTTCGTCAGCTACAGCTCACTTCATCGGATGCATACTGTGGAAAGTGTAGAAGATCTTTTTATACACATAAAGCATGAAAAAATACCTCCTCCCACCCCACTCTCCTGCTAAGTGATCACTTTAGATAAGCTATTACCAGCAGGAGAGTGGGGTGGGAGGAGGTATTTTTTCATGCTTTATGTGTATAAAAAGATCTTCTACACTTTCCACAGTATGCATCCGATGAAGTGAGCTGTAGCTCACGAAAGCTTATGCTCAAATAAATTGGTTAGTCTCTAAGGTGCCACAAGTCCTCCTTTTCTTTTAGCGGAACATACTGTATTTGGTACATGTACGTGTGAAATATGGTATGTTTGTTGACACGCGAATAATATCAAATGCCATTTCTGTCCTGTTTTCTACTTCTGGGGCATTCAGGAAATATAGCAGGTAACAGAAACTAAAAAATGGTCAAAGACTTGCGTGGAATGTAACCACTCAACTAGAGCTATCTGAATAACCAATTTTCTGTTCAACTGCCAAATGAAAAATTGAAAAAAAAAGTTGTTATAGGTCAACTCAAAATGAAAATGTTTTGAATTTTTTGGTGAAATGAAATGTTGAAAAAAGTTTTGTTTTGGGTTGACCAAAATGTTTTAGCCAACCCAAACTAAATGATTTATTTCAATTTTGAGGTTTTTAAAAAATATTTAATTTTTTTCAAAATAAAATTGAGGGAAATTCAGAAATGAAACACCTGTCTGAAATTAAAAGTCAAAACATTTCGTTTTGGAAATGTTGAAACAAACCATTCTGATATATCCAAGTTTAAAAATATTTTTTCTAACCAAAAGAATTTGCAGAAATTGACCTGAATTTGCAAATTGTTTCAGTCAACCCAAATCTGCATTTTTTGGTGAAAAATGGAAAAAAGGAATCTCCATCCTTAGAGGTTTTTAAGGCCTGGCTTGACAAAGCCCTGGCTGGGATGATTTAGTTGGGGTTGGTCCTGCTTTAAGCAGGTGGTTGGACGAGATGACCTCCTGAGGTCTCTTCCAACCCTAATCTTCTATGATTCTATGAAAAAAGATTTAGAATGAAAAATTTCATCCAGCTCTTAAAATAACATGGATTAAAATCAGTGCAATTTTAAAAATGTGTTATTTCTGCACACTGGTAGGAGGCTATATACATTTGTCAGAAGTTTTACCTTTGATGCCACATTGCATGGGTATATATTTTTTACACATTACCTGGGCCCTGAACACTGGATCTGAAAGCCCATGCACTTTGGATTAGTTTGCCTCTGGTTCCACTGTTTAAAAAAGCCTTAATGTCTTACCTATGTAAGTCACATCCACATATTGAGGCTCAGAGATGTTACTGCCCATCTTATTGGTTGCCTTTATGGTGATATTATAGATTGCCCAAAGTGAGGTGTGCTTTTTATCAAAGTAACAGGAATTGGGGCCTGCAGTTCTGTAATCTGGACATTCATTGATTGATTTGTCTCTGAAATTAAAGAAACGTAATGATCAGGAAATATACAGAATAAAGCACATGAATTTTACTACTATCACTACTAGTTACTTACGACTGGATATCACTCACTCATGCTCTGGGGGATGGGAAAAAGGCATAAAATGCTGATCCAGCTCAGGGGAGCAATAAGGCAGGACTCATTCCCAGCATTCAAGCGTGTGCAGTAGGCCCAAGATACTGAGATGATCTGTACACCACACCATGGCCCCCAAAAGGTGTGGTCTATCAACTGTGTATGGGAAGGTTCAGTTGGGTAAATGCTGCACTGGGTTAGCTGGTTTTCTTTCAGAACAACAGCAAAGTGTGTCCCACTGCATGCCACCTGCCTCTGCCAAGAGCCAGCTACTAGGTGGCCTTGGAAAAATCTTTTAACTAGACTACTAAATACTAAATAATTCAAACATTTATTCCCCCCCGCAAATTCATTTCGTATCTCTGATATACCTTCAACATCTGTTTTGTGCATCTCTCCCCCAAACCCAAAACCTATCCTGTGTCTTTCATACTCTGCCCCTCAAAAATCTAGTTTGTGCCTCTCTCTATGTCCGCAGTAATCCATTTATTACTATTCCCAAACTAAGGGTATGTCCACCCTAGAGCTGGAAGGTGTAAATTCCAGCTCCAGGAGATGTACCTGCGGCTAGCTAGTATTCTAAAAATAGAAGTGTAGTCCCAGCAGCGCAAGCAGCGGGAGGCGCTAGCTGCCCCACATATTTACTTAAAGTATTGATGGGATCATACTTGGGGCAACTAGCTCCTCCTACCATTTCTGCCACCATGGCTACACTTCTATTTTTAGTGCGCTAGCTCGATCACAGCTAGCATGAGTATGTCTCCTTGAGTTGGAATTTACACCTTCCAGCTCTAGAGTAAACATACCCTAATTAGGGGTAGGGGAGGAGGTCCTTGACTGCAGGAAGTGTGCTCGTTTCCCAGCTCCCTCTAAGAAGCTGGAAGATATGACAGGAAGACGAGCATGTGGGCTCCACGCTTTGTCTCTCACCCTTTGAACTGGTGTCTGCACACTTCCTGAATGAGCCTGCTCTCACCAGACAACTACACACTTCAACATTAAGTTAGCTCATAGCTCAAGCATGAGCAATGCTGGGACAAGCCAAAAGTAGCTCGCTCCTCAGAACTAAACAAAAACATTGAATAACTTTTTATTAAGAAATTTTGGAGATTGATTCTGGTGCTAGACGCTTGTATCCCTGGAATGGCCTTACCATGATCACATTTTGTGTAGCTCTACCCTACCATTGTCTACGGATCTCTGTGCAAAAGGCTTGATACGAAGATGTTAATTTTAAAAACAGGTAATTTTGGGTGGCCCTGTGTCTCAGGAGCCCGTTGGCCAAAGGGCCCCAAATTTGTACCACAAACTGTGGCCTGGGCCTTAGAATGGCATAGCAGTTTTCAAGGCAATCTGGCGAAGACTGTCAGAATATCCCAGACAGACAAGGTGGGTGAGGTAAAATCTTTTAGTGGACCAACTTCTGTTGGTGAGAGGGACAAGCTTTTGAGTTTACACAAAGCTCTTCTTGTCTCTCTCACCAACAGAAGTTGGTCCACTAAAAGATACCACATCAGTCACCTTGTCTCTCTAATATTCTGGGACCAACAAGGCTACAACAACACTGCATAGAATATTTCAGTGCAGTTTGAAAAAGTGGCTTTAAACAGAAACCCTGCTGCAATCTCAGTTATGAAGCTGGTACTGCTGCTTCCTAATACAATTCATTCGTACAAAAATCTTAAATTACTTTTTATTCCCCTGATAATTAACTACAATTTAAGAACAAATGAGAACTCAGATTCTGTAAACGTACATAAGATAAAATAACAAGCCACAGAATAACTATCCACAGCGTCTTACCCCTCTTTGCTGTAGAACAGAGTGTAGTTGGTAGGAAGTCCTCCATCTGAGCCGGGATTCCACCAGCAAGTAAAAGTTTCCTTTTCTGGAGAACGACACCTCAGTAGCTCAGGCTTTCCAGGGGGCTGCCCTGTAGAAATGCATAAATTATCTAGTTAATAAACTTAACTGACATACAGTACACAGAATAACATCAATCCTGAGTTTATGAATTATTGACAGGTACAGGACAGTCAGATTTAGGTATATTTATTGTACAAGAAAAAACATGTTTTCACTTCTACATCAGTAGAGAAGGAAGGTCCAGTGGTTAGTACACTAGATTAGGCCTTGGGAAATCTGGGTTGAAGTCTGTGTGGAGCAGGAACTTGGTGTGTGACTTTGGGCAAGTCACTTAGCCCTCTGTGCCTCAGTTCCCTGTATGTAAAAATGGGGATAACAGCCCTGCCCTCCCTCGCAGGGATGTTGTGAGGATAAATACATTAAAGTTTGTGAGAGGCTCAGATACTGTGGTAACGGGGGCCATATAATTTCCTAAGGTATATACACTCTAGATATGCCTGTCTATCTTTAGATTATTCTACACAAACCACTTTAAAAAAGAGCACTTCAGTTCTCTACTCATCATCCCAAAACTCTGTGTTAAGAAAAACAAAAAACAAATCGGCAAAAGAAGTCTAGCTGATGAAGCTGCATTTTCCTTCCAAGTGTTTCCCCATGTGTGTGTTCTCATCAGTGTTGTCCCTTCTCTCCTGCAGCACCAGACCAGGCTGAGCTGCCTTTAAGAGATAAGAAAAAGGAAGCACTTATGTGTTCCTTGCTTAGTGACCTCATACACGGTACTTAGAGACCTAAGCTACTTCTCTGATCACAGCCAAAGAAGATTTATTGTGACCTGTTTGGTGTCTCACTGATGTTATTAGAGACTCAAACAAACTTACAGCAGGACAAAGGTTAACACATCAATAGCATGATGCTGATTGAAACACTGCACTAAGTCAGACTGTTGTGATTGTGCATGTGAGGTGAATAATGGTCTCAAGCTATTGAGAATCTTTTTTTTTCAGTTCTTGAGATTGGGACCTTTAATTTTCAATGCTCCAACGTGCCTAAAAGTCAGTTCTGAAAATAGTACTTAGGCTCCTTAGTCACATGTGAAAATTTTAATCATTACCAACACTCTCCACATCAAGACATGAAAAATATAATTAATAAAACAGCAGTGGTGAGTAATGGCGACAGCATGGCTAAGGAGTTTGGTAACCAGATCTGAGGTCTATCATATTTAGGCCACCAACTAAAATCCACACCAGGTTGGTAAAAAATTGTTACCATATTATGGTGAGTGCAGTTTCGTGCCCTGTCTGAAATGAGTTGATGATTTCAATCCAGTTCCCAGTTCACAAATGTCCAAAGCCTGCGATCACAATGTTATCAAATAGCACCTATAGTTGTCAGTCTCAACAATGAGGCCAAGGACTAATGGACCAGGAAGACTGAACTACCGTGTCATACTTGGATATTATCAGGGTTGCACTGCTGCTCTCTCTTGTACTGTACATTTCCTGAGTATAGAGGACATCAGTATTCAGGGCTGCTACACGGGAACATTTCACAAACACTGGAGTCACTGAGATTTTAAAAGGAAATTAACAGAAGGATTGTTGGCCACTCACCATTGGGGATCTGAATGTAACTTTCTGAGCTCCATTCACTCCATTCTCCATGGTCTAGCATGCAGTGAACCTGTACAATGTATTTCAATCCAGGATGTAATTTAAACGCCTTATAATGTGCTTGCTGTCCAACAAAAATAGTCTGGAGAGGAATCAAAAATATAGAAACCATAAGGAACTGGGGCATTTTTCTATATAAATCATAAAGTGAAATCCTGGCTCCATTAAAGTCAATATGAGTTTTGCCACTGACTTCAGTGGGAGTAGGATTTCACCCACAGACTTTAAAGAATGGACACTACAAAGAAGTAAGGGTGAAATCCTGACCCATTGAAGTCAATGACAAATCTCCCTTCAATGAGACCAAGATTTCTCCAGGAGTCTAGAACATATGGCTTATTTTAGATTTCTGAGGGCCCGTTTAGTTTTCACTCATTCCAATATTAGCAACTCCACTTCAGATGTGAGAGCAAGAGAAATATAGCCCTGCTGCCCACTGAGCCAGCTTTTCACCAAATCTGACTCCATGATGTAAGGAACACATGAAGTGCGATATTTTCTCTAGCATCTCTGAGATAAGACAAGTTCAGGATAGCCACTGCAAGTAAAATCTACTGTACTCTCAGTCTTGTAGTCAGTTTCTCTCTTTTGTATGTAGTTCTTAGGACAACAATGTATATATCTGGAATTCTCACTTTCTCTCCCTCCAAACCAAAGAAATACTCTCCTCTTTTTAATGGTCATATTTGGATAGCCTTACTTGGTTACCCTTACCCTTGTCAGACACCCCAGTGTTTATAATATCAAGATATAAAGTTCAGATATATGAACTAGGGAAAAGGGAACATTCACTACAAAAGTTTGCCATTTCCTTACCTCCCACTCTTCCCTTTCTTCAGACTTTAGTCGTAATTCATAATGAAGTATAAGCCAACCAGATCTGACATCAACCAATGGAGGAGGAGACCACTTTGCCCAAAGATACAATATCCCAGCTGATTGTATTACTTGTAGAGACAGGTTTACAGGAGGATCCGGCTGAACTGTACAAATGAAAGATCAAACACTGAAACTTTTAGTTTCTGTCACCAAAGAAGCCTCCTATTAAGGTCTAGTATTTTAACTTATTTGCTTCAGGAACTATCCATTTACATTAAATAAGAAAAGTCAATCAAAATGACAACAGAGGTTTAGAATAGTCCAGTAGCTCTCTGGTTTCTTTTCTCTCTTTTTGAGTATGTTTGAACTGGCTGATGACTTGCCACAGTATTTATTGCTCATGTTCCTCTTAGACTTTCTGCTGAATTTGTCAGGCTACAGAAACACATACTTACATAAAAGGATACATGCTTTCATAGAATGAAATTGTCTGACCTGATAATAGACTGAGTATCTTTATATCTATATAATATGTACATCTGGTAACACACTGAAAGCAGGAAGATGTTAAGAGTGTGGGTCGGAGCCCCTAGGGCTTTGAATGTAATATTTAAGGTGTGAGTGTAACTCTGGCCCTCATTTTGTAAAATAAACTAAAGAGCAGGGCTCGCAATTCTCTAATATGGGTCTAATTCAAAATACTGTACTAGTAACACTTTTGGCGGGGCTTAAGGGACCACCAGGAACCTCTGTCCCTTGATAGTATGTTTCAGAAGAAGGTGCCTAGGGTTAACCTCGTGGCAGCAGCGAGCAATAATTCCTGTGTTGTGAAAGAGACATTGATCTTTGTAACTTTGAGCCAGGACATGTGACTGGGACTAAAAATAAACTTCAGCCCCCTTGTCAGCACTCGTGCATAGCATACCTTTAATACAGTAACTAACAGAAACATTTACCCCACAGAGACATAGTACTAGTTATGAAACACAAGTCAGGAAGAACCTGACTTAGCTTTTAAAATACTGAGTTTTCGGGGCTAGCAGCTAGAAAAATATCTTTACATTTGTAAATTGAGCAAAATTTGATCAGGAAGACACTGAGATAAAATAACCTGATATATTTAGAATCTGAATTGTTATGGAGTTGCATAAACTGTCAGCAAACCAGTGGGAAAATGTAAGCTAATTTTAACTAAACCTGGTACCAATTCATCAGTCAAAAATTAATAAGGTTTATTTTATTTATTTATAAATAATAAACACATCATAAGGTTTTCAGACACATACATATTTAAAAAGAATGCAAATGATCTGCTGATCAATACCATCCTTACAAGGCTCCCTCACCATCAAATTAAGACATGTTTCACAATCAGCAGTTTCAGGATAAAATTTCAGAAACAAGATGGCTTAGTTCTGAACTTTAATTGTTAAGTACTACATTTAAGAAGAAAAAATCAAATGCACAAAATGGGGAATAACTAGCTAAGCAGCTGTTCTTCAAAAAAGGATCCGGGAATTATAGTGGATTGCACACTGAATATGAGCCAACAATGCGATGCAGTTGCAAAAAAGACAAATAGTATTCTGGTGTGTATTAACAGAAGTGTTGTATGTAAGTCATGGGAGAAAATTGTGCCATTCTACTCAGCGCTGGTGGGGCCTCAACAGGAGTACTGTGTACAATTTTGGGCACCACACTTTAAGAAGGATATGAACAAACTGGAGAGAGTCCAGAGAAGAGCAACAAAATTGATAAGAGCTTTAGAAAACATGTCCTATGAGGAAAAGTTGAAAGAAATGGACACGTTTAGTCTAGCGACAAGAAGGTTTAAGTGGGACATGATAGCAAAAATTGAAGAATATGTACAATATTGTTATAAAGAAGCTGGTTCTCTGTGTCCACCGAGGGTAGGACAAGAAGTAATTGACTTAGTTTGCTGCCAGGGAAATTTAGGATGGATATTAGGAAAAAAACTTTCTAAGGATAGTTGAGAACTTGAACAGATTACCAAGGAGGTTGTAGAATTCCCATTTTTGGAGATTTTTAAGAACAGGCTAGACAAACATCTGTCGGGGTGGTCTGTGTATACTTGGCCTTGCCTCAGCACAGAAACATGGATTAGATGACCTCTCAAGATCCCTTCCAGCCCTACCTTTCTATGATTTCTCTGATTCTGTGATTCCAGATCAAGCCTATCTCCAGTTTATTTTCTGTTTTTTCTCCCTCTTACCTATGGAAGTCACGTCCACATAGTGAGGGTTAGAGATGTTACTTCCCATCTTATTAGTTGCCTTTACAGAAATGTTATAAGATGTCCAGAGATTGGTGTGCTTTTTGTCAAAGTAACAGGAATTGGGACCTGCAGTTCTGTAATCTGGACATTCATAAATTTGTTCTTTTCTGAAATTAAAAAATGAAAAATGATCAGTCATCAGGAAATTAAGTAAAGCGTCTGATTTACTAATAGTGGCCAGGGTTCAGCAAAGCACTTTAACAGACGCTTAACTTTAAGCATGTATGTACTCCTGTCACAGCACAGCACTTAAGTACCTGCTTAAGTACCATTAATTTAACTGCTTTGCTGAACTGGAGCTATCTTTACAAGAACTACGCAGGGCTAGAACTTGACCTCTATTCTTTTAGAACTAGTAATTACATAGGTCATAACTAAATGTATGCTATTAAAATGGAGGAGGAGATGGTTTGCCTGACATGGAGCCATAAAACAGAATATTACAGAGAACACCAAAACAGTTCTAAAATGTTTAAGAACAAGAAGTTAGAGGCAAATCATAGACAGTCACTTGGTTTGAAGACAGCATGTTGTCAAATATTTTCTTGACATATTTCCACCTGAAAGTCTCAGGACTTAGCATTATGATAGAGGATAATTTTGTATTACTTTAATCAGGTCAGTCCTGCCTGCAGATAAGAAGATGCCTTGTCTAATTTTTAAAGTTATAATCTCATTAAAATAAAAATTTATCAGTTCATTATACCTAACTCTCTTATTTCTTATAGATGCTTTTGGCAATAGCATTATTTTGCACTCATTTAGTGCTAGATTGTGTGACTGACATACAGCCTGGTGCAGGAGGCCACGGAGAGCTGCAGCAATGCCTGGAGGAACACTGGTTGAGATGATAACCCAGGAGGCAAATCTTTCCCATAGCTGTGCACTCTGCATCATCCGTAGATATGGGGCATATTGGTTCCCCTGATGTGCTGCCTTACTCCATGGACCAATGAAGGGGAGGAGCAGGCTTATGGCCATGTAACCTCCCCACCCCTATCCAGTTGGGAACCTGTTCCTGCTGCTCACAACAGGGAAGGATTGAGATGTGCCCTCAAGCAGTAGCTGGGGAGGGGTCTTGTGTTCCCCAAGGTCCTACATAAACACAGATCACTGTTGGGCCCTTAGTCAGTATATAATAAAAAGTGTCTTAGAGATGTGTGTAAAAGCAAAAAAGAGCATGACGCTTCAATCCATATTCTAAGAGTGACTTTTAGTGCTTGTGAAAGTGGTGCAGGATTGAAAGCCCCAGAGAATGAAGCCCACTTTTTATGTGCAGATCAGGTACAACATGGGGAATAGCAGCGAAAGCAATCACTCTCAACACTCTGTCACACGGCCTCTGTGGTCTCTCTGCAAAGACTACCAATATGTCTACCATTCAGTGACAACTGAGATGGTGGTTTCTGTGACGCATTCATTTGCCCATTACTATTATTACTGGTCAGTCTCATTCCCCCACCTGTACCAGTAGTTTAGAATCTTCACACAAGTATGTCCAAACAAAGAACCCTTAAATGGAGACCTGACAGACAGCATGAATATACGGAACCACTGAAGCAAAATGTAAATGACAGAAAAGAAATGTGAATTTAGAACAAATTCTCTTTATGTAAACTAACTCCAGATTCTGTCTTTATTAATCAGAAAAGATTCTGCTTTCAATGAAGTTACCAGCAGCATCAGTAGTGATTTGGGAATGACTACAACTCCCCTTGCACATAGGGAACATGCATTTGCATATCTCGTGCTTTTATTTTCACAAGCACAGATGTCTCATTCATGCTTAAAATAAACCTCACTTTTACATAGTTTTTAAATAACACCTGTTACAATCTGGACCAGTCCTGCTCTTGGAATGGATAACACTGTCTGCATGATGGGATCCAACGCACTGAATCCCATGTGGTGCTAAGTTCTCTCAGCAGTGACTGGACACTGTTCCTAACTCTATGTCTCAGGTGCACTCCCTGCTGCAGACCCCATGTCTGACACCCTTCTTGGACAGTAGGACCCTGCAGTCCAGCTGCCTAGAACCTGGAACCAGTGCGTGAGCTCTCCTGAGCTCCACAGTTGTTTAGACATGTTCCCCTCAGAGACCACCTGGCTGTGGGAGCTCTGGTTTCAAGTTCACCCTCTCAGGGACAATGTCAATGCTTAATTTGTGCCAGGACTTGCCAGGGCTGAGCCCCGGCACTCCTAGGTTTGGCAGTTCATAGCCCCGGCACCTCTGGGCTTGCCATATCAGTTACAAAAGTAAAAAAATTCCTTGAGCCCTCGCACCTAGTTGCTTGAGCTTCAGCACCTCTTTCATTACAAATTAAGCACTGGACAATGTGGCCGTAAAGCAAAGGAATTCTTAAACATGCACACACAGATCTATGGAAAACAAACTCCTCATTTCATCCCCTTTTGTGAGTCCCTGGGTTTGGTCCAAGTCCTTTAGAGAAAGCACTCCCACTGGTTGTGTCCTCTGTTCCTGGCAATTAAATTACTCCCTTTGCTTAGAGAAACACCCTTTTAAAAAACAGATTCTGTCTCTCTTTGGTCAGGGGGACCAACTACAGCTCTCGCAGCCATGTGCTTAGACTAGGGGAATGTCAGCCCTCTCCCCACAGACAGATTTCTGTGCAGAGAGTTCATTCAAAGTCAATGACCCTGCTGAAGCAACCTCATTGTTTCTCCAGGGTAGTTATTCAATGTTGATGGCTTTGTCACAGCTTTCCAAATACAGGTTCCCCACTAATTGTCAAGTTCCAGCTACCAAAAGGAACGCTCAAAGCCATACTAAAGATTACATTCTAAACAAAATCCACAAATCGACAGGGACATATTCCCCTATTCTGTCACAACACCTTTGTCATTTGATAATTACCTGCAATTTAAAGACAAGTGAGAGTTTGGGGCCTGTAAATATATATGAAGCAAAGTAATAATCTACAGAATAATTATCCACAGCTTCTCACCCTTCCTTATTGTAGAGCAGAGTGTAGTTGGTAGGAAGTCCTCCATCTGAGCCAGGCTTCCACCAGCAAGTAAAGGTTTCCATTTCTGGAGAAAGACACTTCAAAACTTCAGGCTTTCCAGGAGCTGATTGCTCTGCGGAAGTATATAAATCAACCTAGTTAATAAGCTTTACAAATATCATACATTACACATCTAGGTAGTACTGATGGTGAGGTATAAGGAGATGATAGACAGATTCCACAGATTGGATACAGTACACTGTGTAAAGGCAAACCTGAATGTGTGAATTACTTCTACATAGAATCCAATAGTATCTAAAAACATGTCATGTTAAAATAAAGAACACATTGGTGAATAATCTCTAAGAAAAAAGTGTATTCAAATTTGCATACATGTGCCTTCTCCTTCTAAGCTTATTACTTCAGTAAATTTCCATGCCACTTTTTCATTAATGTTGCTATTCACATTTTCATGGTGACAAGTCCTAAGAAGAATGAAGGGGAAGGCATAGGTGCGGACTCCGTGGGTGCTCTGGGGCTGGAACACCCACAGGGAAAAAGTAGTGGGTGCTCTGCACCCACAGGCAGCCAAGCTCCCTCCCTGCCCCCCTGCCCTCTCTTACCTCCACTCCGCCTCCTCCCCTGAGCGCGCTGCATCCCTTCTCCTCTGCCTACCTTCCAGCGCTTGCTGCCGCTAAACACCTGTTTGGTGGCCTAGCAAGCTCTGGGAAGGAGGGGGGAGAAGCGGGAACATGGCGTGCTCAGAGGAGGAGGCAGGGAAGAGGCGGGGCCAGGACGGGGATTTGGGGAAGGAGTCGGAATAGGGGCAGGGAGGGGACGGAGTTGGGGCAGGAACTTTGGGGAAGGGGTTGGAATGGGGGCGGGACAGGGGTGGAGTCTGGGCGGGGCCGGGGGCAGAGGGGGGTTGAGCACCCACCGGCGTGAGCAGAAGTCGGCGTCTATGGGGGAAGGTACAGGTGTCTGTCAATACTACCTCTAAGGGTATGTCTACTCTCACACCCTGGACTCTAGGACTCTGCAAGGTAGGAGGGTCCCAGAGCTCAGGCTTCACCCTGAGCCTGGAAGTCTACACAGCAATGTGAAACAGCCCCGCAGCCCGAGTTTCATGAGCCCGAAGCAGCTGGCATGGGCCAACCACAGGGTTTTCTTTGCTGTGTAAACATACCCTAAAGTTATCACTTACTGACCCTAAAACTTTCACAAGAGTAAATCAAGCCATTTTCAAAATCTCTTTACAGGAATTCTTAAGAGAATTGATCATTTGAAGTTGTATAGGTTCCAATGAGGATCAGAATAGCCAGATTTATCTTCAGAATTTTCTAAACAAACTGCTTTCAGGAAAATAATGTGCTGTATAGTTTTCTACTTACCATTCAAACACTCTGTGTTCAGAAAAAGCAGCAAAATAAATCTAACTGATGATGCCAAGTTTTGCTTCATGTTGTTTGCCTACTCCTCCTCCAGCGGTAAAAGTAGGATTAGAGGATAGCTGAAAAATATGACAATGTGCAACATTTAATAATAGTCTTTCGCATGCGTGTATATATCATTATGTGTTCAAAGCACTTTGCAAACTTGAGCTAATTAATCCTCACCGCACCCCTGTAATTCAATAAGAGTTATAGTTCCTAATTTTCCACATAGGGAAGATGAATCACAGAAAGGCTAAGTATCCTACTCAAGGTCATTCAGCCAATCATTAGCAGCGCAACAATTAGAATTCACAGCATGGCCTGTTCTTGTGATTTGATGATGAGTCTATGATATTTGGTGCCTTTTTAAAGATCCAGCTCTCAGATTCATGCAATTACATGTGAATCTCAGCTTTCACTTGAAAAGTAATTAAGGTGTGATTGCAGAGAACAGCTTGAGAACATGACCCAACTGAACCCTAAAGGCTCAAAAACTGGAAGGCAAATAAAAAGAACCCATCATTATTATTTTTTAAACTCGCATCACTTTTGAACCAATCTCATGATTTTGAGGGGCCTAACTCATGACTATTGAGCAGCTGGGGTTGGGGTTGGAATTCAGTTGTCCCTCAGTTGCCATCCATCAAATGATGCTGCCATGTCAGTGCATGTAACTCACTCTTTCTGTTGCATTCAATTTTGCAGTAAATCTAAATGACAAAGCAAGACTGTGACGTTTCACTCCATATTCTTTATGTAAATATGCTTACGATATGAATGACATAGCTGAGATGTACTTTATGCAAGATGGGTCTTGTAAGTTACCATTGGAAAGGTTATAATTTACTGAATGTGATTATCCAAATTGTATGCCTGTATCATTTCTGTATCTGAAATTAGGAATATCGACTATGTATCTGTATTTCAACTATGCTACTTTGGGTGATGCCCACTGCTAAAACTTCAGGTACAACAATGGAAAAGCCAGACAGGGCTGGTAACCCATCAGCGAGGACAATGGATTGTGAAAAGGCTTGGCCTTCCTGCAGACCCTCCATACTGCCACTGTCATGGACACTGTGATACTACAGAGTCAGGTGGTCTTGGCACCTGATACCGAACATTACCTGGGACTTTTTGTAACTTTCCACTGGAACGGAAGTGGGGGTCAAGTTTGGGAAACAAAGGATTCCCGCCTTATGTAAATCCTATTTAAGGGTGGGGAGGAAGGCAAATGGGACTCCTCCTCTCTATGGCCTGTCTGCCTAAGAAGAAAGACTGCTAAAGCCACCTGAAGAGAAGGCAAGGCGCAATCCACAGGGGGTCCAGTCTGAAAAGGAATATAACTGGAATTCTGAATCACAGAAACTTCGTAACCCGCCTAAAATAACACTTAGGGTGAGAATTTACATTTTGTAACCTGTTTCTTAAGCATATTGAGCTTAGCTTGCATATTTTGCTTTATTTGGTCAGTAATCCACTTTGTTCTGTCTGTTATCTCTCATACTCACTTGAAGTTCACCTTTTGTGGTTAATACACTTATTGTTAGTTTATAATATAACCCAGTTTATGTAATTTCTAACTGGGGCGGGGGCAAGAAGTTTTGCATATCTCCCTCCACATTGAGGGAGGAGGCAAATTTCATAAAACCTTTGGGTTTGTACCCCTTAAAGGGAGTGGGCACCAGAGTGTTGGGAGAGCCCCTAAGGCTGAATCTTTCCAGAGCAGATCTCTGTCTTTTTGTGCAGCTGGGTGTGACCCTGCCTATGTGCTTGGCTGGAAGAGGCTTGTAGGTCTAACCCAGCAAGGCCAGGTAAAGGGAACCCAGGCTGGCAGAATAGGCTGATTGAGCAGGGGAGGCTCAGTTAAACCCCAGCATATCAGGTGACACCCCAAAGGGCCCAAACCCATCACAAAGACAAAAGAAACAATGGAAAACATAATACGGCTTCATGGCAGATGCAAATGAAGATAGGGGCTGATTCTCTTCTTGTTTACACCAGTATATATCAGGAGTAACTTTACTGAAGTCAGCAAAATTACACTTTTGTAAGTAGGAGGACAACCTGCCCCGTAGCTCTGAAGGAATAGTTCCTATTTGTGAAGTGCATTCATACCACTACATATTCTCAGAACACAGGTTACAGTGCACACAGATTGGGAATCACTGGTAGTGCTAAATCTACTTACTTAAATTGTAACTTTCATGAGGAAAAGAGGAAGAGGAACCTCAACTAAACCTCCTGTTCCTCCTGATATAATTGGTTCATGACATGAGATGTTGCCTAGAGTAGGATTTCCAGGCTCCACCTGCTGGCCAACTATCATCCAACGGGAGATCTGCAAAGTCTCTTCAGCCTCACCTTCCCACTTCTGCTGAGTAGATCTGGTAGGAAATTGGGCTCTCATGACCCCCACCTCACAAAAAGGAGATGATTTGGCTTGTTTGCACAGGAAATATACTTGTTGTTTATCAGATTATTCCATTTCTACTATGTAATTACTTTCCATATCAAGAAACACGTTACAAATTACAGATACGTAATTTAAATGCATATTTAAATTAAAAATCAGTTATATCCATAATGACTTTAGCATGTGTTTACTAGCAACACATACTATGTACTGCCCCAAAGCAAATTTTCGTCTACATTTTCAGATAAATTTTTAGCTGCCACCTGTGAATTTACATGCCCACAATTTTGCAGGCACACAACCAAATGAGCCTGCAAAATTGAGTGCATGCTGGTTTTAGTCACATAAACAGTATTTGTGCACAAAAACTTATCAGCTGGGCACTAAGTTTACATACAAACTCAAGTTTTGTGCATGCAGAATGGATGTATGCCCAATTCTTTGGCTGCAATCAGTTGCAGGCACAAATTTTGGTGTACAATTCTGGAATCAGCTGAAAACTTGCTCTAACATAATGCAGAACATTAACTTCCTGGGAAAAGGCAATAGGTTTAATAAACACATTAAAAATAACAAACTATAAAAAATAACTGTAACATTTATATAATACCCCAAAATATTAACAAGATTCTATGATACCTAAACCTAGTTAGAAGACGTCATAATTTAATTAATTAATTAATTAATTAATATAGCACTTTCTATCCAAGAATCACATTATGCTAAGAACATAAGAGTGGCCATATTGGGTCAGACCAATGGTCCACTTAGCCCAGAATCCTGTCTTCCGACCGTGGCCAATGCAGATACTTCAGAGGGAATGAACAGAACATGGCAATCACTGAGTGATCCATTCCCTGTCATCCAGTCCCAGCATCTGGCATTCAGAGGCCTAGGGACACCCAGAGCCTGGGGTTGCATCCCTAACCACATAGGCACAGACTTTTCCTTTTCCTCAAGGATGCCCCACCCTCGCTCCACTCCTTCCCTCAAGGCTCCACCTTCGCTCTGACTCTTCACGCGCTTGCTCTGCCCCCTGCCCATAGGCTCCCCCCTCGCTCTGCCCCCCCAAGGCCCTGACTTCACTCTGCCTCTTCCCACCCCCACGCCTCTCCCTGCTCGCTGGTCTCCCTTCCCCCAAGCCCCTCTCAAGCTGCCAGACAAACCTTTTCAAATTCAAATATATCTTTTTTGAGATGGGGTGACAACACAGTTTTCAAGTGTGGGCGTACCATGGATTTATATACTGGCATTATGATATTTATTTATCCCTTTCCTAATTGTTCCTAACATTCTGTTAGCTTGTTTGACTGCCTCTGCATATAGAGCAGACGTTTTCAGAAAACTATCCACAATGACTCCAAAATCTTTTTCTTGAGGGTTAACAGCTAATTTAGACCCCATCATTTTGTATGCATAGTTTGGGTTATGTTTTCCAATGTTCATTACTTTGCACTTATCAGCACTGCATTTCATCTGCCATTTTGTTGCCTAGTCACCCAGTTTTGTGAGATCCCTTTGTATCTTTTATGATGAGATAACTGGCTCTGTGGATGAGGGGAAAGCAGTGGACGTGTTGTTCCTTGACTTTAGCACAGCTTTTGGCACGGTCTCCCACAGTATTCTCGCCAGCAAGTTAAAGAAGTATGGGCTGGATGGACTATAAGGTGGATAGAAAGTTGGCTAGATTGTCGGGCTCAACGGGTAGTGATCAATGGCTCCATGTCCAGTTGGCAGCCGGTATCAAGTGGAGTGCCCCAAGGGTCGGTCCTCGGGCCGGTTTTGTTCAATATCTTCATAAATGATCTGGAGGATGGTGTGGATTGCACCCTCAGCAAGTTTGCAGATGACACTAAACTGGGAGGAGAGGTAGATACGCTGGAGGGTAGGGATAGGATACAGAGGGCCCTAGACAAATTAGAGGATTGGGCCAAAAGAAATCTGATGAGGTTCAACAAGGACAAGTGCAGAGTCCTGCACTTAGGATGGAAGAATCCCATGCACCGCTACAGACTAGGGACCGAATGGCTCGGCAGCAGTTCTGCAGAAAAGGACCTAGGGGTTACAGTGGACGAGAAGCTGGATATGAGTCAACAGTGTGCCCTTGTTGCCAAGAAGGCCAATGGCATTTTGGGATGTATATGTAGGGGCATTGCCAGCAGATCGAGGGACGTGATCGTTCCCCTCTATTCGACGTTGGTGAGGCCTCATCTGGAGTACTGTGTCCAGTTTTGGGCCCCACACTACAAGAAGGATGTGGAAAAATTGGAAAGAGTCCAGCAGAGGGCAACAAAAATCATTAGGGGACTGGAACACATGACTTATGAGGAGAGGCTGAGGGAACTAGGATTGTTTAGTCTGCGGAAGAGAAGAATGAGGGGGGATTTGATAGCTGCTTTCAACTACCTGAAAGAGGGTTCCAAAGAGGATGGATCTAGACTGTTCTCAGTGGTAGCTGATGACAGAACAAGGAGTAATGGTCTCAAGTTGCAGTGGGGGAGGTTTAGGTTGGATATTAGGAAAAACTTTTTCACTAGGAGGGTGGTGAAACACTGGAATGCGTTACCTAGGGAGGTGGTGGAATCTGCTTCCTTAGATATTTTTAAGGTCAGGCTTGACAAAGCCCTGGCTGGGATGATTTAGTTGGGGATTGGTCCTGCTTTGAGCAGGGGGTTGGACTAGATGACCTCCTGAGGTCCCTTCCAACCCTGATATTCTATGATTCTATGAAAGTCTACTTTGGATTTTACTATCTTGAGTAATTTTATATCATCTGCAGTCTTCACTGTTGCTACTAGTTTGGCTGTCATGACAACTACATAATCAGATATTCTTTTATATGTACTATTTATCAATATTGGTATACAATATACCATCTCCACTTTTCCTCTTTTTAATTTTTTTGGACCCATCTGTATATATTTGACAAAATCAACATTACTTTTCATCTGCATGCTGGTACACTTCATTTTTACCCTTCCAGATCATTTATGATAAGTTGAACAGCACTGGTCCCAATACAGATCTTTGGGGGACCATACTGATTACCTCTTTCCAATCTGAAAATGGACCATTTATTCCTCCCTTTGTTTACTGTCTTTTAACCAGTTACTGATCCATGAGAGGACCTTCCCTCTTATCCCATGAGCTTACTTTGCTTAAGAGCCTTTGGTGAGGGACCTTGTCAAAGGCTTTTTGAAAGTCCAAGTACACTATAAACACTGGATCACCCTTGTCCACCTGTTTGTTTACCCTGTCAAAGAATTCTAATAGATTGGTGAGGCATGATTTCCTTTTACAAAAACGGTGTTGATTCTTCCCCAAACAATTTGTGTTAATTTATAGATCTAATAATTCTGTTCTTTACTATAGTTTCTACGAATTTGCCTCATGCTGAAGTTAGGTTTACCAACCTGTAATTGTCAGGATCACCTCTGCAGCCCTTTTTTAGAAAGCAGCGTTAGATTAGCTATCCTCTAGTCATCTGGTGCAGAGGCTGATTTAAGTGATAGGTTACATACCACCATTAACAGCTGAAGTTTCATATCTGAGTTCCTTCAGAACACTTGGGTGAATACCATCTGGCCCTGGTGACTTATTACTGTTTAATTTTTCAATTTGTTCCAAAACGTCTTCTATCAACAGCTCAATCTGGGAGAGTTCCTCAGATCTGTCACTTAAACAAAGGTTGTCTCAGGTGTGGAAATCTCTCTCAAATCCTCTACAATGAAGACCAATGCAAATAATTCATTTAGTTTCTCCACAATGGCCTTGTCTTCGCTGAGTGCTCCTTTAGCACTTTAATCATCCAGTGGCTCCAATGACTGGCTGATGTTCTTAAAAAAATTCTTGCTGTTAGTTTTTGTGTCTTTTGCTAGTTGCTCTTCACATTATTTTTTGGCCTGCCTAATTATACTTTTATACTTGACTTGCCAGAGTTTATGCTCCTTTTTATTTTCCTCAGTAGATTTGCTTTGCAAACAAGTTAGTGCAGTCTCACAAATCCCTTTTGTGTAGGTGGGTCTACCACCATTTTGCTGTTTTTCTCTCCCCTGTTGTGTGAAAAACTGACAAACAATAGGTGAGGCTGACTATAGTGAAGCAGAGAAACTAGTCGAGGAAGGGCTGTCAAAAACAATAGCCACAAACATAGGTGCTGACTTTTGGTTTTGCCAGTGGGTGCCCCATACTGGCCCTGCCCCCACTCTGCCCCTGGGGCCGTGCCCCCACTCCACCTCTTCCCGCCCTTGCTCCGCCTCTCCCCCTGAGACAGCTCCCCTGAGTGCCTCCCACCCGCTGCTCCTTTCTGCCCCCTCCTGCCTGAAGGGAGGTGAGGGGGAAGGAGGGGGCAGAGAGGAGTGAATGGCAGGGCAGTCCTGCTCAACAGCTGGAAGGAGGATGCAGAATGGATGTATGCCCAATTCTTTGGCTGCAATCAGTTGCAGGCACAAATTTTGGTGTACAATTCTGGAATCAGCTGAAAACTTGCTCTAACATAATGCAGAACATTAACTTCCTGGGAAAAGGCAGGATTGATGGCCAGCCCCAGGGCTGCCAGAGCAGCAGCCCGACCAGCCCTCTGGGTGCTGAGCACCCCCCATTTTTTCTCTGTAGGTGTTTGAGCCCCTGAGCACCCATGGAGTCAGCTCCTATGGCTACAAATCAGAGCTACACTTGAAATCCACTTGAAAACACACTTCCATTTGAAATTTTTTTACTTACCTTTATTACAGTAAATTTAAGGTTTATACAACTAAGAACCTTTTCCCGGATCATACTGAGGAATAGTCTCTCCACAGTTTTTGAAGCCAGGTTGAGCAATATATACAAATATTCATGATATGCTATAAACCTGGGGTTATCCTGCCCTCATACCCCATAACAGGGTTGCTACTCACCACTAGTGCTCCTCCTTGTGTCTAGGTCTGGGAAAGTAGCTCACGCTGCACCTGTGCCCCTTTCTGCTGGACTACATGCTCTGCAATAATTTCTCTTGTGGTAACTTGATCCTCTAACCAGGTCACCATTTAGTCCACCCCAAGGTTACTAGTACAACAGGACCTCTGCCTAAATGCCATCTCCAAATGGTGTTCAACTCCAACTCAGGCTGTGTCAACATACCAGTGGCTGGCAGGGGAACCCAGGCACACCGGCTACACCAGGTTCCAGCCCAGGGACCCTATAACCAGCAATCCAAGTATGCTTAGTCCCTGTCCCTGTATCTGTTTCCCTGGGTTCCTTCCTACCCAGCCTCTCCATCTTCTCTTGCCTGCTTCTGGGTTTACCGCTGGAGCTTCCTCTACTCCCCATGACTACAGACTCCTTCCCCAGCAACCCCTTTCTTCCCCCCGCCTTTTTATGGTGAAGCAGATTTATCTGAATAGTCTATAGCTGCCAACAACTATAATTCCTCAAAACCTAGACATTTATATTCTCTTGCTCTGCCCTGTGTCTTTCAGGTAGTGTAACAACACTTTTTAATAATTCTTCATTTCCCCAATGTCTGTACTAAATAACAATGTAATGTCTGTTACCTTAAGACGTTTGAATTCCACAGAAAGCTTTCCCCTTTCTTTATCAAAGCCCTTACATGCCCATAAAAGGTGACCAGTTGTTTCTTTCACCTTACAGAGCGCACATAGTCTATCTTTGTATCTATATATTTGAAAAAGATTTTTGTTGAAGCCACAAATGTGAGTTAATACTTTAAACAAAATTACTTAATTTTTCCTATCCAGGCCCTGAAGTATGTCATTATCCTCAACTCTAGTGCACAGTTCAAAAAAATCTTCTTCCTCTCTTTCATTAATGCAAATTTTTTGCCATTTCTCTGTTACATTTTTCTGTGCTAGGCTTTTGAATTCCTGTTTACTCAAGAGTGTTTCTATGTCAATTAGGGTTGCTGACAGTCCCTTTTTACAAGAGGTGTCCCTTTTTTCCCCATCTCTGTACAACAAGATCGAGAATTGCTGAATGGTACAAAAAAGCAGCAAGAAATACCCCTGGTGAATGTAGGTGAACACTGCTTATTATTATTCATACTAATGATGATATTATTATTATTAATAATATTGGGAGGAGGGATGGGGTGGGGGTGCTAAGGAAACAGAAATCCAATGTTGGCAACCCTAATGTCAAGCCTTCCATTTCTGACAGCTTTGTTAGCTACTTTGTCTGACATTTAGTTCCCTGTTATCCCCATATGATCTGAGAGCTAAGCTAATGCTACATATATCCCTATCTGTACTAATTCTGTTATTAGAAATATATTGTTATTGATTAAATCACATCTCCATAAGAAGACACCCCTTTTTAATCACCATAAGGCCTGAGATGAAATTTGAAAAAATGACCACAGCTGCTGGGCATATTTCTCAGATCCAGTTTAATGCTAGCATTATTGCTACTAGTTTGGCTGTCATGACAACTACATTTACATAATCAGATATTCTTTTATATGTACTGTTTGTCAACTTTGGTATACAATATACCATATCTACTCTTCCTGTTTTCAGTTTTTTTGGATCCATCTGTATATATTTGACAAAACCAACACTACTTTTTATCTGTATGCTGGTACACTTCATTTTTACACTTAAGTTTATAAAATAAATCTGAACCCACATGTGTAAATTTCCATTTCCATCCATAACTAATTTTCCCATGACTAAGTTTTGAATTTGTTAATCTTTTCCTCATCGTTCAACTCCTGCACCCCCCTGTAACTTGAATGGCATGTGAAGTTCTAACATCGTGTTCTACAGTTCGCCTCAAATTCCCAACAATCCTTTTATATTTGTTTGGTACTTTCATCATTGCAGTTCCCATTAACTTTAGACCAGAAAGTTAGATTCATTCATAGTGCAACTGGCGTTTCACCAGAAGCTATCTGTAGCATACACAGAGGTGTTGTAATAAATGCACCACACGCAATTCGTAGTGCCTGGGCTTGTATTAAATTTAATTTTTTTAAGTTCTGATTTTGAAGCTGGCCAAAAAGCTTGGCAGCCGTAACCAATAATTGGTCAGATTAAGGCTCTGTATACCATCAGTAGTGTTTTCTTATCCGCAGCCCAATTAGTCCCAGCAAGACTTTTAAGCAGATTAACCCTTCCTGTAATTTTATCTTTAACAATAGTTACCTCTGAACATAGCTGGCAGGTGGCAGTATTTGTCTAGTGTAATCAGATGATACAAAGCCTCTGGTTTTCATAGAATCATAGAATATCAGGGTTGGAAGGGACCTCAGGAGGTCATCTAGTCCAACCCCCTGCTCAAAGCAGGACCAACCCCCAACTAAATCATCCCAGCCAGGGCTTTGTCAAGCCTGACCTTAAAAACTTCTAAGGAAGGAGATTCCACCACCTCCCTAGGTAACGCATTCCAGTGTTTCACCACCCTCCTAGTGAAAAAGTTTTTCCTAATATCCAACCTAAACCTCCCCCACTGCAACTTGAGACCATTACTCCTTGTCCTGTCATCAGCTACCACTGAGAACAGTCTAGATCCATCCTCTTTGGAACCCTCTTTCAGGTAGTTGAAAGCACCTATCAAATCCCCCCCCCCCCCCAGTCTTCTCTTCCACAGACTAAACAATCCTAGTTCCCTCAGCCTCTCCTCATAAGTCATGTGTTCCAGTCCCCTAATGATTTTTGTTGCCCTCCGCTGGACTCTTTCCAATTTTTCCACATCCTTCTTGTAGTGTGGGGCCCAAAACTGGACACAGTACTCCAGATGAGGCCTCACCAATGTCGAATAGAGGGGAACGATCACGTCCCTCGATCTGCTGGCAATGCCCCTACTTATACAGCCCAAAATGCCATTGGCCTTCTTGGCAACAAGGGCACGCTGTTGACTCATATCCAGCTTCTCGTCCACTGTAACCCCTAGGACCTTTTCTGCAGAACTGCTGCCTAGCCATTCGGTCCCTAGTCTGTAGCAGTGCACGTAAACATAGTTTTCTCTAACTATTCTTCATGTCTGATGTTTGCATTAGCTTCTTGCATTCCTGCTTGTTTGCTTCATTTTCGCCAGATTTCTAGTCAAAAACTTCATCTACTGTGTAAGATAGTTCACATTTGGTTTTCTGTTCTGAATGCTAAACTGTTGATTAAATCATGAACATATCATTAGTAAACACTAGGTCACACAAGTGGCTAACTGGAAGTATTCATTTTACTATTTCTTCTGAGAAGATTAAAAAGAGAGGGAGAAGGAGAGTGTAGTGGCTTGGTCACCCCGCTCCGCCCCTGAAAGGGTTAAAACAGCCTGGGAGAGGGCTGCCCTGGGGAGCCAATAGTAAAAGCAGCCCTGCAGAGGGCTGCGGCTGGGGGAAGAGGAGTGAGAACAGCTGGGGGAAGCTGAGTGAGTAGCTAGCCACAGCTGTGGACAGCTCAGTTAGGGCCCAGCTGGCCCTTATCAGAGGGCTGTGGGCCAGAAGCAGAGGAGTCTCACTCTAGCTCTTGAGTGGGAAGGGCTAGCTGCTGTAGGAGAAGGTACCTGAAGTGGAACAGGACTGGGGGAAGGCCAGAGGAGCTGGGGAGCTCCAACCTGGAGAACCCCCAGGCTGCAGGCCTTGCTGAAGGCCCGAAGCAGGTACTGGGGTTGCAGAGGGGCAGCCCAGGGTTAGGCAAAAGCAGCTGGTCCAAACCCTCCTTGCTGATGATGAGTGGTTTACAGACTGCAGTCTGCCCCAGTGAGCGGGGGCTAGATGGTGACTGGCAGTAGCCACTAAGGCAAGGTGAGGATAGAGGGTGGGGGATCCTTGGGAGGGGAGACCCAGAGACTGTGAGTGTACTGCCAGGGGGCAGCACCCCAAGGCCTAAAGGGGCACTGGAGTCTGGGAGGGACACGGGGACCTGAGGCAAGCTGGACACCAGTCTGCAGAGGACGATCTGGAGGCTGGAGAGCTAATTCCCAGGACGACCAGCAGGAGCTGCTGCACCGGTGAGTTGTTGCATCGCTACAGAGGGAAAATACACTTTTCTTCTTCAGACCCATGTGATCACAAAGGCCTCAGTTCAGCAAAGCACTTCAAATGTGCTTAAATCCCATTAAGTTCATCTGTTAAAAACCCAATAGCCTTACATGTGGTTAATATTTCCCTCCCCACTTCAACCTACAAAAACACTCCAGATATTTGTTACGATTTGCTACATTCAAAGATCAAAATAAGTATTATTCAGTCTAGATTACTTTCACTTCAGATTAAGGAAAAACATAGAAAGGGTAAAAATCCTGGCCCAATTGAAGTAAACAGAAATTTTGCAATTGACTTCAGTATGGCCAGTATATCACCCAAAGTTATCCTGAGAAACAATACATAGTGACTCTAACATTCTGCATCAGAACTGAAACAAAATGGAAGCTGCTTCTGAAACACACAGTGTCACCTCTACATTTAAAGCTGCACGGTACACTTAAGAACATACGAATGGCCATACTGGGTCAGACCAAAGATCCATCTAGCCCAGTGTCCTGTCTTCTGACAGTGGCCAATGCCAGGTGCCTCAGAGGGAACGAACAGAACAGGTAATCATCAAGTGATCCATTCCCTGTCGCTCATTCATTAATTTCATTTGGTGACCCCTAGTTCTTGTGTTATGAGAAGGAGGAAATAACACTTCTTTATTTACTTTCTCTACACCAGTCATGATTTTATAGACTTCAGTCATATCCACCCTTCGTCATCTCTTTTCCAAGCTGAAAAGTCCCAGTCTTATTAATCTCTTCTCACCCAAATCATATTTGTTGCTCTTTTCTGACCCTTTCCAATTCCAATATATCTTTTTTGAGACGGGGTGACCACATCTGCATGAAGTATTCAAGATGCGGGCATACCATGGATTTATATAGAGGCAATATGATATTTTCTGTCTTATTATTTATCCCTTTCTTAATGATTCCCAACGTTCTGTTTGCTTTTTTGACTGCCACTGCACATTGAGTGGATGTTTTCAGAGAACTATACACAATGACTCCAAGATCTCTTTCTTGAGTGGTAACAACTAATTTATGTTTTCCAATGTGCATTTATCAGCATTAAATTTCACCTGCCATTTTGTTTCCCAATCACCCAGTTTTGAGAGATCCTTTGGTAGCTCTTCGCAGTCTACCTGGGACTTAACTATCTTGAGTAGTTTCGTATAATCTGCAAATTTTGTCACCTCACTGTTTACCCCTTTTTCCAGATCATTTATGAGTCAGTTGAATAGAACTGGTCCCAGTACAGACCCCTGGGGGACACCACTATTTACCTTTCTCCATTCTGAAAACTGACCATATATACCTAGCTTTGTTTCCCATCTGTTAACCAGTTACCAATCCATGAGAGAACCTTCCCTCTTATCCAGTGACAGCTTACTTTGCGTAAGAGCCTTTGGTGAAGAACCTTGTCAAAGGCTTTCTGAAAATCCAAGATCCACTGGATTCCTAGTGTCCACATGCTTGTTGACTCCCTCAAAGAATACTAGTAGATTGGTGAGGCATGATTTCCCTTTACAAAAACCATGTTGACTCTTCCCCCAACAAATTATGTTCATCTATATGTCTGACAATATTGTTCTTTACTATAGTTTCAACCAGTTTTCCTGGTACTGAAGTCAGGCTTACCGGCATGTAATTGCCAGGATCACCTCTGGAGCCCTTTTTAAAAATTGGTGTCACATTAGCTATCTTCCAGACATTTGGTACAGAAGCTGATTAAATGATAGGTTACCGACTACGGTTAATAATTCTGCCGTTTAACATTTGAGTTCCTTCAGAGCTCTTGGGTGAATACCATCTGGTCTTGGTGACTTATTACTGTTTAGTTTATCAATTTGTTCCAAAACCTCCTCTAATGACACCTCAATCTGGGACAGTTCCTCAGATTTGTCACCTACAAAGAATGGCTCAGGTTTAGGAATCTCCCTCACATCCTCCGCCGTGAAGATGGATGCAAATAATTCATTTAGTTTCTCCGCAATGGCCTTATCATCCTTGAGTGCTCCTTTAGCATCTCAATCGTCCAGTGGGCCCACTGGTTGTTTAGCAGACTTACTGCTTCTGATGTACTTAAATTTTTTTTTGTTATTACTTTTTGAGTCTTTGGCTAGCTGTTTTTCAAACTCTTTTTTGGCCTTCCTAATTATATTTTTACATTTCATTTGCCAGAGTTTATGCTCCTTTCTATTTTCCTCACTAGGATTTAAATTCCCTTTTTAAAGGATGCCTTTTTGCCTCTCTCTGCTTCTTTTACTCTGTTTTAGCCATGGTGGCACTTCTTTTAATTTTCTTATGTTTTTTAATTTGGGGTATACATTTAAGTTGAGCCTCTGTTAGGTGTCTTTAAAAAGTTTCCATGCAGCTTGCAGAGATTTCACTTTTGGCACTGTACCTTTTAATTTCTGTTTAACTAACCTCCTCATTTTTGTGTAGTTCTCCTTTCTGAAATTAAATGCTACAGTGCTGGGTTGCTGTGGTGGTTTTCCCGCCACAGGGATGTTAAATTGAATTATATTATGGTCACTGTTACCAAGCGGTCCAGCGATATTCACCTCTTGGACCAGATCCCATGCTCCGCTTAGGACTAAATCAAGAATTGCCTCTCTTCTTGTGGGTTCCAGGACCACCTGCTCCAGGAAGCAGTCATTTAAGGTGTCAAGAAACTTCATTTCTGCATCTGTCCTGAGGTGATATGTACCCAGTCAATATGGGGATAGTTGAAATCCACCATTATTGAGTTTTTTATTTTAGTAGCCTCTCTAATCCCCCTGAGCATTACACAGTCACTATCACCATCCTGGTCAGGTGGTCAGTAATATATCCCTACTGCTATATTTTTATTATTAGAGCATGGAATTACTATCCATAGAGATTCTATGGTACAGTTTGGTTCATATAAGGTTTTTACTTCATTTGATTCTACACTTTCTTTCACATATAGTGCCACTCCCCCACCAGCACGACCTGTTCTGTCCTTCCGATATATCTTTGTACCCTGGTATTACTGTGTCCCATTGATTAGTCTCATTCTACCAAGTTTCTGTGAAGCCTGTTATATCAATATCCCCATTTAATATGAGGCACTCTAGTTCACCAATCTTATTATTTAGATTTCTAGCATTGGTATATAAGCACTTTAAAAACTTGTCACTTTTTAGCTGTCTGCCATTACGTGATGTAATTGAATAGGACTCTTTTTTTCATTTGACTGTTTCTGATCAGATCCTACCTGTATTTGATCATTTTCCATCCTCCCCTCCTTACTAGGACATAGAGAATCTCCATTAATAGATCCTCCCCTTAGGGATGTCTCTGTCTGAACAGACATCTCTTTTTAATTACATAGCTACAAACACCACAATATACTCTTTTTATAGGGCAGGTTTCTGGGGGAAATAATCAAGAGAAAAGTTAACAGCTTTTACATAATTACTACATATGACAATTGGTCCCAAACTTTTCCTGTCACGCCCCACCCTTACCAGTACTGGAATCTGGCCATGCCACCCCCCTATTCCTGCACAGTTGGCTCAGCAGAGGAGCTTGGGTTGAAAGTGGAGCTGGAGGCAGAACTGGGGATGGGGGGGGGGGAGCTGGGGCAAGAGGCAGAGCTGGTCTGGTGGCGAAGAGGGAATGAAGGCAGAGTTGGGCTGGGGTGGAGCAGGGACTGGGGCCACAGTCAGGAGCCAGGGCCACAGCCAGGAGCAGAGCCAGAAATGGAGCCTCAGCCGGGGGCTGGGGCCAGAGCTGTGGCTGGCATGGGCACTGGAACTGGTGGTACGGGGGGTGCTGCAGCACCCCCTGACTTCAAGTGGCTTCCATTATATACAGGGTTTACAGTTTGGTTCAATGGCACTCAGCACCCCCACTATAAAAACTGTTCCAACACCCCTGGGGGTGGGGCCAGGGTGGCATTCCTTCCTTGGCCCCTGTGGGGGCTGGCCCACTCCGGGAGTTGCTCTGCAGGAGCCAGGCAGAATGCCTAGTCCCTTCCCCCCACCCTCCCCTCGGGGCAAAGCAGCAGGCATAGGTAGTAGGGGTACCCTCCTGCAGGGACCCAGCCCTGTCCTAATGGAGGCACTGAGAGTGGTGGCCTCAGAGGTGGGCAAGGGTTCACTCGGGCAGCTTTGCCAGGGAATTGTGGACCTGGGATCGCAGCCCTGTGGAGAAGGATGTGCTCCATCTTTGCAGGAATGGAGTTTTGGTGAGGACCAATGGCCTGCCATAGGCATCAAAGGAGAATCTCACACTGCGGGGAGCAGCTGGGCAGGATATGGGACCTTGGCAGGGACAGTTCTTTTTTCAGGATAGTGGTGAACTGGAAGAATGCCTGGTATGAGATCATGAACCACTCACACAGGAGGTCCACAGGATGGACTCAGGGTCCGAGTTCGAGGCTAGTGAGGGTCCAAGTCTCACTGAGGTGGACAAGGATGCCAAGGAGTGGATGAGCCACCCTGGGCCTGTGCCTCACTTCCATAACCTGCCAAGAGTCCAACAGGCACCCTCAGGATGCAGCGGGGGGAGGGAGGTGAGAGTTCACCAACAGGTTGCAGATAATGAAGGAGGGGATTGGCACTCAGGGCAAGGGTGGTGGCCCAGGTCCCTCCTCCATCAGAATGCACCACCTAAAGGATATGGGGAGAACTGGCAAAGTCATTGGCATTGGAGGCCCATAAGTTGGATAGCCTGCCTGACAAGAGTGGGCTCCTCTCAGATGAGAAAGTAACACTGTCAAAGTTTAGGGGTGGGACTCAAATCCCACACAGGTATATGGCACAATTAGAGAGGGACCTCACCCCGGCTCCAGGTGGTGTCATTCCTAATGAAACATGGGCAGGAGACAAGGCAGCTAATGCCCATAGAGCTTATGCAGGATCCAATCACTTACTCAAGAATCATCTGTCGACAGGGGCTAAGAAAAAGATTTGGAAAAGGGAATTTGTGGCTATATTTACCTTGCTGTTCGGGGACAAGCAGACAAAACAAGGGGGCAAAATACTCAAAAATGAGGACAAACCCACAGACCTAAGATGCCTCCAACTCTTGAGAACTTGTCTGCAGCCTTTCACATTTATGTGAGTATAATTTGTGTGAGTATCCCGAGAGCGTATTTCCTCATTCCAGTATAGAACTTAATAGCGAGGGCTTGTGCTACATGGTTGGATTGCATGGTTAAGATATGACCGAGAATTTAGACAAAGGGCAGCAGAGGAACCTGGGGTAAAACAGACTGGGAACTTTGGCTGGAGCATATGACTCCTTATCACTCCATCGAGCTGGCATTTACAGACAGCAGGTGGACAATGCCAAAGCCTTGTTATCAAAATGCAGCTATCAAGGCCAATGTGTGCTTTTGCATTTAATGAGGAGAGGTTTTCGATCCCAGTGCAGGTATAAACACCACTGTATGAGGGGTGGGGGTCAGCAGAGTGCACTCTTCTGTTGCGGGGGAAAAGGGTGGCTCCAACAGGGCAGCAGGAAAGGGGGTCCACAAGGTTCCAGTGTTTCAGGAGATGCTACAGGCGGAGGCAGTAACCATGGAAAAGGCTCCTTCTCCAGTCAACGTACAGGCTTACGGCGGGAAAAAGTTGCAGTTTATTTACGGAACAGATTTTCAGGTGGTTTTCAAAGCCCATGTGAGGGTATGAGGTGCCACTCTTGGTCAGAGAACTTGAAATCAGAATGCAAAGCGTGAATGCAGGCTTATCCATCACCTGTCCCATCCTTAGGGCTCATCGGTAAATGATTACGCTGACCCCCAGCAGTTCAGTGAGATACGTGTCATTTGATACTCTGCTAGCCATGGTTAGGGAATGTGGCCCTGAGGCAATGTTGGCAAAATGTGACATCAAGTCTGCATTTCAGTTGCTACCAGTACATCCCAGGGACTTTAACTTGCTTGAGTTTCAGTTTGAAGATCATTACTGTTTTGATAAAGCCAAGCCTGATATCCTTGTCATGTGCCACTTTCAAAAGATTCAGCTTCATGTTGGAGTGGGTGATGATGTATGAGACTGGCCTGCATCACCCCGTGCACTACCTTGACAACTTCTTATTTGCAGGAAGATTAGTGACAGGCAACTGCAAATACATGCTTCAGGCATTTCAGAACCTAGCTGAGCACCTCAAGGTCCTCCTTGCGATGGAAGAAGAACAACTGACAAAAAAACCCAGAAGGCCCTGCCCAAAGTTTAACATACCTGGGCATTGACCTGGACTCAGTTCAGAGTGTCTCCATGATATCTACAGAGAAGTTGGAATCAATCAGGGTGCTGATACAGGCTTCCAAAGGGGCAAAGAAAACGACTCTGTGGGAACTACAGGTGGTCATGGGGCATCAAAACTTTGCATGACAGGTGGTGGCCCCCAGTCAGGCATTTTGTGCCCATCTGGCATCTGCCTCCTCTGGAGTGTGAAAACCCTACCATTTTATCAGAATGACAAGGGAAATGAAAGAAGACTTAGTGTGGGAAAGGTTCCCGGAAAAGTTTAATGGGGTTTCAATATGGTATTTGGAGCTATTGCTCAAGATGGAGCTGCAGATACAATCCGACGCCTTGGGAAGCATAGGTTTTGGGGTTTACTTTCAAGGAGAGTGGTATGTGCAGAGGTGGCCAGAAATCTGGGTGGCTCATGATATTACAAGGGACATTGCCTTCCTCAAATTTTTTCTATACTAGTGAGAGTCACTATTTGGGGAGAAAACTTCAAGAATAAAAATGTCCGTTTCTGGTGCAATAACACAAGCTGTGGTTCATACTGTAAACTGACACATGGCTAAGACTGCACTGGTAATGAGGCTGTTGGGGGCTTTCATTTTACACTGCCTAAGGTTTAACATCATTTTTCACACAGTGCATGTCTCAGGAGCAAATAATGTTGTCAATGCTCTCTCTCAATTTCAGGACAACAGATTCTTGGAACTCACCCCGCTGGCCAGCAGGAGTTCAGTGATACAGCACAGGGACATCCGTGACAATTGTTTGGAAGTTTTCAGGGATGATGGCATACCTCCGTCAGATGAAGATGTTGATATATGGCTATGGGATGTGAGGGAATGGAATGGGGCAGGAGTTGTGATATCAAGCCGCACGGCTGGAGCGGGAGAGAGCGACCAAGCTAGTCACTAGTGCTCCTTGCAGCTGGTTTCCAGCACAGTTAAGAAAAGAAAATGAACATTTCCCAGAAGTAAAAGACCTGGGTGTCTTGGGATAGGGTGAGATGTTGTGGCCATCGTGGGAAGAGGTCCCCACCCTGCTGCACCCTCTGTCTCCCTCGAGGTGGGGAGGGTGCTAGGTCTTGAAAGAGCTGAATCTTGTGTGTAGGCTGAGGAGAGCCTACCCTGAGTTATCGGATATATGGTAATGAGCCCTGTAACCCTTGCAGTAGCTACGGGTTATATGGTAAGGAGCCCTGTAACCCTCCAACTGGAACCAGTTAAACACCTGGCATAGGAAATATGGGTGGGTAGTGCCCCTCCCTTGTTAAAGTTTAATAAAGTTGCAGCCTGCTGTTTAAAATCTATCCATGTTTCATATCCTCATTTTGCTGCTGTGTCTGCAACAAAAACAGATAACAATAAGCTTCACTGGAGTGAGACCTGGGCTGTATCACTGCTTCATTATCAGGAATTGTTGTCCGGGAAGCATTAGTCAACTGGAATGATCCACTAGAGTGAGCTAGAGGGCAACATATTGCCAGGGTGCGTATGGTAAAGGGTGATCAATAAAGTGTTCTATTGTGTAAAGTGTCTCCATAAAAAAAAAAAAAACTGGACCCGTCTTACCCAGTGGATATGCTCTGTGTTCAATGTAATCTGCTGAATTTAGTGAAAATAAACATTCTTACTATTCTTGTAAACTCTGCAGATTGGACAGGCTGCTAAGAGAGAGCGAGTAAGATAGATTCTTTCTTCTTGTACATAATCAACAAGTTTGTTAAGAGTTAATCAGGTATGCCTGGGCAAACTTACTAAAGACAACCTAGTTGCATAGGTATAAATGGAGTTATAATATAGCCTGCAGAACCTTTATTACTGGTGATGATGTACCCATTGGAAAGAACCAGTTTTCCACTCAGATCCTAGAACTGACAGCTAGAAAGTCATCAGTTTACTTGTAAACAGAGTATGTTTGATACAGAACTTATTGAGAAGTAATAAGCATGAAACACCAAAATGCCATTTTTACAGAAAAGAAATGTACTTCAAGCACATATATATGAGCAGCAGTAATTTTCTCACATCTAGAAATGAGGGCTGGGACTTTCTCACTGTACATTTCTAACTGGGATAAAATTTAGCTAGCCTGTCAAACTCCTCATTGCTTGTGAATCCAAATAATCAGAAATAAGAAGGTACTTTAGAAGTATGTACAAAATAAGGAACAGGGTCAAGTGGGAGCTCCTGTTTACAACAAATTTAAAATTAATAAAAGGATATGTGATGAGTTTACCTAGTTTATAATTAATCTGTAGAATTCACTCCAAAAAGATATCACCGTGAGAAACAACTTAGTAAGATTTAAAAAAAGGATTAGACCCACATATGATTAACAAGAATATCTACAGTTATAATATACAGGATATAGACTGTCTTGCTTCAAGCTAGACAGCATGGCGTTTTTTTTTTTTTTTAAACAATAGTCTTGTAAGAGAAAAGCCACTTTCTTCTGATGCATCTAGTAATAGCCACTGTTGGACACAGGACATGAAACAAGATGGATTAGGAAAATAACTGAAATACAAATGCAAGCCCAATTAAAATTGATAAATTAAATCAAGGTTTCTTCTTGCTGATTTAAATCATGACAAAATTGGTGACTTAAATTGTTTTGATTTAAACCATTCCACTCTATATACACCCCAAGGACTATAGGAAGAATGAAACTTGCTAGTATTGATGGGATAAATTGGTGAAAGGGTGAATCAAAACTATGGAACATAGAACTTTATGGGAAGGATCTGTAAAGGCAACAGACTGAATTATCTCAAATGGACCACAGATACTTATATACATGGAAACACATACTAAAATCAATGTAAGTCACTACATGAAGAATGGTAGGGAACTGTGCTGTCCTTATAGCACAACTTTATCATACTCTCACATCAATTCATCATTTTTTATTGAAATTTTAAAAGTTTGAAAACTGTATATACGTGTGAGATGATTAGATGCCCTGTTTTGTGGATCAGATTTAATGTTTCCAAAATATTGTCTCTTAGAGAACCATGAGAACCTTGTAGTTTGCCTGGGGCTCATAAACTCATGGCTAAACACCATGAAAAGCAGCTTTATCCTGACATCTGTATTACTACTTGAGGGAGTGCTGACAACAAAGCCACCAACTTCCAAGCAACACTGAAGCATACTCCATTTGTTATGGTGCCTGTGCTTAATCACTGTTGCCCAGTGCTTACTGTTTGTGGACCAACTGTTCTATAATACTTCCATTGAGAACACATTTTAAAATCTCTTTTCACTAAAAACTAAATACATACCTAGCCATAATTGTATCAAGAGAGCAGATTTCAAAGAATGGTTATGTACAGTAACTTGTTCTTTGAAATGTGGTTCATACATGTATTCCACTCAGGTGTGTGCGCACCCAGCATGCCTGGAGAATTTTCTGTAGCAATACCTGTCAGGGAAGCACACATGCTGTATACCTCCTTCTGGCCCCTTCCATGGCTATTTAATGTCGGCGTCACTCCAATCCTCCTCAGTTTGTTTGCACCAGAATATAAGGCCAGAGACTCCAATGCTGAGGGGTTGGAGGGAGGGTTGTGGAATGTGTGTGAATCACATCTTGAACAGCTACAGGTATGTAACTGTCCTTTCTTCTTTGAGCAGTTCTCACATGTATTCCACTCAGGTGACTTCCAAGCAGCTCAGATAGGAAGTGGGGCTTGGATCTACCTGAATAGTGATTGCAAAACTGTTTCTCTGAAACTTGCATCATATCTGGAAGCAATCTGATAACATAATGCTGAAAAGGTATGTATGGAAGATCACGTAGCAGCCCTACATATGTCTGTGTTAGACTGTGTTCTTGTGGACTGAGCTATGAGCCCTTCTGGAGAAGGAAGTTATGTTACCCAATAGTCTGTTGTGATGCAAGCTGCAATCCACCTGGAAATACCCGGTGCTGAAACTGCATAGCCTTTCTTTCTATCAGCATATGGAACAAAAAGGCAAAGGAGATGCTCAAAAGGGCTTAGTGTCATCTAAGCCTAAGAAAATAATGCTCTTCTCTCATCTAACATATGAAGATGCTGCTCCTCACTACTGCAGTGCAGCTTTGGGAAGGTAAGTGTATCATTTGGTTCAGATGAAAGGATGATGCAGCTTTTGTCAAAAACTTAGGAGGTGGCTGTACGGCCATCTTAACTTTGAAGAACTGGGCATACGGAGGGCCTGACATAAGGGCCTGAATTTCTCTCACTCTTCCGAGTGAGATGAGAAAAGCGATCTTTTGAAAAAGGTCAGCCAGAGAGCAATTAGCTAAACGTTCATATGGAGGGTCCATAAGAGATGCCAGCACTGCATTTAAGTCATACATAGGAACAGGAGGTTAGAGACGAATAATACCTTTGAGAAACTGAACCACCATTGGATTAGACTGAATCGGTTCTCAAACTTCATTGCACGTGACCCCCCCTTCTGAGAACAAAAATTACTATATGACCCCAGGAGGGGGGACTGAAGCCCAAGCCCACCCCAGCCCTGCTGCTCCAGGTGGGGGAGGGAAAGGGGTGATAGTGGGGGGGCAGGCAAAGCTGAAGCCCAAGGGCTTCTTCCCTGGGCAGGGGGCTTGTAACCTTAGCCCTGGCCAGTGGGGCTCGGGCTTTGGCTTCCGCCCCGGGTGGTGGGGCTCGGGCTTCGGCTTCAGCCCTGGGCGTTGCGGCTCGGGCTTTGGCTTTGGCCTCAGCCCCAGCAAGTCTAACACCAGCCTTTTGACCCACTTTGGGGTCCTGACCCACAGTTTGAGAACCCCTGGATTAGAGAACACCGACTTTCCCTCATTGGAAATCACCAAAGTTGCAGCTAAGCTGACCTGCAGGGAACTGAGAGAAAGCCCTGAAGCCCTGTCTCTCTCACAGAAATAGGCACCTAAGTCCAGGCTGCAGAGAGGTGCATAACTCTGCTAGCAATTTTCAGCTGTGAACCTCCCCTGCAGTTAGGTACCTATTCTGTTTTAACAAGAAGCCCCAGTGGCAGGAGGGGAGGAGGAGCTCCCTCATAGTTTTTAAACTCAGTTCAAGTTCCCCCTCCACCTGAGATGGGTAAGTGATTTGAATAGGGACTTGCCACCTCTCAGGTGAGTGCCCTAGCCATCGGGTTATGTGTCAGGTTAAGATTTTGTCAGTTATTTTTATTAAAAGTCACGGACAGGTCGCAGGCAACAAACAAAAATTCATGGAAGCCCATGACCAGTTTGTGACTTTTACTAAAAATAATGGGGGGCTGAGGGGCTGACTACTGGGGAGGGTGATTAACAGCCCCAGGGCCCCCATTGCCGCTGGCATGAGGCTGAGTACTCCAGGGCCCCTGCCACCCCTGGCATGTGGCTGAAGCACAAAATGTCACGGATGTCTCTGAAAATCACGGAATCTGTGACTTCCATGGCCTTGGTGACAACATCTTATCCTTAGTTATGGGGTATTCTGATGTGGGGCTTCCCTTAGTCTATTGAAGCTATTGTACTCTGGGTAAATACCTGAAGAGTCATTGGTACAGTGGGCTAGATCCTGGGTCTCCCACATCCTGCGTGAGTGCTCTAACCACAGGCTATAGAGTAACTCTCCTGCATAGTCATTCTCATTCGCTCTCTCTCCCACCATCCCCCAGGGACTCTGAGTATGTATCCAGAGTGCAACGGCTTCCACAGGAGAGACTGAGGGAGCCCTCGCATCAGAATATCCCAAAGTCCACTGGTTAGGGCACTCACCTGAGAAACGGTAGATCTTTTTTCAAATCCCTTTTTCCCCTCAGGCAGAGAGAGGACTTGAATCCCAGATGAGTACCCTAGCCACTGGGCTAAAAGCTATGAGAGAACTCCTCCCCCACTTCCCTCCTGTTCTGTTTGAATGTGCCTGAAGGGCTGGATCCATTGGGCGTGCTCAGAGGATGCCTACGAGATCAGATTCCTTCATGCAACTTAGGCAGCCAAACACTGGTCTTCCCCTGGTCTGTGAGTTGCTCTGGGGCTGAGGCAGAACATAGGCGTCTGGATGCCTAGCAGGAGGCAGCAGTGAACATGATCTGAAACAGAAACATGGACCTCAAGGGAACTTTTACAGCAAAAACTTAAGAACTTAGGTGAGACTTTTGTGCATTGCAGTGGTGCCAAAACTGAGACTTACGCACCCAAGTCCCTCTTTTAGGTGCCTAATTCCTTTTGTGCACTCAAGGCTTAAGCACTTAAAGGTCCAATGGGAGTTAGGCACCTAAATACCTTTAATCTGGTCCTAAGTCTCCAAGTGCCTGAGTCACTTTTGACAATGGAACTTAAGCACTTAAATATTTTTTTATCCTGCACCTAAATAGATAAGTATCATTATTCCCATTTTACAGATGGGGAACTGAGGAACAGAGAGATTAGTGGTTTACCCCAAAACACACTGAGTCCCAGTCTAATGCCTGTATCACATGACCATTCTTCCTCTCTGAATAAAAAATTAAGCTAATAAATAACAATCTTTCATTCTGCCAGTTTCATGGCTAATGAAGACTTTGTTTCACTCCCCTGACAGGTTTGCATGTTTGTCACTTTGGGATCTCAACTTTCTTGGCAATTTCTTCTAAGAGGAAGAGAAACATGGTCATAAAGTTACAGAGAATGAAAATTAAAAACAGCTCTTGAAATACTAAGTAAATCCAGTATTAGAATCCATAGAGGCCCAATACCAAGGTATTTTACTGTGATATAACTGATTTAGCACTATTAATACATAATGTATTCATAAAATTAATAAAATCTAGCATCCTACCTATAGGATTCATTTATGTGAGGGAGTCTTCTTGGTAATGTTGTTCATGTATGCCTGATCAGTTGATTATCTATGAGAAGAAAGAGAAGTCATTTTACTATTAAAGAGAATGAGAATGATATTTTCTATGCAAAAATATGCCAGAGGCAACAGTTATTGTTGGTGTAAGCAGATATAAAACATTGACTTCAATGCAGCAGCATCCACCTATACTACTGATGAATTTGGCCCTACAAATTTACATACAAACCCCAGCATTTTTATTCAATTAAAAAGAATTGGGAGAAATAATGAAAATCAGTGGAAAACAGTGTAATGCTGGATCCTTTTCTGTCATAAGTACTGTACCACTGAAAGGAACAATCAATGAGTTTCAGAATGCACAGTTTACATTCATCATTCGTACACTGAAGCTGACTGTCTTACAGAAAAAGCTCTGTATTTAACTAAATTTTCCCTGTTACCCTTCCTCATGTGGTAAGCCTTTGCTTTCAGTGCTCTCACAGCGAATGACTAACTGATACAAGGCTCGATGGGCAGTTTGGGTTCCAGTGAGGAATAAAAAGTTACATATGAAACTACCAGCCCAGTCTAATTTACTTATAAAATTAGTTATAAATGTACTTATAAAATCTTCTCATTAGATACAGATTGAAATAAAACAAAATATTTTTACATTTAGCACGAAGGACAATCTAGATAAAGTATGGAATGTTTGTGTGTTGGGGGGGGGGCGGCTGGACTAACAAGTCAACAGGGTATTCTTGCGTTTAACTCCATTTCAATAAAGCTAATGAGATAGAGCAAATTTAACTGAGGAAAGTGAACTGTGTTTCTCTTTTTGTGTGTTTATGTAATAATCGATGTCATAACACTGAATAAGGCAGAAATACATGTTTATGTTGAAGGCAAAACTGGACTTAATTATCCAGATGACATGATGTAAAAAGTACGTTAAGGTGGAGCTCAACAATGCAGGAACATTATCTCTATTTTACACAGAACAGAAATCAGGTGCCAGATTCATTCTGGGGATAATAGATTTAGTGGAGTTATACCAGGGATAAATTTGGCCAAGACTGCCTAAAAAATAGAAATTACAAAAGAAGCTTGAAAATATGAGCTGCCTTGGAGTTCTAGGCTATTTCACAGGGAATAGCTTTTTCAAATCAGCGTTCATCATTATCTGTTGCAGATTGTTGAGTTTAAACGGGTTTCCTCCTACATTTCCCAGCTTCTATTCCTTGGTCATGCAGCAAAAGCATATGGCTATCTCCTGCCACTGAATTTTACTCTGAACTCCTGATTGATTTCAATAGGAAGAGTTCTACACATGCACTGATGGAGGACTGCCCCCTAATGTCTCATTTCTGACATTAAAAAGTCATTTTCACCTAAAGCCAGGGTGGTGTCATAAACACAGAATTGTTCATAGGATCATAGATTTTAAGGCAAGAAGGAGTCATTCCAATCATCTTGTGTGATCTCCTGTATGACACAGGCCAAAGAACTTCACCCTATTATTTTTGCATCAGAGCATTATGGCTGAGGCAGGTCTGGGGCAGACAAAGAACTAACATGGACTACAGGGAAATAAAGTTCTTATCCAAGCACAAATATGTCCAACAGTAGCACAAGCAGAGAAAATTACTGGCTACGTAAATTGCTGTTTGTTTAAATGCTTTCTCTTTCAAGAGGACCTCAGTGAGAGAGACTCTCTTCAAGTAACTTATTCTTTGTACTTTCCTGAGTACATGTTGTACGTTCAGGCTTGCATTACTTGAGTGATTGTGGAGTTGTTCATTAAGATTACTGAACTTTCCAAAAAAAAAAAAAAGTCACTGCTCTAAACAAGTTAATATAAAAATGCAAAGCCCTGTTACTTGCAGTGGTGAAATTCCCCAAACTGCCTGGTAAAAGCGGTTTACAGAAAGCCTCCTGATTAAATGCTAAAAGTCACTAATGCCATAAGCAGATTAAACAGCATGCTGTTTTAATTAAAAGAGACAGAACAATATTATCCTTGTAATCTAAAGCTCAGTAAAAATATTTCTTATGTTAGTATATGAGAGGAACTGCTGGTAATGAATGTGATAAAGCACTATCTGGCTTTTGTTTATATGGTTTAAAATAATTAAAGTAACTCCTTAGGCATCTCTGACTTGAAGCATTATTCTCCATGTCCGGTGAAGGTAGGAAAAGAAGTAATGGGCTTAATCTGCAGTAAGGGAGATTTAGGTTAGATATTAGGAAAAACTTGCTAACTATAAGGATAGTTAAACTCTGGAATAGGCTTCCAAGGGAAATTGTGGAATCCCCATTGCTGGAAGTTTTTAAAAACAGGTTGGACAAACACCTGTCAAGGGTACTTGGTCCTGCCTCAGCACAGGGAACTGGATTTGGTGATCTCCTAAAGTCCCTTCCAGCCCTACATTTCTATTATTTCCTTTTATAAACCCCCAATTGGATACACAGGAAGGAAATAAACTCATCATACTTAGCTCTAGTTTTGTTAGCATTTTGTAGGTCTGCTCTTGTACCTGATTTCCGAACATATGCTGTTCACACATTTTGGAACCAGATGGTTTTCCTTAGGTCTTCAGACAGGTGCTGCTGAGCCATAGCATGAATAAAAGAACTGCAAAATGCCCTTCTGAGAAACCAGTTTGCAACAGACAATCAAACTTTCAAACTGCTCTGGTCATCCAGCATGCCAAGCCAATAACTTTGTTTCTGATGCTCTCTCAAAGCTCCACTCCACTCCACACAGGTGCTCACTAGGAATCCCAGTTCCATCTTCCAGCTGGAGGGCTCCTGTTTAATAACGGGGCTTGCCGGAGAGAAATATTAAAACTCTTCAAGGATGCAGCCATACCCTCTGTCTGGATTGAAGTAAGTTCACCCTTTGATCAGCAGTCCAAATTTCATTTCTCTTTTCTAACTTTCCTTGAAGTGAAAGTGGATTAATCATGAACATAATCTGAATGAAAATACAGCACTCACGTGAGCCACTCCTCTATTCCATCCCAGCCTTCCCTTGAACAAAGGCTGCCAGGCAAGCCAAGTTGTGTTTGTTTTTTAAGTAGCAAGAAATGATCCAGAGGATATCGGTTGAGAGATCTAAACATTCGTCTGTGCTCGTTTCCAGAATTCAGATTTGAACTCTGATCTCCAGAGATGGAGTGGTGGTGCATTAACCTAATTTATTCTACTCCCCAGAAACTGCCAGAACAATGTCACATCTGGTACTGGTGACCAGATTTCCTGAAGGAGACTTTCAAGTCTTTGGCAGCAAAGCACACATGAATCATGCTTCAAGCAGTGCATTAGGGCCAAATACTGCAAACCCTCCCTCATGCACCAAGTACAAAGAGACTACTTACATGAACGATTGCTCACAGAAATGATTCAGGATTGGCCTTTTGCCAGTATTGATTGTCTAGCAAGGTAAAGTGTAAGAAAAGTGTCTCAATCTTAACCTACTGTTGTGTGAAACACCTCCACTTTGCTCTCCCTTTTTAAATCAGCGTAAATACTATACAGCATGCTACGGTCTGGAGCATGGCCCTTCCTGTCTCCTTTTTGGACTCTACACACCTCGGTTATATGATGAAGTAGCCACTTATACTCTAGAGGGAAAAGCATTTCAGGTACTTGCATTTGAAGAAAAAAATATTTCAGGAATAAACAATGTACATCCTGTACTAAAATGAAATCTGCTTTTCATGATTTTCCCTGAGTAGAATTCAGATTATTTAATGAACTGGGACCAAAATAGCTGAAGACTGAAATGCAGGATGCTGTTTCAAGGAACTCAGGGTTATGAGTGCTGTTAGGATATAGATATTCAGGCCTGTCTGTAAAGGCCTATACTCTAAGAATTTAGGTGTATTCTTATCACTTGACTAGTTATAGAGGTATAAAAGAAAGAATCAAAATCACTGTCTGCCGGTGTAAGAGCCTTCTCCTACTGTGACAGTCTGAGGCCCTGTTCTTAGGCTAAGGCATTTGGCTAAGCAACAGAGGCAGCCATAAACTGGGAAGGGAACGGTCACATCCTCACATTCCAAACTAGTCACATTGAAATAAGGTGCTATTGGGCTGTTAGGAATACAATCCTGTCCTGATAATGACTGTCGCCTCCAGAGAAAGGGAAGTGCCTAGAAGATGTAAAAGGAAACTTAGTTTGATAGCATCTTGTCTGGCAAGAACTCACTTACCAATAGCTGGGACGTGAAATCCTCACTTCTGTATTGTTTTGTCATTATAGTTCCCACTTTGCTATTGTTTGTCTGTATAATCTCTATCTGGTTCTATGATTGTTCCTGTCTGCTGTATAATTTTGCTGGGTGTAAACTAATTAAGGTGGTGGGATATAATTGGTTACACAATCATGTTACAATATGTTAGGATTGGTTCGTTAAATTTCAGGAAAATGATTGGTTAAGGTATAGCTAAGCAGAACTCAAGTTTTACTATATAGTCTGCAGTCAATCAGGAAGTGGGTGGGTGTGGGGGGAAATGGGAACAGGGAATGGGGGTGGGGAAATTGGAATCATGTTTCGCTAAAGGGGGAAATGGAAACAGGGACACAGGTAAGCCTCTGTGGTGTCAGAGCTGGGAAGGGGGACACTAAGGAAGGAAACTGGAATCATGCTTGCTGGAAGTTCACCCCAATAAACATCAAATTGTTTGCACCTTTGGACTTCAGGTATTGTTGCTCTCTGTTCATGTGAGAAGGACCAGGGAAGTAAGTGGGTGAAGGAATAAGCCCCCTAACAAGTGCAATTCTTCTTCTTTGGCTAACCCTCGATGCGAGGATGATGTCTGCCAAGGGGGTATATTGGTGAGTTTTTAAGTGGCTGAGGAGCCCAATTCTTGCCCTGCAGATTTTCCCACAGAAGTGACTGGTGTAATCTTGGAGGATACATAGTTGTTGGCTGGAGTGTTGTGCCTTTTCCTTCCTTCTTTGTCGCTTCTCTGTCTCATGAGCACATCTGTTCTCCCCAAAGTGAGCTGTGGCTTGGTGTATGGTGTGGCACCACTGTGTTCTATTCTGCACTGAGTCCTCCCAGTTTGTTGGGTTGATGCCTCCCTTTTCAGTAAGTCTTTGAAACGCTTCCACTGCCCTCCGCGAGCACTTTTTCTTCCCTTAATGAGAGAAGAATACTTACTTTGGAAGGCAAGTGTCAGGCATATGTACACAGTGGCCAGCCCAGCGGAGTTGGTGTTTCATGACCTGCACTTCTATACTGCTGATGTTGGCTGCAGAGAGAACGCTCGTGTTCGTGTGTCGGTCTTCCCTGCTGATCCTGAGAATCCTCCTGAGGCAGCGCTGCTGGAACCACTTCAGATGCTTGAGATGTCATCTGTAGGTTACTCAGGTCTCAGTAGAAGAAGGATAGGGATGACAACTGCCTTGTAAACCAAGATCTTGGTACCTGTTTGCAGATCCCTATCATTGAAGACTCATTTGAGTGGTCTTCCAAAAGATGTGCTGGCACAGTGGATCCTGTATTCAATTTCTGTGCCAATGCTGGCTGTTTGGAAGAGCTGGATGCCAAGGTATGGAAAATGGTCTACATTTTCCAAGGGTTCTCCGCTGATGATGATTTGTGGAGTACGAAGAGTAGTTTGTGCAGGTGAGGGCTGGTAGAATACCTTGGATTTCCTGATGTTAAGCCAGTCTGTGATAGGCACCTGCAAAAAGATTTAGGGTGCTTTGCAGGTCGGCCTCTGTGTGTGCAAGAATGACACAGTCATCTGCATACTGAAGGTCAGTGATGCCAATTTCGTGATCTTAGATTTTGTTTGGAGATGTCAAAGATTGAGGAGTTGGCCCTCCATACGATACTCAATCCCGATTCTGTCAGGAAGGACTGCAATTATCAACAAGTCCAACCACAGTGCTTTTGTACTAAACATTCTTAGTTTGCTCCATTTACTATATGAGCAGCTATGGCTGAATTTTCTCCTTGGAACTCAAATTTGAATCCAGGTCCTGTAAAAATTGAGCTTTGGCCTACACTATGTTTATCAAGTTATAAAAGTTTTGTTATAGTGACTAGTGATACCAGAGTTGTGAGAACTTGGAAAACCCTTTTTGTGACAAAGCTCTTCCTCTTCTGCACACCTTTCAAGTGACACATTTGTTTAAGGTTCTAAAGCCTGTCTAATCTTTTGGTTTTTTTCATGCAAGAATAGGATTATTTTCAAGTGAAACGGTTCAATTTTCAAGTAAATGAATATCAAAACTTTTCAAATTCAAATCTGAAATTCCAAATGGGAAATCACATTTAGATGCACATATGTTTTATATAAAACATTAAATTTCTAATGTTTGCACAGAGAAGACCTTTGTTTGAATGAAAATAGTGCCATTTCATAAAAGTATAATGAAAAGCACATTTTGTTTTAAAGTATTTGCTATTTTCACATAACATAGGAAAACGCATGAACATCAGAAACTTCTGTGCTTGCTCTTTTTATTGTCTGCTTAATATACTGAATGGCCTCCAGTTGGTGGATTTTTTCTAGATCAGTCTAATGGGATTTAATCACCGTAATTCAGATCTCTAGCAAATTTTTTTGCTGCTTCTCTAATTAACACCAGCTGATTTTGCTTAATATCACATTAAAAACAGCTTTAACTGGTCATATCTGGGTAGGTTATATTTTTGTTTGTGATATCCAAGGCTCCTATTCTTATGTAATAGAGTCTTTTATATGCTAACAGCATTCACATTGTGTTTAATCCAAAACAGTATTTTTTCCACATCACCTGAAATAAAAACCTTAGTCAGTCATCAAAACAGTTATTATTTTACTAAACAATAGGAAGGGGGAACCTGTCAGCAAGGATTTTTGGTTAGATAATGACATAATACAGGCTCTTTAATGATGGCTTATATAAAGGCTGACTTTCCACTTACATAAAAGTCATTTTTATTAGAAACTTGATTCCACACCTCCAATCATTTATGTTGGCTGCATCTTCCCATCTCTGTTTCATGGGTTAGTAATGATGCCTTTTATGGCTATGTATGCTTGTTCCTGGATGTGTGCCCTGTTCAGCCCTATTTTACATAATTTAAATTGAAAACACATTGAGAGAATATACATCTATGATTTAAATTATGCTTTTACCTTAACCCCGAGGGCGCCCTACTGAAGCTATGCTGGATACCTGATGTGGTGCTACATATGTTCAAAAAATATTGCAACACATTTTCAAGCTGATCCAGCCCTCTTGTGCTGCTCTAGTAATGTAAATAGGGTTGGCAACTTTCTAACTGAACAAAACCAAATACCCTAACCCTGCCCCTTCCCTGAGGCCCCCCCCCACTCACTACATTCCCCCTCCCTCGGTAGTTTGGTCTCCCCCACCCTCACTCACTTCCACTGGGCTGGGGCAGGGGATTGGGGTGCGGGAGGGGGTGAGGGCTCTAACTGGGGGTGTGGGCTCTGGGGTGGGGCCAGAAATGAGGGGTTCAAGGTGCAGGAGGGGGCTCCAGGGTGGGGCAGGGAATTGGGGTGCGAGAGGGCTCTGGCTGGGGGTGTGGGTTCTGGGGTGGGGCTGGGGACGAGGGGTTTGGGGGTGCAGGAGGGGGCTCCAGGATGGGGGGTGGGGCTGAGGGATTTGGAATGTGGGAGGGGGGCTGCAGATTGAGGCAGGGGGTTGGGGTGTAGGAGAGGGTACAGGCTCTGGGGTGGGGGTGCGGGCGCTGGGGCGGGGCCGGGGATGAGGGGTTCAGGGTGTGGGAGGGGGCTCTGGGCTGGTGCAGGGCATGCGGGCTCTGCCTGGTGGTGCAGGCTCTTGGGGCTCTGGGTTTAGGGGGGCTCAGGCTGGGGCAGGGGCTTGGGGCTCAGGGCTGGGGAGCGGGCTTATCTCAGGTGGCTCCCGGTCAATGGCACAGCGGTGCTAAGGCAGGCTCCTTGCCTGTCCTGGCTCCGCACTGGGCCCCAGAAGCAGCTACCAGCAGGTCCAGCTCCTAGGCAGGGGCGGGGAGGGCAGGAGGCTCCACTCACTGCTCTTGCCCGCAGGCACTGCCCTCCAGCTCCTACTGGCCGTGGTTCCTGGCCCATGGGAGTGTGGAACTGGTGCTCGGGGCGGGGAGCAGTGCACAGAGCCCCGTGACCCCGCCTTGGAGCTGGACCTGCTGGCTGCTTCTGGGGCACAGTGCGGTGTCAGAACACATAGGGATTAGCCTGCCTTAGACCCGCAGCACTGCCGACTGGACTTTTAACGGCCTTTTAACGGTTGTCAGCAATGTCAACTGGAGCTGCCGAGTCCCTTTTCGACCAGGCATTCCAGGCAATAATCAGACACCTGGCAACACTAAGTGTAAAGCGGCTGTGAATCTGCCCTAACTAGACAGCTGGGAATAGCAGAATCCTTGAGTTGGAACAGCCAGCTGTCTGACACCTGCAAGGTTCCCCAACCTGCTGTGATAGTTGGGCCTACAAAATTTACCCTAATTGTGGGCTCAACTGTAAAACGTAAGTGAATGTTCGTCACAATAACCTATAATAATAAGTGTTGATGGGAAAGATATGGAAGGGAGACAGAAAGACTGAATTAGTCCAAACAAAAAGGCCTATTGATATAACTCAAGGACTGTGTTAAGATCATTCCTGGTAAACAAGAGGATTTGAGTACTGAAAATTAATAAACCAAAATTGGTATGTCAGATATTAAGCCCAAGTGGTGGACAAAATAATGAGGGGATGGGTTATTCCACCCTTCACTCCTTTTTGGGGTCTTTAAGAAAGAGACTTGGGGAAGAAAAACTGGCTGCTGGAGTGAGCTTCACAATCAGGACTCCCTTCCTCCCCCCGCCCCCATCTCCAGGTACCCTGGACCTTCTTTCTCTTAATCCGGAGAGTTCTTCTGTCCAGACTGGGCCAAAGAAAGGGACCCAGATGACACTGCCACATCCATCAGCTTCAGCTAAACCCCAAATATCACTTGGGGTGTTCCTCTCCTCCCCCACACCTTATTTCTTATCTTTCCTATCTCTCTCCTTTTGCCTTCTGTGTAATAAGAGTGTGGTTTACCTGGCCAAGACTGTACATTTGGCAAAACTGCTGTAAGCCTGTGACCAGAAAGAGGCAACTAAAAAGCAATGCCCTAAAGAGGCTGATGCTGTTACAGGTTTGCCAGGTCTCGGAGTGGCTGACACAACTGTGTGCAGTGCCTGTGTTTCTCCAACAGCAAGGTTGTAAGTGAAACTCAACACCAGAGACAGAAGCTGCATTTTTCTATCTTTGCTGTTCTTTTATCTTCCCGTGTGTGTGTGTGTTTTATTTTGTCTTCTAGAAAATGGGATTGGACTTTAACAACAGCAACAACAACAATAGCTGTAGCTCATCTCAATTAACAACTTCTCTTTCCCTCCCAAAAAAGAGTTATTACCATCTTTGATATGGTTTAAAAAGACTGTCAAACAAGGGGATTTTTCCTTCTAGAAATGCTCTCCAGCTAAAGGGAAAGGGTACAAGGGATATCATTAAAATGAAAGCCTTATTAAAATACTTAACATTTCAAGTGCTTTAACTGTTTTTCCTTCTTTTCTGTATCTTTAATAAAAAGTTTTAAAGGATTTTTCATGGTGTGTGCACCATGATACTAAGCAGACTGAAGCCTGTGTAGCCCAAAACTTGTTTAAAATGGTTTAATGTTAGACAGTGACTGGGTTATGTTAACATCTCTGGCCTATATATACCATCTAAATTAACACGATACACCTCACCCCCAGCCTAATAGGATACACGGGGTCCCAAGGAAGGGACCAGAGCTGTAGCAATGCTGCACTTCAGCGGTACCCATCTGGTATAAAAGCCTTTGGCAGCCATTACCAGCATACATAAGCTAGAGCAGCTCAGAGGCAGCTCACACATACACCTAGAATCATCCAGGCTTTGGCATTCCTAGAGATGGAGGGAGCCCAAAGATGGAAGAAAGCCACCTCTCTCTCTCTTTCCCTCGGGTTCTGTAACAAGTTCAGCTCAGCCAGAGTAGAGGATTAGACCTGCGGACATTATATAAACAGGGCTAGGCTCTGGATGGAGTAAATCAGATAGAGAGGAACATGGAAGGGTAATGTAGACATTTAGAGAAATTTGTCATCACAGAGACATTTCAGGACCAAAAAGATATGATGTGGTAAGTTCATTGCCCTGTGTGGGCAGTATTAGTACCCTGTATTTTTTTCCCCCTAAATCATTTTCATTACTACATGTAGTTTTGGATGTTGCAGCTTTTATTGCTGCCTTATGTACTCTGATCCATATACATTAATCATTCTGTGTAAAGTAGTTTTTCTTAATTGCAACAGTGCCAGGTCCTTTCTTAGCTTCAGTCTGCTTGTAGATCATTTGTATTTCAGCCTGCCACCCTCTAAGACAGATCTATGGTACAGACCTTTCCTATTGTCTTCAAAAAACAAAAACAAACCCACACCTCTGTGCATGGTTGAAAGTTGGCCAACCTAGTTTTAACTTACATAACCAATCCTTATGCAGGACTGATTGCTATAGAAATAAGTAATAATTTAATGAAACTGAGCAATTCTCCACATCCAAATACTGCTGAATAAAGCACACACTGCAGAACACACTTATTTTACAAAGCCTTTCAACAATAACCTCCGCAATACTCCTAAACTGCTTCAAACTCGTACAGCCACCTGAAATAATATACAGTTGCAGAACTTGTTTGTCTGGTCTGTACTATATCGTGAGCAATTTGGAGCAAGGACTGTGAGTCATATGTCTGCAGAACAGGGAGCAACACTGTCAATACTCAATGAACGGCAGCAGCATAGGGACAAATCCTTCAAAGGGAGTTCTAGCTGAATAAGACCTGCAAGCATTACCCTCTACATACTAGCAACTGGCAATCTTCCAAAGGTTCAAAGGTTTAGCAAAACACACAGATGTTTGTCTAAGTGTCTAAATACTATTTTTTATTACTATTGATGAGGCTGAAGATCTTCTAGTACATCCTTCCTCTAGTCATGCCACAAAACAGCCTCTCTCACAATGATTCTGAGGTGTTGCTGAGGCCTCAAATACAAGTGACTTCAGAAAGAGTTTAGGCCCTCAGAACTTCAGGGGTCATGCCAATATTTCTTCTCCCATGCTGCTTGAAACCACTCCGGGTGAAATTCTTCCCTTGAAGGCTAAAGTGGGACTTGGAGGTGCAAAGACCTTTTGCTGGCCCTGGGCATATAAGTGAATTTCACCATCAGTGTCAAAGCACGTAAAAGGAAAGTGTTAAGGGATCTTTTCAAGCCTCAGAAAAACCTTTGATTTGGGTATAGATAGAGTTTTGAGGGAAAGTTCTTATTTTATCCTCATCACATCTCTCTAAAACAACTGCCCTAATACACACACTGATAAGTCATCTCTAAAACAAAACAACAGCAATCATATTGGTCAACCAAGTAGAAAGATTTATCCTTAGGGTGAACATTTTAACTTTTCCCTTTTCTTTTTAACATACACTTAAATTGCCTCTGTCTTTCAAATTACAAAATGTGTCTGTAAAATATAAAAAGAAATTATAGTTAATGTACTATAGGCCTGGCTATAATGATAATCCACTAGCACAGATCTTTGAACTCATGTGGGGTGTCATTGACTGTGATTTATATTTTCAATTTCGAGTCATTTGCACAATGTGTACATTCTACCCCCATATTATACAGCAGTATACTGGCAATGTTTTCTGAGAAGAATGCCATGAAAAGTATGTAAACACCAATCTATCAATCAATTCAGTTTTTTATATGACCCTAAACACCATAGTACCCACTTACTCTGCAGCAAGCTTGACCTACATTCTTTGGGAAGACAAGCAGTCCAGTACAGCAGTCTGAAAATTTTGTGGCAGCTTCACAAAAGTTAAAAAATAGTTTTGTTTTTGAATTAAATGCAAAAATGAATAATACAATAACTGCAGTGTTCCTTCTGCTATATAATTTGACATTACATTCAATTTATTGTACTCAATCCCAACATTTTCAGTGGCTGAAGAATTTTATATTGAAAATGTATAGCTGTATTATGGAAGTTGTCAGGCCAATGAGCAGGAGACAGTGGTGCTTTTGGTACCTGGGAAGGAAGTATGCGATTCTGGGATAAGTGCACTGGCTGGATATTATAATTATCTTCAGTAAGAATTAACTATGTTGATAATGATATCTGCATCATTAGTTTTCAGAATTAACACCAGTCAGGGGAGCAGTCTACATCTTTCAGAGCTATGTCTGCAGACATCAGCCATGTTCAGTTGTACTTAAGACATGATCAAAAGGCCACTGAGGTCAACAGGAATCCCCCTATTGTTTTCAATGGTCTTTATGCCAGGCCCTCAGTTTGGAGGCTTTCCATTCCAACCATAAGGGGTAGAAATGTATTTATTAATTAAATGAAAGTATAGAACTGGAGTGTACTTGTGTGGGTAATGGTGGAATCATGGAGGACCTAAGGCCCCAAATGTAATATAGAGGAGGTGGAGGAGGCAGAAATAAGAGCTTGAATATGCATGTAAGATGAGTAGCTTTAACTATATTACATCAAAAAGTAGGCACATAAGAAAGAGTTCAAGTACCATTAATATGAATCTGAAAGAAGAATTAAAATACGTATTGAATTTCTATGTGCATAAGTGAATATGATCTCATGATTGGAGCATCGGCACTGGAACCTAAAACTTCTGAGTTCTGTTTCTGGCCTTCCCAATGACTTGCTCTGTAATCTGAGGCAGGTGCCATCACTTTCCCTAAATTCTGTTGAGTTTAATATCAGTTTAATTATAATAATTAATTATTAACTGACTCACAGGAATGTTGGGAAAATAAGCTTTGGAGATCCTCAGATAGAACAGTAGTTCCCAACCAAGGGTACAGGTACCCCTGGGGATACACAGAGGTCTTCCCCGGGGGTACATCAACTCATCTAGATATTTGCCTAGTTTTACAACAGGCTACATAGAAAGCACTAGCGAAGTCAGTACAAACTAAAATTTCATACAAATGACCTGTGTATATTGTTCAATATATTATACACTACAATGTAAATACAATATTTATATTCCAACTGATTTATTGTATATGGTAAATATGAGAACACAAGCAATTTTTCAGTAATAGTGTGCTATCACACTTTTGTATTTTTATGTCTGATTTCGTAAGCAAGTATTTTTTCAGTGAGGTGAAACTTGGGAGTATGCAAGACAAATGGGACTCCAGAAAGGGGTACAGTAGTCTGGAAAGGTAGAGAGCCACTGAGATAGAAGGTGCTAGTGAAGTGCAAAGAGTTATTACTAGTAGCATTTAATTAAGTAGAAAATAGAAAAATAATAATAATAATAATAATAATGATCTTTGTTTACTGTAGAACCTTTCATTCTCAAACTTTACACTGTATAATTATTCCTCACAACAGTGCTGTGTGGTACGTAAGTAAGTATTATTAACTCAGTTTACAGATGGAAGAACTGAGACAGAGGGATTATGGGCCCTGTTCTGAAAGGTGACAAACACTTCCTGCATGGGCAGCTGGTGACCCAGCCGCTGGGGGAGCCTAGTCCCCGACCCCTCCCCTTCTGGCCCTCTCTCCCTCCCAATCCCTTCTGCCCGCCTCTTCTGCCCTGCTCCCTCATAGGAGCCCAGAGCAGCCCCACTGTGGCCCTCAGCCCGAGAGTCGGGTGGCAAGACCCCAGCCCTGGTGTGCTGGGTGGTGCGGCGAGCCCCGGTGCGCCAGGCAGCAGCACCACCAGCCCCAGTGCTTTGGGGGGCACGGCCAGCCAGCCATGCTGCGCTGTGGGGGCAGCGCCCTCAGCTCCGCTGCTCCAGGCAGTGTGGCCAGCCCTGCTGCGCCAGGTGGGAGCCACCCCAGCCCCAGTGCTCTGAGCGGCTGGGCCATCCCCTGCCCCAGTGCTCCAGGCAGTGTGGCCACAGCACCAGCCATCCAGAGTCCCTGCAGGATGCAGGCCAGCCAGCCCCAGCCAGCTGGGTCAACCAGGGTGCTGAAACCGCAGAGAAGGGGCCTGGGCTGGGGGGTGTAGTGTGGGCGGGGCCACACTAGGCTGTTTGGGGAAGCACAGCCTACCCCTGCCTACAATATCCACCGCCCATGAGTTCCTGCAAGATAGTCAACATCCTCACTTCCCATTGGGGAGTAAGTATATTTAAGAACTAGCTTTAAAATTCAGGAGCTCTTGGTTCCCAGTCCAGCACTTAAGCCCCTGGACTGTAACTCTCTTAGAAAATCAATTTTTACCCTTGCTGAAGAGTTTGATTCCTTCCTTAAATACTTTCTTTATTACAGAAGCAGCAGCCAATAGTTAGGAGTCTGACAACATTACACTATAAACCATTTTCCTTTGTTATTTATGACTTTACAGCCCAATTATTAAAATAGGTTCTATAAATCCCCAACTTGGGAGCAATTAACTTGACTTTCTTTAGAAAATGAGTTGGAATTTTTTAAGATCTGTTTTAAAACATGAAGGCTGCTAATCTATAAAGTGAAGTATCCTCTTTAGTATCTCTATTTGTGTGGCATTTTCATTTACACATGAGAACTAGCTAGAGTGACTGCTGTGAAACTATATACCATGACATTTTTAATGTGTATTACAGCATGACTGTGACTGAAAACCTCCTTGTCACTGAAGAATAAAAGTCATGGTGGTTATCTTAGTAGATGCATAATACGCTGAACATTTTGTCCAAGTTTTTCCTGCACACATTTCTACCTACCACTCATGCATTTCATTTGTGCACAGAAAATGAAATTCACCAAGCAAGGCCCTCCACTCAGTACAACCCAAGTGGTACCACTGTGATAAGTAGAGGTGTGGATGGAGCAGCTGCCCAAGGACCCTCTGCCTGTGAACTGGGGAGGGAGCTCTTTGCCAACTCTGAATATAGTTGTGCAGAGGGGAATTCGGGGCAGGCTTATACTACATTCAGCAGGGGGATCTTCACATGGTATAGAGCTGCTGTAGTGACTCATATACCATCCCTCTTCCTGCAGAAGGAGCATGGGGCCATGGCCAGCTGGCACAAGATGAAGCTGTCTGAAGGTTGCTCTAATATACTCAATGGGATTAACCCAGTACTGAATTGCCCCAAGAGAAGGAGAGTGTAAAGGTGGCTTAAAGCTACCTTTGCACCTCCCACTCCTTAGCTGCACTAAATGCTTCTTGACCACAGCTGAGTTTCGGATCCCATATGTGAGAGTTTATAATTTTGTGAGAATGAAAGCTCTTTAAGAAAAAAAGTCTGCTGTATTGAGTGCACAGTAATGAATCTCCAAAACATGACAATAATACATGTTTGTGATGGAGAATCTTCTGGAAAAAAGCCAATTTAGTGTAATAAGCTTTTCAATTAAAAGTTTTAAATTTTAGAGAGATTTCAGTTTAAAAGCATTAACTTTTGCACATCACATTTCAGCACACAGAGGAAAAAATTCACCCCAATTAGGAGATGGCTCTTGAAACGTCAGTAAATGTAGGTCTCAGGAGTTTTGTATTAAATGAAAGAGTTTTTATTGGAGACTCAAATTAGCCATGTTACTGCAATGTACTCAGACTTAGACAAGAAGAGGACACATCTTTTAATGACAGTTCACAGTATTTCATTCCCCATTCAAAAAGATTTGGACAAATAACTAAACGGGAAAAACAAATAAATGGTATTTGTCTGAACACAGTAAAAAAGGTTCATTTAAACACACATAAATAGCTATTTGAAAACACACAGATCACCTGAAATCCAGACATACAACAACTGTTTAAGATAGGTGAGTGAAAGACCAAAGCTAGAGGGTTTATTTAGAATCCCATCAAAAAAAATGCTGTAAGAAAACTTTGCTACTTGTTTGCAATAAATTAAACAACAGAGTTCCAGATGGTATGATGTGAATGTGAATTCATGCTAACATACAGGGCTTCCCACCTGTGAAGTCCACATAGTGGGGGGACAGATCAAGCCTTACGGGTCATCTATTCAGAAAACTATTCTGAAAATTATTTCATACCATAATCACAATGTAGATTAAAAGAAGATTTTGAAAGTATTATATATGTTTTTAATGTTAACTGGGACTTAAATAATATTTAAAACACAGTGATAACTGACATGAGAGACTACTTAAGCCTAAAGAACCGACCCCCCCCCCCCCCCAAAAAAAAAAGGGTTGCTTAAAGGAGCCAACCTTCTAACAAAGGTGGAGCACAGCAGTACTCAGTATGATCCTGATCTTGCAATCTTTCACATTTTTACTTCTGCACTAGGGCCTGATCTAACACCCATTGATGTCAAGGGGAGATTTTCTATAGACTTATGTGAGTTGGACTTAGCCCACAGTCTCCACTGAAGTAAGTAAAGATGAGATTTGCAGGATTTGGCCCTAGATTTAGGGATATTTTTGGGTAGTCTTTTAAGACAGGAGGTGGCTGAATAAGGGTGAACTGTTGTACAGGTTTAATTGTACCAGAAACTGAAAGAAAAAATGTTGTATGAGTGCTTTAAAAATCTTTTCAAGCACATTGGCACTTGCAATTCATCTTAACAAAACTGAGATCCTCAATAAAAGATCCTCAGATATCCTGAGACAGAAGTTGCACTATACACTGTAAGTGCTTAGTAGTATTTTATTAATTACACACAAAAACCTATGTTAAAAGAACATTATTAAGGTTGCGAAGTAACGCACTCAGAAGTTAGGAAGTTCCAGAAATAAATTTGCTTGGGTAACCTTAATTCAGCCCCTTTGTGCAGATGCAGTATGATCGTCTTTAATTACATGACCACATATTTTTTCCACAGGAACCCTGCCTCATTCAATGCATGGGATGGAGCTGCGCTGGGGATGAATCAGCTCTGTATAGAGAAGACTGTTGTCTGTAGAACTCCTGCCTCATTTGTTGGATGGTGTGTAATGAACAAGGCCGGGAACTGTAGGAAGAGAAAAGGATGATCTTATGGTTAAGGCAGTTGAATGCTACACTGGTGAACGGGTCTCTACCTATGCCTTTGCCAGAGTACGTATATGATGCTGGGCAAGTCACCTTCACATGTGGTCACTAACTGTATGTTCCTCATTTTCTGGGTGTCTGATTCAAACTCAGTCTGACTTGCACAAGTGCTGAGCACACACACCTGCAACTGAACTCAGTGGGTGCTGCACACTGAACACAGGAAGTGCTAATAATGGAAAGTACTGTGAATAATCAGGTCCTAGGCATCTGATATCGGGCATCCAAAAATAATGGATTTTTTTTAACCTTAATCTCTCTGTGCCTCAAATCCCCATCTGTGAAATGGGGAGAATATCTTTTCATGTCATGGGGTGTTGTGCAAATACATTCACTAATGTCCGTGAACCACTCAGGTACTACACTGATGAGTGCCATAGAAAAGTTTATAAGAAAATTATTCTGTCCTCAGAGCATGCTTTGAATAGTGTGCAGCAAATAAGACTGAGGGTCACACATTGAACAATGAGGAGAAAAGAAAATGTTTAAAAGCTGCCCATTAAATGAGCACTGTCCATAATGTGTGGTGAATGAGACAAGAGTCCAGTGGAATAAATACTACGTGATCATGTAATCAAACACTTTGTCATTATGCATATGAACAAGGAGCCTGAATAAGGGTTGCACAGGCAACATTCCCCCACATCTCCTTCCCTCCATCATACAGGTTCCTAGTCCAGTCTCCTTGCCCAACTAGTCTGTCTGCCCTAGTCCTTAATCTGATTTTAGTCCGCCCCTATCGTCCTGTCTCCCACCCCATTTTTCTCCTTGACCCACTCTCATTGCCCAGTCAGGCCCAGTCTCCACTCCCCAGGGTCCTTGTCCCAATCAATCATAGAATATCAGGGTTGGAAGGGACCTCAGGAGGTCATCTAGTCCAACCCCCTGCTCAAAGCAGGGCCAATCCCCAACTAAATCATCCCAGCCAGGGCTTTGTCAAGCCTGACCTTAAAAACTTCTAAGGAAGGAGATTCCACCACCTCCCTAGGTAACACATTCCAGTGTTTCACCACCCTCCTAATGAAATCTACTCCCCAAACCCTGCCCACAGTGCCCTAGGTCTGGGTTTTGCCCCCTCTGAATTTGAATCACATGGGTTCCTCCTCCACATTGTCTGAATGCCAGCAGGGGGCTTGAGAGCACAGGAGAGAGACAGATTCACTACTCTCAGCTGCCTCCAGTGCCCAGCAGCAGTCAGGAGCAACCATTACAGGGAAAGACTAGCTTTGACCTTGTGGCGCTGGGCTGGGGGGAGCATGCTCAATTGCTCTGTAGAGATGGTGCATGCACAGCCCAGTCACAAGTAGGAGTTTGGAAGGGATGGCACATGCTCAGTCTCTCTATGGCAGTGGTCCCCAAATTGTGGGCATGCCCCGTTTGGAGGGGTGCAGTGGGGCCTGGTCCAGCCTCAACGGGGGCAGGGAGAGAGCACTACCTAGCCCCTGCTATGCCCCCAAGCTCTGCTCCAGACCTGACTCCTGGCTGCGGCTCCACTCCCAGCTGCAGCCCAGGCCTCAGCCCCGGCTCCCAGCTCCAGCTGCGGCTCCTCTCCTGGTTGTGGCCCCCAAGCACAGCTCTGCTCCCGGCCATGGCCCCTGGCCTGGCCACAACTCCAGCCTCAGCCTTGGCCTCAACTGTGGCCCCACTCCTGGCCCCAGGTCCCAAACACAGTTGGGGCAGGGAATGGATGGGGTAAAGAGGGACATGAGGTAAACAGTTTGGGGACCACTGCTCTGTGGGGATTGTGCATGTGCAGTTTGGCCAACATCAGCAGCCCTGAAAAGCTCAAGCATGCTCAGTGAAGATGGAATCTTTGGAGAGTTCAGTGTTAAACTCTAGCAAGTCTGTACAGAGCATTAGTAAACTGCAATTTTTCAAAGGCTTATAACGTCACCAAAATTTTCCCACACAAATGGAAAAAGGTACAACCTTGACACAAAGGCCACCCCTCTGGCAAGTCCCTGCTGCAAACCATTGGGATGCTAGAAACTTTCAAAGTAAAGCACTCACGAATTTAACCTGGACAAAACAATATATTTTCCCATAGCTTCATTGTCAGCAACAGCTGAACTATTCTGGCTGAAATTTAAAAGAAAAAAAAAAAATCAGCCTGAGGCAGACAGTCAGCATGGAAAACTTCAGCCTGAATGATTACAGTTTAGCAAAAAGTTATAAGCTAAAGAAAACAAGGTCTTTATAATGGGAAATGTTGGGCAACCTTAATAATGGTTAGTGCTACCAGCCCTACCTTTATTATAACTATTATTTTAATTGTATAAGGGAGTAAGTTTCCCCCCCCCCGCACCCCACATTAATTTCTTCATGTGTTGTTGAACTTTCATGAAATTGGGAAGGCAGAAGTGGAATTCCTCCCACCCCCCATTTCCTTTGACCTGCTTCAGCAGGAGCAGGAGATGCCCTCCTTAGGATCTGCTTCACACTCCATTGGCAACTTCTATTGAAGGTAAAGTATTACTTTATGGGCCTGACTCTCCTCTTGCTTACTATATAAATCAGGAGTAAACTCCACTGAAGTTAACGGAGTTTCACTAGTGTGTGAAGCTGGTATGAAAAGAGAATTCAGCTCAGTGATTTATTGTGGCACTGTGATTTTTTTTCTTTGTATCTTTCAGCTTTGATAGAGCAGACACCAGCTTCAGTCAGCATCATCCCAGTATCTTCCTGACAACTCTTTTGAGGCTACTTCTTTTTGTTCTTTTTCTCATCAGTGACCACCAAAATGCACCCATCCTTAGCCTATATAGGAGTATTTTTGTTCCTGATTCTTCCCTCTCATTTTCTCTTTACTTTCTTCAAAGGCTTGTGTTGGGATGAGCTAGAGAAATAAGTAGGAGCAAACCAAACAAATATTCTTTTCGGTTCACCATTAAGATGACTATAAACCTGGATTTTGTTTGTGTGATGGGAGCAGACCAATGTTAAAAATTAAAATCTGGATTAACAATGCATGGAAGTTATTAACAGACTGATGGATTTGTTATTTTCAAAACTATTAGTTTCAGAGCTAAGTAAATTGAGTAACATTTTATATTTAATCAGAGTTGAACAGCACCACATTTGTTGGCATCTTTATTATTGTTGTTGTTATTTCTACCACCACATACATTTTAAAGTCTGATTATTACAGACTTTACAGTCTACAATGTTCACACATAAAGACAGTACTGGACTGTCTTTATTAATATTAGCACCCCCCCCCAAAGAAGAAGATTGACTGCATCCAACAATAACTTTCACTTCCATACAACTGATTTTTTAAAATAAATTTCATGACGAAGACAAATTACAGATCCTATCTTATACTGCCTTTGCTCATACAAAGAAAATGTCACTCTGAGATGGATACAGTTCATAATAACTGCAGACAAACTTTGTACTTGACCCTGGTTCTTCATTAAAATTCTATGTATTGTTATTTAAATGTGAATGCCTAAAATCTGATCTTGAATATGATCAACTCCAGCAGATTCTGGTTTAGCACTTAGGATTTCGGTATTTGAACTGTGAACGCTTCACTATTACTTTAAGAAAAAGAGTTAAAAATTGGATAAAGGTAAGCGGAGGCAATAGGAATTAACATTTGCAGTTTTAGCAAAATTAAGACTTATGTATGGTGCATAGTTGGAGAAGTGCTGCCATTAGTATTTCCCCTTCATCACTATTTGGTCAGTTTCTATTTCAGAAATGTATGATTAAATTGTGACGGGTTCGGTCACAGAGACTCCCCTTGAGACTGTCACTCAATGAGCTGGGATACCACTGAGAACATCCCTTCTGCCAGAACAGGCACCCCTCCTCTCCTGTCTTGCTGAGTTAGGACACTCCAGACAGCTCCAGCACAGACCCAGAGGTTGGGCCAGGCCTCTCTGCGGTTCACTGAAACTGAGATTCACTCAGCCCAGGGGCTTCTCAGTTAACAGGGACTTTCTCAGCACCCAGTGTCCAGCCTTCCTGGGAGCCTGAACCCCAAATAAATCTGTTTTACTCTGCATAAAGCTTATACAGGGTAAATTGTTCACTCTCTCTCTCTAACACCAATAGAGAGATATGCACAGCTGTTTGCTCCCCCAGGTATTAATCACTTACTCTGGGTTTATTAATAAACAAAAAAGTATAAAAAGTAGGATTTAAATGGTTTCAAGTAACAACAGACAGAACAAAGTAAGTCACAAAGCAAAATAAAACAAAACACGCAAGTTTAAGTTTAATCATTAAGAAATTGATTACAGGTAATATCTCACCTCAAAGATGTTCCAATAAGCTTCTTTCACAGACTATATGCCTTCCTAGTCTGGGCTCAATCCTTTCCCCTGGTACGGTCCTTATTAGTTCCAGCAGACATCTCAGGTGGTGAGCCGGGGTTTTCTCATGACTGGCAGCACCTTTTGTCCTGCTCCACCCCCTTTTATAGCTTTGGCACAAGGCAGGAATTTTTGTCTCTCTGGATCCCCACCACTCCTTCTAAATGGAAAAGTACCATATTTAAGATGGATTTCATTATCGGGTGACATGGTCACATGTCACTGTAAGACCCCTAGTCTCCATTCCCCATGGGCTGGCCCACACACACACAGATGAAGGCTTTCAAGTAACTAAGGCTATTTACAACCGATTGTTTCTGGAGCCCCTTAATGTCCTCCACTTAATATGTTTACATCAGTGATACAAGTTTATATCTTATTCTCCTAACTCCAGATATAGAAATAATACATGCAAAGAATTAGGATGAACACACTTAGGAGATTACAAACTTTCTAATGACACCATACAAAGGGTATTTAGCATAAAGCATATTCCAGTTATGTCATATTCATAAACATATTTCCATAAAGCATATGGAGTGCAACATCACATAAATGTCAGTGGTACTAGTCACAGATCCAAAGTTCATTAAATCAATTAAATGATTCCCACTGATTTTGATGGGTTTTGGATTAGAGCTTTAGTTGACCAGAGGACAAGTAGCAGGAGGGGCTAGAAAGTAGGCTGAAGCAAAATACGTCAGGCCCTGAGCCTCTACAGAAGGTTTTGTCTTTTGAAGATTAAGATATAGAATCATAGAAGTGTAGGGCTGGAAGGGACCTCGAGAAGTCATCGAGTTCAGCCCCCTGAACTGTGGCAGAACCAAGTAAAACGAAATCATCCCTGACAGGTGTTGGTCCAACTTGTTCTTAAAATCTTCCAATGATGGGGACCCAACAACCTCCCTTGGAAGCCTATTCCAGAGCCTAACTACAATTTTAGTTAGAAAGTTTTTCCTTGATATTTAACCCAAATCTTCCTTACTGCAGGTTAAGCCCATTACTTCTTGTCCTACACCTTCAGTGGACATGGAGAACAATTGATCACCATCCTCTTTATAACAGCCCTTAGCATATTTGAAGGTTATTATCACATTCCCCATCAGTCTTCTTTTCCCAAGCCTAACCATGCCCAGGTGTTTTTAACCTTTCATCATAGGTCTGGTTTCCTAAACCTTGTATCATTTTTGTTGCTCTCCTCTGGACTCTCTGCAATTTGTCCCCATCGCTCCTGAAGTATGGCACCCAGAATTGGATACTACTCCAGCTGAGGCCTCACCAATGTTGAGTATTATAGAGCAGGACAATTACCTCCCATGTCTTACATATGACACTTCCATGAATACACCCCAGAATTGTATTAGCCATTATCAAAGCTACATCACATTGTGGACTCATATTCAATTTGTGATCCAGTATTACCTCCAGATTCTTTTCAGCAGTACCACCACCAAGCCAGTTATTCCCCCTGTTGTAGTTGTGAATTTGATTTTTCTTTCCCAAGTGAAGTGCTATGCACTTGTCTTTATTTAATTTCATCTTGTTGAATTCAGACAGACAATTTCCAATTTGTCAAGGTCATTTTGAATGTAATCTTGTCCTCCAAAATGCTTGCAATCCTAGCTTGGTGTTGTCTGCAAGTTTTATAAGCATACTCTCCACTCCATTATTGAAATCATTATTGAAAATATTGACTAGTACTGGACCTAGGACTGACCCTGCAGGACCCCCCTAAGTATGACCTCCCTGTCTGACAGCAAACCATTGATGACTACTCTTGTAGTATGTTTTTACAACCCGTTGTGCATCCGTCTTATAAATTCATCCAGACCACATTTCCCTAGTTTGCTTATGAGAATGTCATGAACTGCATCAAAAGCCTTCCAAAAAAATCAATATATAGCACATCCACTAGGCCAGTAATCCTGTTGAAGGAAATTAGGTTGGTTTGGCATGATTTGTTCTTGACAAATGCCTGCTGGCTATTACTTATAATCCTATTATCCTCCAGATGCTTACAAACTGATTGTTTAATAAATTTGTTCCAATATCTTTCCTGGCATCAAAGTTAGGCTGACTGGTCTATAATTCCCTGGGTCCTCTTTGTTCACCTTCATAAAGACAGGTATAATGTTTGCCTTTCTCTAGTCTTCTAGGACCTAATCTGTCCTCCAGGCATTCTCAAAGATAATTCTCAAAGATAATTGCTAACCGTTCTGAGGTTGCTTCAGCTAGTTCCTTCCGTACCCTAGGATGAATTTCATCAGGCCCTGTCAACTTGAATACACCTAACTTATTTAAATATTCTTTAGTCCGTTCTTTCCCTATTTTGGCTTGGATTCCTTCCTACTTGTTGTTAATAGCAATTGTGTTGAGTGGTCACCAACAGACCAGATTTCTGGAGCATGAATCTACAACAACAAGATGTTACTAGCAAGTTACAGCAGTTACCTTTTATTAATTCCATTTGTTTCTTCATAATTTTGTTAGACATAATTTATATTTTTCAATATAGGAGTCTGCTCTTATTCAAATGAAACTTTTAGCTCAGTAGCTAGTGCACTCACATAAGCATAAGTAAAGATGGTGCTGCTCTCAGAGAACTATCAGAACTGCTTAGGCTGAAGGAATGAATAGGAGATTAAAAGGAAAAAGAAATAACTATTGAACTCATTTAAGAACCGCTACTTAGGCTCATTTACCACCATTAGCAATCCTGCAGGAATTACAAACTGATTGGAGCAAATGGTCACATCACATAATTGGCAGTCGTCTACCAGTCAGTTAGGTGGGTGACAAACAAATGCATTTAAGGGACCAGAATGTAACTGCTTTTTGTCCCCTGAAGCCCATTTATAAAACCAGGATGAAAAAAAGCATTAATTTCCACTGGACCTTGAAATCTGCAACACCATATATTTTCCTGGGCTTGTTGGTACATTAAAATGACTTCATTAGGCACACATAGCCAAACCCTCCCAGCTTACATTCATGCAACCACCCTGAAGTCAATGGGCCTGATTCTGACCTCACATTCTAGGTTTAGACTGGTGTATATACATAGGCTTGGAATGAGTCTATTTAAATCATTAGTTGTCTGTAAACTTCATTTCAGCTGACGCACAGAAATAGATGAAAAAATATGCATCAATAGTAGTTGGCTAGTGCAGGGAGCAGTCTGCCATCCCCAGGCAGGAGCTGTTCAGCAGCTGGCAGCTACTGCAGTCATGGCAGCATTAGGACACCTTCCTAGTGACAATGACCACGTGGCTGGGCCAGGAACACTTGCCCAGATCAGCGGTGATTAAGTCACAGAGAGCTACGACAGCTGCCATGCAGTGCTGGAACCGCCCATCTGCTTGACCCCAAAGTTTAGGAAGAGCATGCATGCTATTACATTTGTGGCAGGGGCCCCAACTGCAATAGTACCGTATGAGAGGCCAAATTTGTCAGTTTATGACGGTAATGGGTTGTAAAAGAAGCCTTAGAGGAATATTGGAGTGAATACCCTGACCTCAAATTCAAAACAGAGAAAAAGACTGGAAAGGGAGAGGAGGATAGTTTGCACCACAAAGTTTATAAAAACATAAGACTCCAGAAAGGCAAATCATGTTGCTTAACGTTTGAACAGGATGTCTCATTTGAAATTAAGAGTCAAGCATAGGTAACCAAAGCTTCAATAGGAGCCTGTTTGGAAAGAACGATACAAAAGAAAGAAGCAGCTGTGGATTTTCTATACAATATGGTACATGCTTTGGGGAGAGTCCAGTGAATGGTTTCTATAGTTGGAGCTTTTTATTAGCTCTGCTTCATAAGTCTGCAGCGGCAGCACATGCTGGCCCAGAACACTGTCAGCTGGAAGCAAAATACCTGCCTGAAGTTTTTGCTCACCAAGCTGCAATTAAGGATCTTTAGAGTAGTGAAAAATTCTCCTTAGTAACTGATGAAACCCCAGAGCTTTCCAGACAGCCAGCAATGAAAGTTCTTGCAGTGTTCTACAGTGACAAAAACACATAAATAAATACTATGCTATTGAAATCATCTGTTGTTCCATGCAACGTAGGGGTCACTTTAATTTAGGTTCAAGATCTGTTGTGAGAGTACAGCCAAATGTGGGGAAACTATGAGCGAATTAACAGACTCTCCTTGATATACATGCAATGTTTAATAAAGGACTTGAAAGAAATGTATCCACATCTGCTGCACATTCCATGTATTGCTCATCTTCTGCATGTATGCATTGATCAGGCAATGAAAACGGATACATTCCCGGGACATCAATGAATTTGTGGTACATTTTCCAGTGAAATTTAAACATGCCAGCAGGCAAAGGTGACTGGAGAGGACTGCCTGAGTAGAGCCCCCAGCTTTACTGAATTTTGGAAAGCCATTCATTTTATTTTGGGATAATACAAATAACAATAATAATATATATGCGTGTAGCACCTTTCATCTAAAGATCACAAAGGGCTTTAGCTTCACAACACCCCCTTGTATTTTTCATTAACCATTGTGATTCCCATTACAGATTGACTCGAACTCAAAATATACCACAAACACAGCAGCTTGATAAAGTCTGCAGATAAAGTTTGCATTTTTATATTGATAGTTCTTAAAAGCAAAACTCTATCAAACTACTATTTGTTCTGGCATGGCACTTTGAACTTGAAGCAACGCCGATTTGGACTCCTTTTCCAGTTCAAATTGTAGTTTGCACAATTCAGATCAACAGCAAATTATATTAATTTCCACACAACTGTCATTAGTGATGCTGAAACAGATCTACAGTAATTACAAAACACTTAAAGACAGATATGATTTGTGAGACCATTACCCCAATATTATTTTTTGGTGGGCACTTTGCTCTGCTGTATTTTTACATGGTGTTGATGTATCTGCCAGTAGATATGTATTGTGTTGTAAATAAGGCAGCTTGTCTCAGTAGGCAAAGTAGTACCACAGTGATCTTAGCACAGAACACAAACAATCCTGCTGATTGCTATACTCTCAGGAGCATGGCCAGCAACGAGGTACTTCACTTGCTGCTATGTTCCCTTGGTTGTCTTGGTAGTGAAAGATTTGTATCTTGCTATCATGATGTGGATTTCAAGTATCATGGACTTCAAAAAAAAATGCATGCATTATTTTGGCTTGTTTTGCTAACATGAGCCCAAATCACAAATTTGGATTTTGTAGCTAATTTCAAGATGCCTTCTTTGCTTCTGAGAATTTATTTCAAACACTAATAAATTTAAAATGGATGTCAGCTGATTCACTTAGCTATGAGGACTGTGGGGAAATGGCACACTATTTTAATCTTTTCCACAGCAGGCTATGCATGTGTCCCCCAACAAAACTGGGGTTACATACACACAAAAAAGTTGGCACAAAAAGGAATTCTGCTAAAACAAAACCTACCAGTGTCTAAAACATAGAAGAAATTGTTCAAGAACATTTCATGCTCGTGGAAACATTACTTATATAAAGCTGGCCAGGTTAGAGATAGATGAGCTCAGTGCAACTTTCCATTGTTGATGATGAAAGGGAGCCAGACATTTTGTCAATAGGTTTTCCCCTGGGCTTTGATCTATATTTTTGTTCAGCATTGCCTCTTTCCTGTATATTCCTGGTGCTACTACACACACCTCCTCTTTCCAACACCACCACTTTCACCTGCATGGCTCAGGCTTTGAGACAAGTGCTGCACAATCCCTATTGCTAGGGAATTTTTTTTCCTGAGTAGCACTAATATGTAGCTAAACATCAGGGGGTGCTGGAGAACTGCTGACTGACCTTCCTCCTATACTTATATATACCCTATACTTATGCCATATTTATTCAGTTTTAATACTTTTGAAGTGAATGAAGTTACACCAGGGATTGATTTGGCCCATTGTTTATTCAGTGTTCTCAGTCTCTAGCATCCGGAGACTCAAGATGCTGTGGCTCAATCTGGGGCCACAGAATGCCAGGCTACTTGCTAAGGGAATGAATCTGAAGCTACTCCCCCAGAATGGGACTCAGCTGAGATTCTTCAGGCACAGAGTTAACAGAATAAAGCCATTACTCAGCAGAAAACACTGGGAGTTTGAGATTCTGCTCTCTTTCCCACCACGCCCAATTTTCACCGTGCAACTCTCAGCTTCATATACGAAAATTCTCCCAGCATACATCCAGTGATTCATGTTGATGATTATGGATTTATTTATGTGGGAGCAAAATGCCAATTTCACCCTGCAAACAGTACAGTATTTGAGATTACAGAAAATAAGTGGCTTATGTGAAAGTAGAATAAATTATATTGAAATTATAATTCATTAAAGAAATGCTGCTTGAAAGGTTTGTTGAAATACAGTTGTCAGGAAGAGAAACATTCAGGAGTGTGAGACAATGGGTCCTCAAACTAATTAACTTAGAGCTCCTACCTAGCTAGGAGACTGGTAAACGTTAGTATGCAAACAAGATATGTATGTATATTTGTCAGTTTCTGCTTCCTTTTGTCTCCTATGTTAAATTGGCTTTGGCTTATCTGTATAAATAAGTTAGCTTGAGCTTTTGCAGGGGGCTCACATATATCCAGGTGCATTGGCAAAGCGCTTTGCTAATAAACAGACTGGTCTGACAAATTCAGTGAGTCTTGAATCTGACTTTGACACTTATGAAAAACAGAAAACCAAGCGTACTTTCCTTTTGACCTAAAAGTCTTCCTTGCTCACAAAGAACTTAACATAGTTATTAAAAAATGTTGTTTTTAAATATATCTGAGCTTTGCACTTTGATGCAGCCCTGAAATTGGTTCAGGGAGATTCTAATGGGACAATGCAATAGAGTTGCACTGTGGCCCTTTTTCATTGAGTTTATTTGCAGATAAAAATATCCATCTCTTTCTATCTGTGAACATATAACAGAAATAAGAAAGAAACAAAAAAAAGCAACAGGTATTTGTTTTTTTGGCTTAGTCTTGATAGATGAACTGGCAGGAGACTGAGGTGGGCCAAAATCTTGACGCAGTTCTAAACAAACCTCCTCTAAATTTTACCTGTTCTTTACTGATATCTGGAGTTCAGCTAAATGCAGAGACTATCCATACAGTCCTGTACATGAAATAATATGTTGTACTTATATAGTACTTCTTATTTGAAGATCTCATAAGGTAGGTATTGTTATCCCAATTTTACACAAAGGCACAGGATTGTCAAGTAACTTAACCAGGCTCTCACAATGAGACAGAAGCAGAGTTGGGAATAGAACCCACGTCTCCCCACTCCTAAGTGGCAAACACTAGGCAACACTTCTTCTTCCATGCAAACGCATAGGAAGTAACCAACTAGCCTCATTGTTTTGGAATAAATATTTACTATAATACAATTTTTTCCATGCATTATATAAAATCAGAATTTATTGCGTTCGTATGTCAGATGCATATTTATTAAGAATTGAAATAAATCTGGATGAATGAATATTAAATACAACTCAGCCTTTCACAGCTAAATACAAGGTCGAACAGTTTAGCATAAGTAGTTAGCACATATTCTAAGGGACTGTGATGCTTTATGATTGAATATGACCATTTAGGTCATTGGTATGAGTACTGTTTTACAATTGTAACAAAGCTTGTACAAAGTGTATCATGTAAGTATCAATGGAAAAGTTACAATCTATCAAATATGATTATCCTGGTTAAATCCATGTATCATCTTGGCATCTAAAGTTATGAATATTGGCTATGTACTAGTATCTGACACACATGTTGTATTCCTGGGTGGCAGCTGGGGCCAGGGCCAGGGGCGGAGCTGGGTGGCACTCCTTCCCTGCCCCCTGCGGGGGCTGGCCCAGGCCCCAGCAACACCCCCCAAATGGTCATCCACGCCCCTTGGGGGGAGCACCCCACAGTTTGGGGATCTCTGGACTAATGCTTATATGGTTGCTGTTTTTCTGTTACATATGTTTATGCAGTTATTGAAAGAACTATTCCTGAATTTGAGTTTTCATCCAGCTGTGTGCTTGACTATAAAATGCTTTATCTTTATGCCCTAGCTACATGTAAACATTGCTTATTTAAAATATAAACTGACTACTGACCACAGATATTGCCCTGTTAATGATTTACAGAGCCTGGGGATGAAGCACTCAGAATTATGCGTGCTACCATTGTGAAGTACATTTACAAGAGACTCTGGAGCCAGTGCTAACATAGCAAAATAAATTGATTACTATAACTTTATTTAACAAAGCACTGAAGCTTACTTCTTGCTGCTCACACACAATCCTCTTAAACTATAAAAAGTCCAGCATCTGCCTATGCTAATTTAAAGAGGCAAAGTGGGTAAGGAAATCTCTTTTATTGGACCAACTTCAACTACCTTGTCTCTCTAATATCTAATACAGCCACAACAACACTGCATACATTAATTTAAAATGTTCAGTGAAGCAGGCAAGACCTCTCTAACATACAAATAAAATATGCCAGAAAGGGAGGAAGCTATTGGATTCCATTTGCTTTCTTGGCTGTTATATGTAATGGGTTCTTGGCTATTATATTTAATGGGGGGAGGGAAAGAAATATTGCTACCTAATGCACAGGGCTGAAAAGCATATAACCCAAAGAATATTGTGTAATTGAAGTAGTCATTTAATTTTAAAAATTTCAGAATATTTCCTTTCAGTTGTATGGTACAGTCAGTGATCTCTGGTATAAAAGCACTTACTCTTCTAGATAAATCTATCCATCTTCCAACAAGCCAATAAGTAACATTTACATTTAAAGGAACACCATCAACTCTGAATCTAATAAATTAAGGGGAAAAGAAAAAAGTTTCAGCTACACTTGCCCTTGAGCACCCCATCAATTTTTGTGGTCTTAGAGACACATTTTCCTATTTTGAAAATGTTTTTGTCTCTTCTTTTGCAGTGTGCAAGATCCAGACAAACAACAGCTGAAACTGACAGGTGAAGTGGGGACAGTGGTGAAAGTGATCAAATAGTGGAACTGAGTCAACAGGCATTGGGTACTTACTCCCTTAGGGTACTTTGAAAATCCTAATCAGTGTCCTTTTGTCAGTGACTGGGACATGGGCAGTTGTACCCAGAGGTCAAAGCCAGAGTCGGTAGCTAGGAATCAAGACCCAGGGTCAGAACCAGAGTCAGAAGCCAGATGCTAGAGCCCAGGCTCAGAGCCAAAGTCACAAGTCAGGAACAGCAGCCAAGGGTCAAAGTTAGGGTTACCTGGAGCAAGGCAAGAGCAGGGCTGGGTCCAGGCAGGAGAATGGCTGGAGCAGGAGCCATCCCAGCTGTGGGTAAATACTTTGAGTAGCCATTGAACTGCTGGGCTTATGAACTGGTATTCTGACTCTTCCAACCAATCACACTGCCTACTACAGGCCACCTGAGCTTGTTAGGTTGCTCAGAGACCGGCTTTGCTGTAGGCCCTAATTCCTGATACGTTTTAACCTTTCTTCTTCTTATTTTTAGCATTTTCTGTCACCCAAGTATTAAACAAGGCCTTTCTGATATAAAATATGCAATTAAGCTTCAATAACAACAACATTTAAATCTTATATAGTGCTATTTGCTTTCAAAGAGCTTTTCAAGCTAACAGAGGAATCCTCACAGCTAGAGCTGGGTGAAATTTTTTGACCCAAATTTTTTTTGGTGAAAAATGTAGTTTTGGAGTCATCATATCACTTCATGATTTCATGTAGATTTTGCCAAATAGTTTGTTCTGGGAAAAACTCTTAAAAATCCCCCCACAAAACCCAGTATGTTTTGTTTTGACATTTTATAAAGAAAACCATTTTTCAGTTCAAAAATTTTGTTTTGAAATTCTTTAATTTTATGTTTAAAAGCCCAGCAATGTTTAAAAATGCTCAAAACCAAAATGAAATGTTTTCATAAAAATCTTTTGAATATAAATTTTTGAATCAACAAAATTTTTGAAAAAATTCTTTTTTTGGTCCACGTGAAACAATTTTTTTAATCTTTTTGAAATTGCCAGCAAATGGAAAAATTCTTCATTTGCCCAGCTTTACCCAAAGCACTCGTGGAAAGTACATAGTATTCCATAGAGAAGGGCCCTACTCACAAAGTTCAGATCCAGAGCCAAATTTCCCTAAAGTTTGGTAGCTTTTAGATCTAGGGTTTTCGTTCAATCCATTATATTACAAGGTAGGCACAGGCTGAAAGTTCCTATCTTCAAATTCAGGGGACAAAGAATGGGTGTTCATTTCTGGGAGGTAGGTCAGGACAATGCCTAATTATAATCCATATTTTATAGGCTGGAAAATGAAGGCAAAGTGGTTAAGTGACTAGCCCAAAGTCATCAGGCAGTAGTTGTGAGGACCAGAATTAGGAGTGCCTTGATGCCAGTCCTGATATCAGACACTGGCTAGGGAGAGGTTTCTGGAGATTGCCTTCTTTACTGGGATAGGACAATATGCTCCCACAGCTTATGCACATAGAATGACCAGAAGGATAGTACTTTTGCACAAATCCATTCTCAAAAGCCCAGCTGCTGACTATAACTTTCTACTTGGTATTATGCCATAGCAGATCTCGATAGAAATTCATAAACACCAGAAATAGAGGTATGCTCTATGGGGATCTGGGAGGAGTCAGAGAGAAGCCACATTAGACTTGTAGAATCACAGGACTGGAAGGAACCTCGAGAACCTGGTATTCTGGTCCAGTCCCCTGGACTCAAGTCAGGACTAAGTATTATCTAGACCATTCCTGACAGGTATTTGTCTAACCTGCTCTTAAAAATCTCCAATGACAGAGATTGCACAACCTCCCTAGGCAATTCATTGCAGTGCTTAACCAACCTGACAGTTAGGAAGTTTTTCCTAATGTCCAACCTAAATGGCCCTGGTGCATTTACTGGTTCTGTGGATGAAGGGAAAGCAGTGGATGTATTGTTTCTTGACTTTAGCAAAGCTTTTGACACGGTCTCCCACAGTATTCTTGTCAGCAAGTTAAGGAAGTATGGGCTGGATGAATGCACTATAAGGTGGGTAGAAAGCTGGCTAGATTGTCGGGCTCAACGGGTAGTGATCAATGGCTCCATGTCTAGTTGGCAGCCGGTGTCAAGTGGAGTGCCCCAGGGGTCGGTCCTGGGGCCGGTTTTGTTCAATATCTTCATAAATGATCTGGAGGATGGTGTGGATTGCACTCTCAGCAAATTTGTGGATGATACTAAACTGGGAGGAGTGGTAGATACGCTGGAGGGGAGGGATAGGATACAGAAGGACCTAGACAAATTGGAGGATTGGGCCAAAAGAAATCTGATGAGGTTCAATAAGGATAAGTGCAGGGTCCTGCACTTAGGATGGAAGAATCCAATGCACCGCTACAGACTAGGGACCGAATGGCTAGGCAGCAGTTCTGCGGAAAAGGACCTAGGGGTGACAGTGGACGAGAAGCTGGATATGAGTCAACAGTGTGCCCTTGTTGCCAAGAAGGCCAATGGCATTTTGGGATGTATAAGTAGGGGCATAGCGAGCAGATCGAGGGACGTGATCGTTCCCCTCTATTCGACACTGGTGAGGCCTCATCTGGAGTACTGTGTCCAGTTTTGGGCCCCACACTACAAGAAGGATGTGGATAAATTGGAGAGAGTCCAGCGAAGGGCAACAAAAATGATTAGGGGTCTAGAGCACATGACTTATGAAGAGAGGCTGAGGGAGCTGGGATTGTTTAGTCTGCGGAAGAGAAGAATGAGGGGGGATTTGATAGCTGCTTTCAACTACCTGAAAGGGGGTTCCAAAGAGGATGGCTCTAGACTGTTCTCAATGGTAGCAGATGACAGAACGAGGAGTAATGGTCTCAAGTTGCAATGGGGGAGGTTTAGATTGGATATTAGGAAAAACTTTTTCACTAAGAGGGTGGTGAAACACTGGAATGCGTTACCTAGGGAGGTGGTAGAATCTCCTTCCTTAGAGGTTTTTAAGGTCAGGCTTGATAAAGCCCTGGCTGGGATGATTTAACTGGGAATTGGTCCTGCTTCGAGCAGGGGGTTGGACTAGATGACCTTCTGGGGTCCCTTCCAACCCTGATATTCTATGATTCTATGATTCTAAGCCCATTGCTACTTGGCCTATCCTCAGAGGTTAAGGAGAACACATCTTCTCCCTCCTCCTTGTAATAACCTTTTATGTACTTGAAAACTGTTATCATGTCCCCTCTCAGTCTTCTCTTTTCTAGACTAAACAAACCCAGTTTTTTCAATCTTCCCTCATAGGTCATGTTTTCTAGATCTTTAATCATTTTGTTGACAAACCCATGCTGATTGTTACTTATCACCTTATCTTCTAGGTGTCTGCAAACTGATTGCTTCATTATTTTCTCTGTTATCTTTCCAGGTACTGAAGTGAAGCTGACTGGTCTGTAATTCCCCAACTTGTCCTTATTCCCCTTTTTATGGTTTGGCACTATATTTGCCCTTTTCCAGTCTTCTGGAATGTCTCCTGTCTTCCATGCCTTTCAAAGATAATTGCTAATGGCTCAGATATCTCCTCAGTCAGCTCCTTGAGTATTCTAGAATGTATTTAATCAGGCCCTGGTGACTTGAAGACATCTAACTTGTCCAAGTAATTGTTAACCTGTTCTTTCCCTAGTTTAGCCTCTGATCCTACCTCATGTTTGCTGGCATTCATTAAGTTACATGTCCAATTGCTACTAAACTTTTTGGTGAAAACTGAAACAAAAAAAGTCATTTAGCATTTCTGTCATTTCCACAATTTCTGTTGTTGTTCCATCCCACCCACGGACCTACCCTGTCCTTGGCCTTCCTCTTGCTTCTAAATGCATTCATAGAATGTTTTCTTGTTAGTATGTATAGTGCCTTGGTACAAAATATAACTTAGTACTCCCTGTGTTCTTAAGCAGTAGCTTACTATCAGCACCTATTAGTTTAATGTCGACACTCCTTGGTCATGCATTAAACAAATATATCACTGGATTGCTAAGAATAGAGGAGTCATATTGAAATAATGATAGTGTGTTGGTTTGATCTCATATTTCTTGGCTTACAACTCTTCCTTGGTTCAGGCCTGTACGCAACTGGTAGATCCATTTGTAGTGGGAAGTCTATGTGGCGTATAAATTGAAGAAAACTGCGGAGCTAGTGCAGTGCTTGTTCTCCTCAGACAAAGGCAATGTGAGAGAGAGTGAGGAGCTTGTGGGGAAGAGAGAGAGCTGAAAGGGAAAGAGGAGAAAGCAGCTGAAGAATATGGCTAACATTCTTTTATTCTCATCTGTTTTTTTTTAAACCATTTTCCCATATTTTAATAAAAATACATCTGGAAAAAAAATCCACAAAGCAGAACAGAAATGAGTCGCGGGGGAGAGGGAGGGTGGGCAGCGAGACAACCCCACACCCAGGCCCCATGCCAGCAGACGAAGGGATCCGGCCTGGGGGCCCAGTGACAAGGACCTTCAAGGAGACGCTACTTCTTTTTGGGGGCAGGTCTGTAAATCCCCACCACCACAGCATGGTCTCGCTTGTAGGGCTCCAGCGTCAGCTGCTCCTGGGGTTTCATGTTCTCCTGCTGCATCTGCTTCATCTCGGAGGCGAAGACAGTCTCGGGCGCAGCTGTGGAGTCGATGCAGTTGGCCTTGATGGAGATGACGAAGTGCCCTCCGTTCTTCAGGAAGTTGTGAGCGTTTAGGGCCACAATACGCGAGGGGTGTTTGGAGAGGTGTGGGAAGTGTTATGCTGGAGGGTTTGCTGGTTGCCTTTCATTCAGCAGAAATGAGGGAGCAGTGAAATGCCCCTTTGGTTAGATTGCAGTTGTGTGTATGTCTATCTGAGACAGAAGCAGAACACCAGCAGGAAAGCAAACAGGATGAGAGAGAAAAATAAATGCCAGGAGACAGCTAGAGAAGCACTTTTAACTTGGCCCTAGGACGAAGTCAAAAGAGACAGTGCTTCTTTTGGGCAGAGTCTGGCTAGAAAGAGGTTTGGAACTGTAAGCAAGGAAACTGTTCCCTGTTGTTTGTTCCTGCTGTATTTAGGGAAACAGGATTTTGTGTAGATTCTTCGTAACTATACCGGACTGCACCTAAAAAATACCTCCAGAGTGGTAGCTATGTTAGTCTGTATCAGCAAAAAGAATGAGGAGTCCTTGTGGCACTTTAGAGACTAACAAAATTTATTTGAGCATAAGCTTTCGTGGGCTAAAACCCACTTCATCGGATGCATGCAGTGGAAAATACGGTAGGAATACACACACACACACACACACAACTGAAAAAATGTGTGTTGCCATACCCACTATAACGAGAGTGATCAGTTAAGGTGAACTATCAGCAGGAGAAAAAAAAACCCTTTTGTAGTGATAATCAGGATGTCCCATTTCCAACAGTTGACAAGAACGTGTGAGTAACAGTAGGGGGGGAAATAAGCACGGGGAAATAGTCATTTCCCCATGCTTATAGAAATAGTTATCTCCCCATGCTTATTTTTCCCCCTACTGTTACTCACACCTTCTTGCCAACTATTGGAAATGGGCCATCCTGATTATCACTACAAAAGTTTTTTTTCTCCTGCTGATAATAGCTCACCTTAACTGATCACTCTCGTTATAGTGGGTATGGCAACATCCATTTTTTCATGTTCTCTGTGTGTATATATATCTATCTTCCTACTGTATTTTCCACTGCATGCATCCGATGAAGTGCGTTTTAGCCCACGAAAACTTATGCTCAAATAAATTTGTTAGTCTCTAAGGTGCCACAAGTACTCCTCATTCTTTTTGCTAAAAAATACTTGACTCACATAATCAATTTCTCCTCCTAATGGAAACAACCCACAAGATCCCAAATATTGGCTAACTGCTTGGGCCAAAGAGGGCAACAGAAGGAAAGTTGAGGCCTCAAAGTTCAATTGTAGATCTATCAGATGGAACATTGGGACTTAAAGGTTTTATGAGCACTGGAAATAAGATCTGAGCAGGGCAGATGCCTGGGAAAAGGGCTGAAGAAGCTCTTGTCTGGAGCTTCAGCACTGGGATTAGAATTACCAGATGTCCCGATTTTATAGGGACAGTCCCAATACTTGGGGCTTTGTTTTATATAAGTGACTATTACTCCCCACCCCTGCCCCAATTTTTTACCCTTGCCATCTGGTCACCCTAAGCGGGATGCATTTAAGTCCTTAGCACCCTCAATTGGGGGAAGATTTTCAAACAAACTCAGCTCCTGAAATGGTTTATTAATTTGACCACACATGAAATTCAAATATCAACACTAGTTTTTTTCCCAAAGACAAAAGATATTTAAAGTTATTCAGTGTGTCCATTTTTCATTCATAACCAAATGCAAAATTCTTTAGATGTGTTAAAAGAACAGGAGTACTTGTGGCACCTTAGAGACTAACAAATTTAGTTGAGCATAAGCTTTCGTGGGCTACAGCCCACTTCATCGGGCTGTAGCCCACATAAGCTTATGCTCAAATAAATTTGTTAGTCTCTAAGGTGCCACAAGTACTCCTGTTCTTTTTGCGGATACAGACTAATATGGCTGCTACTCTGAAACCTTTAGATGTGTTAACTTCTGACAATCATCTGAATAATTTTAGGGCATGCAATCATAATCAACCTGCTAAGTAATATGAATGTGGAACAACTTCCTGCATACATAAATCCAATGTTTATCATCAGATTGGCATGATTTTTGCTGCATCTTATAGTAAGAAGCTTATCGTCTGGAAAGAGAAAAATTCTTCATGCAGACTCAAATCATGACATGGAGAAAGAAAACAACCTAATCTACTCACATTACAGGGAAACTATTCTTTAACTTCCTTTTGATAACATTTGTGATCATTATTTTAAACAAACTTGCTGGTCTGCCTGAAATGTTTTTTAAAATTCCCTCTCTAATTAGTAAATGGAGAGCTTCAAGACATGGACACAGCAACACCTAGTCTAATAAGATCTCCTTAACCAACTTCAAGGTTAATTTACTCTTTTGCATTTGGGAATTATAATACTTTGCAACTCTACAGCTCCTTTCAGCTGAGGATCTCAGATGTGCTGGGCACCATACAAGCATTTATTAAACAGACAGTTCCCCATCCCAAATTGCTTAATAGCTAAAATCTAGACAGAAGAAAGACAACAGGTGGATACAACAGACAAATAAGAACACAAGGAAACAATGAGATAATGATCAGTGTGATAAGCAGTAGTCCTAGTATACCAGCTGTTGAGCTTTTTTATTGAAATCACAGCAGAGGAATGTTTTAAGGAGGGATTTAACAAAGAGTAATGAGGTGCCTTTTCAGTTATTTATGGAGAGCTCCTCTCATGCAGGAGCTGCAGCATGGGAACAAGTGTGAAGGTGCTTTCTGGAAATTTTTGCAAAAATGGGAACCAAGACTGGTATTGTTGTTGGTGGAGCAGAGACAGGAGTTAACAAATATACCACTGACTTACCCTACTAGCATAGGTTTCAGAGTAACAGCCGTGTTAGTCTGTATTCGCAAAAAGAAAAGGAGTACTTGTGGCACCTTAGAGACTAACCAAGTCTCTAAGGTGCCACAAGTACTCCTTTTCTTCCTATTAGCATAGTGCGCCTAAAGATTCCTGCCTCAACTTCCTTGTGTTTTAATGGATTTTCTTGGGGCTTGCTCATTTTTACAAGATTCACCCCACAATTATTATGTCTCAGAAGTGGCAACTGAAATGACTGTATTCCCAATGCTTTTCCCCCCAGACACATGTGCTTGATGGAAATTAAATTTAGTTCTTGCTGTTAAAATTCAGTATTTGGAGTCTCATCATAACCTTGCTTTTTGGGTCCAATTCCATTGCAACGGAATTTTTTTAATAGTTTTTAATCAAATGATTTGTGATGCTATTTTACTTGTTTAATGTTGAAATACATTCTACCCCCCCCCCCAAAAGCACAGTCTAGCTCCTACTCCAAAGTAATTAATAAGTAATAAAATAAATACATTAACAACTATTTGGTTTGTTTTTCTTATTTTATGAACAAAAGACTCATTCAGATACCAGGAGAAGTTTATTAATGCAACACAAATTATTCTTTTTGTTCATACTGCTCTTATATTTCATTTATTTCCTTACTTTCATGTAGCTTTTGTTCCAGAGTCTTAGGACCATGCTCAGCACAGCTCAGGAAAATGGATGAGGGGTGTAAATGGGGCTTTAAATCACCATTAAACCTTGTAGACCCTTGGGATCCTGGGCCAGCCCCACAGTCCAATTTAGAGACAAAGGAGCCACAACCACGTCAAAACACTACACTAAACATATACTTCTCCCCTGGGGAGAGAATGAGAGAAAGAACAAATCACATATGACAGATGTTGGTCACATCACTTAATTCACTACTGGAAGGCACTCAGATTCTATAGTGATGAAGACAGTATACGAACCTGGATAGGATAAGATAGGCCTCCTGGGCATTCCTTTGAGTAAGGGGAATACTCCACTGGTGAGTTAAAATCGCTTTAGGGAAGCTTTGTTTCACTGGTGCAAGCTATTGCATCAAAGAGCCTTGGTCCTGATGTTTATTTACAAATATAAAGGAAACAATACAGGCCTATAGTTCAATAGCAGCTCATGGGGACTATATGTGGTTACTGATGTAAGCAATAATGGTTTTGTGTGCTGGCATAGGGCGAAAAAACAGCTAATAAGGCCTTTGATGACAAGACTACTATTTCTAGCATATGGACCAAATTCTGCACTGATATACAGCCTGTGGTCTATATGGTTAATTTTTTTAAACTAAAAAAAAAGTGCCAGACTCCCAGATGCAGCCCCCCTGCATTCCCCCCAGGACCAAATACAACAAACAAACAAGATATCTCAAAAACAATCAAGTAGACAAAACCCATAACAATTTTTTTTTGTGGGAAAGGGAGAGTACGATCAATAAAAGATCCCTTCGTAATCCTCTCACACAACAGATTTTAATATTTGAGATTTAGCACAGGCAAATGGATGACTAAATGTAAAAGTAAGGGTATTATTGGTATTTCTCATTTTTACAGCACTTTAATGCTCAAACAATGCTTTGAACATATAACTAATTTATTCTCACAACAGCCTTAGGGGATAAGTGGGTAAGTATTATTATCCCCATTGTACTGATAGGGAAGCTGAGGTGCTTAATTGGTCTCTGTAAGCCTGTGGTCCCATTGCTGTTCCCATTTTCCCTCCCTCAACTCTTCCATTGTCTGCTAAAAACACCCATTGCATATTGTCTTAATCTAGATTGCAAACACTTAGTACATCTCTCAGCTGTTGTACTATATGTCTGTACAGTCCCTGTAACAAAGGGGCCAGATCCTCACAGTGTCCTTCAGATGCTAATGTAATACAAACAGCAACTATTACAACCAGCAGCAGAAACCACCACCACAACACAAGGAGGGCCAGGCTTCTCCCCTTGCCATCCGCTACACTCTGCGGCACTTGCCATATGTGTTCCTTCTCTCTCTGTGTGTCCTTTTTGAGGCTCATTACTGCAATTTATTGAGTGTCTCCTGAGTGAGTTATGTTTGGGCTAAGTGAAGAGACTGTAAGACTAAAATACACATTATCTTGTTTCCTCAGAGTTCCAGACAAGACTGTAAATGTAATTTGGGTTAGAGATAAGCAAGCATTAAAAACATCTGTTACTCCTTTCTCATAAGTAGCAGGCACTAAAATAGCTGCGGTACACAGTGATAAATAACTAAAATGCAGTTACTTTTAAGCTAGAATTGTAAAAAAACAAAAAACATTGTTTATTTCAAAATACACCAGATCTGCTCTATTAGCCCTGTCAACTCCATTGACAGGCATACCTGAGAACAGCCTTTGGCGTATGGACTGGAATTTTTCATGGGAGTTAGTCAGCTTAATGTAAGAGAAACAAGTGCAAGAAGAATCAGTGGAGTCATAACTCTGAAAAGTCTCAATATTGTCTGCATAACACCAGAAAGCATCACCTACCTATTTATACACTAACAAATACTAAAGGTAGGTAAATCTTCATATCCTTTATGAAAACTGTATTATGAGACTATTGGATTATTCTGTTAACCCTTCCCTAACCACTGGTAAAACTTCACAGAGCGCACTGGCTCTAATCCCCCACTCCTCAGACTTCGCATCTCAGTTCATCTCCTTGCCCAGCCAAACCCAGTACCCCCACTCCAACTCCCAGTCCCAGTACTGGAATCAGGCAGGCTCCACCCCCACACTGCCAGGGCCCAGCAGGTGGTCATTGAGAGTACAGGAGAAATAAGCTTTTTGTTCTCAGTTCAGGTGACTGGGCCCAGCACAGCATACAGCAGAGGTCCCCAAACTGTGGGGTGCGCCTCTCTAGGTGGGCACAGAGGAACATTCAGAGGGCACAGCTGGGGCCCAGGCTGGCCCCTATGGGGGGCAGGGAGGGAGTGCCACCCAGCTTACCTCTCTGCCCTGCACCTGGGGCCCTGGCCGCTGGCCTCAGCCCCAGGCCACGGCTCCCCTCCCACCCCCAGCTGTGACCCCAGCCTCAGCCCTCTTACTCCTGTCCATGCCCTGGGGGACAGGGCATGGACAGAAGTAAGGGGAGGCGTGAGGTAAAGAGTTTGGGGACCACTGAGCAACCCTGAGCTGTAACGGCAGGGAAAGTCCTGCTCAGCTTCCTGCTGCACCAAACTAGATCATGCCCGGTGTGGACAGAATCTTTGAGACTTTGAGCTGCTAAAACTAAAGAGTCTCTACTAAGCATGTGCAAACTGCAGTTTTTCAAATGCTTATAACTTGGCCAAATTTATGCAGAGTTTCACATGGATGGAAAAAGGCACATCCCTCACACAAAGGCCATGCCCCAGCCTAATTTCAAATCTATGCTTCAAAGAAAAGGTTTCAAGAATTGTTTAACATTTTTTTAACAAAACAATGTGTTTTTTCCCCTAGCTTCAGATCATGAAAATGGCCAAACTGTTATAGCTGAAATTTCTTAAAAAATTTAGCCTGATGCAGACACCTTGCATGGAAAATTTCAGCTTGAACAGTTAAAGTTTGGCAAAATCATGAGCAACTGAAACAAGGTCTTCATAATGGGAAATGTTGGGCAACCTTCATAACAGATAGTGCTACCAACTCCATCTATAACATATATACATATTTACAACATCAAGATCACAGAACTATAATTCCCTTTAAAGTCAGTGGGACCCCATTTTGTAGCCAAGGAGAATTTAGCATTAAAATATTGCTTTAAAAATAATCAAGGAGAGCCCAAGAGCTGAACCCCAACTTGAACAAAAAATTCAAATGGAAGACAAAGCAAAAATGTACCTAATACACATTCTGTTTTTTGTTCATTTGTTTTCCAACCCAGCTCATTGGTTAAATTTTGCCTTTCATTGCAAATGCCTGTAACCTCGCTGACTGTTTCCCTCCTCAGATCACCAAGCATGACTTATAATTAATTAATTAATTTTTTGCTTTAAAAGGTCTTTGCCTTCAACTTCTGTGCAGAATGCAATCTCATGATTTTGTCCACCACTAGGAAGGGTGGGAAAATGTAATGGGTACTTTGTGAGCATACTGAAGGTTTAGCCAGTTAACTTGGTAAACAAAATATAGCTGCAAGTAACAGAGTCCAAGCAATTAAATCTGGTTCCAGCCAGATTTGCAAAATGATCTGTGGAAAAGAAAACTACTATAAATTCAAATTAATTTTCTTCAATAGCTTTTTCTCTACTGCTATAATCTAATCCCCATTTCTTTTACTGCAGAGAATAGTTGTCTTTCTCCAGTACTGCTGTACCAGTGCTATAAACGATTTCAGACTTACATTTTCTATCCCATTTTTTTAAAAATATCCAAACCTACAAAATCATATTTACAGGTAATCTTGTGTAATGAAAACATATATTACTAATAAGGCCTGATAATTAGCAATATGGAACCGCAGGCTCAAAGAGGAGAATACCTTTCTTCCCAAAAGGTCCAGTCTCTGAGTTCTTGTCAGCTGGGATGGTCTTAGGATGTTGTGACCTTGCTGTGTCTGTAGCTGCCTGCACCACCAGTGAGTTGGGTGCTGGATGGAGTGATTGCTTTGCCTGGAGACAAGGATGAGATAGATCCCAGTCAGTACTGTCGGCACCTGTGGATCTGTATCAGTTTCCTCCTCCTCATACTCAGATGGAACCAGCAGATGCAAGTGGGAGAAGTCTCGTAGGATTTGTGGACGGACCCAGGATATCTGCCATATGCGTCCCACAGACCCCAGTAGGGCTATTATCGGGGTTGACTGGTTGAGGTGGACCCCATGGCATTGGGTACCGGCAGTCCCTGGCAAAGTCATATCTGGTTTGGATCTCCCAGTCCCTGTCAGAACTCATCTCTCTGTGAGGAGATAAAGGACCAGCCAGAGCATCAGACTCGTCCAAGTTGGAAACATGCTCTCGCTCCACTGGTGGGGTCGAGGCAGAGAAGTTTCCTGTGCTACTGAAGTAGTTTCGTCCTCAGCAATGTCCCTCAGAAGGACTGGGCCAGAGAAGAGAGGGGACTGAGAGTAAGGGATAAAGATATAATTCAGAGAGATGTAAGTGTCAAATAGGTCCTGGTGTTCAGGGCATTCTGGTGGTTGGGACTGACGGTTCTGATGTATCCCAAGACATTGTGAGCAGCTGGTCCTTCAACGGATTGGCTGCTACTACCAAAGAATACGGTCCAACATTCTTGGATGGAGCCGGTGGATGCCAATTTTGATATTTAGGAGTTGGAGCCTGCAATGGAACTGACAGATCCTCTTTCTTTTGCGCTTTATCCTTCTGTATGGAGGGGTCTTGTGCGGTCCTGAGCTCTTGGGACCTACACCAAAAGGCCCACCTGCCCTGTATGTGGAGGGATCTCTTCTTGTAGGAACAGACCTGATGAGGATCTGTCCTTGTAACCCTGAGAGTGCCCCTTACTCTGTGGATGAGTCCTTGGGCTTAGCAGTTCTAGGCTTTACTCCCAACCTTGTACTCGGTAAGGTGCTGCTTGTCAGTTGGACAGTCTACGGGGCTGTCAAGGTTCCTTCCCCACTCTGAACTCTAGGGTACAGATGTGGGGACCTGCATGAAAAACCCCCTAAGCTTATTCTTACCAGCTTAGGTTAAAAACTTCCCCAAGGTACAAACTTTGCCTTGTCCTTGAACCCTATGGTGCCACCACCAAGCATATTAAACAAAGAACAGGGAAAGAGCCCATTTGGAGACATCTTCCCCCCAAAATGTCCCCCCAAGCCCTACACCCCCTTTCCTGGGGAAGGCTTGATAAAAATCCTCACCAATTTGCACAGGTGAACACAGACCCAAACGCTTGGATTTTAAGAACAATGAAAAAGCAATCAGGATCTTAAAAGAAGAATTTTAATTAAAGAAAAAGTAAAAGAATCACCTCTGTAAAATCAGGATGGTAAATACCTTACAGGGTAATCAGATTCAAAACACAGAGAATCCCTCTAGGCAAAACCTTAAGTTACAAAAAGACACAAAAACAGGAATCTACATTCCATTCAGCACATCTTATTTTCTCAGCCATTTAAAGGAATCAGAATCTAACGCATATCTAGCTAGATTACTTACTAAGTTCTAAGACTCCATTCCTATTCTGCCCCCGGCAAAAGCATCACACAGACAGAGAGAGCCTTTGTTTCTCCCCCCCTCCAGCTTTTGAAAGTATCTTGTCTCCTCATTGCTCATTTTGGTCAGGTGCCAGCAAGGTTATCCTAGCTTCTTAACCCTTTACAGGTGAAAGGGTTTTTCCTCTGGCCAGGAGGGATTTTAAAGGTGTTTACCCTTCCCTTTATATTTATGACAGAGGGCATGGGGGTCTCCCTGGCCTAGATCAGAATGAGGTCTCAGTCTTCTCCATAAGGTGTTTCCCCAACTGAAGCTTATGAGCTTTGTATGTTTGCAGGGGAAATGAGTGACAGATGCTGCATATTGCAGAGATATTCATCTCACCCAAACAGTAGAGGCAGTGTTTATGGTCATTGCTCATGGAGAAGGAGCAAGGGTAAGAGATGCAATTCTTGATCATAGTCCCAGACCGTGGACAGGTACTCCCCAGCAAGGGGAAAAACAAACTGTACTAACTATTCTATAAAAAGTCTAACTATACTAATATAAAAACTATTCACAGTATCTATTTACAGGCTATAAAGAAGAAGCTAGAGAGATCTGTGAATGCACGATTCTGACTAGGGCCATGCAATAATAAAAAGGAACTGGAGAGGCATTGACCTGTACTCTTATGTTCTCAGTCTGGAGCACCATGAGAACAACTGCGTATGTGTGGGCCAATGGACACCGCTTGTTAAGAATTTCCAGACTCGGGTGCATGGCACCATGCATACTCATGTGTAGGATACCCATTGGGACCACCACTCGAAGAAGAACTTGGACTTACACAAAAGCAGTTAGGAGCCTATCTAGACATTTATTCCTATCAGGATATTCATGTGGAAGATGGATGATGGCTTGGTAAGCTACACCTGCATACAAGCTGTTTTTTAAGATATGTTTTCTCTGTAATGCTTTTGTTCTGAATAAACAGTACTTTGCTTTATGAAAGTTGGCTAATCACTGGTTAACCTTCTTGTTGTCCCGGAGAGAAAGGGACTGTAGGTGTTGAACTAAAGTCAGACCTACTGAGATAATCACAGTAAATTGCAGGATTCTACAGCCTAAGAGCCAGGTCTGGAGGGAGTGAGTTACAGGACTCTGCTCAAAGAGAAATGATAGCTAGAGGCCTGAGACCAAAGAGGGGGTGCCCTTGAGGACACCCCAAAGCAGTGAGAGGTGCAGTTAAATCAGGAACAATGAGTGCCATCTCCATCCTTGCTACCCACTATATCCACTTTAAACAGGTTGTAGCCCGTGAATGTTAACATTCCAGTCACGTGCATTGCCCCACCAAGTTTCAGTAATGCCAATTATACTTACTGCAGCACATGCCATTTGTGACAAAAAACATGACCAAGCAGCTGGGAAGTAGAAGAGCTGGGGCAGAGTGAGGAAAGGGGAGTGCAAACTGCACATACTCAGAGGGTAACAAAGCTACTCAGCAGTGTTCTGTCTCTCAAAGTCCATCCCCCTCCCCTCAAGATATGTCAAGGTACACTCTATTATACCTCAGACTGATCAATTTGATTACAGAATGTGTTTAACATTATATGTCTAAAATGTATTCAATATCATGCCAATCATTCTGAGGTTTAATAAACGGCTTAGAAGGGCATTTAAAACTCCACATTTGTGTGTTTCTACACTCCCCTGTATTTCCCACCCCCACCCCCATATGGCTGCAGTCTATGGAGTAAGTGCTTTGGGAATGGGGTGATATGCAGAAGAGCACTGGAGGCATATGCTGTTCCACAGAGGTGTGCTGTCCATGCAAGTTTTAATAGGATATATCCTTGTTCTCTGGCTTCTACCAAGTAGAAATAAGAAATTAATGAAAGATAATGCCACTAAATTGCAAACACCTTCCCAATAAATAAGGGTGCTTTAAGTCCAATACTTCACTGAATTAGATTATGTTCCTGGACATATGAAATCAGATGGGGCTTACTATCTCAGACATACCCTGGCCTTCCAATTTTCTGATGCTCACACTGCAAAGAGTTTAGCAGAGTTTTTATTCTTAATCCTCAGGCTGTTGCAGTTATGTATGGCACGCTTCAACCACATTCATTTGGCTGGCAAAGTGGAAAAACGGTGTCAGCCCAATCTTTAAATGTAGGCTTTTCTAGATGTGGCTTTGCTAGAAAACATTGTGTTACTGTTATGTACAATTATCTACATCATTTCTGTTGTAAAAAATTTAAAGTTAGCCCTGGACTTAAGCCCACAATCTGTGAAGACTTGAATTTGGAATTTTTCACCCACTGCATGTGTGTGGTGAGGGGCATGTATAGGAGAGCCATATATTTAACCTACATCCTGGGATATTTACATAGTCCTTTCTCAAACAAGCACTCTTAATGGAGGGGCTTGTTTCCAATTAATTTCTTCTTATTTATTTCTGGTAATGTTCATAATGTGCTAAGCATTTTGTAGACATAAATGGACCCACTGATCATCCTATAATTGTGTGATGTTACCACAGTAACCCAAATAAGGGGACAACATGTTACACACACCATTTAGTCATTATATGAACCTTACAGGTTTTATAAACCCATTACACACAGTGCAGGTTTTGGGGAAGGAGAGAGGAGGGTTTCTTAAATAATTTTAAAATAGAGTTTTGACCACTATTAAGGTCCAGGGCCATAAATCAAGTACATCTCCAGCAGGAATGAATGTGAGTGGTTTTAAAAAAAATTACCATTGCCCTACTTTTCATCAGTATATGAACTCAACATACAGTAGGATCCAATTGTCAAAAGGCTTCTGATGACATTTCTAGGGCTTGGCAAAAAGCCTAGAGTTTTGACTTCAAATTCGAATAAATGGAATATAAATGGCCCACATTATGGGAAGCATAAGTCAATGCACTGATACTGCACAGGGCCTGGCAAAACAACTACGGGCACAGTGGAAGCTATTGAGAGTTATTTTGCTTAGAGGAAAAGTTATGCAAAATGGGTATTATATACTCTGCTCCCATGGGCCTCACTTTATCCTCAAATGTATGCACCCTCGGTGAGAACCATGTCTGTTCATCTTAGAACAAATTTTAGCCCTATGTGTAGCACACTAGTTGAATAACTCCCTTTAAAGCTAATGGAAGGTGCAAGGATGACACCCTCTCCTCTCCTTGTGTATCTGGCTGAGAGTTCTTGTACTAAAGCCGGGAGAATTATTAGAAAGAGAATTCTGTAAATACTTGCTCAAATTAAAAATTAAGTTTGCTTGGCTGTGTCTTCACATCCTTTTTGTGTTTGCTTTCTACAAATGAATTTACTAGCAGGAATATTCACAGAAACAATACATTTTAAGTACTAGGGAGTATTCACCAAAAATGAATTTATAAAGAAGAATAATCACACTGGCAATTCGATTCTAAGATTGGCTCTACCCTTCAGAGAACAGAAATAATATGCAATGGATGTGATCAATCAAAACTAACGACCACCACACAAATTATGAATGTCATGGATTTGCAGTGAACTGCTTGCAAACAATCTCCAGCTGAAGAATTATTGGTACTAATTATGTGGTGAATAAATTTTAAACAAATAAATTTGAGAAAACTAAACTTGCAAACAGTTCAAGTACAAGGGGAAAAGAGGCAAAATAAATGATCAGTGTGGGAAAATCCTACTGTTCAGAAATCTAGGGCAAGTAGAAGTGTTATGTGTGCAAGCAGACATGCCAGGTTTCCTGCCCAATGCAAAAAGACAAACAGGGGAGACTGGGTGTACTGAGTAATGTTGGCCACAGTAGGACTCAGATGCCAGTCAAAGGGCGGGCAGCTGGAGGAGTTGGGAGGGAATGGAGTAAAGTTACCTAGCTGCTAGCTTAGGGGTTATGGAAAGAGAAGGATCTGAGCAGAGCAACAGAACTAATCTGCCAATTGGAAGGGCTAGTTCAGAAAGGGGGACTGAGCAGAGCAATAGAGATAGCTGCCAGCCAGAAGGGAGAGAGATGGGCCTAGTTTATGTCAGTTACTGAAACAATGCCTTGGATCATGCTACACTAAAACCCACAGTGTGAAAAATGATACTAGAGGTGACTGCAAAGTCTCTTAGGGAAACATCTAAGAAGGTCCATAGAAAGCTAGTTTTATTACTGTGCTGCTGTGGATCCAATGGCAGGACTGTAGTGGAGAAGAGTCAGTCAGATTTGGGCGGGATGAGAAAGCTTTGTACTTCCTTGTCACAGTTACTGAGGTAACCACCTCTGACCCCTCCTGGTCTTTTCATGTGCACCTTTCAGGTCTCAGGCCTCTTTCTGTCACCTCCATCTTGTGGTGGAATCACACAATTTCCCCACTCTCAGATCAGGACGGGGGCTGCAGTCCCCTGGTACTAACCATGGGTAGCTCAGCAGGGCTGATTTAGGTTCAGACCCTGCAGTTCTGTTTCCTCTGGGAGAAATAATATTGGTAACCAGTGACCAGACAGCTTCCTTAAAGCAAAGTATTATTTATATTATTTATTTAGAACCAAAAGCTTTTAATGAGTAAACAAGATATTAAAAAATACAAACGAATCTACACACCTGCCTGTTTTTGCCAGAGTCTTACCATTTCCTGGGAAGACCTCCGTTGCTTTCTGACATTCCCCCAGGCCCTGTGTCCCTAGTCTGTTCTCACTAGGAACTGAACCTGACAACTGACTCACCCGTCTTCTCCTGACAAGGGTTTTTAGAATTCTTTTGATTTCTTTGTTCTCAGCATTAACGGAACAGCTGTTTAACTGCAGCCGGAACCTGGAAGTATGCCATTGTCTTGTAATTGATCCCCAATCCCCATTAGTTTGATAGGGTTGCTTCCTCTTTGACTTCCTCTTTGTTCTTCACACTGCCCCCCTGTAATCTAGATCAATGCATTCACACAGGAAGGTCTTATAATAAAATATTCAATAACTTCACCTCACTGACTGAATCCCATACAGTGTTCATAAAATGATAATATCTCAGTATTCTTAGATTCTTGTCCTTCAAATTCCCTTTGCTGACATAGCAGAATTGGAATCTGGGACAGCTGATGATATCACAGAGGGAATGAAAATAGCTTCAGGAGTGGTGGGAATTAAAGATGAAAAGTTTTAATCAAAACTGATTGGCCTAAATTTAGATGATGCAGCAATGAGTATGGGCTGTTGTTCTAATTGTGTGCAGGTCATGTTTAGACAAGATACCCCTCATGGTGTTTCTGCTGTGCAATCCATCAACCACAGCCTTGCTATTCCAGATTCCCAGAAAGATTATCCCTTGCTGAAAGAGTTTGAAAATTAATTTGAAAGGCATTTTCAAATTTTATTAAAGTCCCAGAAGACAATGGCAACTTCAAGCTCTTCCTGTTGCTTTGAGGTAAATGCAAGTTATTTCATCACTATCCACCATGTAAGCTGAGCTGCTAGTCAGTCCTGAGCACTGAAGGCAATGAACAAAAATTATCATTTGATTGCTACCTGTTGAAAACATATTGCAGAAACGCATTCATGGGCCGACAAAACCCAAGTTAGGGGCATTCATAAGAGAGATCAAGGCAGGCATCTTTGTGGGGACACTGTATTTCAAGATGGACTTAAGAAATCTTCAGCCAGATTGATGACTGCTGCCTGGGGCTTTGCAAAAACTGGAAAGTGCTATGCTGGAACTCACAGCAGTAAGGCCACCCTGGCTTTTACATTCAAAATCTTATGCTTAGGGATGACAAATTTAAAAAGAGATAAATATATCTGTATCTTTAGAGGTAAAAACTACAAAAAAAATCTATATGTCCGAAATTGCCTTTCGACATATAGACACACCTTTCACCAGGGTACAGCAACCACTATTAACAAGGGTTCAGTGCTTTGACTACAAACAGAGACATAGTGATAAAAAAAAAATTGACCTACTATGGCAATGTACAAACCAGTTTACACCAACATTAAATGGAGGAAAGAAAAGGAGAGTGGCCTTGAATTACACATAAATACCATCAAATCTACAACAAATGATAGTGCATATGTATGTTTTACAAAGTTTTTAATCACCACACCATCAGCATTTCAGAATATTTTTATCTTGATGGAAATATTATCCCCATGGTCTTGTTACACTGCATTGGTAGAACCATGAGATTTCCACACTCAACTTAATCAAAAGAGCCCACACATGTATATGCAGTGAAGCATTCTCCAGGGTTTGATGCAGATATAAGTGAATGGGCCAAGTTTAGGCATTTTCCAGCCCCATCAGTCCATCTTCCGTTGGTGTGATAGGTGACTAGGGACAAAACATGTTCATGGACAGTCACGTTGAGCGCTCAACAGCAGTCAGCACCATGAAGCACTAGACTGGTGCTATTCTGTAGGATCAGGTTTAGACTGCAATCCAGACAGACAGTTACACAAATATTTACTCATTAGTATTTTTGTTTGATTCTCAAAATTATTATATACTCTCAGCCATAACTCTCAGTCTCGGGCTGGTGGTGGCAGTGGCATATTAATTTATAGTTCTGGAGTCATTTTAATAAACATAAGATCACATGAAGATGCAACATACTTAAAGCAAGAGGATAAAAATGAGAACAAGAAGAATACAGAGAAAGGTCTTTAGACAATCACAGCAGCAACATATTTCATATTAATTTACCTGAGGGAATAAGTTCACTTCATTACAATTGGGACCACTAAATTGTCTTGTTAGACAATCAAATTTGAAATCTAAGCTGTGTAGGGACAAGAAATCAGAAATGTATTTTTTCCTAGCGTTTACATTATTCACTACGATTTAGTTGTACAGTTCTCCAGTGTGCAATTAGAGCTGGATGGGAAATGGTTTTTGCATTCTGTGAATATTTTTGAGAGTTCAACATTTTTTTCGCCCCATCTCAAATCAGGGTGAAAAATCAAAAATCTCAAAAATATACATAAACAGAAAAAACTGATTTTGTTCTCATTTTGGTTTAAATAGTTTTGTTTGGATAATTTAGAAACATTTAGATTTTACCCTTTTTAACCTAGTTTTAGTCTAATTAGCTTAAAATTCTAAACAAAAAGCCGTTTCAAACCAATACACTGGAATTTTTCATTTCAAACAGGTCGAAATGTTTCATTTCAACAATTTCAGACCTTTTGTTCTGGACTTTTTTCAAGTTGGGAAACGTGTGGAGCCTGGCCCTCTTTTGCAAACAGTTCTAATTTTGACAAATTGGCATTTCTCAACAACAAAAAAACAATTTAATGAAAAATTCCCAACCAGCTCTACGTGCACTAGTAAATGCAATTGGTATTTTTCTTGAGCTATACAGACTTATATTTTAAAAAGTTTTACATTTCTCTAAATCTTTAAAAGCTTGAACTAGAACCCTACTAACTCAATGTGATATTTGAAAATATTGGTTGTTATTTGTGGCTGTACCCATGCCTTGAGATAGGGGACAGTTACAGAATCCATATGTTCGAGACAAAAATTACTAAATTACAATGGCCTAGATTGGGATCTTAGTAAGCAGCCCATAGTAAGGGGCTGTGTGCATGTACACCACCCCGTTGGGAGTACCAGCTGATACTGTGCCTCAGAGAGGCTGAGGGAAGTCATTTGTGATGCACCTCTTTAAAGGTGCAACACATATCCCCCTCTGCCCAGTTGTGCTGATCAATACACCACAATGAGAGACAGATTTACCTCCTTTTATACCAAGGTCCAGTGAGGGCTGGACATCTGTGCATCCCTTGTGCTCCCACAAGTTTTGGAGCTATGATTTGGGTAGCTCTAACTGGGACCAGGAAGGTGGGAATCTTTACTCCAATCTATACTATGTATGGGCAGTGTACAATCTTGCCCTATAATTAATTACTATATATATTACACAATATAATTATATTAATCATGCACATAGGGAGCTGAAGAACAGAAGCCGTGTTTTTCCATCTATAAAAACACAGACCTCTCCCACAGGGCTAAAGGGGAATTCTAAATAACAGTAATAGTAAGTCCCCTATTGTTTCAGTGGGCAGCTACCAGAGGTTATTGTGGTTCACTCACACATACTAAGTCAGTAGAGGAAAATTTGTGATGACATATTAGACTAATAGTCCATTACAGCTAAAGTTTTGCTCAGCAGTGTATAATACCTATTTTAGCAGGAGGTGAAACACTGTGCTCCTGCCCAATTGTTATATCGGGGCCAAGAACTCTTCCTGTCCCTATCAAGGTAATCAACACCAATTTTCCTATGCTGTGGACAGGAGACATAAGAAAATAAATCAGATCACAGGACTGGTTAGTGGAGATTTATGACTCTAATTCCAAGCCAGTATACTTATTCTTCTATGCAGGACTGCTGTGTCTAACTGTTTATTACCAGACATATTTGGAAAAAAAAATGTCTGACAAGTTTTAAAAAAAGGCAAGAACAATATTTTTGTCTAGCATAATCTTGAAAGCATTTGCAATTATGCATGTATATAACCATTTCTGTAGCAATTGGTGAGAAAGAACCGGGCAGCAAGGAGACTGGTTTTAACAAAGCAATTACTGCTTTGAAGCTGCTTTTTCCCAGCAGATTCCATCCTTGGAATTTTGAGACAATTTACACACAGTTACTTTGAAGAGATGACCAAGTCTACTTATAAGAATTCTAAGAATAGCTTCTTCTTTGATGTCTAACAACAACTATTTTAAGTGTTAACAGCCGTGTACTGGTGGGTATATTCCTCTCCTACTGACTGGCAAGATTTTCTAGAGGTGATCTGTGAAAATCAATCTCTTGTTCCCTCTGCTTCTCCCAACCTAACCCCACTCTAGTCAAGCCCCAATTTCTCCTCCAGTGCTGCATGCATACTACTTGCTCCATGCCCTCCCTGCTTACCTCCACGTGTCGCTCCTCAACATTGCTGCATGCTCCCTTGGCCTTCTACAGACCAATGCTCCCTTTCCCTGTTTGCCTGGTGTGCCCGCACATGGCTCTGAGCCCCCACATCTCCAACAGTTCACATAGTTTCCTTATTCTATTCTAAGCCCTTCTCGTCATTATGTTCCCCTCACCCACCCCTTGCTCCCCACTCTGCCCCCCTACTTCAGCTTTTATATGTTAATATGTAGCAATGCGGACACACATGAACATTTAAAAGCTGAATGTAGTATGAATGGGGCATGTTGTGGGGCAAGATGGAGGAACAAGGCTGCGTGAGGTGAGGGACCATAAGCGAAAATGTAAGCATGGAGGAAACCATGCAAGTGGACCTAGGGTATGGGGGTCGGGGGGGGGTGGGGAAGAAGTTCACTTCTGTGGAACTGAATAGGGGTGGAGAGGGGAAACATTGGCTCACAGGGAAATACATATCAACACTGATAATGACTCATCATGCAAATAACTAGCACCAAAACATTGGTTTGAGTTGAAAGCCACTACAGGATTAATTCCTGATAAAAGTTGGGTGGCAGGCTCATTCCTCCTTGTCTCCAGTATAGGGAGCTGAACTACAGATGCATATATGTATATTTTTCTATATTCTTCTTTTTATTTGGCCACTAACATTCAAGGTCCCTAAACATTTATGGCTCTAGCTCCCAAGCTCAACAGCCTTGCTGCAAACAAAACTCTTATTGATTTCAAGGGGGGTTCCACATGTGGAACAAAAGAAAGAAAGAAAAGCAAGAAGCTCAAAATCATAAGTTTCCATGCATTGATGCACTACCCCACAGTGACCTAAGCAAGAGGAAACCAAAATGTAGCTCCATACACTCAGGAGGGAGCAACACTAGTGCTGCCAGCAGTGGCTTCAGAGTAGGTGTGTCAAGACAGGACAAAGGTGGAACCCATATCCCTTCTCTTCCTCTCCTCACCCCCCTCACAACATGCAAGCAAAGCAGTGCTGGGGGAAGGATTAGAGCCTAATGTGCTCCTCCCCAACCCCATAATGCCCAAGAGGCATAATACCTCCTGACACTGGTGCGATGCACCTTCTCCCCTCAGCTAGCAGAGCTCAGCCTGAGAGAAGGCATAATTGAGCACTTTGTGCGCTGTAGTGAAACGTCAAAAAACTGTGAAAGAAAAAGAGAAATGAAGTGTAGACTGGCCAGCTCTTTAGTTAGTAACCTGCCTGCTGTTTGCTAATTGTTTGTTTCCGGGTTTCATTCACTTTCTCTCCCTTGTAATCCTTTTTTCTATTCTCTCAGATACTAAGAAAATTTAAATTACTACGAACCAGGCTCTCCTCTTATCTGCATGGCACAGAAGAGTGGAAGGGAAAACTGCAAGACAGGATAATATGTTAACTTTACATTTTTACCCTCAGCTCTTCTACTTCTGGGCATTTTTGCACAGAAGGTGATATTTTAGCCCCAGGTTGCCACACTCCGGTGTAGAGGTGGGACTTAGAAGGTTTACCAAAAATATCTGGCAAACAATATTAGCAAATGTGTTTATTGTGTATGTGCAACAATGGCAGAGCTGGTTCTGATAAAACCACAGCTTCAGGGGTCCCCCATCCCACCAACGACTGGTTGAAATGCTGGTACGTTTGATACTCATGTTCTGTTGCCATGTGATATCAAGTACAAGCTGCATTGTACTAACCCAAGAGCACCCTGGGGAATATTTTTTCCCCTTTCATCATGGTCCTGGATGGGGGACACAGTTTCCTGTGAAACAGGAGGAGAAGAGAAAGCTCCATCCACGACTCTCAAACTTCCTCCACAAATACATATCAGTTCTGGATACATTCCCTAAGCTCAACCCCAACCCATGGGACTAAATGAAGGTTACTTACTTGTAATTGAGTTTTTCGAGATGGCTCTGCCTATTCACACTTGGGGTATTGCACCATCTAGTGATACCTAATGGTAGAACCTTCTCCAAGCAGTGTCCATTAGAGCGCTTGCATGCCCCCTCTTATTCTTCCCCTCATCCTCAAAATGTTCAGAGACGCTGAGGCTATACAAGGAAGCACAGTGTCCTCTACCATCAACCCAGAGACACAAAACAAAAGGACTCTGAGAAAGAGGGAAAGGCAGGTGGGAAGCATGAACGTGTAGAGCTATCTCAAAAAACTTGGTTACAAGTAAGAAACCTTCATTTGTTCTTCAAGTGGCTCTGCATATTCCTACTTATGGGTAGTTTGATAAGCAGTGCTGAAAATAACCTGGAGAAGGGAACAGAGTCTTAACAGAATACAGACTAAAGGACCGCTCTACCAACTCTAGCATTAGCCCTTGAAGCCAAATCAAGAGCATAATGTTTAGTAGAAGCGCATGCAGAACTCCAGGTTGCATCCCTGCAAGTTTCAGTAACCAAGACTTGCTTAAGGCAAGAAAAGAGATGCTGCCACAGCTCTGTGGAATGAGAGAATACCATTGTAGGTACAGCAATTTCTGGTAATGTGCAACACTGAACAATACATTGTTTTCCCAGACCATTTGCAGATGGATTAAACAAAATATAACCCATGTGACTCTTAGCCTAAGAGAAATAATCAGATGATTTTCGACACCATTTTGTTCTATTCAAATAGTATGCAAGAGCTCTTCTTACATCCAAAATATGTAAAACCGATTTATCCTTATTAGTATGAGGCATTGGGGAAAAAACTCCAACAAGTTAGTTGTCTAATGTGAAATTCAGAAGCCATTTTTGGCTAAAACCTGGGATTAGGGCTAAGAACCACCTTATCTTTATGAAAAGATGTAAATGGTGGATCACACATCAAGGCATTTAATTCAATCACTCTTCCGGTGGACTTTATGGTAATAATGAATGCCATCATCAGAAATAAATAATACAAACAACACTCAGCCAAGTGTTCAAAAGGTGATTTCATGAGTGTAGAGAATACCAATTTAAGATCCCAAAGAGGGACAGGATTTCTTAAAGGATATATAACCCTTTCATAAACTTTTTAGCCATATTATGCACAGACAGCAATTAACCATCATACAAAATATGGTCAGCTGAGACACCTGCCAAATGAACTTTCAAAGATGAGTTAGATAATCCATCAGAGTTTTTAAGTTAAATACTCCAAAATATAAGATAGGGAAACTGAGACAGGAGAATCAGAATTTCCCTGATTCCAAGCCCCAAATCTGGACCATCAGTTTCCACAATATGGGATACCAGCTCAAGCACCTTGCTACATGAGAAGACAGTACCAGAGACCCTGATGTTTCCTTTAGTAAATCTCATGTAACTCCACATTCACAGTATGAGCTGCAGGCCTCCCATCGTTGTGAACCGGAGTACCAGAGCACACTGACTTGAAGTGTCCTTCTTTCACACAACCCTGGCAGTCCTAGCTGGGCAGGCAGGAAATTGGCCAAGTGACCCATAGTGCCACAGCAGAAACAGTGAGAAGCTGGTAACCTTTGCTGCCGAGGCCACTGAGTGGGAGTAGGTAGCCTCATATGACTCTGGGTGACAGAAGTAGGAGAAGCAGCTGATGATTTAAGTGTAGACATTTAAGGTAGCAGAAATCTGGGAGACAGGGCCCCTTTCAGCACAAACCCTCTAAAATGCTTCACTCTTAGTAACTGCTGCATCAAACGTTAGTGTTTTAGCATCTTCAGTCAGTAGCCATTTGCTCAGGCTGTCATTGACTACACCAAATCCGAAAAATATCTGAGCATGATCATCATAATGTCCCCAGATTCACAGTCACGAGCCAACTGCCATAAACAACATGCAGATTCACATATGGTTTCACTGGACTGTTGGCAAGCTTCAAAAAACATTTTTCTATTTAACAGAATCTCCAGTCCAAAAATACTTGTTGAGGCACTGCACAGCCACATCAAAGGAGGACGTGGGCTCCAGGAGTCCATCATAAATATCAGTGCCATCATGGCCTAACAGCAATTCTGCAGTAGTCTAGCAGCATCAGAGAGTTGCACAATCTGCACATAGCTCCAAGCATTCTGCATAAAGTATTGTCAGTCAATAGCTGAACGACATGCAGGCAGCTTGGGTTGCAGAACTGAACCACTCATTGCCATAATGTTACTCTCCGATGCACCTCAGAACAGCAATTCCAAGGCACATCGGAAGCATCGCCCCCAACTCTTAGGCTTTACGAGGAACAGGTCCACATTAGACACCATTTTTGCCCTCCACTTGTCAGAGATACACAGTGAGTTCAGGAAGCCCCTGCATGTAGCATACGTCAATCTTAAGACTGCATTCGATTCAGTTGACAGTGTCACACTATGGAAGGCTTTAAAGGGCATAGGTGTCCCTAGCACTCTGCTGGACTTGATTAGAGAGCTGCATAATAGAACCACTGCTCACGTATGTCTGGGGAATCGGATGTTGGCACCATTTAAATCAGTATCTGCTGTCAGGCAGGGCTGTGTCTTGGCACTTTTTTGATGGGCAATGGATTTCATAATGCTGCATTCCATCAGGTCCATATGCACTAAGATTGCTGATCTCTCGCTCTCAGACCTTGACAATGCTGATGATGTTGTTCTTTTAGTACAGAGCCCCGACAGGTTTCATGAGGCACTCCAACAAATGGAGGAGGAGTCAGCTAAGATTTACTTCCATGTTTTGTGGTCAAATATAAAGCTATAAAATCTAGGACCATGTCCACCCATGACTCCAACCTCTTTGAATAAAGAAACTATCGAAGCAGTCTTCACTTGGATCCGAGGAACACTTGGAAGCTAAAAAGTGTACATCAGCCACCAAAATAAAAGTCCTTTTCAGATCCAAAGATGGACCTAAAACCAGAGCAGGGGTTGAAGCTGGAGCTGAAGTCCCGGACAGCACAAAATCCAGTAAAATTCTCTTTGGTCCTTGATGCTGAAGCTGGAACGGGCCTTGTTTTCAGAACCATAGAGGCATTGTCAGAATTGGACAGATCTGACAAATCTGATGTGTGGGACCCCACACTGCTGTCCAGGGCCATCTTTTCCCTTGCCGCCTTCTTTTTCGGAATCGACACAGCTGGACGTGGCTCTTGGTTCTGTAATAGGCGGTCTGGTCTTCTCTATCAGCACTACCTTTAAAAGACTTGACTGCTTAAACAGGAGGATCTGAAGCTAAACCCAATGAGGGTTCCAATTTCCTGGAACTTTTAAGCTGCTTCAACTTGCTGGAGGAAGTCACAGAAGCTGAAACTGGCCTCTCAGACCTTGTATCTGATGAATGACCAGATCCAAAGAGTTTAGTCCCTAGAGCTTCCTTCAGGAGAAGCACCTACAACCTGTTCTGCCTCTCCCTGCAAGTTCTGGATGTGAAAGTCTGGCAGATGAACACCCGGAAGGTGTTCTCTCCTAATCACTTCAGACACAAAGCACGTCTCTTGAATCCCAGCTTCTTCTTTTTCTTCAGTTCTGCCATAACTTGGACCCAAGCTAACTCACTCAACTATCGATACTTATCACTAAACTATAAACTATATTTAATGATTAAAAGACACTAAGAATGGATAAAAATATCCAGATCCAACTTGACTGGAGTGGTTCACTTTCATCTGGCAAAGTGGTTGGAAGGGACTGAGGTAGCAGAGGGTGCTGCTCTCCCTTTTATAGCCTCACCCTCAGAACATTCGGAGACGCTTGGTGGAGGGGGCGTGAGCGCTTTAATGGAGACTGCTTGGAGACGGTTCTGCCATTAGGTACAACTAGGTGGCCCAATATCCCTAAGTGTGAATACACAAAGTCTCTAAAGAAAAACTCCCTCCTCTCCCCCCACCATCGCACCTTCACCATTCATATGAACCAGCTCTGAGTGTAATACTGACAGACCCCAGTCATCAGCGGGCGGGATCAAACCTGGGATCTCTGGAGCTAAACGCATGAGCCTCTACTGCATGAGCTAAAATCCACATGGCCCTTTGCTAAGTCTGTAGCAGACTTATTAATCTCCAACTGGTCTTGGCGCCACTAGAGGGTACAGAGCACTACACCCAGGAGGTGTGTGGGTTACGTGAGCACTGTCTAGACTTTAATGAAACCATGTGCTTCAAGCTATAGAAACAATCAGTAGCTAAATCAGACAAACCTGGCAAGCTGGGAGCAGAACCATGACTCTGTCTTCAAAATACAGGTTTAAGCTAAAGGAGCTCTCTATCAATGATCTGCTGCAGAAGTTTGTATCCACTCTGCAGGTTAGAAACTATAGAGGCACCAACACTTACTCATACACAAGAAGAGTACATTACATATTGACTTATGAAAAGAAAACCTGTTAAAAGCCTTGACAAGACACACTGTGGCACCTATATAAAAATGTTGAGAATAAATACTTCCCTAAAAGTCTCAAAGTATTAATAACTACAAAAATTGATGTTGGAGTAAAGTGAGAGGGTCTGCTTTATTTACTGGGTCTTGCCCAAATGCAAAAAATGAAGAAGGATGCTGAAAGTTGATTCTTGTTGATCAGATCTAGTTATTGCAGTATGTTTGGTATATACAATAACTGCAGGATCTGCTCTCAGAGCTGTTAGTATTAATCTTTTATCATTCTTTTGTATAGTAAACTCTGGTGATTCTTTGCCTCAAAATCCCAGAAATCTTTCTGTGTTAGCCAAAGTGCTTTCTCATGCTAAAGAGTGCTTTGTTTTAGATTAATAAGTGTCTCTAATTGATTATAGGATTATATTTAAATTATCCACTCTGCTTTTTACCCTGACCTTGCTTAGTTCAGATGCCTAGGAAGGACTACTAATAATTAACAAAAAATACTTACAAATGTGCACTATAATTGATAAGATAACTGACGACAAATTTCCATGTCTATTTTGTAATAGGTGTGTTCTATAATTAAGGCTAAGATTTTGTCATGGTTATTTTTAGTAAAACTCAAGGACAGGTCACGGGCAATAAACAAAAATTCATGGAAGCCGCAACCTGTCTGTGACTTTTGCTGCGGCAGCTCCATGGTTTCCCCCGCCATGCCATCATGGTGGCTGGGAGCTGTGGGGTTCCCCTGCCGCCTGGGGCAGCTGGAAGCTGCAGTGGGGGCTCCCCTCCGCCCATGGTGGCTGGGAGCTGCAGGGGGTGACCATATTTCCCAAAGAGAAAACAGGACACCCACAGCTGCTCGCTGGAGACATCCCTCTACCCCACCCCCTCCCACCACACGAGGCTGTCACCTGTCGCTGGAACCCTGAGGAGGGCCCCCTCAGGGGTCTGTCACTTGGCCCTGCTGGGGCCTCTCACTGGAACCCTGTCAGGGCCCTGCTGGCTGCCAGCTCCAGAGCTCTGCAGCCCCTAGGGCTGAAGCAGAAAACATCACAGTGGCTGTAGCAGAGACTGTCAAGGAAGTCTCTGGAAATCACAGATTCTGTGACTTCCATGACGTCGGTGACATAAATGTACCCTTACCTATAATCAAAGTAATAGCAAGCTATTGAGTAATGTACTGATTAATGGCTAAGTCATTAAGAGCTAATTAGAGTCACAGATGATCTCAGTAGTGACAAATTAATGACAGGTGTCATTGGCTTATTGATTAGGTAAGAATATTCAAAATAAAATCAAAGCATGAGAAAGAAAGTTTCAGCAAGGTCAGCCCTGGGAAAGAAACGTTTTGTAGGATTTTCTTTCTTTCAAACCAGTATATAAAAGATGAATTATGGGGAGTTAGTTGGAAGTGAAGTGAGGTGTCAAACTTCTCCAGTCTCAGTTTGGTTTATATGTTTTTCTTTCTGTATTCTGCATAGTGTCGCACTAAGTATTGATTGACTGTCTTACTTAAATAAAACTTCAACTGAGTTCATTATTTGACATCATGTTTTATTAAATCCGAACACATAACAGACCCCCGAGGCAGTATGGTTTCAGCTGAGGCTATGCTGGATTTTTGGCCCTTGGCCCAAAAGTCCCTGGCTTTTGTGGCTCTAAGCCAGGCCTTTACATTTATTTTCCAGTGTTGTTCTGTGTTTTTTGGCATTAGTTCAGATATCTTTCTCTTCAGAGCTTGCAAAATGCACCAAAAACTACAAATTCAGAGGATTTTTTTACTTTTATGGTATTTTCATTTGTACAGAGTGTCATATTATACACTCAGGAGTTTATTGTCCATTCCATGCAAGTGCAGAACTCTCATTAATGCTGTTGAGAGAGATACCTCATTCACTTCAGGATGACAGTAAATGACATTAAAAAACCCAAAACGTTTCCTAAGCAAAACAGGCAGGGAAGTGACAGATTTACTATAATTCTACAAGAATTGCTAGAGACCCCTGTTAGCTCCAAGTCTCCTCAATTTGTCTGCTAACATACGAAAAGGAGTGCTGTGCGTGTGCTTTGCCTTCCCTGCTCTTAGGATGGACAGTATTGTCCTTGGTTTTTGTTTCCTTTAACTTGCTAGGTGGAGTGTAGCATCTGAATCCATCACTGATGAATTATATGAATAGCACGATCAAACGAAGGGGGAAAAAAACAAACAACAACAAAGCACAAATTAACACAGACAAAAAATCCACCACACAGTAAAATGAAAAAGTTTACTCAATAATCTCTTCTTAGGTGTTTCCTTATGTTCATTAATGATGACCTGAAAAGATTTAAAAAATTGGGCTCATAACTACTGTTGTTTCTTTATGATGTATAAAAGGGGCCTGAACAATCCTTACCACTTAAAAAAAATAATAATAATGGGGTTTTTTCCCATGGTTTTTTTTCCATCTTGGAAATATCAGGAATGCAAGTTCTGGTCTCCCCTCATTTAGCTGCAAGGAGCTATCGGATGTTTCAAAAATGTATGTTGTTAGTTCTCACACTTTAAATACAAATGACAGCCCTGCCCTCCAGTTAATTTAAGCCATTTTTGGAAACATTTTTCTTGGTGTAACAATATATTTTTAAACACAACAAGTTATTCAAGAGTTTCTTTGCCATCTTACCTAATAATATTGACCCAGAAGCATTTTGTTATCACCATAGGTTGCATCTGACTGTGAATCAGGGTAGCAGCTAAGCCGGCAGTGCAAGATATAATAGTATGCCAGATGCGCTAAAGATTCGTATGTTCCTTCATGCTTCAAACACCATTCCAAAGGACATGCGTCCATGCTGATGATGAGTTCTGCTCGATAGCCATCCAAAATAGTGCAGACTGACACATGTTCATTTTCATCATCTGAGTCAGATGCCATCAGCACAAAGTTGATTTTTCTTTTTTAGTGGTTCGGGTTCTGTTGTTTACGCATCGGAGTGTTGCTCTTTGAAGACTTCTGAAAGCGTGGTCCACACCTTGTCCCTCTCAGAGCTTGGACGGCACTTCAGATTCTTAAACTTTCGGTCTGAGTGGATTTGTAGACGCTAGAGTTTTAGATTGTTTTGTTTTTGAATGCAGTTATGTAACAAAAGAAAATCTACATTTGTAAGCTGCACTTAAACAAGAAAGAGATTGCACTACAGTACTTGTATGAGGTGAATTGAAAAATACTATTTATTTTGTTTATCATTTTTACAGTGCAAATATTTGTAATAAAAATATAGACTTAGATTTCAATTACAACAGAGAATTCAATATATATGAAAATATAGAAAAACATCCAAATGTTTAGTACATTTCAATTGGTATTCCATTGTTTAATAGTGTGATTAAAACTGCGATTAATTTTTAAAATAGTGATTAATTTTTTTGAGTTAATCGGGTGAGTTAACTATGATTAATTGGCAGCCCTACTGTTGATTAATCGCAGTTAACATGTGCTTAACTAAAAAAAAAATCACGATTAATTGCAGTTTTAATTGCACTGTTAAACAATAGAATACCAATTGAAATGTATTAAACATTTTGGATGTTTTTCTACATTTTTAATCATATTGATTTCAATTACAACACAGTATACAAAGTTGACAGTACTCACTTTATATTATTATTTTTTACAAATATTTGTACTGTAAAAATTAACAAAAGAAATATTATTTTTCAATTCACCTCAGACAACTATTGTAGTGCAGTCTCTTTATCTTTTAAGTGTAATTTACAAATGTATTTTTTATTACATAACTGCACTCAAAAACAAAACAATGTAAAACTTTACAGCCTACAAGTCCACCCAGTCCTACTTCTTGTTCAGCCAATCGTTAAGACAAACAAGACTGTTTACATTTACAGGAGATAATGCTGTCCGCTTCTTGTTTACAATACCACCTGAAAGTGAGAACAGGCATTTGCATGGCACTTTCATAGCTGGCATTGCAAGGTATTTACATGCCAGTTATGCTAAACATTCATATGCCCCTTCATGCTTCAGCTGATGTGCTGCCATGCTGATGACGCTTGTTAAAAAAACAATGCATTAATTCAATTTGTGACTGAACTCCTAGTTACAAAAAAAAAAAAAAGGTACCATGCTACATCATTATCAATTACATATCTTTAGAAGAACAATGTCTACAAAAGGGGTACCGAAAAACCAGTATCAGATCTCAGTGTCATATAGGCTGCTAATCCAAATGATGAAAGTTTCATCCAATTTCTAGTCTGCTATTGCACACAAGTGGATTGTAAAGATTTAACATTTAACTCACTTACATTTTAATGCATTAAAAGTCTCCTTTCAAATTTCCTCCCTTAGGCAAAGCAAGTCACACCCAAATGCTAATAAGCTTGTGCTGTCATTCCTAGTGTCTCTTGATAATGCTCGAGAATTCTGACTTGCTCAATTCCCGCCACATCAGCCAAGCCCCTAATTTACACCTATGGGTTTTTAAGAGCAGTGCCAGTCACCATTAACATGAACAAAAAATTGGGATGCTCAGCTCATGCCTACAGGGCTATACTAGTATCCACTGGTTGTTCTCGTAGACTTCTCCTTCAAATGCCTCAGACCATGACCATTCAGGCTTCATTCCCTTTCTTGCTCTGTACCAGAAGTCATCAGGGCTAACCTCACCAATATAGAATATAGAATGCATCATTTTGGGTTCACCAGAGGCAGTGCTTCCCAGTGCTCCCAGAAGCATCATGTCTGCCTCAGGGAGCTCTGACTGACGAGGCATAATTCCTCACCATCCTCTGCCAAGGACTGTAGTTTAAAAGACAGTTTAACCCTTGATTGCTCTTAAGTGGATTCAATTTTGAATTAATAAAGGCCCCTTACCAGCTCAATTCAGCTTAAGTGAGTCATCCAACCTTTTATTCAGAGTCCATTCAGAGTCAAAGACAAAGCATAGCCCTTGTTTACATACCACTTTTCAGTCTCCTAATAACAAAAAAAAAAAAACCAGGCCAGATCCCTGCGGGATCTCTCTTGAAATGCTGTTCTAGCTTGATGGTGAACCATTGATAACTACTCTCTGAGGGCAGTTTTGCAATCAGTTGTGCACCCACTTTATAGTAGGTTTGTCTAGGCTATAATTTCCCTAGTTTGTTTATGAAAAGGTCACATGAGACTATCAAAACCTTACTCAAGTCGAGAAATAGCACATCTACTGCTTTCCTGCTACCCTCAAGTTTTGTTACCCTGTCAAAGAAGGATATTAGGTTGGTTTGACAGGATTTATTCTTGACAAATCCATGTTGATTGTTCCTAATCACCTTATCTTCTAGGTGCTTACAAGCAGATTGTTTGATTATTCACTCCATTTTATTTTTCCAGGTACTAAAGTTAAGAAGACTAGTCTATAATTCCCTGAGTTTTCCTTATTTCCATATGTGCTGGAACTAGGGGTGCTGCTGCACTCCCTGGCTTGAAGTGGTTTCCATCACATATAGGATTTACAGTTTGGTTCAATGGCTCTCCGCACCCCCACTATATAAATTGTTCCTGCACCCATGCTTATTCCCCTCTTTTATAGATAAGGCAAATATAGTACCTTTTCCAGTCCTCTGGTAGCTCTCCCATCATTCATGAGTAGGGCTTCAGGTCTGTCACGGAGATCGCGGAAGTCACGGATTCCGTGACTTTCCATGACCTCCTTGACCTCTGCAGAGGCCAGTGTGGCTGATCCCAGGGCCACCCAAGGAGCTGGCCCCACAGCCAGCCACTTGGGTGGCCCCGCAGCCAGCCACTCAGGTACTGCTAGAGCGGCCCCGAGGCCAGCCGCACCGACCGCTGCTCGGGTGGCCCTGGGCAGATGGCCCCAGGAACTGCCCAAGTAGCAGCCAGTGTGGCTGGCCCTGGGGACCACCTGAGCTGAGATCCCAGGGACGGCCAGAGCAGGGTGGGTGGGTGACCCACAGGGCCAGTTTCCCGGGGCTGCCTGAGCAGTGGTTGGTGCCACTCCAGCAGCTGTCCTGGGGACGGTGGGAGCAGTGGTGGGTGGGGGGTACTGGGGGCAACTGGAGCACCCACTGCTCGGTGGCCTCCAGTAGCTGGTGCCACTGCCCCCCCCACAGCAGCGCCCCCCCCCACCATCCAGCCCATGCTCTCCCCTGCCCCCCAGCTAAGATTTAGTCAGGTGGAGTCTATCTATAGCTCTCTCCTCTTATCAAGCCCAGTTACCCACCAGACTGAACCCCTATAAGCTATGACTCTCCAGGGATTTGAACTTATCCAAGAATCACACTTTCCAGCAGTTCTTGGCATGCCCTGGCTCACTACACACAACCCACGCATTTGCTGGAGAGCAGGCCTGATACAGTTCTGCTCCCCACATTGCCAATAATTCTGTCTCCTGAAACCAGACTGAGAGGACTACAGATTTGGAACCCTTCATGGTTGAGCTTGCTTTCCTCGAGATTCCAAGTCTGAACAGGTTAACCCCCAGGAAGTCTCATTACTGTCTGCAGTCATCCACTGCCTCCATGTTACCACTTAAATACAAGGATTTTGCTGATATGTTTGACAAAAAAAACCAAAAAACGGATACTCTGACACCCCACCATAGCTATGACTGTCCCATCAACTTCCAGCTCGGAGCAGAAGTCCCTTTTGGCTGCATCTACTCTCTTTCAGAGCCAAAACTTCAGGCTCTCCATGACTACCTCCAGAAAAATCCACAAAAGGCATTTATCTGTCTTTCCACATCTCCAGCTGGGGCTCCAATTTTCTTTGTAAAGAAAAGAGATGGATCACTAAGGCCCTGTGTTGACTATTGGGTGTTAAACAGAGTCATGATTATAAATAGATACCCTCCCATTAATGAGCTTTTTGAAAGATTCCACTCCACAAAGATTTTTACTAAAATGGACCTTCATGGGCCTATAACGTGGTCCAGATTAGAGTGGGAGATTAGTGGAAGACTGCCATCTGTACACAGTCCGGACACTTTGAGTACCTGGTCATGCTGTTTGGACTGTGAAATCCCCCAGAAACCTTCCAGCACTTCATAAATGATATCTTCAGGGATGTGTTAGACAGCCATGTAGCCATTTATTTGGACAACACCCTCTCTTTTCTGAAAAATCAGGCTTCTCATGATCAGCAGGTCTGCAGTGTCCTAGAAAGACTTTGCCAACACCCTCTATACGCAAAGCCTGAAAAATGCAAGATTGACCAGGATGCAATAGAATTTCTTGGTTACATTATCTCCCCCAAGGGACTAACCAGGGACCCACACAAGGTGATGGCCATTCTGAGTGGGCTGTACCAAAGTACACCCACCGGAGCCAACGGTTCTTAGGCTTCACTAACTTCTACCAGCAATTAATTGAGGGATTTTTCCAGTCTAATTGCTCCTCTGACTGCCCTTCTGCAAAAAGGAGTCTGGTTCACTTGGTTCTTGGAAGCCCAAACCACCTTTGATCAGCTAAAAGAGAAATTCACCATAGCACCCATCTTGGTACACCCAGACCCTACTAAACCATTCATCATGGAGGCAGATGCATCCAAGTTTGCCTTGGGTGCAGTACTGTCCCAACTGGTAGGTCCTATTGGTTGACTTCACCCATGTGTCTATTACTCTCACAAGCTAGCCTCAGCAGAGAAGAATTATGATATATGTCATAAGAAACTCTTAGCTACCATGAAAGCATTTGAGAAATGGCGGTACCTACTAGAGGGGGCCAGGTTCCTTGTCCAAGTGCTCAAAGATCACAAGAACCTGGAATACCTTTGAAAAGCCAGACACCTCAACCATCAACAGATCTGCTGGTCCCTCTTCTTTGCCAATTTGACTTCATCGTCACCTACCACCCAGGAACAAGAAATGGGAAGGCTGACACCCTGTCCCATAAGGCTGAGTACTTGGAATTGGGTGAGAAAACTCCCTCTATGATTCTAAAGGCTTTCAATTTCATCAATGGCACAGCAGACGACGGCCTAAAGGAGCCAGTTCATATCTTTCAGAGTAGCAGCCGTGTTAGTCTGTATCCGCAAAAAGAACAGGAGTACTTGTGGCACGTTAGAGACTAACAAATTTATTAGAGCATAAGCTTTCGTGGGCAACAGCCCACTTCATCGGATGCATAGAATGGAACATATAGTAAGAAGATATATATATACATACAGAAAATGTGGAAGTTGCCATACAAACTGTAAGAGGCTAATTAATTAAAATGAGCTATTATCAGCAGGAGAAAAAAACTTTTGTAGTGATAATCAAGATGGCTCATTTAGACAGTTGACAAGAAGGTGTGAGAATACTTAATTTAGGAAAATAGATTCAATATGTGTAATGACCCAGCCACTCCCAGTCTCTATTCAAACCCAAGTTAATGGTATCTAGTTTGCATATTAATTCAAGCTCAGCAGTTTCTCCTTGGAGTCTGTTTTTGAAGCTTTTCTGTTGCAAAATTGCCACCCTTAAATCTTTTACTGAGTGGCCAGAGAGGTTGAAGTGATCTCCTATCAGTTTTTAAATGTTATGATTCCTGATGTCAGATTTGTGTCCATTTTTTCTTTTGCATACAGACTGTCCAGTTTGGCCAATGTACATGGCAGAGGGGCATTACTGGCACATGATGGCATATATCACATTGGTAGATGTGCAGGTGAATGAGCCCCTGATGGCGTGGCTAATGTGATTAGGTCCTATGATGGTGTCATTTGAATAAATATGTGGACAGAGTTGGCATCGAGCTTTGTTGCAAGGATAGGTTCCTGGGTTAGTGTTTTTGTTGTGTGGTGTGTGGTTGCTGGAGAGTATTTGCTTCAGGTTGGGGGGCTGTCTGTAAGCAAGGACTGGTCTGTCTCCCAAGATCTGTGAGAGTGAGGGATCATCCTTCAGGATAAGTTGTAAATCTTTGATGATGCGCTGGAGAGGTTTTAGTTGGGGGCTGAAGGTGACGGCTAGTGGCGTTCTGTTATTTTCTTTGTTGGGCCTGTCCTGTAGTAGGTGATTTCTGAGTACTCTTCTGGCTCTGTCAATCTGTTTTTTCACTTCAGCAGGTGGGTACTGTAGTTTTAAGAATGCTTGATAGAGATCTTGTAGGTGTTTGTCTCTGTCTGAGGGATTGGAGCAAATACGTTTGTATCTTAGAGCTTGGCTGTAGACGATGGATCGTGTGGTGTGTCCTGGATGGAAGCTGGAGGCATGTAAGTAAGTATAGCAGTCAGTAGGTTTCCGGTATAGGGTGGTGTTTATGTGACCATCGCTTATTAGCACAGTAGTGTCCAGGAAATTGACCGCTTGTGGGGATTGGTCTAGGCTGAGGTTGATGGTGGGATGGAAGTTGTTGAAATCATGGTGGAATTCCTCAAGGACTTCTTTTCCATGGGTCCAGATGATGAAGATGTCATCAATGTAGCGCAAGTAGGGTAGTGGGGCTAGGGGATGGGAGCTAAGGAAGCGTTGTTCTAAGTCAGCCATAAAAATGTTGGCATTCTGTGGGGCCATGCGGGTACCCATAACAGTGCCGCTGACTTGAAGGTATATATTGTCCCCAAATGTGAAATAGTTGTGGGTGAGGACATAGTCACAAAGTTCAGCCACCAGGTTTGCCGTGACATTATCGGCGATACTGTTCCTGATAGCTTGTAGTCCATCTTTGTGTGAAATGTTGGTGTAGAGGGCTTCTACATCCATAGTGGCCAGGATGGTGTTTTCTGGAAGATCACCAATGGATTGTAGTTTCCTCAGGCAGTCAGTGGTGTCTCAAAGATAGCTGGGAGTGTTGGTAGCGTAGGACCTGAGGAGACAGTCCACATAGCCAGACAATCCTGCTGTTAGGGTGCCAATGCCTGAGATGATGGGGCGTCCAGGATTTCCAGGCTTATGGATCTTGGGTAGCAAACAGAATACCTCTGGTTGGGGTTACATGTCTTGTAAACATATCTTGTTACCCAATGACCCCTTCGCTACTAAGATCGATCAGACTCTGGAGAATGCCGACGCCCCACCGGTCCCCAGGTTTAGGGTCCTCGACTATAAGGAGCGTATCTATGTCCCAAAAGGGCAACAAAGACTGCAGGTTCTTAAGTTATGCCATGATGCATTCCTTGAAGGGCACTCTGGCCATCTCAAGACCTGGAGCCTAATCACAAGGAGTTTCTGGTAGCCAGGCTTGCATACCTCAATTAAGAAGTGCATAAGATCCTTTGACCTGTGTGCCCAGACCAAGTGCTCCTGCTCATCCTTTTCCAGCCCATGTCCATTCCACCTCAACCATGGGATACCATTTCCATTTAATCTATTGTTGAACTAGGCCACTAGACCTGACTCCTGCTCCGACCACTAGGCCTGACCGCCTATGACTCAGTCTGCTGACATGCCCACTGAGGGTAGGACAAAAAGTAAGCAGCCTAATTCTTAACAAGGGATATTCAGGTCAGATACCAGGAATTTTTTTTTCCAAATATAAGGGTAGTTAAATATTGGGACAGGTTACCTACAGGGTTGGTCTAGATATACATGGTCCTGCCTCAGCGCAGGGGGATGGACTAGATGACCTCTTGAGGACTCTTCCAGCCCTATATTTCTATGATTCATGACTCAAGTGGCAAATTTCTGCAAACTCAGGATAGCAGTCCTGTCACTCACTCTATAACATTTTTCTATTACAAGAGGAAATCCTGATGTCATGTATCAATTGACATCAATTTTGTCATGAGTGCAACACTATTAGCGCATTGTATCATATTGTGAAAAATCATAATGGTGAAGTGAATGGAAATATTAGCTTTCTGTGTTCTGGAATTGTACATTACTCTGCTATGAATATGACATTAACCTCCGTTGTCTAGTATGATGCAAAGAGACCAATTCATATTGGGCATCTCTATTCAAAACTTGTCAGCACAGCAACTGTAGAAAACTGTATTAATAGATTCCAAGGCCAGATGGGACCATTGTGATAATTTAGTCTGACCTTCTGTATTACACAAAATTCATACTGTTAAGGCTAGAAATAGAATTGAAATACAGAAATTAATTTGTAACCCAAGTATTCTGTCAGTTTTAGCAGTTAGCCTTACTGAAATGGCAGAGTGCTAGGCATTAAGCTAGAGTTTTTATAAACAATAATTATTAAGGGACAAATCCTGGTCTCCTCCACAAAACCTGAGTAAACAGATTTTTCAGAGGGAAATTCGTCAGTGGTTAGGGATGGAATCTTCCCCCTCTCCACCAGCTGGAGGCATCAGCACATCTGATCTACTGCTGCTTTTAAAGCTGATAAACTACAGTGAAGTTTAGTCATTGTGCATCCATCTCAAATCTCTGGGAGTAGACTAGTGAATCCAGATAAAGTGCAATAAAATCAGGGAGCATTGGCTCATTGTTTTTGTTTCACAATTAGCAATGATACTTATTCTACTTAAAATCCCCTTTATTTTATTTCTCTTTTAAAAGCTTTTAAATATATTTGATCAAAAGACCAAACTATATACTGAGGATCCTGAGATTGTTTTATGAATACAGTAATAACAAACACCCACCAACTGCTATTTTAGCAATTTTATTGCACCTAACATTCAAAATCTGTTTTTATCACTTGTCTTGACAAATGGATATTGCCAGTGTTGGATTCTTTCCAAATTATGTGCCAAAAAGGGAAGGATTTTTTTCTTCTGACAACCGTTTTTAATGAAGAAGGGAACTATGGAGAAACAGATTTTGCTCTCTGTTAAATCAAGAGTGAGAAAAAGAATCAGGTCCAATGTGTTTTAATATCAAACTTTCAAAGTCAAACAATAGTGCAGAGTTCTGAACATTTTGCTAAAGAATAAAAAAGGGCCACATCATAACGTTTTATTTACTTAAACAATATTTTAGGAAAACAGATCCCCTGATTGCTGTGTTTGCCAGAATTCCATCATCAAAATATGGGTTGGAACCACACCCCCAGATGCAAGGACCATCTATATCTGAATTCAGTGGCTCAGGTCTATATCTACTTCAGGGTAAGTTATTACAGTGACAAGGCAAAGCAAACTAATTCTGTTGGCAATTTCCTGGTTTCCATCCTCTTTCCTGATAAAAGTCACATTGTGATATGTATTCTCAAACATTTCTGCTCCCTTCTTATTTCCTCTGTAGCTTTCATCCTCCTTGTCACTGCTAAAAACTAGAGCTGTGTTAAACTACTCCTTTACTCTATTCAGCATTTTCATGGGGATACGTGACAGGGTGAATAAACCCTGCATTAGAACTGAAGGGGTTAAAGAGCAACTCTGGGTGCAGATTACCCACCGTAGTCACACCTGCAGAGCATGCTCCATATAAAGGCGGCACTTAAGAGGGAAGCCAGACATCTCGAAAGGGTGCTGCAAAGGCAGGGAGACAGACCTGCACTGGGAGCACCTCAGAAGGGATGTTGCAGAAGCCTCTCTTGGAGAAGAGGCACTTACCTGCTGGGACCAGACAAACTGAAGGTGCAGTTAATAGCTTTTTCATTACCCTTTTACTACAGACCACAAAACTTGGATAGTAGAGTGGGTGGTAGGAAATGGAGAAGCGAGGGCAGCCTTAAGGTGCTCCTGAGTGCCAGACCTTCAGTATCCCTTGCAGGGTCCTTGGCGGCAACCTGGTGGAGTGGGAGGGCCTGGGCTCCCCTACCAACCTCCCTCCACACGTAGGCCTTGTCTACACTACACAATTTTTTCGACAACAGTCAGGTTTCGTCGACAAAACAGTGGAGGTGAACACACTGCAATGCTCCTTCCGCCGACAAAACCCTCCTGCTTTGCCAACAAAATAAAAGCACTTTGATGAGAGGTGTAGAGCTTTTTGCAGCAAAGTTATATAGACAAAATGTTAGTGTAGATACCGTGCTTGGTTATGTTGTTATAAATGGCCTCCAGGAGGACGTGTCCCACAATGCCCATCCTGACCATTCTGGTCAGCAGTTGGAACTCCACTGCCTTGCACCCGCCCCTCCCCTTTTAAAGACCTGGAAATTTTTGAAGTCCCATTTCCTGTTTGCTTGGCGTGAACAGCTCAGATCACATCTTCCCAGCGGACCATGGTGTCTCCTCGCAACAAACCCTCTCCCACTTGGAGCACACCTGAGTTGTTGGATCTGCTGGCACTGTGGGGAGAGGAGGCTGTGCAGTCCCAGCTCTGCTCCAGCCGTAGGAACTTTGATACCTATGGTCAGATTTCTTGTGGCATGTTGGATAAGGGCTATGAACAGGACACGCATCAGTACTGTGCAAAGATAAAGGAGCTGATGCAGGTGTACTAGAACGCAAGGGAGGCAAACCATCGCTCTGGTGCTGCGCCAAAGACCTACCACTTCCATGGGAGTAAGGGGTACACTGGGTCTCCCAGGATCACTATGGGCATTTCAACATCCTCACTGGAATCTCCCGCAATCCCACAGAGAAGTAACCCTTTCTCTTGATGTGTTTTGTCACAAGATGGTCTGGAGCCAAAATTAGGATACGCGTGTCAGCTATTGCCCCACCGCAATAGGGAATCCCATTGCCGCAAAGCCATCCACTATTTCACACACATTGCCAAGAGTCACCATCCTTTGTAGCAGGATGAAATTAATGGCCCTGAACACTTGTGTTAGCGCAGCCTCAACGGTGGACTTTCTGACTCCATACTGATTCGCAACTGACTGGTAGCAGCCTGGAGTTGCTAGCATCCACATAGAGATCGCCATGTACTTCTTCACCGAAAGGGCAGCTCTCATTTTGGTGTCCTTGCACCTCAGTGCTGGGGCGAACTCCACACACTGTTCCAGGAAGGTGACTTTATGCATCCAAAAGTTCTGCAGCCACGGCTCGTCATTAGAGACCTGCATAACAATGTGACTGCACCACTTTGTGCTTGTTTCCCCGAGCCCAGAAGTGATGGTCCCCTTAGGGCAGCTGCTCCATGAATGCCCAAAGTAATCTGGTGTTGTTTCTTTTCATGGCCCACAGAAGGTCAGGCAACTCTGATTCCTGTTTAGACTGGGAGCTCATGATATACTGCATGACCATCTGCGATGTGTTTATAACAGTGACCACAACAGATGAAAGCAGTGCAGGATCCATCCTTTCAGACAGATGGCGGGTGCATAGTAAACGGGGGTCATTGAAAAATGCCATGAAACGCAGTCAGAAGCCTATGGAATGGAAAAAACTGCATCATGGGACATTGAGCCCACACCCACGCTGCACTGTGATTTACTCTAGCTTCCCACACTCCTAGTTGCAGATGGTGGCGAGTAACACAGTGGGATAGCTACCCACAGTGCACTGCTCTCACTGTCTATACTAGAGATCCAGCTATTGATGCAGTGCACCGACAGAAGGAAGGTCGTGTGAACATGCACAAGCAATGTAATTATACCAATATTTGACTTTTGGTGTAACTTGCATTGTCAAAACTGTGTAGTATAGACCCCCTAACTAGGGCTGTCAAGTAATTAAAATAATTAATCGGGCTGTTAAATAATAGATTATTTATATTAATATTTTTGGATGTTTTCCATATTTTCAAATAGATTGATTTCAATTACAACACAGAATACAAAGTGTACAGAGCTCACTTTTTAAAATTATAAATATTTACACTGTAAAAATAAAAGAAATAGTATTTTTCAATTCACTTAATACAAGTACTGTAGTGCAATCTCTTTATCATGAATGTTGAACTTAGAAATAGAGAATTATGTACAAAAAATAACTGCATTCAAAAATAAAACAATGTAAAACTTTTTTGGTGGTTCAGGTTCTGTAGTTTCCACATCAGAGTTTTGCTCCTTTAAAACTTCTGAAAGCATGCTCCACACCCCATTCCTGTCAGATTCTGGAAGACACTTCACATTCTTAAATCTTGGGTCAATTGCTACAGCTATCTTTAGAAATCTCACATTGGTACCTTCTTTGCATTTTGTCAAATCTGCAGTGAAAGTGTTCTTAAAACGAACAACATGCTGGGTCATCATTTGAGACTGCTATAACATGAAATATATGGCAGAATGCAGGTAAAACACAGAGTAGGAGACATACAATTCTCCCCAAGAAGTTCAGTTACAAAATGAATTAATGCATTGTTTTTTTAACAAGCATCATCCGCATGGAAGCCCATCCTCTGGAACGGTGGCCCAAGCATGAAGCGACATATGAATGTTTAGCATAACTAGCATGTAAATACCTTGCAATGCCGGCTACGAAAGTGCCATGCAAACACCTGTTCTCACTTTCAGGTGGTATTGTAAACAAGAAGCAGGCAGCATTATCTCCTGTAAATGTAAACAAACTTGTTTCTCTTAGCATTTGGCAGAACAAGAAGTAGGACTGAGTGGACATGTAGGCTCTAAAGTTTTACATTGTTTTGTTTTTGAGGGTAGTTATGTAACAAAAACAAATCTACATTTCTAAGTTGTGCTTTCATGATAAAGAGATTGCACAACAGTACTTGTATGAGGTGAATTGAAAAATATTATTTCTTTTATCATTTTTACAGTGAAAATATTTGTAATAAAAATATAAAGTGAGCACTGTACACTTTGTATTCTGTGTTGTAACTGAAATCAATATATTTTAAAAGGTACAAAAACATCAAAAATATTTAATACATTTCAATTGGTATTCTATTGTTTAACAGGGTGATTAAAATGGTAATTAATTTTTTAAATCATGATTTTTTTTTTAGGTAATCACATGAGTTAACTGCGATTAATCAGCAGGCCTACTTACAACAAGTGCCAACTATCACACTAGAAACTAGAAAGTTTCTCAAAAATGGTGACTGAACAAAAATGCACCCCCCCAAATCTCATCATGTGACCTCAGAACTAGTATAAACTTTTTTCTAAGCTTTAAGGAAGAAGTGAATCACTCCATTTATATTGCCTTTTTCCATGCTCAGGCCCCAATGTGCTTATCTTGCACTGTTTTGGTACTCTAGTATAGATGTCATTAGTAACTACATCCTATCCACATAACTATGGTTCTCTGCCTAGTCTGTCTCTGTGTCTGATACACACTCAACCCTGTTGTAACCAAGGTGTGAATGAGCTCTCCCCTGACATCTATTGACACACTGGGGGAAAAAGACTTCAGGAGCAGACTTTATATGCATAGACACCTACCCTGCCCAGGTATTCAGCAGACAGAGTTGCTTTGCCAAAATGATCAATTTTGGCTGCTTTGGGGTTACAATTCACTTTTGAATGCAGGGGCAATGAAATGCTGTTATCCTTAGTGTATGAGTAAAAGGCAGCAGAACTGTACTTAGCATACCCTGAGCGAGGGTGTCATTCTAAACTGAAGCTCACCTGCTAAGCAGGGGGTAGGGATAGCAGCAGCAAGCCAGTTGCAGAAGTAGTAAAGGAGGCATTGCTTGATTCTTACCCCCATTACCTTTTAGGGCAGGGGTGGCCAACTTGAGCCTGAGAAGGAGCCAGAATTTACCAATGTACATTGCCAAAGAGCCACAGTAATAGGTCAGCAGCCACCCATCAGCTCCCCCGCTCCCCTCCTCCCTGCTCCCAGCACCTCCCACCCACTGGCAGCCTCCCCCCTATCAGTGCCTCCCCCTCCCTCCCCACACCTCCCGATCAGCTGTTTCATGGCATGTAGGAGGCTCTGGGGGTGGGGAGGAGCGAGGGCACGGCAGGCTCGGGGGAGGCGGGGCGGAAAGGGTGGGAGTGGGAGCAGCGCCTGTGGCAGAGGCAGGGGCTGAGCAGTGAGCCCCCCCCGGCACATTGGAAAGTTGGCACCTGTAGCTCCAGCCCCAGAGTCGATGCCGATACAAGGAGCCGCATATTAACTTCTGAAGAGCCGCATGTGGCTCCGGAGCCACAGGTGGGCCACCCCTGTTTTAGGCGTAGGAGGTGGACCAGTATGAATACACCTCTGAACTCTGGGTCTTTGCTGATCAACGACAACCAACTGAGAGTATGGTGCAGCTGAGGGAGAGAGTAGTGGTGTGTTAAAGGGGTATTTGTTTGTTGGACACTGCCCATGCTTTTGAATTGTGGTTGTGGTGTGTTCCCAAATTAACGTTAGATTCCCTCACCCTTTTAATAAGTTTTCTTTTGTTATGCAGAGAGTTAGTACTTGCTAGTGGGGAAGTACTGTCTTTTATAGGCACCTGGGGTGATAGTTAAATTTTCCCTGATTAGTGGGTGAGGGCTCGAGCTGGTTCTGTTATGTATTATTAAGAGGAACTTAGATACTGAACCTGGTCCTTGTTGTTGCTGACTCCTCCTGGCTAAAGTGTTACACTATGAAGGGTTTAATATTCTACTTAAAGTAACCCAAATAAAGCCGTGTCCCTAATACAGCAACAGCTTTGGGCCACATTCTACACCGACGTACATCCTTACCGGTTTCAAGAGCAATGGGGCATAATTCAGGGTAAAACTTTTTTCTTGTTTCTTCAGTAGTAAGTGATGCAGCAAACCGTGCTTTATTAAACTGAGGCCTGGAAGTTACAGCCAATAGAAAGGCTAAAGATTGCTGGGGAACAGAATAGATCCCTCGAGAAGGGCTCTGCCTAGCAAAAGTGTGGGGTGGGGCTGGAGGGAGAGAGGGAGGAGGGGAATCAAAACCAGATCCTTCCTGAGGATTACTAAATTTAGTTAATTTTTAAAAAACTAAATTTGCATATTTAAGCTTTGTAACGTTGAGGGTGTAGAAGTACTAAAAGATCTTGACGAAAGCTATCAGTATCTTCAACCCAGCGGAGATCGTGAAGTAACAATACATAGCATACTTATGTTGCTTTACAAGCTGTAATTAATCTCTGTGTAAACACCGAGGAGGAAGTCAGCCTAGGGAGATTAAACGCCTGAGCTGAAATTCTGCCCCCACTGAAGTCAATGACAAAACACCCTTGGACTTCAGTTGGCCAGGAATTCACCTTTCGTTTTCAGAGGTGCTGAGTTCCCACAGCCTCTGAATCAGTGCCAAAGTTTTCAGAAGTTGCTACTAGTTTGGCGTGTCTAAGCATTTGGGTGCCCAAACTGAGACAGATAAGTCCGACTTTTCGTGGTGCTGAGCAGCTCCAGCTGAAGCCAGTGGGAGCTCACCACCTCTAAAGAAGGTCTCAAACTAGACACCAAATACAGGAGGCACCCAAAAGCAGTGACAACTTTTACAAATGCAGGCCTAAGTGACATGCTCAAGGTTACAAGGAGTCTGTGGCTGAGCTAGGCTAGGAAACTTGGAGTCCTGAATTCCAGCTCTGTGCTTAGTCCACAAGACAAAGTTGCCCCCTATTTCATAGTACTCAGTTCTCACAAGAAACTTATTCTGATGACGTCATCCAATTTCTAGTCCAAATAACCACAAACACGTTGCAGACATGAATCTAAACTCTGAATTACCACCCCACCCTCAAACACCAATTCTTTTCATGTTTGCCTGGGACTAACGTTAATCTATACAACCTGAATTCCTCCAGGTTCCCCTTCCCTTCAAGGTCTGCTTGCCACATATGCCCAGCTGCATGTGAGCTGTTGCTAATCCTCCCACCAGGTTGTTTATCTAGAGCATTTCATCAGAGATAAACAGCCCATAGCATAATTAAATATCAATTTTAGCAGCTAGCAGTGCCAACATAGAACATGCAGTAAATGATAGCACTTGTTGTACACACACATATCAGGCATCACTCCCTGCTTAGACTTGTTCATACTGCAGAGGCAGACCATTCATCTGCCTTTGGGAAAGGAAGTTCCTAGCAGTTCAACAACAGTGACCCATCTCTCAAGACAAAATATAAAAGATAGGTGTCTGCAGTGCAGGGCTTCAGTGAGAGGGAGGCTTGATGTAGGAGGGAAATAAAAGGGATCCATACTGTTTGCTGTAGGTAGGTCAGCCTGACAAAGTGACAGCAAAGAAATGCTGCCCCCCCATCAAAAAACCCCCCACAACCAACAAACAAACAGATCCTACGTGATACCCAGAATACTGAAAATGTGTTAGCGATGGCACCAGGCTTCCACAGGATGCAGGAAGGGATCACTGAATTCTTGAAATCAAGAGCTATAAGTCATCACAGCTTCCTTTCTCCTCCGCAGCTCAGTTAGCTGTTCTCATGTTTCTGTGCTTCCCTTCCACCCGATGCCAGTGTCAGTGAATGCTGAGATGTCAAACACTTAGTCTGATCCCAATCAGTCATCTTCTGAGAAACATTGGGGGTGCCAAAGCACATCAATGTGGATGTAGATTAGGGTAATAATGAAATCATGTAAGATTATTTCAACACTTAATTAAAAGACCAGTGCAAGTCTATGTGTCCTTGTAAAGTATAATATCTCTGTCCGGATTATTATTAGCAATTCACAGGAGACAGCTGTCACCTGGTTGACAGTTGTCACCAAAACAATAGTTTTTTCCATCAGCTGTTAGCTACACAGTATCTAATGCATTCTATTAAGTTTAGCTGGTTTCTGATTATTTTTAATAGCCTATTAACATTAACAAACTCTACCAATCAATTTTTATACAATGATGAACGTCCTTATATGCAAACACACTTTAGGAACAGGTTTAGCCACAGTACTCACTTTTGCCTGGTAATGAAGTCTGGGTTGATCCATGTCAGTTCGGGAACACTTCCTGAACAAGGATATGAAAATCCAGCATTGGTAACACAGTTAAACAACTTCAGTCAATCCAGAGAAAGAAAAATCCCCCACTCTCAAATACAAAACAAGATTCAGAAAAATCTCTAATGTTTACAGCGTTGACTCCCAAGATATTCAGTCTGACGGCTCTGAGCAATATAACTATGTACTTGTACATTCTCAGCCCATTAGAGGAGGAGTCAGCGTTGCAACATTTATGTTCCTTGCTCCAGGCAAAACAGTGATTTTCTTCAGTGTGCAAAATGTCCGGAGCATGACAGTTTTACAAGGTTAGAGAGGTACTTTGGAGTGTAGAAATCCAGCAATTAATTTGTTTTTAAAATCACCTTTATCAGCTAGAAATTACTATGCCTGCCCTAAATTGTATATCACATTTTTTAAAGAAGTAAATCCAATATTCTTTCAACATAAAGTATTTCAAAAGTTCTTTCTATTCCAAAGTGTCAACTCCTTTTTATTTTACAGTGATATGAAACAGCACAAATTTACCGTAATTTGGGTCCTGTTGCATTGATGAGACATCTGAGACAGAAATGAGAATCTTTCCCTTAGATTTGTCAGAAATCCTATGAGCTGAAAAACTTCAGTTTACAGGCTCAAGCTTTGCATTACTTGTGTAGAACTGGATGGCTAGTGAGAAATTTGCAAACATTTTTGCAAATTCTGACCCATCTTTTCATTCAGCTATATTTGCACCCTCTCTGCCTGACTGAAGTTTTGTTCGTGCCATTGTGCGTGACAGGTAAAGTTTGGGTTTGCAGTTTAAATTTTTTAGTTAAAACTTACCATGAAATGAGCTGAGTGAAAGTTCTATAGATCCAATCGTGGACCAGAACTAATACCATATGATTCAGGTGATCCATTATAAAGCTTGAGCAACTTCAAATACCACATAATCACATGAATACAGTGAAAAATCCATAGGCAAACAATTTCAAGTCATGAACACAAATGTTGCAAACAGAAAGAGACTAAACTTGTCAACTAAAAATATCCACAAGAAATAATTCAACCAGCTCTACCAGTGTGTCTGCAAATTTCCTTCAGTGGCTCCCTATCTAGAAGTTTGAACTCAAGTGGTCCTAATAGATTGGGGATGGATCTTGTGAGAATATGCATCTTCTCAGCAAAAGAAAAGGAAAGTGAAGGACAACATAACAGATACTTAATCAGCTGGAACAAAGATGCACTGGGCTACAACCAGCTGCTTTACGGCTGCAGCTGCTTGTCTCTGCCAAATTTAGAGGACTAGCGCCAGAAAAGCAAGCAGAGAAAAGGAGAGAAATTGTGTTCAAGGGAGAGTTAGTAAGAACCAGGAAGGTGCTCCTGGGAAAAGGGCTGCTTCGGTGTTATGTGGTAGATTGGTGATATGCACATCTGTAGGGGGATTTGTAGAAGGTGGAGTATATCTCTGTGGAATACAAGAGAATACAACTCTAAGGACTTCTTGGTTGGGAAAGATGCAAGCTCAGATCCTACTCACTTGAAAAGTCTAGATGAAATCAGTGAGAATCCTCAGACAAGAAAGGATTACTCAGCTGAAGACAGGATGAAGATGAGAATTAAATAACTGTTACTTAGCATATACCAAGTCAGTGAGAACTTTAATATTAAAGAGGGTAGTGAAATATTTTACTTAACATAAGGAATGAAAGTGAAGGAAAAAAAATATTCAGAATTTCTGCTACAGATCCCCAGGATGCAGACAGAACAAGACTGAAAAGTTACTGAACCAACTCTCCAGGTATCCAAAGCCTTAGGACATTGCATATATGAGACATTTCATTGTGGTTAAAATCCCTCATTTAAGAAATTGAGCCTAGCCTGCATCAGAAATGTTTCTGAGTTACCTACTTCATGATGCATAATGTAGAAAATCCAGCCAGAGAGGAATCCATCTTGAATCATCGTTTTGTTAATAAAGAAGTGTGATTGATTCCAGGCTTCTTTGTTATTCTTAGTTATGACAAGCTACTTAAATTCAGCATAGTAATAATATATAGTTTTCATAGGCTACAGTGGCACAATGGTGTTAGATTTCAGGAGAGCAAGATTTAGTAAATTAAGATATCAAGAGCCCAGTTCTCCTCTCACCTGCACAACTTTTCCATCACTGCAACACTTAGTTACTCCTGATTTACAATAGTGTAACAGAGGAGAATCAGGTCCTTAGTTAGTAGGGTGCATTGGGAGGAATTACTAGTATTGAAGAAGGCTGAGAAACCTAAAAAGGATCACTAATATCAAAAGGCACAGCAGACTAGAGTTCCAACATAAAAAAGAATACAAGGAATAAGAAGCTGCCAATTTGGTTTCATGAATGTTAAAAAGAAAAGAAAAAAAAAAGGCAAGTGTAAACAGTGCAATCTGTCCCAGCCTGCCTTAACCTTTGTTAGTGCTGGGACTGGGTAGACACAAGAAGTCATGGATGTATTGGCCTCAAGAGTTAGACTGTACAGTCCTAAAACAATGGTCTATCACAAATGAGATTGAAGGGTCCAACCCTGCAAGATGTTGAGCTCCTCCTAAGGGATGCTGAGCACTTTTAACTGATGCTGACTTCAGCGGGAGTTGTGTGTTCAGCAGTGCTCAGGACTGGGCCGGATTCAGATTTTCTCTGGCAACAGGAGGTGGACCAATGGAAAGAGGTAACTGGAAGGAAGCCATTTTACCCAGTCTCACTCTCACAGTTTTGTTCTCTTTGTCTTTACAGGATAGTAACCAGGATCTCTGGGGATGAGACACTGATGGATGAACCCCTCTCCTATTGCCTCTGAACTTAGTCCAAGTTTGTAGCTTACCCTGCAAACTTAAGCAGGACAGGAAGTGAAATGGGCAGCTGGCCAACAAAGATGGGCCCAGAAAGCAAAGGGAAGAGAAGCAAGAGAAAAAGCATTTAACCCTGCAAAAAGGCCAAGCCAGGGACGAGACCAGGTGTTAGCAGGGCAAATTGAAATGACCAAGAGCTTAGAATGAGGCAGCCAGTCAGTAAAGTAAAAGAAAACCTAACAAGTACAGGTAGAAAGTGACTGTACCTAGTGGTGTGTGGTGGTGGTACGACCACAACGATCACACTCAGGCTTAGACAGAATGCTAGGATGCCAGTGGAGATGAGCCCGGCCAACAGTAGTTCTTGCCGCTAGTGGGCCTTGGCGTGACTGAGGTAGCTGTGACCATGGAAGGCCAAGATCTATATAATGTTGGGTTGCCAACCTTCTAATGTCTGAAAACCAGACACCACTGCCCAACCTCTTCCCCAAGGCCATGCCCCATGCCCCAGCTCTTCCCCCAAGGTCCTGCCCCCTGCTGGCTCCCCCACTCCCAGGAAGCTGGTGTGATAGAGCAAGATGGTGCTGATTCATAAGGCTTAGAACAGCATGAGAGGTTTAAAAGAAGTATTTGTTCTTTGCCTTTTAGAATTTTTTTCCTCATACTTGGTTCCTTCCTACAACAAAATTCTCCACAGAAAAATCATGTAGAAAAAACCTTTAGCCTTAGGAGTGTTCATTAAATGCCTCACCTGTTCTGTAGGTAGGCTTTCCCCACACATCGACTCAGGGACTTTTTTTTATTTTTAAAAAAGAGAAAACTGATTGCACACACAAACAAAGCAAACCTAATGAGCAGATTCAGCATGGTATTATACAAATGCATGTTGACGTTTACCCAATGTGCATCTATTTGCAATTGTGTCCTAATACTTAGGGCTCATCTATATTAGAAAAGTTGTGCAGTCTTAGCTAAATTAATTTGAAGTCTGTGAAGTTGAATAGGTGATACCCCTTAATGTAGATGCACTTTAACCCTCACTTAAATCAGTTTAGTTTAATTTAGTAATTTACTAGTACATGCTAAACAGGGATTAAATGGGTTTAACAGGTTTAAGTGCATCTACATTAAGTGAGAAGTACCACCATGACTAATATCCAAAAAAACCAAAGTTTAAACTCTTCCTATAACTTGGTTAAAATCCAACCCACCTCTTTTCTATGTGTTATTAGATACCAAAGAGTATAGGAATGTGAGTTTTTTCTTGGGGTGAGGGCAAATGAGAGGTTCCACAAACTTAGAAAAGGAAAGTTTCAGCTATACAAACAAGAATGACTTGTAAAAAACACAGTATCCTAAGATAATGCCAAATAAACCTGGCAGCATATGTATTTCTGCTATAAAATGCAGCCATTTGTCAGGCTGCTGCTAGTTACCTGCCCCATTTTCCATAGTCCTAATCATTTTCTTTCTGTTTTAGAATCTCTAAATTTGGTACAAATTTTATGGCTTCTGGCATATTGTGCACAGTAAGATTTGTTTTGTAGAAATTACATCTTTTTAAGTGTCTACACCGTTCTTTGAAAAGCTGGCAAATGATTTTTGGCTGGTTAAGAAAGTATTGTATTTTAAATCAAACTTATTTTTTAAATTGTTACTAGAATAAGCATCTGAGAATATTGTCTGTATAGAAATGCATTAATCCACACTCTTGGTAAATCACAAAATAGTAGCCTTGCCCTACTTCCCAAAAATTGGAGGGGGGGCAGTAACTGGCATTGAAGGATGCTGGGACTGTAGGGGCACTAACTGGCATTGAGGAGGAACGCTGTGTGGGGGTCACTAGGATTTTGGGGAGAGCAGTAAGTGTCATTGAGGGACGTTGAGGGTGTGGAGGGAGCAGTAACTGGCACTGATGGGGTGTGGTGGAAGGACTAACTGGAATTGATGGGGCATGGTGTGGGTGGGAGCAGTAACTGGCAGAGAGGGAGCACTGGAGTTGGGGGACCACTGACTGGCAGCTTGGGAGGAGTTGGGGTAATGGGCAGTGAGGGGGGGATGCACGCTGTGTGTGTGTGTGTGGGAGGCAGTAAGGGGCAGTGAGGGGGCATGCTCTGTTTGCAGCACGGGGGGGGGGTGTGTCACTCACCAGAGAGAGGAAATAGAGGCACAGCGGGGGGCAAGGGGAGACAGGAGCCCACCCGGGCAGTGGCAGTACATACCTCTCCAACGGAGAGGCCGAAATAGCATCTGGGAGCCAGGCAGTTCTCTCCGTCAGCAGCAGCAGCTGAGCAGCTGCTGCTCTTCCTACCCTCTCAGTGGGGAGGCTGATTGTGGCTATTCCGGTAACCGGACTTTTAGTGTCTGGTCAGCAATGTGGACCGGACTTTCCAGTCGAAAACTGGACACCTGGCAACCCTAGTTGCATTTTCAGTATAAGTAAGGTGGTTTCACCTCAATCCACTAGCACCAGAACCAGGGGGTCCATGCCCCTCACTTTTTAACAAAAAAGAAATATAAGTGCAGAATTTATGTCCCCCACAGATTTCCCCCTCCCCGCAGAATAATAGATTCTGCCAGTGAGACACTGCAATTACACCTTTAGCCCACCAGGGGCTGCTGTGGTGCCAGAAGAGAAGGCAGGTGGCTCACCACAGAAGCAGCCAGCCATGGAGAGGGAGCGGGCACTTTGGTCTTGCGCGCCACCCCTCTCCTCCCCGCCACTTCTACAAAGGTTCCGGAGTCCTTGCCTCAATCCTGTAAGATAAGATGTGAGCCCTATAAATCTTTGTACCAACTTAAGTGAAAGTTACAGGTCCCAATGATTTTTTGTGGAATTCATGGGCATGAATCCCGTGTAAGCTTAGAAGTTCAACGAAGTATTTTGAATGACTTTAGAGTAGCCTAAGCAGGGTACAAGCAGCAAACTGAAGCCTCTTATCTGAGAGTGAAGGGAAAAAAATACTTATTTGATATGGCTGTCTGAATCCATCAATTCCTAATAGTCTCTTAGCTTCATTAGGTGAACTGTGTAATTTAGAAGCATGTTTATCAGTTATGGTACCGGTGTGACGTTATTGACATGAACTGGGACCCCAGAGATCATTGTTGCAACTAAAGTCCTGTAGTGGTCCCAAATCTTGTATACAGGGGGTCAAATAAGGTGTCTAAGACAAGGTTATGGTTTGCTGGTTATGATTATGCTATCTGTATATGTGTATCATTTTTGCAGTTAAAGTTACAAATACTGGCTCCATACTGTCTGTATTTCATACATGTGCTATGCTTCTGGGTGACACCCTGGACAAGTTGGTGTCAGCTCTGCCTAGCCTGCTTGATGGCCCATTAAGGACCATCAGCTATACAACTGACCCATTGAGAGAAGGCAGACACGCCTTGTGACTCAACAAGGTATGCAAGGACATGCCTATGGACAGAACTCTGAGGTTTTTCCATCCCATGTGATGGACAGCTTGTCTTTGGAACAAAGAAAGCAAAGACCACATGGCAAGAGAATATAAAAAGCTGCTGCAGCTCCTCCATCTTGTCTTCAATCCTGCTTCATACCTCTGGAGAGACTTTGCTACAAACTGAAGTGCTACACAAAGGACTGATGACCCACCCCAGTTGTGGATGTACTCCAGAGACTTGATTTGAACCTGCAGTTTATTCTTTCACTGCTACAAGCCTGAACCAAGAACTTTGCCTTTACTGTATGTAATTGATTCCATTTAACCAATTCTAACTCTCATCCATAGCTTTTTCCTTTTATGAATAAACCTTTAGATTTTAGACTCTAAAGGATTGGCAATAGTGGGATTTGTGGGTAAGATCTAATTTGTATATTGACCTGGGTCTGGGGTACTGGTTTTCATAACCATTCATCCCCATAACGAGTGGCACTGGTGGTGATACTGGGAAACTGGAGTGTCTGAGGGAATTGCTTGTGTGACTTGTGGTTAGCCAGTGGGGTAAAACCAAAGTCCTCTCTGTTTGGCTGGTTTGGTTTGCCTTAGAGGTGGAAAAACCCAGCCTTGGGCTGTAACAGCCCTGCTTTAAGCAATTTGTCTTGAATTGGCACTCTCAGCTGGGTCCTGCCAGAACCAGCATCATTACAACCGGGCATTCAGATGGAATGCTTCATTGTGATTACGATCTTCCATTTACTAAATAAAACTGTCGGCTTTACTGGGACAGTCATGGAGTTACTTTGGGGTAAGAATCAGTGATCTGTGTGAAGCTCAGGGAAAAGATCAGGGCACCCTCTCCCACTCCCCAAAAAAGGGCACAATGAGTTAATGATGCCAAAGGAGTTAAGGGTACTAAGAAAGGCTTTTAAAAATACAGCCAGGAAAGAAAAATACTGCATAGAAAGTACTTCACTTACTACATGATGCAAGAGATCAAACTAATATAGTCGATGACTATTATTTGTATTATTATAGCTTTTAGGAACCTAATGTCTTAAGGGCTTACAAGCTGATCTCCTTAATAAGAAAAAAATTGGGAATTTAGGATGTGCTTAAAGTTAATTTGGCCTGTCATCATTTTTGTAGTCAATATGGTGTAATTTAACATGATTAGCCAGGCACCTCAAACTACATTTTGATCTCAGGTATGTTCGAGAAAATATGAGCAAATGAAGTAAATAGTTACTCCAGAGTTACACTGCAGTAATTGAAATTAAAAGCTGGCCCCACATGTTCATATTTGCTCATGAGGCACTATATATAAATAAATATTTATATAAATAAAAACTAATGGGAAATTCTTATCACTGTTATATGCAGCATCTTCCTGGGATCAGTCCTATCTGCCATGTTGTTCTGTGTATCTATGACACCATCTCTAAATGTGGGCAAAATATTATGAGTAAACTGATGGGACCCAGCTGTGTATCTCTTGTCTGTGGCCCCTGTAAATTCAGACACTACCCTGTAAGAATGTGCGGAGGATAGAAGAAAAGAGGGGGGAAAGTCTTGCTTCTGGTTTAGGATTATTAATACAATGGGAATGCCTCCTCCTTTATTTTATCCCTGCTTGATCAAAGGATTCATCAGAAGACAGTCAAATTAACTCTTACGGTCACTTTTGACTTTTGTAAAAACTTTATCACCCTGTAGGTCTTACGGCTTGCCTCATTGACCACATCATGCTCACACTATTAACGTTTATTATTAATACAATTAAGAAGGGGACGAATCCACTTTTTATGGAATCAGGTACTAAATACTAACTTTTTCTAATCCCATAGCCAATGTAGATCCAGCCAGTGATCTCAGTCTCATAAACTGTCAATAACTTATGCTAATGTACAGAGCATGAAATCTGCTTACTTTAAAACATGTACACCAAACTATGGGAGATAACAGCAAAGACCTGCAGTAGGGTACAAGTCTTTTCAATTATGGAAGCAACGAGGTTAAATGCTACTCTTCTTCAATCTATGCCAAATTACACTGAAAGCTCTTCTGCATACAGGCCATGTTGACTTCAGTGTTGACTCCTGTTGACTTCAATGGAGCACAGTTGGGCCCTAGGACAACACCGTTTTTGTTCCCGCTGCAGGTACTCAGACAGGACCAAAAATGCTAGGACAGAACCAGTGAGGGGAAAAAAGTACATGATAATATGCTGACAGACTTGCTGAACCAAAACCCCTATGATATTGAACAGCTGCTCTGTTTTAACTGAATCAGTTTCTAAATATATGTAGTATAGACAAGACCTTAAACCTTGAGAAGAGGTCATAGCATTTGGACATGGCTTGGATGTGGTGCAAAGGAAATGGACGTGCTAGGAAATGAGGTGTTGCAGGGTTTTCCCAGCAGTGGTACAGGCATGTAGAGCCAGATTCGGTCATTGAATTCCAATGAAGCCAAATCAAGGAAAAATAGGGCAACAGTATTCTAGTGGAATTTGTTTTGTTTACTTTAAGACAGGGGTTCTCAAACTTTTTTTGCTGCCCCCTCTTTGAAAATATTTCAGGCTGTGATGACCCTTCCCCCTCAAAAAAAGTGATAGTAAATTACTGTACATATTCATGGGAGCACTAAATGAAGCATGTAATTATCCTTGCAGTAAAAGGCGCTGAAGCCTTTCAAAAAAATGTGAAGCAACAGTTTTCAGGAATAAATACGTGGACATTTAAGAAACAGGTTTTCTGGAAAAGAACCCAACAGGATACTGTTTGGGGAGCTGGAAACCTTGTGTTAACAATCATAACATTGTCCAATTTGTGGTAATAATCATACTTGTCCAAGGATTGTGCCTTTATACACTATATACACACAAGTATCTGGACACTCAATGCAAGGGATGCTGCTGTTTTGAAGCACACAGTTTTTTCAACTGTGGATCCAGGGAGCTGAGGCAGACCCTTAAATTGTCCTCCACGTTCACACCCTGGCTCTCCAGCTCTAAAGGCAGTGCCACCATCAGCAGCAGCACAGAAGTAAGGGTGGCAATGTATCACACACACTTTAATCAGTATACTTTGAATATCTAACCCACAAAGGAGGTTGAGAGCCATAAGATTTAGCATATATTTCAGTCCTCCATCTTCAATTCCAATCAATTCTCTACCCGCCATCAAATCCAGCACCACCTGGTGGTGACACTTCAAAGCTGAAGAGGCCATATCAGCCACTTCTTCCCAAGTCAGACCCTTCCTCAGGACTTCCTTTCATGGTGCCTATGACTCTATGCCTCAGTTATTTTTAGGATTACTCCCCTTATTTCTCAGCAGTGTGTGTGAATTAACTTAGAGCTCATGAAGGGCCTGATCCAGTCCACATTTAGGTCAATGAAAAGACTCCCACTGATGCACTAGGAGATGGTTCTGATGGCAAGGTGTGAGATTGACAGCAATCCTCACATATATCATCTAGAAATCTGCAACACAGGTAGAAGACAGTCAGCAGAAGTTTCCCCAAACTGATCCACCAGTATCCTTCAACTCATACTTGGAGGAACCATCTCTTTGAGAGGGTAGTTCAGTTCTATTTGGCGTCTCTATTGAAAATGTATAGTGACTATTGTTGTGGTGCTTATTGTGATGAACACATAATTCTGCAAAGGGAAATGAACTAAAATCACTAAGATCATTTACTGTACACCACCAGAGAACCATCAGCTGGGAATCTTTGGTGATTATTTATGCAAGATGGATTAAAAGTACATTTGGGGGCGGAGGCTGACAGCTCATGATCTCCCATCTAATAACATCATGACCCCCTGAGGGGTCACGACCACCAGTTTGAAAACCCCTGCCATAGATACTCTCCTGCCACAGGTATGCCTTATATGTCTGTGTGTAAGCTTTCTCCTGAACTTACTGTTGCTTGTCTGTGTTCCTACAGAACCCTCCCCCACCACCCTCTGCCTCAGAGAGATACCCAAACTTTTTCATATTCCTGGAATAGAGCTCATAGGACCCACTTGATCTGGCTGCTAGGGCAAGTAGGTAGATGACTGCCATTTTGTGCACGGTCTCTAAACCTGACATAAGGATGGATCATCTTTATGGAGAGTTCGAGAACCTGACACCATGTTACAATCTGCCTTTGGCTTTTTGCTGTCCATGAAGCATCACAAAAAGCTCATTCCACTGTACAGAATATTAATGTATTCAAGCGTCCTACTTATAATGATGGTTTGGAAGGCTTTCTTCCTGGAACTGGATCAAGTTATTTTTGGCCTTAATGCAATCGACAAACTGTTCTCAGATCTTATTCTGTGCCCCTCACATTTTACAGGCTGATTATCAGACAGAACATCATTAGTTTAAGTAGTTTCTGCAAAGCACATTTTGTGAATAACAACAAATACTTTGCACTTTGTAACACTTTTCATACAAGAACCTTAAAGTGTTTTACAAACATTAACAACAACTAAAAACAGCACTGCAAACTGTTACGGAATACAGAGCACATTTCAACCACTACTGAAATGTAGCCAACCTCTTTGTGGAAAGCAACAGATGTTTAGTAGCTTGCAGCAAAACCACAGCAACCCCACCATATCTAATTGATATCACAAGGAGAATTTAGGTAACTAGAATTGCATTACTGAAGTTGGAATCTGGCCAGGACACTGAGGGTTACACAAGACCAGTGGTTCTCAATGATGTGTTATGTGGGCCGCAGGTTGAGAATCACAGTGCCCCACCCCAAATGCTCCCACCCAGCCCCAGGGCCCCCCGACCCAGAGACCCCTCCACAGAGTGGGGCCAGGAGTGCAGTCCTGGGCTTGGGGTTGGACAGCCGAGACCCAGACCCACCGCGTGGGGCCGGGCAGCCAGACCGGGAACCCTGCAGCGCAGGGCCAGATCCTGCCAGCCGGACCCCCTGCACAGGGCAGCCAGACCTGGACCCTGGGCAGCTGGCAGCCGGACCCATACTCCATGTGGGGCCGGGCAGCTGGGACCCGAGTTCCGCTGTGCCCGGCAGCTAGGACCTCCAGCGCCGAGCCAGTACTGGAGCACTGGGCATGAGCCAACAGCCAGGTCCTGAGGTGCCAGGCGAGGAACAGAGTCCCACCTAAAACCTGGGGGTGCTGCAGAACCCCTGCAAACCCCTAGTTCTCAGCGCCCAATCCCCCTCACTGCCCAGAGCCCCCGCAAACTTGCCCAGAGACCCACTTCCCCACCCCCCTGCAGCACTCACCAGCCCCCCTGCCTGTAGGAATGCTCCTGCAGGCTGCCTTACACTCTCTCCTCCTCAGCCAGCCCCACCCCGTGCCAGACCAGAGCGGCAAATTTTGAATTTTTTTTAGCATTCACTTGGGCTGCAGCTGTGTGCTAATTAGGCCATATGCGGGCTGCGGGTTGAGAACCGCTGCACTAGACTATTGTGGAAAGTGCTATGGAATCTTTTATAACCAAGTTGTAAGGAGACTGATCTCATGTCTCATCCAAATTATTTCATTTTTAGCAGTACTGCACCCATATCACCATAGGGTGGTTCCGAGTCTGTATTGACTCAGTGAGAAGAAGGTAAATTTGTAATTGGCAAGCTCCACTTTTTGCAGTGCCTCGTTTTCCTTTGGAAGTCTCACATGTGAGGACTGACCCAGGTCAAATCCTGCTTAATTCATAAGATCTGATTAAATCATAGTACAAGGTGATACAAATATAGCATATAATCCATTCTGTGTAGGTTAAGTAGGTACCATTACTTGATACAACAATCCAGTGTTCAGAGGCCAAGTTAAAACTCTTATACAATGTTGCAGGTTGATTATATTTTTGGAGAAGCTGAAAAGAGCTGATGCACTAACACACGATCAAATATGTTCCGGCTGACTAACCGCTGATTGACGTATCATCTGTGGTGATATGAATATGAGGTAGCACTCTCCTAAAGATATGTAATGTCTTAGCCTTCCCATTCAGATGGCAAGTGACAGATCTGCCTAACTTTTCAGACTTTGTGTTCCTCTCTTTAATCTATAGCTAAAGCTGTTACAAACTAAGTCAGGTATTATACCTGCCACAGCAGTCACCACGTACCTGCATTTCCAGAGAACTTAACATGTGATTTTGTAACTGTCTCACATGACCTTCTCATAAGCAAACTAGGGAAATATAGCCTAGATGAACCTCGTATAAGGTATGTGCACAACTAGTTTGAAAACTGTACTCAGAGTAGTTATCGATGGTTCACCATTGAGCCGGAAAAGCATATCAAGTGGAGTCCCGCAGGGATCTGTGGACGGTCTGGTTCTATTCAATATCTTCATAGATGATTTGGATAAAATATAGAGTTTACTTATAAAGGGGATGACACCAAGCTGGGAGGAGTTGCAAGTGCTTTGGAGGACAGGTTTAGAATTCAAAATGACCTTGACAAACCGGAGAAGTGGTCTGAAATAAATAGGAAGAAATTCAATAAAGGACAAATGCAAAGTATTACACTTAGGAAGGAATAGTCAACTGGACAAATATAAAGGAGTACTGCAGAAAAGAATCTGGGGATTATAGTGGATCACAAACTAAAATGAGTCAACAGTGTAATATTGTTGCAAAAAAGAAAAAAAGCTAACACAATTCTGCTTTAGCAGAAGTGTTGTAAGCAAGACATGAGACATAATTCTTTCACTGTACTCAGCACTGATACAACCTCAACTGGAGTACTGTGTCAAGTTCTGGGCATCACAGTTTGGGAAAGATGTGGATAAACTAGAGAAAGTCCAGAGGAAAACAGTAACAAAAAATATTAAAGGTCTAGAAAATACAACCTATGAGGAAAGATTGATAAAAATGGGTTTGTTTAGTCTGGAGAAGAGAAGACTGAGGGGAAGACTTGTATCCCAGGTGCATAAATGGTTATTACAAATAGGTTGTTCTAAATTGTTCTGCTTATTCACGGAGGAAAAGACAAGAACTAACAAGCTTAAACTGCAGCAAGGGATATTTAGGTTAGACATTAGGAAATACTTAGGCACTAGAAAGAAAGTTACATAGGGAGGCTGTGGAATCTCCATCATTGGAGGGTTTTAAGAACAGGTCAGACAAACACCTGTCAGGGATGGTCTAGATAATATTTAGCCCTGCCTCAGTGCATAGGACTGAAATAGATGACCTATCAAGGTCCCTTCCAGTCCTACATTTCTAAGATTAAATGTATCTAAAAGAACCTTAGGTTGTTAGTGAACAAGCTATAAAATAGAAAAAAGAGGCAATAGTGACAAAAGCCTTTCAAAGGGCTTTGTCTCCTACTTATTTATAATGATTGACTGGTCCATTTATTTTATTTAAATATACTAATAAATGCTCTAGGCACATGTTCCACTTTAAATGTCCTATTTTTAGTTTGCATCTTTATAACTTCTGACTTTTCTGATTTCTTCTAACAACATACAAATATAAGAGGTAAGTGTATCACCTTTCCATTTATTGGCATACAATATCACTCTCTCTCTTTTCTACCTCTAATTTCCATTTGGAAGATTTAGAGCATGGCTTGAATTAGATAGGCTAGTTCAATCACAAATTCAACCACTAGATGCAGAAATTACTGGGTGAAATTCAGAGGCCTGTATTATGCAAGAAGTCAGACAAGATAGCCACAATGGTCCCTTCTGACTTTCATACCTGAAATTTCTATTACAATCTATTAATCAGGTCTTCTGTGAGCAAAGGCTATACTTCTTCAGGAAGTTCTCTCAATGTGTCTTCTTCCTGATTTTTCATATTAGGAGTTTCCCAAGCCAAGAAAACAATCATGTGTCATGCTACATGGTATATTTGTATGTTAAATGAAAGCTTTAGCTGAGTGAATAATTCCCAATAATTTATATATACAAATCTCTAATTTGGATGCATATCACAAATAAACACAAACACCCTTCCCAAATTCTAAAACTCCTTGCCATCATTTGAAAATTCATCATTAAGAACCAAAACAGTAGCATATTTCCTACTACTCATACAAACTATCACCAGGCAGAAAAATGTATTATAATAGAAGCCGAATACCAGAGCAGCAGCGTGATGTGTTCAAAGAAAGATACTCTACTTAACAGGTGAACTGCCATATTCTGCACTAGCTTTAGCTTCTGAATTGATTGAAGTTTCATCTCTGTGAAGAGTGTATTGCAGGAGTCCAATCTAGGTGACAAAGGCAGGCATCATGATAGCAAACGCCACCCAGAAGAACAGGATGCAAATCATTTCCAGTTGCAAATCGAAAAGAAAAAAAGTCTTGGTCATGGTTGCTATTTGATCCACTAGAAGCTACTGGGAATCTAATTGGGCTCCAAGTTGCAAACTTTAGTAACAAAGATATCTTTGTTTAGTGATTTCCCTCAGTCAAGTCAAGTCAAGCAGCCAGTATAATACCAGCCAAGTCTTCCTGTTGCCTTCCCACCCAACTGTAGTTACTTCAGTCTTAGTCTTATTCAGAACGTGTCTCAGGCAACTGTTCACATTCCTGTCCCAATGAGGTCCAGTCGTTGGGACAGACACTTGAATGCATTCTCCGGGCTGGATGAAATAGAGCTGAGTGTCATCAGCATATTGAAAACATTTCAGCCCATCTCCCCTTGCTAACTACAACTGCCTCACATACACATTAACGTAGCGGTGACATTAAACCTTGCCACCGAGAGATTCTTCAAGGAATAAACATACATCAAAACCAATTTCTGGATCCCTATCCAAGACAGGAATGAAGCAGGAAAGAGTAGGCCCATCTACTCCAGTCCCCTCACAGGTGAGTCAATGTATAACCCTTGATACTGAAGGTAGTTGATCAATGTCTATGTGGATACTAAATGTATCATTATTAAGGGTAAGATTTTGTAATGGTAATTTTTAGTAAAAGTCACAAACAGGTCATGGGCAATAAACAAAAATTCATGGAAGCCCATGACCTGTCTGTGACTTTTACTAAAAATAACCCCGATAAAATAGGGACGGGAGTCCAGCACCCACCCTTTGCTGCCGCTCACAGCAGCTGTTAGCTGTGGGCCCCCACTGCCTGTGGAATCTTGGACCTCTAGGACTGGCAGCTGCGAGCTATGGGGGGCTGCCTGCAATGGCTGGGGACTCCAGGGGGCCTACTGTGGCTCCGAGCTCCAGGGGCTTGGAGCTCTAGGCAGGCGCCTGGGAGGTGCTGTGCTCCCCCCCCCACCGCAGGGACTGGGAACTATGCGAGGACCCCCTCCACAGCTCAGAGCTCCAAGGCTGGGAGCTGCAGGGCCCCTGAAGCTAGGAGCTCTGGTGCTCCCGCTGACTGACAGCTCCAGCCCCGCACCCCCAGGATTGAAGCAATAAATGTCATGCAGTTCTCTGGAAGTCATGGAATCCATGACTTCCATGATATAATCATAGCCTTAATCATTATCCATTATTATCCAGTCTGATATTTGTAAGGAGTGGATGGTGGGAATGGCTTTATTACAGAAGTTTACGGAAAGTTTTTTTTTCTTGTTACTTGCTAATATTTTCTTTCTCCTATGTTTCAATAACATTCTGTCTGTAAAGTTCTGTAACAAAACATTAGAATTGGATAAATAAATGAATTCTATACAATGCCTACACCATATTTTTTTAACTGAAGCTGTTCTACTGCAATATTTCACTAATGCAGAAGTACTTTATTAGCTCAGAAATCTCTTTCATTTGTAATTTGTGTGTGTGTCCTAATACAAAGAACTGATATGCTCAATAGTCCAGATTCTGCATTGCAATATGACTAGCATAGTCAACCATAATAGTAAAAGAAAAAGGTGTACTTGTGGCACCTTAGAGACTAACAAATTTATTTGAGCATAAGTTTTCGTGAGCTACAGCTCACTTCATCCGATGAAGTGAGCTGTAGCTCACGAAAGCTTATGCTCAAATAAATTTGTTAGTCTCTAAGGTGCCACAAGTACACCTTTTTCTTTTGCAAATACAGACTAACACGGCTGCTACTCTGAAACCATAATAGTGTCACTCCCATAAGGGAATGTGATGACAGATCCAGTGTAGCAGCTCCTACTCCACCTCCTTTCCCTGCTCCAACACAGGAGCACAGGTGCTGTGTCTGGGGGTTAAACGGGATTCAATTGGCAAACCAAAATCAAGGGGGAGAATAAACAGTCAAATGAAAACCTCTGTATCTAGTACAGTCTGCCTGGGCATAAAAGCACCTAAGGCCATGTTGCAAGACCCTCCTTACCCAGACTTTGGGGGCTGGAGAAGTGCATAAAGGGCTGGTATTGGTGGGGATGGCAGGACATTGGATGACAGGATAGTATTTGTGTTTGAAATCTCTGATAAATTTCTTACCTCTGGTTTTGGGTAAAATGTTGGTTTCGGCTTTATGCACAATCATATGGCACTGCTGGGTTTCCCTTGATTACACCTCTTCTTTATTGTGAAATACCTTCTTTCCCATTGCTGTCCAGAAAGAGTGTGCAGTCCTTGCATATTACTTGTTAACCTATACTACATCCATGCAGAAGTACATTCATGCTCTTATTTGTGCCTTTAAATCCCTTTTTCCCCACTGTGCCAACAGCATCACTATTATTTACCTAGCAAATAAATAGACACCCTTTTACATCCCATACATGGCATGCAACAACTAGATCTTAATATTTACACCCATTTCACCAAGATTATAGGATTTATTAAGTCATCAAAATTTTTACTCTAATACTTTTTTAGTACTTTTAATGCACAACTAAGATAATATGATCGGTATGTGCAGTACCTAACAGCCTACAACAGGAAAAACTGTTAGAAAATTGGCAAGGATGATGGCCTTATGTGACAGCTTCCATCTTCAAGTTGAAGCTAGACAAAATAGGGCGAATCAGACTGAAAATAGGGTGTAACTTTTTTTTTTTTTAAACAGTGAGGGTAATTAACCATGGGAAAAGGGTCATGGTTGATTCTCCATCAATGGCAATTTTAAAATCAAGAGTGGATGTTTTTCGAAAAGCTATGCTCCAAATCAAACAAAAATTTGGGGGAAGTTCTCTAGCCTGTGTTTTGCAGGAAGTCAGGCTAGAGGATCACAGTGGTCCCTTCTGGCTTTGGAATCTGCGAATCTTGGCTGACACAAGATTGAACCAGAATTACTGGAGTTATACATGTGAGGTTTTGACCTTAAATGTAAAGAGTCAGGCTCTGCAGCGGAGGGCCGTACCAGACTCACGTTGTCTATGGATCAAGCGCAGAGTGGGAACACACACTGACCAGTGGATTACATTTCCATAGAAGAATTTTGCAGAAGGAAAAAAGAAAAACTGAAATTCAAGCCAAATGAACTAAGGAGTGTAGATTAGAAGCAATCCAACAAACAGAACTTTGAGTTAAATCAGACCAAAACTGTTATGTCTCAGTTTTCTGCAGTTATGATTCTGTGTACTGAAGTTTTAAAATTCTAAGAATTCTTCCCGTCTGCAGGGACAGCAGCTTTTTTGTTCTGTTTTATAGTTTTCTTTAATCTAAAATAATTGAATCTACATTGTTTTGCTCCTTGTGTATGGTAACAATGAAAACTAAATGGTCTCTTCCATCTAAACACTTTCTTTGGGGAAAAAAACGATAAATAAAATTCCATTAAAAAAACCACACAAAAAGCAATGTGGGATTATTCACGAATCATTTTCTGACAATTCGAAACAAGTTGAGAGAAGCAATTAATACACTGTTTATCTAAACAGCAGCAGCACTGCCAGATGGAATAAGTAATTCAATAAGAAAAAAATGAAGAACTAGCCCAGCTAAATGACAGAAAATAGAACACCAAAGAAACAAAAGCACCGGCTTCAAGAGCTCAAAGTATTGCTACAACCCCACCATACAGAGTACAGTACGCTTCAAAGAAAATATATACAAAGCAACTAAGGCCTTGTCTAAACTTTTTTTAAGTTGGCATATCTATGGCACTCAACGGTCTGAAACCCGCTGAGCACCACAGCTATGCTGCTAAGTACACCTGTGATTATTTGTCCCTTGCATACTGCAGATGTAAACATGAAAACTGACTTCTGAAAATTTGTCCCTATATGTCAAATGCATATGGACTATGTGCTGTAACTAACATTTTTCTTGTCGGTAGTTCCTATGGTTTGGATATTAGATGAATATTGGTCGCTTTATCTCGTTGAAATCCCTTCCAAATAATTCTTCTCCAGAAAAGACATTTTTTTCGTCAATCCCAGCAGGCAATTTGCTGCTGATATGAGAATTTGCTGACAAATTATACCATGGAATCTGTCAAGGCAAGCTGTATCACTCAAGAGATTTAAATAGGGATGGGGAAATGTACATGTACACACGCACACACACAGAGAGTAGGGAATCATTTTTCCACTAGCAGAAGATTTAAAAGGTCTTTCCCTCTCTAATTGGTGTGCTTCTAGAATGTTTTAATTCCTACTGGGATGTGGAAGCTATGACAGAATTACTGCTCAAGGTTGGGGTTTTTTGTTTTTGTTTGTTTGTTTTTTTATAAACTCTGGTCTGTATTTTTTTTAATCATCTAAAACTAGCTGTTCATTTTCTGTTTTCCAGCCCATATACAAACTCATTTTGAATGGATTCTATTCTGCTCTGGAAATTCTTTATTTACTGCTGTTACTATTTAAATCATGTCCATAGGTATGCTAGGCTCCTCAGAGAGCAAGTAGAGAGGTCCCTGTCCCTGGGAATTTGCCATCTCAAATTTAGACATGCCAGGTGAAGACAAGTACAGACAAATGAGAGAGGTGGTTTGCATAACATGTGGAGACTCAGTTCATGTACACATCTTACAAATTATTGGAGTAGGTGATCCTGGTGAGTGCAATCTGCCTGCAACAGGGAGGTTTCAGGGCAGAACAAAGCTGTTTTGACCAAATGCTTGCCCAAGCTACACATTAAAGTCAGCTTTCAGCGGAAGCTTCAAATGGCTGCAGCTTTTATCAACTTATCAGCCTATGATGCCATTTGACACGAGGGCTTACTGCTGAAGCTATCCAACCTGCTTCAACACAACTGGACATTTCGACTCATTAGGTCAATGCTTTCAGACAGAAGGTTCCGTGTCCACCTCAGAAGTCAAGTTAGCGAAAAGTAGAGCCTGCACAATGGCCTCCCACTGGGATTAGTACTAGCACCATCACTTTTTAACATACAAGTGATGTGCCTGAAATGACATGCTGCAAGTTCATTTATGCAGATGACCTGGCACTAATGACACAGGCACAACACTCAAGGAAGCAGAAGATAACCTTCACGATAATCTGAAGAAGATGGAAATCTACTTTCAGTACTGGTGGCTCAAACCCAATCCACCAAAAAAGTGGTGTTGTTTGCTTTCCATCTTAGAAATTCTGAAGCTAAGAGGATGCTAAACAAACTACTGTGGAAAGGCAATCACCCACAATCCTAACTCCCGCTACCTAGGAATCAGTCATTTTCAATCACAGCCTTACCTATCAACATCATATGAAGCAGGTGAGCCATAAAAAGAAGAGTTGCGTCAATATCATCCAAAAGATAGCAAGTTCTGGCTGGGATTGTGATGCTTGAACACTATGAATGGCAACGCTGGCTTTAGTTTATTCCACTGCTGAGTACTGCACAGCTAATCGGGAAGAAGTTCACACATGGATCTCATTGATATCCAGCTAAATGCAATTATGAGACTTGTAACTGGAACCCTGAAGTCCACTCCACTGCCTTGGCTTCCAGACCTCAGAAACATCCTTCCTTCAACCATTGGGCGAGAGATAGTTATGCTGCATGAGTAAAACAAAGCTCTCACTAACCAAAAGCTCCTTCTCCATGACAGCCTTGTTCTCCCACCTTCCACTTGCCGTAAGTCCTACTGACCATTCTGCAGGCCGCTGGAGAAGCTCTTCTGTCATCCAACATCAACCCAGAAGACACCTGGCTGATGCAATGGGCAGGCTCTGACATAAACAACAAGCACCACATAGATGATCCCACTGTTGAACCACCTGGTTTTTGCAGTCATCCATATTAGGTCATTACATGGAAGGTGCCCACCACACCTGATGAGCAGATGAAGAATCAAGGATTCACCAGTGTGAATGCAGAGACTCCAAACACGTGAACAAATGTCCCATCTTTTCATTTTCAAGATGTATAACAAAGGTGCACTTTGCATCTTCTGAAGCCCTTGAATGGATTTCAAACCTTTCTATTAACTTGTAAATGTTGCTATTTCCATATGAAAAATGACAACTCGTTTTTTTAGTTTTAATTCAATATATTAATTATTTCATTTCTTGTAGGTTACATGAGAGAAATGAGTCTTTAGGAGGGACTTCAATGAGGATCTAGAAAATAGGTGGCCTTTCCAAGCACGTGTTACAGACAAGCCTTTCCCCCTTTTTTAGGCTTTGATCAGGATCCACTAGGCTGAGATGGATTAAAAAATGTTGCACATACCATCCAGTCAGAGCCGGTGCTAGCCCATTGAGGACCCTAAGCAGGAATATTTCCTCCCTCCCCAATACTAAAACAGGCAAGTTATTAAAAGAAGTGAACAGGGGGGCCCTTGAGCAGCTCAGGGCCTAGGCAATTAATTGCTTAGTCTGCTCTGCATCCAGTACATTTTGGCATATGCTTATGTTAGTGTAGAACCCACTGTTGTGTTCTCCCTGTGTTTGTTGCTGTAAGCATGGTAGGTTGTGGAGAGGTTCACTGCCTTGCTGATTGTAAGGATCTGTGGGACTAAAACCCAGGTCTGCAAAGCTGGGCCAGCTGACTTCATACATTACTACAAGGAAGTCATGCAGAACCACCTCCAAGGAGCCTGGTGGAGATTAGGCAGCATAGGAAGAACTGCCCAAAGGATCCAGAGTAACAGCACCCTGTGGCCTTATCATTGGCCCATGCTCACTATTTAACCTTAGTAGGTGCACCAGGAAGTTGTCTGGGTAACCACAACTGGCTTGCTGTGACACCAGACCTCATCTTGCTTTCTGATCTCCAGTCTCTGACCCTTGCTTATTGATCCCACCTCTAGCAATTACTCCCATCCCTGCTCACTGACTACTGCCTCATTGCCATCCTTGCTTGTGGACACTAGCCCAGCTGTGATCACTAGGCTAGACCACCTATTCCCCAGTCCCTTTCACTGACTGTGGAATGAGGTCTGCAGGGATTTTTTTCCTCACCATGTCATTTTTTAGAAACCTACTTTAATTGAGTTCATATGCAATCTGAACATGTTAAAGAACTCCACTATTCTTAATTCATTGGTATATTGCATATTTATATTGTACTTATATATTGGAAGGATAAAGGGAGCCCTTTTTAAAATCCCATCACAAACTGATGGAAGGTTGGTCTGATTTTCCCTGCCTGTGGTGGAGTCATCCCTTCTCTGGCTATTGCTAAATTGTCCTGCCAGATGACTAAACTCCTGATGCTCATAAAAAAAATACTCTTACTGCTTCTAATTTTCAGACAAAAACAGTTTTAGTGTTACTGTTGGAATGGACCAGATTTCACCAAATGTCAGGTAATTACTGTGACGTTACACCCTATATTCTTTATGGGAATATGCTTATGACATGGATATAGCATAATAGAGATATTTTATGCAAGATGGGTCTTGCATAATAAGAGCGCCCTGCAAAGTCAGAGGTGTCTCTAAAGCAAGCCCTGTGAGTCCATCTAGCGGGCATCGCAATAAATGCCCTGACCTCAGCAGTTTCCCTCTGCATGGCATGACCAGCAAGGGTCCTGTCTGGGTCTAGGAGTGTGTGATCCCATCTCGTCCATCCTCGAATGGTTTGTTTCCATACCCTCTTTCCTTCCCTACCTCTGGTTATGAGCCACTGACTGGTCTGATCACCTCGCCTGAAGCAACAGAGTATGCGGCGCCAACCGACAATCTTTGCTGAAGGGAGGCTGTAAGACGGTCACGGAGACCCTAAACAAAACCTTCCCTGTGTGAGTGTGACGAGTGAATTAAGTTAAGTACTGGGGGCCGGGAAATTCGAAAAGGATTCCCCTCTCGCCAGGTGAAGTACTTGGGGCCAGAGGATCCAAAAGGATTCCCCTCTCACTAGGTACAGACGGGGGCCGGTGAGTCAAAAAGAATCACCGTCCGGCCAAAAGGCACACCGGCATACTACATGTACACATATTATAGTCCTTTCAGTTGCAAGTTTTTTTAGAGAAATGGAATTGGTATACCAGGGATGATCCAAAATTACAGTTTCCCTTAGAGGGAAGTTTCGACCTTGACAAGATTGTGCACCTCAGAGGTGCACTTCTTGCCAATGATGTCGGATAAGGTCAGTTTGACGCATATTTCAATTGATATGGGGAAACAGAAAAACGGCACCATGAATCTCAAATGAGGAGTCTCAAGTACTCCCAGGAGAAACTTAAAACACAATTAAAAGAGGCAAAGGAGAAATTAACTCTTCCCCAAACCCCAGCTAGCCAGCAAATACCCCTTTACCCTTCAAGGCCTCTTCAAAAAAAACCCTCGGCCCCATCTGCAGATCTATAGATATATACTTAGAATGCAGACAGCTAACTGCCCGTACATCACCTAGACAGGTGAGTGCAGATCCGTCCACACAGGGCGGAACAAATAGACAGGGCAGTGGACCCCACCCATCTCCACCAGACTACACGCCTCCACCAGGCTACAGTCTGGAGGCTGACTCCACTATCCAGGGACCCCCGCTCCAAGCAGTAACACCAATGTCAGCATCTACTTCACCCCTTCCCCTGAGTCACCCTCAAATCCCACAAAAAGACCAATCACTACCCTAGCAGACTCGGTGCAATACCTATATGACCGATTAGATGGACTGCTGGAAAATTCATCCGGACCGCCGACATGGAATACTAAACAACAGAAGTTACGATCCCAGGGGCCCCTCACATTCAGCCCTCAGCCCCTGTCTCCCCATCATGAAACAACGTTCCCCTTGCGCCAACTCCCAGGCCCAAGTGTTAATGATTTGGGTCAGGCAACCCTGGTGACTGTAGAGGCCCTATGGTCTCCCATGAATTTGTATAATTTAATTGAAAAATTTCCTAAAATAAGGGAAGACCCCGTCAAATTTCAAGAAGAATTAAGAACAGTCATAAGCTGTTACAACCCTAACTGGGCAAATTCAAATCAACTCCTAAGAGGAGTCCTGCCTAGGGAAACATTAAATCGCCTCCTACAAGAAGCCCAGTGGCCCAACGATGACCAAGGCCATAATAGGAACTTAAACACAGACAGGAACAACCTGCTGGATGCAGTTCTTAAAATCTGCCCAAAAAAGGAAGATTGGATTAAAATTAGTGCTTGTAAACAAAATAAAGGAGAAAACCCTGCTAATTATATGTAGCGCATTAAGCAGGTTTTCAAAAGATATTCTGGCATAAATAATGCAGAGGAAGATGCTAAACAAGCCATAGTGGCTGCCTTTGTACAAGGACTCAATCCACGATTGGGGGACCAATTAAAAATTGGTACCATGGATTGGGAAGAAAAAAACCCAGATGAAATTCTGGCAGTCGCCCAGCATTACTACCATCAGTTAGAAAAAAAAAAAAGGACAACATCGAAACTAAATTAATGACCCTCCAGATCCAGAATACACAGAAACCCCACAGCAACCGACCATTAAGGGGAAGAGGAGGGAGACCCAACAAAGGTTCCCACCGTCCCCTTACTCAAGGGCAAGGCAATGATGTCTGTTACTGTTGTGAACAGGTGGGCCATTGGAAAAGTAATTGTCCCAATCGCTTTAACCGACCAATCGACCCTGCCCTTGCACCGCAATATTCTTTCCCTGTTCCTTTGTGCCCTCAAAACCATTAGGATAGCCAGGAGATGGGTAACATCATTGCTCTGCTTGTCCCTTTAAACCAAACAGGACCATATGTAAACTGTATAATTAACGGCTCCCCTACTTCTTGCCTGCTAGATACCGGTGCCTTGTGGTCCACCCTCCGCGCGGGCGACTTCCCTTCCCTTCCAGTAACCTCAGAAATAGTAAATGCAGTAGGAGTGAGCAACACTCCTTTTCCCCATCCCGTCTCTTCACCTCTGACTGTCTCTATCGGTCCTCTGTCTGAGCACAACGCTTTCCTACTCAGCCCCTGATCACGTTAACCTTTTGGGAAGAGACTTGCTGTGCAAATTAAGTTGTACAATTTATTGCACCCCAGACGGTGTGCATTTGGATGTCCCTGACCCCAGTCAAAATGGGGTCCTGGCAGTCCTGCAATTGGGCGCTCCAGAAGAGGAGACCGACCCCAGTCCTTCCTTGTTACAACAGGAATTGCTGGCCAAGGTTCCTCCCTGTTTGTGGGCCGAGCACACCAACCAGGTAGGGTGCATCAGGACTGCCCAACCAGTTCAAATTCACCTAGACCCGACAAAGCCCCTTCCTAGAGTTCAGCAATATCCTCTCTCAAGAGAGGCCAAGAAGGGAATCCACCCAGTAATTACCTCCCTAATTCAACAAGGAGTTATTCCTGCAGTCAGTGAATGTAACACCCCCATTCTACCTGTAAGGAAACCTGGCAAGCAGACTTGGCGCTTTGTCCAGGATCTCCGTGCTGTCAACGCTGCTGTTCTCCCTACCTACCCAGTCATCCTGAACCCTGCTATTATTCTCTCCTCTATTACTCCCTCTGCTGTTTATTTCACGATTGTTGACCTCTGCTCAGCTTTCTTCTCTATCCCTGTCCACAAAGATAGTCAATATCTGTTCGCTTCCACCTACCAAGGGTGTCAGTACACTTGGACCACGTTACCCCAGGATTACACTGAATCGCCCACCTTGTTCTCGCAGATCCTCAAAAGGGATCTGGATGATATTGAATTCAAAATGGGGTCCACTCTAGTCCAATACGTAGACGACCTGCTGTTGGCATCGCCGTCTTTAAAGGCCTCTAAAAAACTGATTCCCTTACACTATTGCAAGCTCTAGCTAAGAACGGTCATAAAGACTCCAAGTCTAAACTGCAGCTCTGTCTGCCCAAGGTCCATTATTTGGGACATGATATTTCAGCTGGAGAGACACACACTTGTCCTCTGCATGAATACAAGGCATCCTCCAGGTCCCTAAACCAACCACTAAGAAACAAATGCACGGCTTCCTAAGTATGGCCAGGTATTGCCGACAGTGGATTCTTGGTATACAGCTATTGTTAGGCCCCTGCAAGACCCTTGACAAGGTCCCTGAACCCCCTCCATGGACCCCAAAAGCTGAGGAACCATTTACTAAAATTAAGGAGGCTCTTACCAGGTCCCCCGCCTTGGGTTTACCTGACTACCAGAAGCCCTTCACCCTCTACTGCCACGAGAAGGAGGGAATAGCCTTGGGGGTCCTTACTCAAACTCATGGTGACAAACGACACCCCATAGCATATTACAGCTCACCTTTGGACCCTGTAGCAGCTGGACTCCCTCCTTGTCTTCGGGCAGTAGCTGCAGCCACTTCTCTTGTGGAGGCTTCTGCTACTCTCGTTTTGGGTTCCCCCTTATGTGTTGCCGTCCCACATGCTGTGACCACCCTGCTTCTAAAAAGCAGAACTCAGCATCCGATGAAGTGAGCTGTAGCTCACGAAAGCTCATGCTCAAATAAACTGGTTAGTCTCTAAGGTGCCACAAGTACTCCTTTTCTTTTTTCTTTTTACGAATACAGACTAACACGGCTGTTACTCTGAAACCTGTCTCTAACTCCAGACCAACTAAGTATGAAATGCTGCTTTTAAATGCCCCAAATGTAACTCTTACTCACTGCCCTGTTCTTAACCCTGCTTTCCTACTTCCCACAGCATCTGAGAGAGAACCTCATGACTGTTTAGCCAAGACAGCAAAACTCTCCACTCCTAGAATTGATTTGAAGGATACCCCGCTTCAGAATCCTGATCTATTATTCTACGTAGATGGGTCCTGCCTCAGAAATCCTGCGGGCCTGCTCGTGGCTGGCTATGCTGTTTGTTCCCAACACGAGCCTGTGGAGGCCCACTCCCTTCTGGGAGCACACTCAGCCCAAGTCGCAGAACTTGTCACCCTTACCCGTCCACTCCCCCACTCCCTTGCCAATTGGACCTGCAACTAAACGATGATACTGTTCTGACATACTGTCAGACGCTAATTCGTTGCATTAGGTCTATCTACTCACAGGTCCAAAGTGCCCTGGTGGAACCAGCTGACATACCATGCCACCCCCTTCAGCCTGGAGATTGGGTTTATATTAAGGTATATCAAAGAAAGACTTCTTTGGAACCTTGCTGGAAGGGCCCCTACCAGATCCTACTGACCACCCATACAGCGGTCAAGTGCAAGGGACTCATCAGCTGGATCCATGCCTCCCACTGCAAGAAAATAACACCAGACGCTGAGGATTTCCAACCACCAGATCCAGTTCCCAAAAGCAACCAAAATGGTCGTGACGACAACCCCGCTTCAGGCCCCAAAAGGGGACCTTGGTACAACCTCAGGAAGAGACAGTGATACCTCCAGTGATTCACCCTCATAGCCAGCTAAGGATTTAGGCCTGCTGGTAAAGAGGACACCAGAGATCAAAGGCCAGAATAAAGCCTTTAAAAGTCCAGTGGAGAGCCTAGCGCCCACTGGCACCCGACTGCGATGACCGACCCCGCTGTCAGAATAAAGGAGTCAGCCATGGTGCAAAAATGGCTAATGCCTTCTATTTGGTTCACATGTGTAACTATGTTCTTGCTACTATTGCTGAATTTTCATGATACTGTTATGTTCTTTTGGATGCACAAAGCCACCAGCAGTTCACCAATAAAAAACCCCTTTGAGGAACTGGATGCAGTGCCAGTAACCTCTCCCTTGTATAATGTTAAACCAGGGACTTTCCAAGAAAGGAAAAGGAACATCTGCTCTGCTGAAGCCAAGGTACAAACATTTCTGACCACAAAAGACATTAAGAACTGGTCCTGGTGAAAAAGACGAAACATTGTAAACTGGCAAGGAGGAACTTTTGGGTCCCATTCTTGGGAATGCGGTATTGATTGGGTATTGGGGTTTATTCCACAGGCTGCGCCCTGTGTTTCTGAACAAGTGCCTTCACCTTGCACTGCTCTCCCTAATTGGCTTCCAGACAATGAATATCAAAAACGCCTTGCTACCACAACCACCAAACCCACCATCCCTTCCTCCATTAACCTCAACACTGACCCCACAACCTACCCAAATGTAGAAGATACCATATATTCAAATGAAGCCCAATGGCCAAAACCTTCACATTTACGTAATTTATGGAAATTTTGCTTGGAGAAATTATTTTTTAAGGTTCAGGACCGTTCATATAAGCAAATGATTGAGTGAAAAACAGATGGGGTGGTGAAAATAGAAATATATATCACATCAGCGCCACTGAGCCCCAAAAGTCGAAAATTAAAATTAATGGGGCCCATGGCGGGACAGATATGATGGCCATTCCCAAAGTTTGTAGCATAATAAATCAACAAGGCCTGTATTGTTATTTGGTTACCCAACTAGTAAATAATCAAACAAATACCCAAAAAGTTTGCTCCGGTGCTAAAAAAATTTCCTGTACTGAAAATGTCCCAATAACTAATAATTTAAACTGCACCATATTGCAGTACACCCCATCCTATGATATTAATTCTGAGGCCTCTCAAAAGTATATAAGGGCGTTCAGCCATCAAAGTGGTATAATAATTCATCAAAAAGAGATGGGTTGGAGTTTCGATGGACTGTAATTAATGCTACACTACGGACTGTAAAATTTACACTACCCTTATCTAGTTTTCAGATTACTTCTATATATCCTAATTGTTCAAAAGGAGCTGCCATTCAGTTGGCACAGCAACAAACCTGGATTTCCGCTAAAAAGAAGAGGGACTTAGCTGGACACCTATGGGATGGGGCAAATAGCGTAGCTGCAATCTGAAATATCTATAAAGGTCAGCAACCTGAGGAAAAATTGGGACAGTTGGAAAAAGCCACAGGCCTTATTACTGGAGCACAGCTAGCCCAGGTTCAGGCTGTTGTTGGTGAATTACACATGATCTCTGCCCTTAGTTCAATGACCCAAAAGCTGTTAACAGAAATGGTACTGGGTATCACCAATGCTGGAAAGGTACTGCAGTGGGATCTGGCTTGTTCGGAGGTTCAAGATTTTCTGAATGATCAGCTTACGGCTGTTCAAAGGGATCTTAAACATCAGGCACGGCCTACTGCCCTTACAAATACCTCAGGAGTTCCACCTAATCTGTGGCCGTGGAGACATAATTGGAGATTTTTTGAGTAAAGATACAGACGTTCACAGTGCTCCTTCCAAGCATACAGGCTGGTCGGAGGGGTATGGGCTCTCACCTACCGAATCCTGCCAGGTCTGTGAGGAGGATGCATGTGGGATTGGATAATTCACCGAGACATTTGGGAACTTAAACTACCTGGTCTGCCCAACTGATTCGTAGTCAGTGCTCCTGGAGTAACGCCCGACATTTGGCTTGGGGTTGGAAGCCAATGGATACTTTAGCCGCTAGAACCCCCTCAACTGCAGTCTGTACATAAACTAAAACGAGGAGAGGTTGTCACTGTTCGTGACAACATTTGTTGGGAGGGTATGGAACACGGGACTACCCTGATAGGACACTTACTTTTCCAAGCTAATAGCTGTGTGCATGTTGAGACCATCACCTTAAATGATGTACATTTTAATCTCACCACAGCCGCAGGCAATCATATCATTTATTGGCCTGCGGATAAAACTCTACAATTAGCCCTCAGGTTCCAGATACCCTTTCACTGGACTGCTTTAGTACCTGACTGATTACAAAATTTGCTTTCCATCCTACCTGAGGTTCAGAAAATTTCTGAATTACAGCGACAAATTCACATGCTCCAAAATATATATATTTCAAGCTGGCAAAAATGCCTTTTATACTGCCTATAAAATGTTTATTTTGTGTACCAAAACTGATGTATTGTGTTTTGTGACTAAAGCTATTCAACAATCCCAACTACATCATATTATTGCCATGGAAATGTTGTTGCTTTTACTGCTGTTTAGCGTAGGATTCTGTTATTGTTGCTATAAAAGACGTATTTACCATTGCCTATCCAGCCCTAAACCTGCCAGCCTTGGTGCCAAAAAGCAGGTGGCACTAATGATTGTAAATGAAATGTATAATACAGTTTGGGCAGAAGAACAGGAAAACGAAAAGGAGGAAATTAACAGGCTCATGGCTATGGAAGTTTAGGCCCAATTAGTGGTGCCAAAAAAAAGGCACCAAAGGGGGGGAATGTGAAAGAAAAATCTAGTAGGCCTAAACTAATAGGCCTAAAACTTTGGTCAAGCTAACTGTGTGTATAAAGCATAAGAAGAGGGTAAGGAAAATTCCATTAAGAGGCAAATAGCAACAGCTCATCTTAAAAATGTAACCACAACGGCTAGACATTAGAAAAGACCGTTAACCACAAAGGAAGCACCTGTCAATAACAGGTAAAACTTGTTTTGCTATATTCCAAATAAGGCAAAACTACCGTTGAAGCTTGCACTATATGCCAAATAAGGAAAAATGCTGTTAAAGGAAGTGTGCTTAACAGATTGTGGTTTTCAGCTATATAAGCTCCTGTATTTTCTGTTCATTGCAGAGCAGCTACGGCTGACTCTCTCTGTATGCGCATGCTTAAATAAAGAGGACCTCAGGCTTTGTTCTGATCCAAACACAACGCGTGGTTAATTTTTCCACCACAGTTTCTTATCCCTTATAATCACTTAAAACCTACCTTTTATAGTCAATAAACTTGTTTTTGTGTATTATTAAACCCAGTTTGTGCAATTTATAACGGGGGGGGGGGTAGACACAAGAAGTTGTGCATATCTTTCTCCACAGTGAGGGAGGGGACGAATTTATGAGCTTATGTTGTACACATTTCTCTACTGCACAAGACAATATTATTTTGGGGTATTTTCCAGAAGGGAGCTGCACTTGAGTGCTGGGCAATTTCCTGAGTCTTCTCATAGAGAGCTGTTTGCAGACTGTGTGATTCTACAGGTGATGAGTCCCAACCTGTGTGTATACGCCCACTGCCAGAGGCTGGAGAGCCTAATTCAGCGGGAGAGGGAGCCCAGGCTACTGGAGCAGGCAGGCTCAGTGAAATCCCAGTACATCAGGTGGCATCCTAGAAGGAGTGTCCAAACCATCACAATTATAATAAAAAAATCCTTCTGTTTCTCCTTTGTGACGCTTAGCAAGAAAGGGTTAAGCAGCTTGCAGGCTGGTTGACCCAGAGTCAACCTTTAGAGACATGTTAGATAGGCTAGAACTTTGAAATGCAAACCTATATTGGTAGAAATTAAAGGTGATACTAATTGTATGTGTTTACTTATATCATGTGTAATGATTAACAATGTAATCAATCAATCCCTGTCTATGCTGTATTCTGTTAATTCAGAGATCAAACGGACATTTTAACATTTAAAAGAAATGTAAACATAGGATATCGCTGTATTCCTCTCTCTTGGAAATGTATAGCAAATCATCTGCAAATGGTGGAAAAAACAGGCAACTGCCTTATGTTAATCTGTGGAGATAATTACCAGCAATGCTTAGGAAATGGATCCACTTCAAAGTCCCTATTAGTGTCTATTGTTCGCCGAAGGACTTCAAGCTGTCACAAGAGAGCCTGAAAACTCTATAAAAGACCTTTGGGTCCCAATCCCTTTTTTCCTCAGATCTGCTTGAAGCTTCATGAAGGGAAGCCTAAGCAGAAGGACTGAGATCCCAGGCCTGACTGGACCTCCCTGAATACAAACATTGGACTATAACTTATGAACTATTTCTGCAAAGCTCACTATCTCTGCTAAGAATCTGGACCTCAAGAATTGTACTCATGTCTGTATGTATATTGAGCTTTTAATCATACTCTTTCTTTTTTAATAAATTTTAGTTTAGTTAATAAGAATTGGCTGTAAGCATGTATTTGGGTAAGATCTGAAATATTCATTAACCTGGGAGGTAATGTGTCCGATCCTTTGGGATTGGTAGAAGTTTTTTATGTGATGACTAAGATTTTCAGCAGTCCTCATCATATTTGACTTGGATGTCTGGGTGGAAACCTGAGGCTGGGTTACTTTAAGGGACCTGTGATGTTTGCTATCTGGGTAACCAGTGAGGTATTATAGAAGCTGTTTTGTGCTAGTTTGGGTGAGGGAAGTATCTTGAAGAGTGTGACTGGGGAGCCAACTGAGGTCACTCAATTAGGGTGGACTTCAAAGAATGGGGCAGACAATCCCCAAAGCTGGTGGGGATTCCAATACTTAAATTTACCAATCTTCCTCCAAACTATCCAGGCTCAGCCCTCCTCTACATTACTGATATAGTCTGTATATCTTTCACGAACAAAGACCAAACATTTCCTGCAAAGTAGAGCTTTATATAAATGTTTTGGCTAAGTGTCATTGCCTCCTTTCTTAGTTAGTTATGAAAAAGTGTTTTGTTAAATAAGGAAAATAATAGATTTGCTGGTTTCTGAGGCCCTCTGCTCTGCTGGTATGTGGAATATAAATATCACAGGATGAGGGGAAAATTTTTGTTAGAGCTCTTGTTAAAAATTTGGCAGCACATCCCTGCGATGATACAGAACATTTGGAATCTCACCTTGCTTTGATAAACGTTGTATACTAGACTGATTTCTGCCAGGTGCCATATTGAGACGGATTTCTATGAGCAATATTGCTTGTGTCTTGGAATGTCTACACTATGAGCTACGGGTGTGATTCCCAGTTTGCACAGACATAATCATGCTAGCTCTTATCACACTAGTATGCTAAAAACAGTAGTGCAGCCATGGCAGCAGGAGTGGAGGCATGGGGTAGCTGTGCTGAATATGCACTCAGGTGGTTCAGGCAGGTAGTGTAGATGTAGCTTTTATTGTGTAGTTATGCCACTGTTTATACTTCTTGCAAATTCTTGATTATAGGGTGTAGCAGCTTGCTACAGGGCCCTCTTGGCTCCTGCCCCTGCTGTGCTGACAAAGTCACTCAGATACCCTGGGGTTCAGTAACCACTGATACTGTTTATTTACAGGTTGTGCTCCCACCACCTTTTTACCACACACAGCTTGGATTCTAGTGTCTGCACCCAGGAGGGAAGAGCTATTGCTCTCCTTCCACTCCCTCGCTCCTCCTCTTTCCCTTCCTTGCAGCCCCAGCCTAATTGGGTGGGCAGCTGTCTCCCATTCACCAATTAGGAGCAGGTTTTTTCTAGCCAGCTCCAATTTACTTCCCTTAATGGGAACTGGCGTGACAGAGGGCTGAGTCAGCAGTTCTTGCCCAGCACCCTGTCACAAGCGTTCTATTTTATTGTGTAATCCCTACACTGTAAAAATCTGAAAAAAAAGTTGAAATTTCCAGAAGTTATGAGACTAAAGAATACTGAAGGTCAGAAAAGTTTCTCTCTCCCCACCCCCGGACTGTCTAGAATTTAAGACACAAACAACCTCTTACATAGACCTGATTCTGTGGAGTGTCCTGTTAAAATTGCTTAGCACCTGATGGGACTGAGTCCTTGATGAGAATTGGAGGGGAATTCATTCACTATATGAATCCATACTTTGTTGTAATTCAAATTTGTTTAGTTTCCTGCTGAAAGCCACCGAATCTCACTTTGCAACTAATGTCATAGAAATAAATGGGACTGAGGTTTGAATTGTGGCTTTGCTACAAGCTTCATGGATGCGGCAGTGCGCTTGTGCACTGACTAGGGTTGCCAGGTGTCTGGTTTTCAACCGGAACACCTGGTTGAAAAGGGACCCTCCCCAGCCCCGTGCAAATGAGTGAGTGAGTGAGGGTGGGGGAGAGGGAGCAATGGAAGGGGGGGAGAGATGGAGTTTGTTAGTCTCTTTGACTGTGTGAAGCCACTTCTGTGCAGCATGGTCAGTCTGCAGGTGGAACCGCCGTCCCTAAATGTATGGGCATAGCTTCTCCAGAGCATACACAATGGCATAACATTCTTTTTCTGAGACTGACCAGTGGCTTTCCCTCTAAGAAAGCTTTTTGCTGAGAAACACGACAGGATGGAATTGTTGATCTGGTCCTTCCTGCATTAAAACTGCTCCTACACCATGCTTGGACACATCAGTGGTTATGATGATAGGTTGGTTGAAGTCTGGGACCCTTAGTACAGGATCAGATGTAAGGGCCACCTTAAGCTGGTTAAATGTATTTTGACACTTCTCCGTCCACTGAACTGCATTTGGCTGTTTTTTCCTGGTTAGGTCGATCAGTGGGGTGGCAATTTGGCTGTAGTGTGGTACAAACTGTCTGTAATACCTGGCCAGGCCAAGAAGGATTGGACCTGTTTCTTTAGCTTAGGGACAGGACAATTTTGGATAGCATTTACTTTAGCCTGTAGGGGGTTGATAGTTCCTTGATCCACCTGGTGTCCAAGGTACGTTACCCTGTTGAGGCCTATTTGACATTTTTTGGACTCAACAGTTAATCCTGCCTCCCTTATGCACTGGAAGACAGCTTGGAGGTGTTCCAGGTGTTCTGACCATGAATCTGAGAATATGGCCACATCATCAAGGTAGGTGACTGCAAACTCCCCAAATCCAGCCAGAAAATTATCTACCAGTCTTTGGAAGGTGGCGGGTGCATTTCGCAGGCCGGAAGGGAGCACATTAAATTCATACAGTCCTACATAGGTGATGAAGGCTGACCTTTCCTTGGCTGGGTCATCTAGTGGGACTTGCAAGTACCCCTTAGTTAAGTCTAAGGTGGAGATGAATTGGGCACGTCCCAGTTTCTCCAATAGCTCATCTGTGCATGGCATTGGATAGGCCTCTGGGCGACTTACAGCATTTAGCTGACGGTAGTCCACGCAAAAGCAGATTTCCCCATCTGGTTCAGGATCCAGAACCACTGGAGAGGCCCATGAACTCTCAAAGGGACAGATTACACCCATCTGTAACATGTCCTTGATTTCCCTTTCTATTGCAGTTTTGGCTTGAGGAGCCATCCGGTACAGTTGAGCTCTAATTGGGCAAGCATCACCTGTGTCAATGGAGTGGTATTCCCGTTCCGTCTGTCCTGGAGTGGCTGAAAATATTGGCACAAAGCTGGTGCACAGCTCCTGGATTTGCTGTTTCTGCTTGTTACGCCCAAGGGTTATGGAAAGGCTCACCTCTTCTACACCACCGTTGCTTTTCCCTTCATAGTAGACTCCTTCAGGCCACTCAGCATCTCTCTCTTGGGCTGTAAACTGGAGAACTTTGATTCCTTGGGAATAAAAAGGCTTTAGAGAATTAACATGGTATATTTTAGGTTTTAGGGTAGGGTCTGAGAATGCTATGAAGTCATTAACAGCTCCTAGGCACTCTTGGACCATAAATGGCCCCTCCCATGATGCTTCCATCTTATTGGCCTAGAAGCGCTTTCACCACCTACTCTAAAGGAATCCTCTCTGGCATGTTTATCATACCAGGCCTTCTGCTCAAGAAAACCTACAGGATGCTCAACAAGGGCTAGAGAGTCTTTGTAACTACCTGCAAAACACCCTCAAAGTCCAAAATGTTAGTTTCTGGAGAAGATGTAACCCCCTCCCATTGCTGCTTCGCCAGCTGTAGTGGCCCCTTAACATTGTGGCCATAAACAAGTTGAAAGGGTGAAAACCCCAAACTGGTATGTGGTACATCACTGTAGGCAAACAGCAACTGCTGCAACACTAGGTCACAATCACTGGAATGCTTATTCATAAATTTACATATCATGGCCCCCAAAGTTCCATTAAAGTTCTCCACTAGGCCATTTGTTTGATGGTGGCAACCAAGTGGTTCTCCCCATGAGCTTCCCAAAGATGTTTCATGGTCCCTGCCAGGAAGTTAGTTCCTAAATCCATAAGGATGTCGGTGGGCGAACCTACCCTGGCAAAAATGTCTGCCAATGCCTGGCTCATGCTTTTAGCCCTGGTGTTGCTTCGAGCCATCGGGTGGCAAAATCCATGAAAGTCAATATGTACAGCTTTCCTCTGGGTGTCTTCTTAGGGAAAGAACCCAGAATATCCACAGCTACACACTGAAATGGAACCTCAACTATGGGGAGTGGCTAGAGAGGGGCCTTGACCTGGTCTTGGGACTTTCCTACCCTCTGGCACACCTCACAAGACTGGACATAGGTAGAAGCATCTTTGCCCATTCCCTCCCAGTGGAATGACTTTCCCAAATGGTCTTTGGTCTTATTCACCCCAGAATGGCCACTAGGGTGATTGTGGGATAAGCTCAAGAGCTTTTCCCTATACTTTGGAACTACCAACTGTCTCTGAGGATGCCAGTCCTCCTTGTGCTCACTAGAAAGGGTTTTTTTGTATAAAAGAGTCCTCCTTCTACAGCAAACCTGGACCTATTAGAAGAGCTGAGAGGCGGTGGGTCGTTTTGTGCCACCGTCCAAGCTCCCTTGAGTCTTTCATCCACTTCCTGCTCCACCTGGAACTGCTCCCTTGATGCTGGAGACATTAGTTCCTCGCTGGATTGTGGACTTGAGCTTGGTCCCACTGGAAGCAATGCAGGTGATGGGGTTGTCTCCGTCAACTGTGAACTGCTCTCTGCTGATGCACTAGGTTGTATTTCAGGCTCCGGTTGAGCTTTTTGTGCTGATTTAGCTGCTGCTGCAGGTGCAGGCTCTGTGGCGCCCTTTGGTGCTGGCTCCCCTGACTCTGGTGGGGTTGCAAGCACGGGTTCTAGTGCTGACTGCTCCGCCAGTTCTGATCCTTGGGCTGGTTCTGGCTGGGTCCCAGGAACTGGATCTACAACCATTGCTAGAGACTCTGGTCTGGTTCCACCACCTCTGGCTGGGTCCTCGGGTCTGTGGTATCATGGGACACAGACTGGGTCCTTGCAGGAGGCTCAAGAATAGAGTTAGGTGTGGAGGCCTGTTTAGCCTGGCTGTGGGTGACCATCCCCACCCTTTTTGTTAGCCTCACAAGGTTGGCTAAGTCTTCTCCCAGCAGCATGGGAATGGGATAATCATCACAGACAGCAAAAGTCCATATTCCTGACCAGTCTTGTACTGGATAGGCAACTTGGCTGTAGGCAAGTTAAAAGAGTTGGCCTTAAAGGGTTGCACTGCCACTTGGGCCTCTGGGTTGATGAATATGGGGTCCACCAGGGATTGGAGGATAGCCAACACCTGCGCTCCAGTGTCTCTGCACACAGTAATCTTCCTCCCAACCACACTCACAGTTTTCCTTCACTCTGGGGTTATCTGCGAGACATCTGGGCCTGAAGGCTCTCAGTGGGATCCCGGGGTGATGAGTTGCAGTCAGCTGGTGCTCTTGGGGCAGTTGGCCTTCACATGCCCCAGCTCATTACATTTAAAGCATCGCCCAGCTGACTGTGGGCTGGGGCAAGGTGGGTGGTTGGAGAGTAGGATGGTGGGACGAGTGGGCATCTGGGGTCTCCCTGGCTGTGTGGATCGCTCCTCCTTTGGAAGTGGTGCCTTGGGCTGACCCCAATGGTGGAGTGTTGTCTCGGGTTGCCCCTTCTGGTTTCCCCACCAACTGCTACTAGCTTTTTTCTTCTCCGCCACCTCCACCCGTTTGGCTCTGATCTCCCCTGCTTCAATTAGTTTTGGGCTTCCCATCTAGGATGTACCTCTCTATTTCCTCAGAAACTCCCCTAAGAACTGCTCCATTTGCATTAGGAAAGACAGATCTTCCAGAGACTTAACACTTGCTCCCGATATCCAGGCATCCCAATTTTTCACAATGCGGTAGGCCTGTCGGGAAAATGCCACGTCTCGTTTCCACCTTCGGGCTCTGAACTGCCAAAGGGCACACTCGGGTGTTAGCCGCATCCTAATTCTGGCCTTTTGTTTAAAAAGTTTGTACTTGTTCAGGTGTTCTTTAGGCACTTCAGCTGCCACCTCTGCTAAGGGTCCACTGAGTTGTGGCCTCAGCTCCACCATATGCTGGTCTGTAGGGATGCTGTACCCAAGGCAGGCCCTTTCAAAATTTTCCAAGAAGGCCTCTATATCATCGCCTACCTTGTATGTGGGGAATTTCTTGGAATGGGGAGTTGTACCTGGAGGACGACTGTTAGGGCTACCTGGCTGACCTAACTTCTCCTCCGCTTCCACCTCCAAGTGCTTCACCTCCGCTTCCGCCTCAAAGCACTTCATCTGTAGGAAGAAATTCCTGTCTTCCACAGTTAGAACTCTGTCTGGGTTAAGGGCATTCCTCCATCCTGGCACCTGGATTTTGGGTTGGGGAGGGCTGACCATTCCCTCCGGGGAAATCCCCAGTTCCCCATCCCCTTCCCTGCATTTCTGTCATGAAGCTGGATGTCTGGGCTTGATCTGGGTCTGTCTTCTCTGTGGCATGCTGCTTTCGGGAGACTGGTTGCTCTAGGGTTTCGATGCCCGACCACAACCTCATGCACAGGGCTGCCCTGCTCTAGCCTAGCTATTTTGTTGCCACAAAGCTAGAAAAAAAAATAAAACTGCTTGTTGGACTCCCTGGCTTTGCAGGCTGAACCCTTTGCATGCCTGTTCCCCCTCAGGCAGAAAAGAAAAGAAAAGAAAAAATCCCTGGCTTTGCAGGCTGCCAAAAGGAAAAGTGTCCTTTTAAAATCCTGAGGTCTGTGCCTCTAGTTCAAAATGATCCCACCACTCTGCCAGCATGTCAAGGCTAATTCCCCACTCAGGCACTTGGAGTGCAGAAGGTGGGGGCCTGCAAGGATTTTAAAAATTAGTACTGGCCACTCCAGGCTTGTATTAAACTCCCAAGGTTACAGCTTTTCTCTGACCTTGGATTGGTGGATGCAGCCACCACCTAAGTGCAGAACTCCTTTGAGAGCCCAGGAAGGCGCACTTGGGAATTCCTTCCCATTGGGTACCCTCAAGCCCTTTCACACACACACACCCGCCCCGGAGGAAGAGCTGAGAAAGAAAAACAAAGGAAATCAGCGGTTGCCACCAGCTAATTAAACAACATGTGCACAAACCTCTTAAGACACAAAAATCCAATTCTGTTCTTAAAAAAGGTAAATTTTATTAATAAAAAAAAGAAAGAAAATACATCAAGCTGCTCAGGCTACTGCTATATTTTAAAAGAGCCACTACAAGAATTAAGCACCAAGAATAGCTTTCTTGAGGTCCAGCTTAAAGGTTTCAAGCAAAACTAAAGCACCCAGGGTTAGCACAGAGGAGTCCACAAGCCATAAAGAAATTAAAAAAATAAAATAAAGATAAACCTAATCGCGTCTTCCTAGACATTTCCTGCTCTACTTGCATATCTGGGGTTCAAATGTGTAGTTTCTAGGTATGATAGATTTCATACCTGGCCCCAAACTTCTTACAGCATAGCTGTTGCCCTGTCTGCCACTCCCCGGGAGAACAAGCAGACAGACAGACAACAGGGGACCCTTTGTTCAAATTTTAAAAGTTCTAGCCTTCCCATTGGCTCTTTTGGCCAGGTGCCCACTCAAATTCCTTTTACCTATGCATAGCAGTGAGACTTTTTAACCCTTTACAGGTAGGGCAATTAGAGAACAGCTACTAAGAGGGATTTCATAGCTATTGGCTGGCTGGGTGTCCATAAAAGGGAGTAAACCCTCCCCCCCTCCATTTATGACAGTCTGCTACAATCCTGGACAACCACTCACTCCATTGTAGCATAACAACTGAGTTTTATGGCAATAGGATTTTAATAGCATGATTTTCTCTCGTCGTCTTTTCTGCATGTACAGCAATAGTTCAGAATATATTCAGCTTTTGGAAGTGAAGGCATTACAGTATAAATTCCCCCTACCCCAGATACAGTACCCTTCATGCCAGTTTGCCTTCCATCATGCTTTCAGGGCTAGCTGCACTTCTGTCCCCTTCGAAGTCTGAGTGCACCCCCATAGGGGTCAGGACTCATGCCTTTCTCTCCTGGGATGGGACTCTACAATTCTCCCACTCAGATCAGGGCTTATCTACAGTACCTTGCAGGTCAGCACCTGAGATTCTTCCCTTTGGTACATCTAGAGACTGTTAATCACAGACTCCTGAACAGCCTTCTTAAACCAAAGAACAGTAGGAACAAAGAGCAAGAGATTTTAAAACAAAACTCTACATGCATGTTTATCTTACCTACCATCCTACAGCCACCCGAGCAAGTGCTGGTGTCAGTCAGAATTTGCCCAATAACTACCTCTCCTCTGGACAGAGTCTCTCTGTACACAGCCAGAGTGCCTTTGTTCTCATCAGTTCCTGGGCTTTGGGTCCTGCTCGTCAAAAATCAGTTTCATAGGCTTTGCAGGAGCTCAAGACAGAATCCTCAAACACAGTGGCTTTGCCATTGTCCTGTAACAACCCTCAACTATATGCCGAGTACCTTATTTTGAGCTCTTCTTCCTTGCTGCTGGTTTTCCTTACAGCCCTCTATGAAACTAAACCAAAATATTCATACAGTGAACATCCCAATAACTAGGTCGTGTACTGTGTTAATAAAGTGCAGAACAGCTCCACATCCGTCACACATTCCAGTCTCCTCTTTTTGCTCTAGCAGCTGCCAACAATATCCCAAGGAACCAGGATGAAAAATTTCCACTGGGGATACAGATAGTCCAAGTCATAAGATCAGTCAGAGGATGATTCTCTGATATTAGGAAGTTGGCTTTGAAGAGGACTCTCCTACTACATAGTTTCATTGACCCAATTCTATTTTAGATTTTCATTTGTGCAGTGGTAAAGACAATGAATTCACTTAAATGTTTCATGCTTGGCATGGTCTCAACCTAAATGAGTTTTATTGCTTTCCCCCTTTTTTTGTTAATGAGCTGGAATGGTTCCTGGAGGCCTCCTCATTAGTTACATTTTGATATGTAGTGAAGCTGGGGACACATGCTATTAGTTCAGGAATACTTGTGGCACCTTAGAGACTAACCAATTTATTTGAGCATAAGCTTTCGTGAGCTACAGCTCACTTCATCGGATGCATACTGTGGAAAGTGTAGAAGATCTTTTTATACACACAAAGCATGAAAAAATGGGTGTTTACCAATAAATTGGTTAGTCTCTAAGGTGCCACAAGTCCTCCTTTTCTTTTTGCGAATACAGACTAACACGGCTGTTACTCTGAAACCTGCTATTAGTTCATGTTATGTACTGTATAGTTTCCATTTTATATACAAAGGCCTGGATTGAACCATCTGTCTCTCCGATAACAAGAACACATAACACAGCAGTTGTCTGATAAGGGTCCATTAAACAGAAGCTTTTCTTGTGATTACTTGTGTGTCAAATACACATTTTCACTGCTTGTGGCAACAGATGCTCAACGTGTTAAGTGCTTATTTCAGCAGACACTTAAAAGCAGATAATCCTTTTGCCATCTTACCCATCTGCACAGCACTGTAGTTGACAACTAGAGCTGTTTTGATGCACAGATAGGAGAACTACTTGTTTGCGTTTCTGACTCTCTGAAGAGATCGTTCTGCAGTAATCCCATGTTCTGCAGTAGTATTAAAGTGTTTCCTAGAATTAGACAGTTAACCCTAAGGACAGCAGTACCAAGGTACAGTCTGAACTGTCCAGGCCCACTACATGCCATTCTCTGCAAGATATAAAATTCCCCCGAACATTCCAATTAGTGCCTTCTATAATATGGACAAGGAAGCTCCCAAAATAAGCCAATACCAAATTAAATTAAAAAAGCATCAGGGGAAAAGTAGAAAAGGTGTATGCAGTGAAATGATTAAAAAATAACCCACAGCCTCCAAGGAGCGGTAGTTAGGCGAGTGAGAATCCTGTTTCACCGGCATAGTCGGAGAAGCAGAAGGCTTTCCCTTCTTTACAGATAGTATCTACCACCCCAGAATTCTCACTCTTGCACAGCAAACGATTTGAGGGACCTCAAAGAAATTACAAGCAAGTGGCCTTTTACCTGAAAAAACCAAGGTAAAGAAATCACAAAATAAATCTCTCTTGGACTTTTAACAACACAGTCCAAAGAGTCTCTTCACATTACAAAACCTAAACCTAATTTCCCCAATACTAATTTCCCTTACTGTTACTCACACCTTCTTGTCAACTGTCCGAAATGGGCCACTCTCATTACCACTTCAAAAGTTATTTTCCTCTCTTGGTATCCTGCTGTCAATTGAATTGTCTCATTAGACTGACCTTACACTTGGTAAGGAAACTCACATCTTTTCATGTATTTATACTTGCTCCTGTATTTTCCATTCTATGCATCTGATGAAGTGGGCTCTAGCCAACAAAAGCTTATGCCCAAATAAATTTGTTAGTCTCTAAGGTGCCACAAGGACTCCTCGTTGTTTTTCCTCACTCAGTTTCCCAATGCCCCTTGTTTCAAAGTTAAGCAGCAGAGCAGAGGTGCCCAATTCCCTCTTTCTTCAGCCCCAGGCACAGGAGTCCTAAACTCTCTCCCCTTGGTGTTTTTAAGTAGAAGTGCAGAGAACCAGGAACTCCTTTGCTAGCCAGAAAGCAAAAACGACTGGAATGTTTTACTCCCTGGGCACAGTTATGCACAATGGTTAGTAGGGAGCTTGGTTCATTCTAACTTTTCTACTGCTGCCCTAAGGGATCAAAATTGTTTAAGAGCTATGACAGTTCCTAAGAAGCTAACACTCATGAGACACACACCTGAATTACAATATCCAGGGTGGATAAAAAAAAATCAACGATTTAAAAAACAATGGATTTTTTTAATTTAAATCGGATTTTTTTGACAAAATGCTTTTTTGAAGAAAAAACCTACCTAAAGATAGTTTGGGACCTGAAAAAGCAGGAAAGCCTGTTTTTCTTTTCCAGATTATGAACAAACAGGAAAATGAAGGTGAAGACAACTGAGTTAGCTGCAGAAGCCAGTATGTTAAGTTTCTCATGTTGACTTGGCTGACATAGTCGATTTAAATGAAATATTAAAAAAAAAAATTAACTATTTTAGTTAAACAATTTTAACGAAAACAAACCTGATTTTACAAAACTTGAACGTTTAACTAAATTCAAAAATTCATATGCTTGTTTTGTTAAAATATTATATGTTTGCTGTTGAAAAAAAATCCAGAATACATAACGTTGTTGTTTTAGTTAAATAAAACAATTTAAATGTCGGTCTGGTGATGTTCTCCTAATACAGCATGGCAAGAAAATCCTCCAAATATTAATGATTAACTTGTTGAATTGGAGATATTTCTGAAGTCACTGGGAGGTGAACTATCTGCTTCAATTACCTTTGGTAAATGAAATAACCAAACAAACATTCATTTTCTGATATTGCTGTAAAACTAATCTGAAAAGTTTTCAGGATAAATCACTTTAAAAATGTATCATGTATACCTTCTAAAAATGAAACCTACATCTATCTCTGAGTTGTGAAGAATATGTATTAAGGTTATAACAACCAACAAGAATGCATTTTTATGTAGAAACCCATGATTAAATCGAGTCTTCCTGACTAGTGATTTAAATCAAATCCACCCTGACAATATCTATAGAGAACAGAAAATTCACTGCACAGTATTTAACCATATGCTTCTTTTTGAAGTTTCCTTGACTTCTGCCATTAAACTCTGAGTAACTTAGTAAACCTTCTTCTTTGACACACTGGAGTATGTCCACTGCCAGAACTCTTATCTAAACCTTTGACATCTTGCACTACAATGACCTTCTACTAGCAGGCCTTTTTATCTCTCCCCTCTCCATACCCTTCAACATGAGACAGTTATTAATCTACCTTGATCACTGCTCTGATCATGCAACTGTCCCCACCCTTCACTGGCTTCTAGTCTAATTTTACGACACACAAACTTCTTATTCTCATTTTCAAAGCTCTGCACAGTACTACATCTGTCCTAACCTCTTGGTACACCCTGGCTTGAGTATTATGTACTGTCAACTCCTTCCACCTCTCTAAAGCCCTTAACTCACTTCTCCCACTCAATTATCTGCTCTTATCTGGCTGCTTCTGATTGCTTCTTGATGCAGTCCACCTCATTGTATTCATTATTCCCTCTCAATTTATTTTTAAAGGCTTGGTTCTTTGAGCCTCCCTTCCACCACAAGCCCCTGCTCTCAAGCCTCACGTCACATCCATCTAACTTGCCTGTATTATGTTACAATGGTAAGTTGTTTAATCAAAAATAAGACAGACACTGGAACTTTAAAATGGTGCCTTTTGTTAAATAAACCAATTTCCGTTACCTTTATGATAGATCCCTTTCTTTGTCCTGTGGTTAGTCTAATTTTATACTCTAACCTATTTGAGGTAGTAGTTTGTCTTCTTAGATATCCATCTATGTACACGAACTGTGTTATTCAAATTTATTTGAGCATAAGCTTTTGTGAGCTACAGCTCACTTCATCGGATGAAGTGAGCTGTAGCTCACGAAAGCTTATGCTCAAATAAATTGGTTAGTCTCTAAGGTGCCACAAGTCCTCCTTTTCTTTTTGTGGATATAGACTAACACAGCTGCTACTCTGAAACCTGTGTTATTCAAGTAACAGATGGTATAGTGAATTAGTGGAATCATTATCCATTGCACCACTAGCTAACTTGCCCCATTTTCCTGTTTACTCTTACCTATCCTCTACTTAATGAGGAAAATGACAAAAAAAACCACAAGGGTTTGTTGACTGAGTTTAGATATGCCACAGAGCACGCCCGCTTTCCTATCACATACAGGATTCAGGTTTCAGAGTAACAACCGTGTTAGTCTGTATTCGCAAAAAGAAAAGGAGTACTTGTGGCACCTTAGAGACTAACCAATTTATTTGAGCATAAGCTTTCGTGAGCTACAGCTCACTAGCTCACGAAAGCTTATGCTCAAATAAATTGGTTAGTCTCTAAGGTGCCACAAGTACTCCTTTTCTTTATACAGGATACAGCAGCTGTTCTGTAACGTAAAGTGTTTAGAAATGATGAAAACCTTAAGTTTTAAATTTATGATGGACACCATTAAAAAGTTTGTCTTGCCACAAAGTTTATTCTTCCAGAAGTATTTCAGATATTCCTAGTAATTAGAATGTTGAACACATTGATCATCTGTGAATTTTATTTTAAGTTGTGATATAAAGGTACTGTTAATTCTTAGTTATTAGGCACAGTTGGAAAAAGTACTGACATAAGTTCTAGTAACATAACGACATATGTTGCAGAATACAGCAACAGGTTTTAGCACATGAACTGTAATGCTTTTATCAGGAAATAGGTTTATTTATTGCAATAATTTATCTTTCAGTGTTACATGAGGATATGAATCATGCTATAAACAACTCATGTCTCTCAGAGGACTTGCGAAGGCACAAAGTAAAGATCCCAGGTCTAAAAATCTCAGAAGGTGGGCAGACTATTTCCTGATCTACTGACAACCCAATACTCAAGGCTCTGTCCTACCAGATATATAGTGTCAACTTCTGTACTAGGATATTCTTTTCAATGTGACTATTCACAGTAGTGGTATGCATTACACTTGGTAGTATTTGCAGGAAGTAGCTCTTAATTGGTAAAAACTTCAAACTGCTTGCTTATTTAGAGTAAATGTTTCTCGTGAAGTATCTGAATCCCAGATACCTTTCAACCTTAAAAAAAAAACCCTCTCTTTTGATTAAGTATGGCTGTCATGCTTTCATATTTTACAGTTTGTATGTTTTGCAGATCGAAGTTAAACTTTATCTGAATTGGGTGGATGACAAATCCATGATGACCTTTTAACAAAGGGTGTTTTTCTAAAAGATATTCTCTAAGAATTATTTTGTGGAAGTGCTATGCATTATCCAGGAGAACAGACTATATGATCACAAATTCACAGTGGACCCCTCTTGCTTCAGAATCTATGGCATAAAAATAATATACTCACTTAGAGCAAGAGATAATACAGTGACCTCCGATTACATTGAACTGGTCCTTGTCCAGATAGGGAAGGATAAGTCAAACTATATTGCCTCTATAAAAATTAGATCAGAAGAGGTGCTGTAGCTACACACATCCCTCAGCTTTTAGAAGGGAAGGAGCGATTGGCAGGTCATTCTCTGCAAAGGGCCTCTTGATTTTGGAACTTTCTTTCCCCCTTGGAATGGTATAGCTAACGTATTGGATTTTGCAGCATACCTTTAGACCAGTGGCTCTCAACCTTTCCAGACTACTGTATCCCTTTCAGGAGTCTGATTTGTCTTGCGTACCCTCAAGTTTCACTCACTTAAAAACTACTTGCTTACAAAGTCAGACATAAAAATACAAAAGTATCACAGCACGCTATTACTGAAAAATTGCTTACTTTCTCATTTTACCATATAATTATGAAATAAATCAATTGGAATATAAATATTGTACTTACATTTCAGTGTATAATATATAGAGTAGTATAAATAAGTCATTGTCCATATGAAATTTTAGTTTGTACTGTACTTTAGTTTGCTAGTGCCTTTTATATAGCCTGTTGTAAAACTAGGCAAATATCTAGATGAGTTGAGGTATCCCCTGGTTGAGAAGCACTGCGTTAGACCTTATTTTATGCCCTGTCTTTTGGGGACTAGGATGAGATAGAGTTGGTATCTGTGGGTGGTGGGGTACTTTCCAAGTGGTTTACTTTTATTATGCAGGTGAAGATTAGTTGCTGGATTTGTCTGATTATTTTAATCAAGTATCAGAGATATTTAAGGCAGCTCTGAGGCCCTGTTTTTACTTTTATAAATCTAGATATGAGAAAATTTAATTTCCTTACAAGTAATTTTTCTCCTATCCGCTATTCTGGACATAAATAGCTTAGAGTTGCTCACTACACCACAATAGAGGCAGCTTGGTCTTTTCTCTCCCCACCCTCCCTTTCCTTTCTTCTTGGAGTTCAGCCTCGCTATGGTGGACTACGGCAGCACCATAATCTCATCCCTGAGGGGACTTCCAAAACAGAAGCTATATAAATTAGTAGACAAACACCAATAAAGGGATGGTAGATGATGGAATTAAAAGAAAGAAAGGTGTAACATCACAAGAGGAACATTTGATACATAGGGATGGTCTGTCCAGACCAATGGATGCCCTCCATTATAATAAATAAAAGCTATAGAAAGGGAAAGTAATTCTCTCCGTCGGTCTCTTACATGGGTATCCATTGCTAGTTCTTACATATGAGAAGCAGTGTAAACTAATCCTAGAGAAGAAATATACATTTCTCCACATGAAATGAAGTTTTACTTTGTGATTTTAAAATTATTTGTTCCATTTAAAGCTGGGAAGACCAAAGGCTGCATCAGCCAATGACAAAATATCAGTCTTGTGCTGGGTGAAGGAAATGCAAATCACAAGTAGCCACACTGCTAATCTCATTGAACAAGACTCTGTTTCTCACCCCTATGATGTTGGTATGTACTTTGATAACCCCAGGACAGCACTTACTAGATGCCTCACCTATTTGTTTTGATCCACTGAAAGAATGAGCATTGGAGGTATTAACTACTGCAGACAGTATTTTTTCTTTTAAAATATCTGTGAAAGAAGAATAAGATACCTGATTTTCTTCACTTTTTCATCGAGCATATATAGATTCTAAAGTCCACTTCATATCCAAAGTATGATGCTGGTTTCCTAATGACATCTGCATTTTGGCCAAAATTAAAGAAGCGGGTTTTAGAACTTTGTTTCTTTCTGATTATGATCAGAGTCAAAAACTGCACAGAGTATACCCTTTTCAGAGACAATATGAAGACATGGTTCTTTAATTCAGTGTTTCTCAATGACTGGTCTGTGGACCAGTGCTAGTCCCTAAGAATCTCACTGACACAGTATCAAGAATTATAACATTCAAAAACCAGTCGGAGAACACTTCAATCTCCCTGGTCACTCGATTACAGACCTAAAAGTCGCAATACTACAACAAAAAAACTTCAAAAAACACACTCCAATGAGAAACTGCTGAATTGGTATTAAATTTGCAAACTGGACACCATTAAATTAGGCTTGAATAAAGACTGGGAGTGGATGGGTCATTACACAAAGTAAAACTATTTCCCCATGCTTATTTCTCCCCCTACTGTTACTCACACCTTCTTGTCAACTGTATGAAATGGGCCATCCTGATTATCACTACGAAAGTTTTTTTTTCCCTCCTGCTGATAATAGCTCACCTTAACTGATCACTCTCGTTATAGTGGGTATGGCAACACCCATTTTTTCATGTTCTGTGTGTGTGTGTGTATATATATCTTCCTACTGTATTTTCTACTGCATGCATCCAATGAAGTGGGTTTTAGCCCACGAAAGCTTATACTCAAATAAATTTGTTAGTCTCTAAGGAGCCACAAGTACTCCTTTTCTTTTTACAGTTTAGGAAGGCAGCAAGCCAGTCCCTGGTGTCAAAAAGGCTGACACACATTGCACTGGGGAAACTACTCTGCTGGGTTACCGAAGACAGACATTGGAAGATGCAGAGAAGTGTCAGCTCGAGGTAAGCTGCTCACAGGGAGTGTAAAGGAATGCAGCTATCGCACACAGGACCTCAGGCTTTGCTAAAAGGAAGCCGAACAGGTTCCAATTACTCAAAAATCCAAGTCATGAGACACTCCCAGCAGTTTGAGAGGGGAAAATCTTACACTCAAGCTTTCTGCTGTGGAGAGTAGTGAGCCGAAGCGGATTTCTTAGGTCAAAAGAATAAACTGGAGTCAGAGTGTATTTCAGGATAAAGAGTCTGAACTCAAGGAGAAAGGGAGGCAGGGAGAGGGAAAGTCCAAGATGTCTCCATTGTGGTGGAATGAACAGGTCTAACCCATGAGTAATATAGTGATTTCTAGACCGGTGGACACCCATATATGAAAAATAAATACTTAAAAAATAAAAATAAATACTTAAATAAATAAAATAAAAATAAATACTTTAAAAAAAAGCAGTATTTCCAGTACGCACGCAGCATAATGCATGTAGTGCACTGACAATAAATATGATTAGGGAAGTATAATTTTAAAATGCCATTTTAAAAATAGGAAAGGGTTAGAATGCAAAAAGAAAAAAGCCTGTGATGCCTCTCTCTGTCCTTAAATAACTGCATGTTACCGACTTACAGTGCGAGCTCTTCAGAGCAGGGATCTGTCCCCCTGCATGTCTACCAAACTTGTAAGCTCTGTGTAAATCAATAATAGGTTCAAATGGTTAAAGTCATTTCAAATACCGTGATGGAATGACACTGCATCTGAACTGAAAGCCTGACTGCATTTTTAAAGCTATTTTGTAATTGAAGCTCTCTTCCCCTCCACATCTGCCGAAAGATTTGACGCACAACTGTATAGCTCCAAAACAGGAATGACCAATGCCCTGTAGGCTGAATAGGTATCGATTCTTTATATGCACCAAATAACTGCCTGCCAAGAAAAAAACAAAAAAAACAAACAAACTGGATAGTACAGTGCTAATGGTATCACTTCACTAGTGCACAAACCTGACCTATCATCACCAAAACCTAACAGTCTAACACCACTTCTCAGCAAAGATTCCGCAGTGGTCTTGTGCTATTTAGACTTCATTGCTAATAGCAAAATTACGGTGTTGAGTGAGTTTAAGTCCATTTAAGGTTCGCCAGCAGTTTTGTGAATTGCAATAGTGCTGGAATTGGGGTTTAGCTGTCTAAATACCAAATTTAGGTACATAAATCTAGCCCCTTGTCTTTTCACAGTACTATAGCAGATGCATGTTGCAACACACCAACTTCACACATAAATAAGACTATGCCAGACTACAACAATTGACTTACTCCTTTTGAAGTGTTGAAGACCAACATTTATTAGAAAGAAAGATGCAATAAGATTTACATGACAAATAGAGTGCAAAATATGTCAAGAGTTTGAGGGCCTAGGCCCTGAAAAGATGAGTAATTTGCAAAACTATTTGCAATTCTCCTGGTTAAATAGAAACTACAGTAAAACAATCCTTGACACAAGCTGCTTAAAGTGAATGATAAAATGCAAAGAGATTCTTTTCTTCAGCAAGCTTCATCTTATAGAAGGAAAATCTGAGTTACACAGCAATCGTGGTTGTTTAACCCGCACCCACCTACCCCCAAACTGTGGAGTTGTATTAATTTTTCCACGGCTAGGGTTATTTAAGAATTTCCATTAGAAATCTATCTTTCTTGTGATGAATCTCTCTCTTCAAACTGAAATTTTGTTTGTTTGGTCTCTTAGGAAAGAGAATAATCAGGCAAGGCTTTTTAAAGATTTTTAGAAAGTTCTGGTATCCTCTCTAATTTTATCCTTTTCTTCTTGCTTTTTTCAGACAGTCTCCGCATCCCCTCCTCCCACTTCTGACATCAACATATCAGTAAGTTCAGCCAGGCACAGCAGCACTGGCTGCTTAAGAAAGAAAACTAAAGCAGGCAAAGAAGGTCCGCCAGGGTAGCAGGGAGAGGGAGAGCTCATGTGCTGCCAAGGCTCATGCACTGCCAAAACACTCTCCCAGCCTCCAAAAGAGAACCTAAGCCAGGTGATTGGGAGTAGATCTGGAGAGGACAGCTGACCATTCCATTCTTTATGCTCCATCTGTTTTAATTCTTACTGTCCTGGATCTGGCTCCTGTATGCGTCAAAGGCACAGCCCTGGCATCCTCTAATGGCATACAGTGACCTGCTCTACAGCCTCTGGTCAGCTGCCCCCAACCTAATGTACCCTGCCAACAAGCTCTCAGCGTTCTGGCAGCCCATACCTCCTTGCCATCAGTGTGCACAAGTTAAAGCTGAACAGGGAGATGGGGGTGGGAGGAAGATGTAGGATGTCAGGCTGCTTCTGAGCACATGCGTTTTGAGTTCTCACAGAACCTGGTGCACTCCATAGTTGGATGCAGTATATAATGTATTGTGCACAGCATGTAAAAATTCAAGAAGTCACCAGGCTTCAGCAGAAGGGTAGCTGAACCCTAAGATGTCTGAGCGGGGTTTCAGATGCTGGTATACCTCAAGTGGCAGCTTGTAGGCCTGAGAAGGCTTGTTGGTCACCGTATTGTAGGCCACAGAGAATTAATGGGAATGTGGAGAATGAAGTTGGGAGTTGCAGGTAAGAGTAGAGGGTTCCTGGAACAGTGTTGCACCTAGTAAAGAGGAAGTGAAACTATGTACCCATGAGCTCCTGCCCACTTTAACTACTGACGGCACTCACCACATCTACATCAGAGAGAGAAATGAGAAAAAAATTGCAAGTACATAAACATATGTTTCTCTCGTTGGACCAAAGAATCCACCAAAAATCTGATTCTAACTTAGGGTGTCAAGCTGAAACTATTATACCATAAAAGACTGTGTAAGAGACCTTATATCCCCTTTGTATAATGGACCGGAAATGGGTAAGACACCATCAAAATGAAGATAATGTAAAAAGAAAAACTATTTTATAACAGAATAATCAAGATAAAAGGTGTACAGACATACTCAGCACAATTTCAGTAATACCTTCTCGAAGGTTAAAAATTGCCCACTTGGGATTACTGATGTGTAGTGTGATGCCGCTGTTTTTTTCCCATGTTATACAACAAACAGCCACCAAGAAACCACAACCTGGCCATGACTGGAGCCAGAGCAAAGCTTGGGATGGGAGGGCTGGGAGAAGAATAAGAGATACGTTATTATGCTACAAGAAAAAAAGAGGACTTGTGGCACCTTAGAGACTAACAAATTTGTCTGAGCTTAAGCTTTCATGAGCGCTTTTCTTTTTGCGGATACAGACTAACACAGCTGCTACTCTGAAACCTGTTATTATGCTACGTTTTTCCCACCATTTACTAGTTTCCTCACAAGAATGTCACTTGAGTCACTACCTTCATAGGTACCTTTTGGGGCATCTGCTTCAAAAGAGAGGTTCACAGATCCACTATCCTGAAAGGCATTGGAGCTTTTTAAAAAATAAATCTTACCTTTTCCGATGCAATGTAAATCCTCTAAGGAGTTTGCAGTCTGGTATCATTCTATCAAATCTAACCCTTCATTTGATATCTTTAATCTCACTGAGCATCCTTCCCACACTGTGCTCGCCCTCGTAGTCACACAGGAGTACCCATAGCATCTTGGGCTCAAATGCTGATGAGGGCATTCCCATGATCCTTCTCCTCGTCCTGTGCCTACCTGGGGAGGGTGTGACTGACCCTGCCCTGTTGTAGAGTCTCACCTACCCCAGAGACTGAGCAAACAGGTGCTCCATGAGTGCTGGTAATTTAAAACAAACCAACCCACAGACAACATTAGCCCTAAAGAAGGCCCAGCATAGCTGCTTGCTAAGATCAAGTCCCCAGCTTGACGATCATGAAATCCATAAGCCACTGTCAATAAACAGAAAGACACCAGATAAGCCAAAGCCATTCATTCTAACCATATTTCAGTACCAGTCTGGTGCCACTTCATCCATTAGTCCAAGTTCTTCTGACTTAGATCATGCCATAGGCCTAAATACAATATGGGCTCAACAGACTAATTTGTTATATCTTGAGAGGCCAAGTCTCCCTCCACATATCTGTCCAACAGCCTGCCTGCACCTATGCCGTAGATGGTAAACCTGTTTCCCAGATCCCTTCTTATCTCTCCTTGCCACAACTTCCATCCTGGCGTTCTTATGACATTGGGTGATTATTTATATTGTCCTTTAAATATGGTCTCTATTGACTTTGAAAGCATGACTAGAGCAGCCACTTCTACGTAACCCCATCTCACTGAAAAACTTGAGACTGTTACCCACCACACCAAATGCCACCATGCAGGGGGAAGCCATCTCAATAGCCTTGGCCCCTGTATTCCCTCTGAGTTGGATTCAAAGTGGCCTGAGCTGTAACATTATGCGGGCTGAATGGACCCACACCCTATTGGCTGCTGTCACTACCCTAATCCTGCACCATGCATGGCCTACCATGCATGGCTCCATCAGGGATCAAAGCCCACTTTCCCCACTGAGAAGTTGCTTTGCATACCCCGCCACTCACAAGTGTCTGGGCACTGGGACCCAGGAAATCTCAATCCCATCCTGGTCTGGCAGTTCTGCCACAGGCAGGCCATGGAGCCTATACTGGGCTGCTGCTAGCTCCTGGAGAATCCAGGGGGAAAAAGAGAACCCCTCTGACACTCTGTGTGGGGAAGCCCCTGACCCCATCAAAGGAAAACCTCATGGGCACAAGAGCTTGGGGGACACCCCTAGAGTTCCCTGAGGACGAAAGACCAACACTTAGTGCCATCCTCCACTGCTTCTGCTTGGGACAAGCAAGGTTGATGTCACCCCCACAAGGGAAAAGCTCTGGGTCCTTGGGTTTTAAAGGATGTCTGCACTGCAATTAGACATCTGTGGCTGGACCATACCAGCTGACTCTGGCTTGTGGCGCTTGGGCTAAGGGGATGTTTAATGATCGTGTAGACCAGTGATCCCCAAACTGTGGGGCACGCCCCCTAGGGGGCACAGAGGAACGTTGGGGGGGGGGGAAGGAGAGAGTGCCTCCCACCCCAACCCCAGCTCTGCCCTCATTCCCTCTTCACCCCCCCACCCCAGGCCAGCTCTGCCCCAGCCCCAGCTCCTCCCCCTTTTCCAGTTCTAACCCCAAGTCTGCCTTCAGCCTAAGCTCCTCTGCTGAGGAAGCCTTGGCTGTGCAGTAATGAAGGGCGGGGGGGGGGGGATGCAGTTAAATTCCATTACTAGTAAGGGAGGGCAGGGGAGGTGCAAAGGAGAAGTTGGTGTAGATGTTCGGGCTTGGGCTGCACCTCAAGCTCTGGGATCCTTCCCCCTCACAGGATCCTAGAGCCCAGGCAGCTATACTGCAATTGAACAGCCTCTTGGCCCAACCCAGAATCAGCTGGCACGGGTCAGCCGAAGGTGTCTAATTGCAGCATAGACATACCCTTAGGGGCCAAGTCACTAGACAGCTGCCGGGCTGACCACATGCTCTTTACTGCTGTGCTGGCTGTGTCTGTTGTGTCCCTGCGGGTGACCTCCACCCCATCCTCACTGGGACCCCACTGCTCATCCTGATGCTACTGGGGATCCCCCAATCTTGCTGACTCCTCTGGTACCTGCTTGCTGCTGCAGCTTTCCTTCTAGGTTCAGAATCATGGTCCCATGTGGCAGAAGGGCTTATAAACCCTTGCCTTTGGTATGCAAGATTATGCTATGTCTAACCCATGTCCAACCAATCAGCCAAGAAGCCCTGTTCTCCATCCCAGAAGGAGGGGAAGAAGAGTGTGTGTGTGGCGGGGTGGTGATTCTTAGAAAGACCAAAAGATTTTCTCTCCTCTACTGATAGAGACAAAACCTCCGCACTTCTGAGTCTGCAAGGAAGTGGGGATTGTGGTCAAACCGTATTGTATCTTGATACTGATGTTCATTACTGCTAGCTTGACAAATTATCCCAGTATTACAGGCAATGGGATTATGAGAATATCTGTACAGTATATAGCACCCTAAGAAGATTATTAGTACAATCTGATTACAGAAGGAGTCCTGTACTGCTAAAGATGTAAATAGTGTGTAGAAAATGTTGGGTCTTACAACTACAGTACAGCAACAGAAGCGTTGCACAACAGACCTAATCCTGTAAGTGTCTTGAGTGCCTGCCCTCCCGCTCCACTTCTGTTGGAGCCATTCTGAGCACTTGAATAATGTCCTAAGATGGGGTCATGCATAATTTTATTTACCTTCTGTTTGGCACTAGAAGTCAAAGCCTAAAATAATTTTCACTCACCAGAAAACCATCTTCCACCCCAAACATCTAGGACAGGGGTTCTCAAACTGTGGGTCGGGACCCCAAAGTGGGTCGTGATCCCACTTTAATGGGGTTGTCAAGGCTGGTGTTAGATTTGCTGGGGCCCAGGGCCAAAGCGGAAGCCCGAGGGCTTCAGCCCTGGGCAGGAGGGCTAAGGTTACATGCCCCCCTGCCCATGGCAGAAACCCTTGGGCAGCTTTGGGCTCCTCGCCAAGAGCGGCACAGCTTGGGCAGACTCAGGGTTCAGTCCCCCTCCTGGGGAGGTGTAGTAATTTTTGTGGTCAGAGGGGGGTCACGGTGCAATGAAGTTTGACAGCCCTTGATCTAGGATATTAAGAGCTGTGACATTTTTGGATATTCAACAAATAAATCAGGCTATTTTGTTAAGCATGTGAAACACAATGTATGGCAATATGAGCTTTTCACACCAGTTACCCAGATATCAGCTGCAACAAGATAGGGATAAATGGCAACCAGCATTTTCCCTCCCACAGCATCGTGGTTCTTAACAGTGAATTTTAGAAGCATTTTTAAGCATGGAAAAAGGAATGGAGCGGCCTGAAAGGTTCGCTTTTCTTCTTGCTTTTTAACATTAGAATTTGAAGCGCTGAAAGTCCCTGCAGTGACTGGAGAACTAGTGAAATGGTGACATCACAACAGCCAAGAGAGTGAAAGTCAAGCAATTAATAGCGGAAGGTTATTTCAGTCAGATGATCTAAGGCCTTGTCTACATGTGGGGGGTGAAGGAGTTATTTTGCACTAGCCTTACTTTGTATGAATTGAACTGACCTACCTGCATTCACATGACAATTCTTAAAGCATATTAACTGGCCAGATAATTCATTGCACATTGAAATAGCGCAGACTAGTATTCATGTGGGCATATCTCCACTTCACACTAACCTGGCAGTCCTCCAACAGCTATCCCACACTGCTTTGCATTATGCCAGGACCAGCCTGCCTATTTGCCCTCCACTGCTCTAGGGTCATCTTGACTGCATGTCACCACCCCATTTAAATCCTGCTGTGAATCTCTTTGCTACACTGTATCCCGAAGCAGACCCTGAAGACATCCACATGGACACCCTCCCTGAGAGCCCCGGGGGGAGGGGACCTCAGCCAGTGTAAGCATCTTCTTGTTATACATTTAATTAATCTTTATTATTAAGTAATATTACCACAATGGGGATTGTTTGGTTCTGGGTGCCGGATGAATGCAGCCATTTTGGACAGATGGGAGCCAGGACCCCCCCCCCCGCCTCCTTTACCACCACATTCAGCACACCACTGCCTGAGGACCTCCTGCCCCAATTCTGGCATGGCAGATTCAGATAACTAAACCTTATGCTGTGAATATATTTGAGACATGCAATACTGTTAAAAAAAAAAAAAAGCACCACAGAAATGACAGTATTTTGCTTCACATTTTGATCTAAGCCTTGCATCAGGTTACGCATATCATCGCATTTTATGAGGTACACTCCATAGCACATTTGCATTCAAGTCCAGGTGGTGTGCCTATGCTTTCAGGGTCCAAGACAAGTGACAGGGCAGACTCAAGTAGGGGCAAAAAATCCAGAGTTTGAGGCAGTTGATCACACAACCCCAAGTAGAGGTTCCTTGCAACAGTTTTGTTAGGCCCTTCAGACTTATTCCAGGCAGCATCGACAGCTGCCCAATAACCCTTTATGAAGTAAAACAAAGAAACAGTCCCAAAATGCAAACTCAATAATCCTGTGCCAGGCCTACCTTCCTCTAAGGGCTCAGGTAGTCAACAGTCTCTGCAGAGATCACCTTGGAAAGCCAGGATCTCTTTGCTACACCATGTCCCAAAGCAGGTCTGAGCTGATCCTTTTCTCAGAGAACAAAGGGTAGGTGGTCTGTTCTCTTCCCTAATCAGCCATCTACTGAGCTGCCCTCCATGCTTTTCAACAGCCCCTTCCTTACCCAACAACAAATGCAGGTGTAGTGAGCCAGGGCTGAGTGGCTTCATTAACACTTGCTGGCTCAGTGTCAGGTTAGTTTGCCAGGTCACAGAAGTATATGTAACTGCATAATATTTCACAGCCCTAGAATTGCAGAGAGTTATTAAGGCAAATGGCTGAGGTATATTTTACAGCATTTTAGGAGATACGTGTCACAGCGGAACATTGTAAACCCTTAATGTTCTGAACAGCAACCACTGCAAAATTTATTTCATTTTGCAGTGCACTTTGTATTTGTCTGCATTTAAGATCAAATGGAATTATTTAAGACACAGAAAGTGCTGTATTTTGTCATGAACATTGCTTAGAATAGCAGACTTATGCATGCTACCATAGGTTGCAATGCCCTGTCAGTCCTGCAAAATCTCTGAAGTTGGACCATGCTGGTAAATAAAATCACTGCATATCTTGCTGGTTTGCCCTTAGCTTATTTGAAGAGCCCCCTACTCCATTTCCAGGTCACCTATAATGGCGTAATGTTCTCCAGGGTAAGGACTGCCTAAAGATGTGCAGATTTAATTACTAACCTGTCCCCTGTTTCCACCTCACCCCTATTCTCTGAACCCCCAAACTGCACTGCTTCACACAAAGCAAGAACACACACAGCCAGACATACCCTCCTGTCCCCCAAACCACAACAAACAAACAAACAAGGATTAAAATGAGGTTCAGTGCAATGGAATCCATAAGCACAGGCGAAGCAAGATGCAAAACAACTTACCGTTGCAAGCAGACTGGGAAGGAACTTTGGGGATGGCACTTCAATAGTTAATGAAAAAAATATTTTATCATTGTTACCATGGAGACTGAAAGAATAATAATAATTACTGTTAATTTTCTCAGCTCCCCCAGCTCCTGGAGTGCTGCAATCCAAAAGAGTAGGGCCCTTATCAATGCCCTGAATGCCTGTGTAAGGGGACTGCTGACCCCTTACTGAATCTTAGTGGATTTTTTTGGGTTGGCCCTCTTGCACAGCAGGAGAAAGGGGATGGGCCGAAGAGGAGTCAGGATCCTGAGACTGACAGGGCCCATGGGCAACAGGGAGAGGCCTGCACTCTAAATCAGCGAGATCGACAGGGCAGGCCGGCCGGCCAGGCAATGAAGGAGTCAAGAGCCCAGGGCCCATCCTCCAAGGGTACGTCTATACTGTAATTAGACACTCGTGGCGTGCCAGCTGACTCAGGCTAAGGGCTGTTTAATTGCAGTTTAGACTTTCAGGCTTGGGCTGTAGCCCAGGCTCTAGGACCCTGCAAGTTGTGAGGGTCCCAGAGCTTGGGCTGCAGCCTAAGCTCAAACACGTACACTGCAATTAAACAGCCCCTTAGCCTGAGCCCAAGTCAGCTGGCATGGGCCAGGTGAGGGTTTTTAATTACAGCATAGACATACCCTGCAATGTTGGGATTCCCTCAGAGTCCTAGACCTTTCCTCCCCTCCGGCTTCCCAAGCAGTTCAACTCCAGATTTCATCACTCAGGTATCTTTATTTGGCATCCAGTGATGCTATGCTGAGTTGATCAGACTCAAATTGGGGGGTGGATGCAGAGTACATCACAGTTCCAAAGTTACACAGAAACCCAGTCCCCTTATATACATTACACTCTCATTGCATTTACTATACGTTGCATTACACATTTCTGGATTGACTTGGTTACTTTGCAGGAACCAATCCCTGCACAACATGCTCTGTTCTAGCATTGTCCATGTTTGGCCTACTCTGTACCGCTCTACATTACTAGGAACAAGGTAACAATAGACAAGATAAATTAGGAAATGTTTCCCTGAGTGTTCTCCCTCTTAGTTCAGACATACTGGGTTTTTTTTTAGCCTACTGACCTATTTACTTATCTTAGCACAAACGTCCTGTTTTCAGCTGGACAGTTCATTTACCTCCCTAATCCTATCTTTCAAAGAATGAGGCCTCCCCCAACTATGTTTAATTACTCATGTCAGGCCAGGCCTACCTCCAAGCAGTAGCGAAGAGTCAGAGGCATCAGAGCAGCAGCCCAGAGCAGGGGAGCTAGAACAGCAGCCAGAGCTGGAGACGCATCAGAGCAATAGGAGTGGGTTGAATTTCCTGCTCTCCCAGCAGGGTTGTGTGTGCTGTCCAGGGAGAGAGGAAGAGACGGGCCCTTTTCCCAAAGCGTGTCAGAAGGCCATTAATTGCCAGACCCAGAGGGCGGGACATGGCCTGAGAGGAGGGCCAGAACTGAAGGTGGAAAACAGGTTCTGTCACATTGACTCCAAACCCACCCTGGGGAAGTGCCACACCAGCAGCATCACTGCAGTGCATCCAGGTCCACGAAGACAACACCGGACTTATAAACTCTACAGTTGCAGTCTCTAAAGTGCTGTAAATTTGTGTATCATTGAACCTTACCCATGCCATTTCCTCACAGTGCTTTCACCGCGTGTGCTCATTGACCCCACAGAAACAGTTTTTGGTGTAAATACATTGTATATATGCTTAAGTGAATTGCAGTGATTACAGATTAAAAGGATAACAAGGGGTACCCTTGTCTCCAGCTAGAGTTGCCCATGAAGAGACCGGGGTAAACTCCCAGAAACCTCTGAGCTCAGTCCTCCCTGTGTGACACGAGTCCTGTTCACATAGGGCCAGGAGAGAAAGTCAAGGTTGGCAGGTACTGGGGGGAAATGAATTGGGCAGGGACTCAGATCCTTTCGTCACTTGGTTCAGCTGGGATCCAGAGAGAAATTTCCCTACTACAGTGGGAAAAATTCCCCCGCTTACACCTGGCTAATCTGAGGAGGAAGAAAGGAAGGATAAAGTGTTTGGATAGTTACCAACAGAAGACACACAAGACCACCGAGGACTGGAAGGATGTTCTCCTGGAGAAGGAGAAAGGCAGATAGTTGACCAGAAACATGACTCAACAGTGCCTTGTCATGACTTGGGAGAGTACTGATTTGACCCATGACACTATTAACAAAGGACAGGGACAAGCCAGTAGCAGCTCTTGGAGGCAAGGCAAACATGGAATGCTTTACTGGAGAGGATGCTGCTGCAATATTCCCAGCTAGCACAGCGGCATCAACCAGCACCGTATTCCAGTCATATTCTCCCTACGTTGGAGGCACTGCTACTGGACACAGCTTGCCAACCAGAGCCCATTCCCTCCACAGATTACTGAATACTGAGAGAGTATTACCCCAGAATACTGAGAATAGTGCGTTCTAGAAGCCCACAGCTTTCTCCTACATCACTGCACCTGGAAAGAGGGAGTGCCCACTACACACATTTGTGAGCAGCGCAGTTTGAACATGAATGCACTTGCTCTAGCCCTTTTTTAGGGTTTTCATTGTATCAATTTACTTTGATTTCTGTTGCTGTTGAATATGTTTTCAAGTTTGCACTATTCTATTTATGTGTGTGCGTGCATGTGTGCGTGCATTATTTGTTCAACAGACAATTTGTGTTAACAAGAGATCAAAGTTTTATGAAAGCACACTTCCAACACAAAACCCTTTTAAAACATTGCATAAATAATTGGAAAATGCCTGCAAAGTCATCAGACAACAAATCCCTATATACAAGCCAAAGAGACCACACCAAGTGTACAGTAGTCCAAGTAAGAGCATTGCACAAATCATTAAATAATCCGCCAAAGTCGTCATACAATAAATTCCTATGCACCAGCATTCCAAATGAAAACATATCACAACATTTTCAGCAATGGGTCCAAAGTAAAAGCACAAGGCAGCCCTGACTGCATGACCCTAGCAAATACCATTTTGGAGAGGCAGGCTCTCTGGCTGTTCATAGCATTTTGAAAGTCTTTGCAGCTCTGCCTTGCTCTCACAGATGTTGTGCAAAATGCAGCCAAACAGTTATAACACAAAACAGGTATTCCTCTGCAGCCTCTAGTCTTGTCATGAGTGAACACCATCTCCTCTTCAACTGCCAGATGCATACTCCCCTTTTTTTCCTATAGTTAAATAATTCCTTCCTACTACCCAAGTGTCCAATAAAAGGCTTCATCAGCCAGGGAAGCTGAGGATAAGCTGGGTCTTCTAGCATAGCCAGGGGAATTTCAACATCATTAATGACTATACCAGTCCTGGGAGCAAGTTCTGCCTTTTTTCATTAATGAAAACAAACATAAGTTCCTAAGAGCCTAGCATCATGGACCTTTCCTGACTACTCTACATTAATGTTGGTGAACATCCTCTAGCGTTTAACCAGGCCTTGAGCACAATGGAGAAATACTCCTTTCTATTTATGAACTTTGAGGCCTGGTGTGGAGGACAAAAATACAGGCACAAGAGTCCTAACAATTGCCCCAATGGAATTTGGGAACTCTAACATGCAAACTCATCAATAACCTCCTCAGTGTTGTCAAACTTTATGACCCCCGCACCCTCAATATATTTGTAGCAGCGCACACCTCCATCACAACAGCCCATGCCAAACTGATTAGCTACTGACCAGTAGTAATTGGGAGTACTGAGCTTCCAGATGGCTATGGCCACATGCTTCTGAATATTTAGGGGATCTTATGCTGGTGTCCTGACGCTGCAGCTCTGTGTTGAGCTCCAAGCAGATTGAGGAAAGCGGCCTTTGACATCCTAAAATTCTGCAGCCACTATGTTGGCAACCGAGTTGTGGGCATTCTGGTCTAGTGGTTGGAGCAAGAGTCCAGCCTATCAGTAGAGCTGAATCCAAATAGGGCGGGACCAGGACAAAGCCAAGACTCATAACTGGGTGTCAGAAACCTAAGCCTACGCCAAAGAGTTAATTGGAGGCACAGTCAGAAGGTGGAGCTGTGGGTCTGCAGCAGGTATCAGGAAAAGCTGGGGTCTGGAGCAGATACAGGCTGGAACGAGTCAAGAGACAGAAGAGGGGGACACAGGACCAAGCACAGAAGTGAGCTAGGAATGCATTGAGCAGCCATGGGGCTGCTGCTGCTGCTATTGAGCTTAAGTATCAGCCTTCTGAGTCCTTCAGCCAATCAGATGGCACAGTCAGACAGCTTCTAACAGGGCCAGCTGCACTCCTTAGGTTGCTAGGAGACTGGCTGTGCGGCAGGCTAGGCCCCTGACATACCACTGTTCATCCTACAAGTCTTTCCCAGCAGTCAGTGCTTGTTTCTCAAGTCCAGAAACAACGGTGCACTGAGTGAAGCTGCTGCAAGGAAAGTTTATCCAAAAGCAGCTGCCCAGTGTTTTCCTCTTCCTGCTGATGGTGGTGCTAGGATTGCCAACTTCCTAATCGCACAAAACTGAACACCCTTGCCACGCCCTGTCTCTGAGGCCAGGCCCTGCCCCCCATTCACTCCACCCCCCTCCCTCCCTCACTCGCTAACCCCCACCCTCACTCACTTTCACTGGGCAGGGGCTTGGGCTCCAGGTTGGGGTCAGAAATTAGGGGTTCAAGGTGCAGAAGGGGGCTCTGGACTGGGGCAGGGGGTTGAGCGCTCTGGCTGGGGGTGTGGGCTCTGGGTTGGGGCTGGAGATGTGGGGTTTAGTGTGCAGGAGGGCATTCCAGGCTGGGGCCAAGGGGTTTGGAGTGTGGGAGCAGGCTTGGGCTGGGGGTGCAGGCTCTGGGGTGGGGCCAGGGATGAGGGGTGTAGGGTATAGGAGGGGACTCTGGGTTGGGACAGGGAGTTGGGAGAAGGTGGGGGCTCTGAGAGGGGGCTCAGGAAGGGGATTGGGGTGTGTGTGTGTGGGGGGGGGGTTGGGCTCTGGGCTCCAGCCAGGCAGCGCATACCTCAGGCGGCTCCTAGTCAGTGGCACACCAGAGCTAAAGCAGACTCCCTGCCTACGCTGGCTTCACGCTGCTTCCAGAAGCAGGCACCACCCCCGCAGCTCCTATTGGCTGCGATCCCTGGCCAATGAGAGCTGTAGAGCTGGCACTCAGGGCAGGTGCAGCACACAGAGCTACCCTGATCGCACCTGCGCCTAGGGTCTGCAGGGATATGCAACCTCTTCCAGGAGCTGTGCAGAGCCAGGGAAGTCAGGGAGCCTGCCTTAGCCCCGCTGCACTGCTGACCGGACTTTTAATGGTCTGGTCAGCACTGCTGACCAGAGCCACCAGGGTCCCTTTTTGACCGGACATTCCAAAAACCAAATGCCTGGCAATCCTAAGTGGTGCAGCTGTCAAAAACAGTGGCTGTGTCACCAGTCCTTGATGTGGTCTTTTGAGCTGTCTCTATCGCCCCAACTGGTTTTCTTTGATTAGCCCCTGATCAGGACAGCTCTTGGCCCCTGGCCACTAATTAGGCCTAGTGGTCTGTTTCAGTACCTTTGGGCTATGTTTCTGGAGGCAGCCTGGTGCAGGGGTGTTGCCCCTTCACTGTCCTAGGCCTTTCTGCCTCCTTTTCCTACTCCGAGCTTTCTCCTTTTGTAGCAGGCCTTGTTTCCCCTATTGGTTGCAGCTGTGGATGCTTGCCTCCATGATTGACAGTTGTGTCAGCTGCGTGGAAATGTGGTCACGCTGCTTGCTTGTAGGCATAGGCGCCAACTCCGTGGATGCTCCAGGGCTGGAGCTTCCATGGAAAAAAAAACAGTGGGTGCTCAGCACCCACCAGCAGGTCCTGCTGATTGCTCCACCCCTCGCCCCACAGCACCTCCCGCCACAGCTCAGCTGTTCAGTGGCAGGCAGGAGGCACTGAGGGTTATGGGGCAGAGTCTGCTCAGGGGAGGGTGCAGAATGGGGTGGGAAGAGGCGGAGTGGGAAGAGGTGAGGTGAGGCAGGGTGGAGAGGGGCAGGGCCTGTGGTGGAGCAGGGGTCGAGCATCCCTGGTGAAATGAGAAAATCGGTGCCTCAGCTTGTAGACAGGAGAGGCTGCCCTCCCCTTTCCACCTCTGCTCAGAAGCGGGTTTCTAGACCCTATTACTGGCTGCCTTCCAAAGCAAAAGCAATTCAGTTGCAAGAACTCAAATATTCTCCACTAGCCTCTTAGTATCAGCTTTTGTCAGCATTGCGACATGGAACAATAATCTGTACATTGTGGCTGACAGCAGTCTGAAAATGGCGCTGGCTTGCAAAATAGAGATGAATCATGGGAGAGGAATCATGTGAATATTTTAGTTTGGCCCCAAGTTCCAGAATTCTAATAGCTTCCAGCTGGCTTCTGCTATACATCCCACTGTGCACAGTGAGAAAGGTCCCAGAATGCACAGAACCCAGGATCAAGGCAGAGCAGCGTGGGATACCTGCCCAGAGTACTGAGAGCTTACTCCAGATTAAGTCTCTGCTGTGTAGATGCTAGGATAGAGTAGAAAAGAGCTGGTCATATGGATGCAGTTATTGTGGGTTATCTAATACGCAATAGTTAGTGCACAAATATGTAGTATGAAATAAATCCCTTGTGTAGACAAGGCCTAAAATTATTTTGGTTTGTCCACCCTAGGATAAGAGGTTTTTACAAATGGTGTTAGCTAACTTGTTTTGAAACTCTACCATACTTAACATCAGCTGCAATTGTGGTTTTTGGTAAAGTAAGAGAGAACCCAAACTTCTACTGAATATCTAGGTTTAGGAAAGATTGATTAACTATTTTAATTTTTAAAAAAACCCTGTGCTTTCTAGTTACAGCAAAATAGCACAGGAAAAAAATTATGCATTTTTGATCCAGGTCAATTTAAAAATTCTTAACCACTATAATAAAACAAAGGAGAGAAATGTGCAAAAAGGCTAACTTCAAGATTATGCCAGGATAAATATATCCAAATACTAAACAAGGAAGTAAGAAGAGAGACTCTCCCAAGACATTTAGTTATTTCTTTTTCTTTGCTCATGTTTATTTTGATCTTTTTATTAGCTTGGCTTTAAAGCTTTCTATAAACACAGAGAATATCTTAATAAAGACAGAATAAAAGTAATCATGTACATTACTTATTATAGGATTATCAAAAAAAAAAGAAAACAAAGAGGGATAAAAAATATAGCAAAGTGGGTTTTACATGCTCAGGTAAGAGGAAATGGAGAAGGAAAGGTCGTGGTTTCCACCGGGTCTTTATTATTAGAGATCATCCAACCAAGAGAAAAAGCTCTTACCTCTCCTCCAGTTTCTGCATCAGCTTATGGACCTAGGCTGGCAGTGGGGGAATGTTACAGGAAATATCAGTGGTTGCTCCATCAGTGCACCCAGGAGCTTTGTGCTTGTCTATCTATCCCACAGGCAGAATGCCAATCTGTATGTGCACCTCCAAAACCCTTATATGGTATTGGCTGATAAAGCCACAGTCAGGTCCATTATATTGTTTCCTTCTAAAAATAACTCAATTTGCCTGGGAGGAAAAAACACAGCAGCCTGAACACCAGTTTGCATGATTTCTAGTTTCAAAGCTTTCAGCATCTCACTTGTCTGCCTTTGTCTGGCCAGAAACAGATGAAGTGTTTTGTTGAAAAAGAACATTTACTTTTATCATCCTGATGAATCTGGTCTCTACTGTGCTTACCAGAAAGACGAGCCAGCCACAATTGTTCTACATTTGTCAGACATTAATGGACTATTAACAGCCATTGATAAAATCTCAGGATGTTGATGTGCACTGAAAATCATTTTCTCATCAGTACACAAAGGAATTCAAATTTAATTTCCAAATGCAACTTCAGTAAATCATGAATATCCTTAGTTGTTTCCAATCTTCCTGAATCCTGATGAATGCCAAGGGCCATTAACTTATTTGACTTAATTTCTTCTATTCTGCTAAGTGTTTCTGATAAGTGTTGCAGTCTTCTAGCCATGTTCGTGTTTTTAAGAATATCTATGCTCACACTCATTGTGCCACACTGTATCCTGATGATTTTTCAAATTTTCTTCTTCCTTCTATTTTTTATCACCAGTGGGCCATTTAAACCTGTTCCCCACAGAGTAAGTGGATGCAGCGTACTGGAATCTCCAGAGGGCACAGCTGCTATGCATGAGGAACACTGAACAGCTGTCTCAATGGACATTTTCATGGTACTCTCCACTGTTTAGCATGCCAGAACCGGACTACAAAGAACAGTAGTACTGTGTCCACAGTCAACCCTGTTCTGGAGGGGATGACCTCTTCCCAGGGAAGTTCCATGGGGCATCCCAAGATGCGTCAAAGAGCTACATGGAGGAGAGGGAAACTCCTTCTCTGTATTCATAGCATCACCAGCAGCCCAAGAAAGACCTGAGATCACATCAGCTGCTCAGCAGGGAGAAAATGAGACCCACTCAGAACAGCCGCTATCCTGTCTCCGCAGATTTCAACCGGCTCCTTAATTATTTCTCTCTGCTTATGTAAAAAATTTAAGAGACACTGTTTCCATTGATCTCTCTAAATGCCTCTCTTCTGTATGCGGCTTCAAAGACTTTGACTGAGACAGTCTAAAGGCCATGTCTACACTTACAAGCTTACAGCAGCACAGTTGTACTGATACAGCTGTGCCGCTGTAAGAGTGCTCGTGTTATGCTGACAGGAGAGAGCTCTCCCGTCGACGTAATAAAACCAGCTCAACAAGCGGCGGTAGCTATATTAGCAGGAAAGCATCTCCCGCCGACATAGCTCTGTGCACACAGGAGCTTATGCCCACAAAACTTATGTTACTCCGGGGTGTGTTTTTTCACACCCCTGAGTGACAAAAGTTTGGCCGACATAAATGCTAGTGTAGACATGGCCTAAAAATCTCTACATCACTGAAGGGTCTTCCAGTGTCTGTCTAGCTTCAGTAATCTCCGTTGGTGCCAGTCTGCATTGGCCAGACAAACAAGGCATAACCTAATTGTTTGATATCTAGAAAGAATATAGCAGGACCTAGTCACTTCATTTTTTCAGTCTTATCTAAATTTATAATGAGCAGCACAACGCTCATTGGTTATGGAAACAAAACTTGAATTGGAAATGGCACATGATAGTTATCTTAAGTAAACTGTAAGAGTCAGACTGGCTCTTCCAAAGGAGCTTTCCGCAAAGAGCTCCTGCACAGGGGCTGACCACAGCTGCAGTTCTTGCATCCCATTAGCACTTACTCATGTGCAAGCCACCTCAGAAAAGGCAGAGAAGAGTACCAGGACTAGGCCCCACTCCCTCTACCAGCCACTCTGATGTAGCAGGTACTCTTCCCCTGGATACTGGGAAGCTCCAGGGGGCATAAGGCCTCCAAGTGCTCTGTTGGGCAATTCCATTCCAGTGTTGAGAACGGCGCTAGTAACATCCCAAATGAGAGAGGAAAGATCAAAGGAATTCAGAATATACTGCTGTGTACTCTGGGGAAGTTTGTACAAGGGCAATGGAGACAGGCTGTCCTCATGAGTGAAAAATAAAACAAGAAACAACAGAATGAAACCAAAACAAGATTAGTACAGGTTAAATTGCAGGAATTTTTTAACATTAAAATAAAGTGTAGGCAATGGAACATGTGCATTGAAGGGGGGAGAAGAGCTGTAATCAACATCACATTGAAATCAAGTTGTGAGACAATTTAGTGTGGGAGTCATGCCGAGAGATATACAGCTGGACTACAGTGCTACTCAAAGTGGTGGTCCGCTGACTGGTGCCTGTCCGCAAGCCATCGGCTGCCGGTCTGTGCGCACATTGGGGAAAAAATTGCCGGTCCCCCACATCAGATAGCTTGAGAAGCACTGGACTAGAAGACATAAAAGAGGTTACTTTCACCCTTAAGTATTGCATTAAATCCTATTATCATCCATCATCTCTAGAAGAGAAGGGGAGAAAAGGGAAGATAAAATGAGAAAAGGAAATATTTATCCTCAACCAAGCACTGTGCAGGAAGAAAACTGTTTCTGTTTTCCCCCTGGATTGAAGTTTGAAATGTTTGTTCCTTTGTACACACACTTCATTACTTAAAATCTGTTATTACAGCTAAAAGTCCTGGAACCAATTTTATCTCCTCTAACAAGGTATGTGTACAAGTCCTGGCAGGCACAAGGAAAACAGTTCCACTGATATTTTTGATTCTTCCCTTTGACTGTTTGTGACTTTAGTGCTACTGAGAGGTTGATAGCCTCGGAGACTAAAATCTGGTACTTATCCATGAATGTACAGAATCGGCAACACCAAGGAAAGATTTGCCTTCTCCTACTTCAATAGAGACCAACACTTTTCTGAAGCTCCTGAAGAATAAGCTAACATGATGTACTGAACAATATAATGTAAGCCTACAGGAGTCAAGTGTAAGCATACTACACTACTATACTACTGATCTTTCAGTCAGGATTTTAATTTTTTTTAAATAACTCACAACAAGGAAGGGAGGTTCCAAATAACAGGAAAAACTTTCAACTATATTTGTAATTCAGGCAAAATGATTTTATCTTAGTCTGAAAAGCTCTAAACGTAGATTACTTATTTTACTTAAAAGGAAGAAGTCAATGCCAGGAGTACTTGCAGTGAACTCTTAAAACTAACTAAATTTAAGAATGGTGAAGGATTTTTGTGTGCATGCTGTACATTTGTTTGTATCTCTTCTTTGATTCCATGTGATTCTATTTATGGCTCAGTAAAGTATCATTGCAGCGCTAGATACATTCACAGTTTAATTTTATAAACAGGTTTTAGACCATTGTCAGAAAGATTATCTAGCAGGTGTGTGAGGGCAAAGTGGCTGAATTATTTATATGAAGAGTCCTGAATAAATATTGATATAAAAACAAGATTATCCCAACTGCCCCATGGTGATTCACATCTTGACAGTGCCCTTTCAACCTAACCATATGATCAAAGACATTCATTACAGCTAAAACAAAATGGTAAATATGACAATAATAAAAAATGATACAGTGTCTCTAATCTTACTTTAAAATTAATTCCAACTGGCTAAGAGAGGAACACAGTCACACTTAGACTGGAAAAAGGCTAAGATCCTGTAAATTGCTATATATTGTACAAGCCTGGTTTGTTGTGGCTAGTGAGATACTGCAGGGATCAGTTTCAGGTCTGATCTTATATAACACTTAAATTATCAGGAGTTATGAATACCAGTTTGGATAGAGAAATAAAGGGACCAAGGCAGAGATTACAAATATGGGCACAAAATAAAATTAGAATCACCCTGTGTAAACATAAACTGACATATCTGAGGGAAAATAATACGAAACACGTATACTCAGGAGAAGGAAGAAATCTGAGAAGCAGAAGTACTGAAAGTGACCTGGGGTGACAGCAGAGAGTAAATCAGAATTGAGTTTGTAATGCAATAGAGCAGCAAGAAAAGCCAATATAAGCAGCATCATGTCTCAGAACTGGGAGGTAATGCTCTATCTGTATTAGGTTTGGTTCAGCTTCACCTGGAATAAATTGTATTTACTTTGGGGAGCCATATTTTCAGAAAGATAGTGACAAGTGGGAGGGAGTCCAGAGATTAACAACAAAAAATGGTCAAAAGGTTGGAGGGAGGGCAAACAGCAGCTCTTGGGATGGAGCCATACCCTAGCCCCCACATCCCAGAGATGTCTCAGCTGCACATCCCCACAGACCTAGGATTCCAATCTGGGCTGAGTATATACTCTATAACTAATCAATAGACTTTCTGTCCTCTTGCCTCTGACTCCTATAGAGACTCATTTAACCTCCTGGACAGCAGCAAAGTGGCAAAACCTTGGGGCCCTGGTGTCTTTCCATTCCCACTTTGACAACAACCTAAGGGAAAAACAACCTATGCCCAGGGAGGGGGCCTAATGTCTGAAGGAAATATGGAGATAACTTTGTTCTTTAAAAGAACTAATAATGGAAGGTAGAGCGTGGATGGAGATTACTTCTCACATTCTGTATAAGTTATGTATGGGTTCTAAAAACAGGCAGTAAGACCAAGGACATGTTTTCTGGTGTGTGTAGAGGTGCTAATGGAACACAGGAGATTTGATAGGGAAGTTCAAATGATAATCAGAGAAATCATTGCTAGCCTGTATAAGTTCATCTGATCACTAAATTTACTCTCATTCTGCCCTTCCATCCTATTGTTTGTGATACTCAAGGGGCCAGGGGGGACCTTAATTCACATTGTAAGGTATTTGGGGCAGGAGTTCTGTCTTTGTATGTGTTTTTACAGCACCTAGCACAATGGGCCCCTGATTCCAACTGGGAATTTCAGTACTATTAAAAATATAAGTAAATGATAGTAATATGTTTCTGTATTCTGTAAAGAGTATTTATAACAAACTCCCAAAGATTTCACAATTAATGTGAATTGCGTTACAAAAGACATCCCATGTAGTCATAGTTCTCTGTACTTAAGGTCTGCACTTAGAGATAATATTAGATTATTTACCTTGACATTAAATAAATGACATCTGGACACAAGTATTTTGTAAACTAAAAATATTATTGATTTAATCATTCCATGTCATACTTACACTTTGCAATTTAACCTCCTTTATGGACCAGGCAGAGTCAAGTGTTGTAAATACCTATAAAACCCCATATTTGAAGGGGACCACATCTTGAAAGAAATCTTTCCAAATCCCTTCTTCTGGCCTTCAAACAAGCCCCCAACCTCTCCAAGCTCATCATCAGAAGCAAGCTCCCCATAGACCAGGACATACCAGCTGAAAGTGACACCAGACCCTGCCAGAACAACAGATGCAAAACCTGCAGACATATCTCCACTACTACAGTGATCCATCCTCCCCTCCCCCCCAAACGCACCTTTCAAGATCCATGGGTCCTATACATGCCTACCACAACACGCAGTATACCTTATCCAATGCATCAAATACCCCTACAACCATTGTGTGTGTGAAACTAGACAAACACTATGTTCTCAAATGAACTCACACAGAAAAATGGTAAGATACAAAAACACCATATCACCTGTGGGTGAACAATTTTCATAAAGCAATCTCTGGATGTCTGTTCTTTCAATATGTGTCCTCAAGGGAAACCTGCACAACACCTTCAAAAGGCAAACCTGGGAACTTAAATTCATAACTCTGCTAGAGTCTAAAAGCCAGGGACTTAGCAGAGACACTGGTTTTATGACTCATTACAACAATTTGTAACTCACCAACTCCCTGCTACCCTTAATTGCCTACTTCAAACTCTTTGTGCACAACAATTTAACCCCCAACTGTCCGCTTCAGTTCAAGTGACTGCTTCCAACATGTTACCCCTTCAGCTTAACAAAATGTCTCAACTTGCATTTATTTCAGACACTCTGCTTCCTTCCCAAGACCTGAAGAAGAGCTCTGTGTAGCTCGAAAGCTTGTACCGTCCACCAGCAGAAGTTGGTCCAGTAAAAGATATTACTTCACCTACCTTGTTGTTCTTATAGAAAAAGACACATTTGGGGAAACACAGTGAAAATGTTAACTTTCAAGGAAAATGTTAACTTTTAAGGGGGAGGGATAGCTCAGTGGTTTGAGCATTGACCTGCTAAACCCAGGGTTATGGGTTCAATCCTCAAGGGTGCCATTTAGGGGTCTGGGGCAAAAATTAGGGACTGGTCCTGCTTTGAGCAGGGAGTTGGACTAGATGATCTCCTGAGATCCCTTCCAACCTGGATAGTCTATGAAAAGGGGCCAGGAACTAAACTTGTGAATTCATCTTTAAAAAAGATGACCTCTATGATTCTTTTTGCGGATACAGACTAACACGGCTGCTACTCTGAAACATGAATGATTTTGCGTTACCTCGTGCTTTCTTGAAAGTATTACAAAATTTGCTTTGCTTTAAATAAGAAAAACATCTGTTCACGTTCTGTTAAGAAATCTGTAAGTGGCAGACTGAAAAAAACAACAGCACAATTTCCTTACTGAATATAGGGTATAATTTTTTTTGAAAGGTGCATGAATTGAAGCTGCTGGCAGGCCCACTTAATTATGGCCCCTCAACAGCTTCAGAATAGAAATGATGGATTTTTCGTTATGGTAATGACTATACGTTATATAGTATGTGCAATTATGTGAACTACAGCTTTTGCTTCAAACAAGGACTCTTTCATTGTAATTGGACACATTTTTAATTAAAAGTGGTGGCAGAAATGTCAGTACTTTGCATTTGATTTTTCTACCACTACAAAGTTTCATTTCCCTGTATTTATGTGCTTTATTTTGCACAAAACAAAAAATCACATCCAGAAGGATGCAATCAAGGCAAAGAGTTTGTTATGGAAAAGAAAAGCTTTATACTAATAGAATGGAAACAGGAGTCATCCCTCATGCTAATACAAGACTTCAGTGGACTTGCACCAGGGATTAATTTTGCCCAGCATGTTTTGAGCGTAAGATGGAAACGATGACTATGTGGTTACTGTTAACTCAGACCAAATGTTAAGGACAAGCTTTCTAAATATGATTTGGCACAGGAGTCGTATGTCCAGCCAGCCCTGTCCATCAGCGTTATCCAGCTGAGCCAAGAAAACCACTAGCCAATCTTTCAACCAGCCAACAGCCTCCTGAAGCCAAATGAAACCATAAGAGTCGCAACTATCACATTGTAAGAGTATAAACCTGCTGGAGTCTAAAAACAAGAAGTGCAAGGATGCTGAGGCAGAGGCATCCCTCTACTAATAAAAACTGGAAAAAAGAAAACAAAACCAAGAAGGTTTATTCTTAAGGCAAAAGCATTACAGAAAAAACATATGAAAAACAATACACATGCTAATAAGCTTACAAGCTAACAAGTTAATAAGCAGAGATCACCCCACCCCCAGCACCACAAGGGCTCTGGTTGGTGTCATTACTTCCAGCCCTTCCCTAAAGACTTCCCCCACCCTTGGACAGAAGGTCCTGTCCATTTTCTGGGTCAGAATGAAGGCCCTGAGTCAGTTTAAATTCAGGTTATTTATCCAAGAGTCCTTTCTTTGTCTGCTGGTCTCTACAGAATTCAGTTTGAACCAGTACCCAAGAGCTAAGAATGGCCATAGTGGGTCAGACCAGTGGTTCATCTAGCCAAGGATCCTGTCTTCTGACAGTGGGAAGTTGCCAGACGCTTCAGAGGGAATGAATAGAACAGAGCAATGTATGCCAGACTCGCCAAGTGGTGGTGCTCCTCGGGAGGCGTTACAACTTAAGTGAATTTGCCTAATCGCCCCCCGGCACACACACTGTTCTCAGTTCCTGGAAGGCTGTGGCTCACCCTCTCCCATGAAATTACATAAAAATTCCCGGCCCGCAATGATACATAAATTTAATACAGTAAGATTTAATTTAATCCAATAAGCTTTGGCCAGAATATTGCCATATCTGTCACATGTATTTTGCTTAGTTATTTAGTTTAGTTAATAAATTATTTAAAATTGTAAACTTATGTGGGTTGATGTTTGTTCCCCAGTCAGTGTCTAGAATTGCAAGGACACCCACATAGACAGAGACAACTCAATAAACCCTCTAGTGGTGGTCCATAGAACTGCCCCCTTTAGTCCCCAAAATGGTTATTGGGTGCTCTTGAAAGGAGGCACTTGACTCAGGGAATGGGAAATGGATAAGGAAGATGACAGGAACATGGCTTGGATTGAATGAAGAAAGCAAGAGGGAGAGCAGGAAGAAATGAGATTAGAGATGGAAGCAGGAAAGCAGATGTGCAGTCCTGAAGAGAAGTAGAAGCTTAATGTGGAAGGTTATGGGAGGGATTCAAATAGGGGCGTGGCATGACATGGTGCAAGCTTTGGGATACAATACAAAAAATACAGAGTTGAAAATGATATGTGATGTGATACAAGCTCACAACAAAGATGATTTATTATGGTGCAAAATAGTGGTGGGGGTGGAGGAGAGAAATTCATCTTAAGAAGAAACAATTGAAACTCACATTCCCTTGGAGAAGATTAAAAAAAGAACTGAAGCCATAATAAGAACCAGAAATGTAACAGATGTACTATATTATCTTGTTTCCACTTTTGCTATACATGAAAGAGAGAAGAATTTTCTCATTTAAGGGACTTCAAAAAATTTCTAAGGTTTTTTTAAATGGAAAGTTATTTTCACGCATAACTCAAAACATATCTTTAGCAAAAAAAAAATGCAGATGTACTTTATACATTAAGCACCAATGAAAACTAATGCACAGGCCTAATTTAACCATTTCTACAAAATTTTGTTAAGTTTCTATTCCACAGAGATCATAACTGGCTAGAAAACAAAAATTCTATTTCATGAAAAGTTTAGAGGTTTCAGTATTTGGCTTTGTTCAGCAGTGGGATGAAAACAAGACCTTTCAAAGTTTTACTGTGGCAAAGTGCCCAGAGTAGCTAATAGACCACAGGCTAGGGCAGTTGTCCAAGATATGAGTGACACAGGTTCAGTTCCCTGCTTTACCTGATGCAGTTTAGTTTTGACTAAGTGGCATTTTTGACACCACCCCCACCAGGGCTGGCCTTACCATGAGGCAAACTGAGGAGGCCGCCTCACGTGCCAAACTCTGTGTGTGTTGCGGGGGGTGGGGGGCGCTACTAGGACCCAGAGTGTAGAAAATTGTGTCTGCTGCTGGTGCATATGTATTCTCTCTGCTCTAGATGCACAGAGATGGTGGAGTGCTGTGCTGAAGGAAGGAGGGCACAAGAGACATAACAGGCAGGCAGGAGACAAGGTGAGAGGGAATAAGAAAGCAGCAGGAGCTGCAGGGAGAGAGAGGAGAAGGAGAAGGAGCCTCTTATGCACCTCTCTAGAACCCCCAGGAGCCTGGAGTGAGTAACACCAGCGTCTCAGGGAGTTTCCTGTTTCCTGCTGCTTCCCTGAACGCACTTGAGGAGAACAGGCAGTCAACTGAGTAGTAGGAGCCAGTTAGGCCCTTAAGATGCTGATATCTTCCCTCACTCAGCCCTGCTACCAGCCTGCTTATTTGTCCTCTTCAATCATAGAATCATAGAATATCAGGGTTGGAAGGGACCTCAGGAGGTCATCTAGTCCAACCCCCTGCTCAAGGCAGGACCAATCCCCAACTAAATCATCCCAGCCAGGGCGTTGTCAAGCCTGACCTTAAAAACTTCTAAGGAAGGAGATTCCACCACCTCCCTAGGTAACGCATTCCAGTGTTTCACCACCCTCCTAGTGAAAAAGTTTTTCCTAATATCCAACCTAAACCTCCCCCACTGCAACTTGAGACCATTACTCCTTGTTCTGTCATCTGCTACCACTGAGAACAGTCTAGATCCATCCTCTTTGGAACCCTCTTTCAGGTAGTTGAAAGCAGCTATCAAATCCCCCCTCATTCTTCTCTTCCGCAGACTAAACAATCCTAGTTCCCTCAGCCTCTCCTCAGAAGTCATGTGTTCCAGTCCCCTAATCATTTTTGTTGCCCTCCGCTGGACTCTTTCCAATTCTTCCACATCCTTCTTGTAGTGTGGGGCTCAAAACTGGACACAGTACTCCAGATGAGGCCTTACCAATGTCGAATAGAGGGGAACGATCACGTCCCTCGATCTGCTGGCAATGCCCCTGCTTATACAGCCCAAAATGCCATTGGCCTTCTTTGGCAACAAGGGCACACTGTTGACTCATATCCAGCTTCTCGTCCACTGTAACCCCTAGGTCCTTTTCTGCAGAACTGCTGCCTAGCCATTCGGTCCCTAGTCTGTAGCGGTACATGGGATTCTTCCGTCCTAAGTGAAGGACTCTGCACTTGTCCTTGTTGAACCTCAACAGATTTCTTTTGGCCCAATCCTCTAATTTGTCTAGGTCCCTCTGTATCCTATCCCTACCCTCCAGCGTATCTACCTCTCCTCCCAGTTTAGTGTCATCTGCAAACTTGCTGAGGGTGCAATCCACACCATCCTCCAGATCATTTATGAAGATATTGAACAAAACCGGCCCGAGGACCGACCCTTGGGGCACTCCACTTGATACCGGCTGCCAACTAGACATGGAGCCATTGATCTCTACCTGTTGAGCCTGACGATCTAGCCAGCTTTCTATCCACCTTATAGTCCATTCATCCAGCCCATACTTCTTTAACTTGCTGGCAAGCATACTGTGGGAGACTGTGTCAAAAGCTTTGCTAAAGTCAGGGAACAACACGTCCACTGCTTTCCCCTCATCCACAGAGCCAGTTATCTCGTGTTGTTGAGAGCCACTATAGCTGGTACAGAACAGCAGTCATGAGTGAAAGAAGAAAATGCCCCTCTGGGGCAGCATTCAGAAAAAGGAAACAAGCAAAGGAAGCTTTTCTATCTAAGCAGGAAGGAGCTCTCCTGAGATACATAGACACAAATGTTCACGGTGAGCCTTCTGGCCCCAGTGAGGATGTGAGTGGTGAGGAGATGCCTGATCTGCCAGTTAGTCAGAGTGCAGGTGACCAGGCAGCTACTGCAGCATCCATATCTCCATCTTAAATGGATGTAACCCATGCACATGCCTGAAGAAAAGTGTAGATCAGAGAAGAGTGTGGTGGAGGCGCAAGAAACAGCTCCTGCTGAGTTTAGTTCCTTAAGTCTACATGATCCAGCACTGTGGATCACTTGAGCAGTAGCCTTAGGCACTTGCTTGTACTACATGGGCCACAGCAAGTGGAAAAACTTCATGTTCCCCAAAGACAATGAAAATAGAAGTTTCCATCCAACACATTACTGGTGTGAAATCCCCAATGGTGAAAAAGTGGAGAAGCCATGGCTTATGTACTTAAAAACCCAGAATGCTGCATACCATTTTTGTTGCAGACTCTTCCAGTCTACTGTTCCAGCCACACTGGGTTCTACAGGAACAAAGGACTGGAAAAATCTGGCTAGAAATCTGGCATGCCATGAGAAGAGAGCCATTCACCAGAGAGCATTCCATAGGTGAAAAGAGCTTGAGATGAGACTAAGGGTTAAAGGCCACCATAGATGATCAGCATCAAGAGACGATTGCACCAGAGTCTCTTCACTGGAAAAATGTTCTGAAAAGGCTCATTGCCATTGTGAGAATGCTTGCTACCCAAAACCTAGCACTGCGTGGCACTTCAGATCAGCTATATGTGCCAAACAATGGAAACTTCCTTAAAATTGTGGAGCTGATGGCTGAGTTTCATGCTGTACTCCAGAAGCATCTTAAGAGTCACCACCCAAGAAATGTACACACACCACTACCTTGGAAAAACAATTCAAAATGAGATCATACAATTACTGGCAACAAAAGTCAAACAGAAGATTGTGGCAGATCTGAAGTCAGCAAGATATTACTCTGTTATTCTGAACTGCAGAGCTGACATCAGCCATACGGAAGAAATGACTTTAATGGTGCGTTTTGTAACAACAACTTAACTTAGTGAAAATGTCCCTGCAATGGTGACTGTCAGAGGGCATTTTCTAGAATTTATTGACATTGATGATACTACAGGAGCTGGTATGACAAATATGCTTCTTAAAAAGCTGGAAGGTACGGGACTTGCGATAGCTGACATGAGAGGCCAGGGCTACGATAATGGTGCCAACATGAGAGGAAAGAACAGAGGAGTGCAGACACAGATCCGAGAGTTAAACCCTCGAGCTTTTTTTGTCCCATGCAGTTCTCATTCATTGAACTTGGTGGTCAGTGATGCAGCATCAGCTTCTAGTGAGGCTGCTGAAGTTTTTAATGTAATTCAAAGCATCTATGTATTTTCTCTGCATCAACTCATCGATGGCAAATTTTGAAGCAACATCTGGGAACATCCTCTCTGACACTGAAACCACTGAGTGCCACACGATGGGAAAGTCGAGTGGCGGTGATAAAGCCTATCAAACACCAAATTGGGAAGATAGATGATGCCATAGTTGCCATTATGGAGGATAATGCTATGACAGGAACTGTTCGTGGGAGAACAGTGGCAGGGGGAAATGGAATCACCAGAAACATACATAACTTCAAATTTCTGTGTGGCTTAGTGTTGTGGCATGACATACTATTTGAAATAAATGTTGTAAGCAAGAGACTCCAAGGTGTTGACCTTGATATATCTGGAGCAATGGAACAACTGGACAAAGCAAAGTCATACGTACAGTCTTACCGGTCAGATGAGGGATTTCAAAATGTTCTGAAGAGTGCAAAGAAGTTGGCAGAGGAACTTCACCCTGAAGCTATTTTCCCGCCCATTCAAGAATACAAGAGTCACAGAAGATGAAGACATTTTGATTACGAGGCATGGGATAATCCCATAAGAGACCCCAAACAACAATTCAAAGTTGAATTCTTTAACCAGGTGCTAGATTGTGCAATACAGTCAGCTGAAGAACGTTTCATGCAGCTCAAGGAACACAGCAGTATATTTGGGATGTTGTATGATATTCCCAAACTCCTCATTATACCTGAAGAAGACCTACACCAGCAATGCAGGGCACTAGAGACAGTGTGGACACATGATGACATGCATGATGTTGATGCGAGTGATTTAGGTGATGAACTGAAAGCTCTTTCAAGATACATTTCAGCAGGATCAACTCCAGAGGCTGTTCTGGAATATATGTGCACAAATAAGATGACCACCCTCTTTCCAAATGCTTTTGTTGCTCAGCGCATACTTCTAATACTTCCTGTAACAGTTGTCAGTGGAGAACGCAGCTTCTCCAAGCTGAAGTTAATAACACACCTACGCTCCACAATGACACAGGAGAGGCTGGTCGGCCTTGTAACCATCTCAATAGAGCATGAGCTGGCCCAGACTGTGGACCTTCAGGAAGCAGTTCAAATCTTTGCAACCAAGAAGGCACCACATTGATTATTCAAACAGATAAAAATGCAGTGTTTACTATGCAGACAAGAAAAGTTACATTTGCTGTTCAGGCGTTTGAAAGTTAAGTGTTACTTAAAATTTTTGAACAAGGCATTTTAAGTGTTAGTTCTCCTTTATTGGGGTGGGTAGCAAAGCAGTACCATGATAGGGGTAGAACAGGAAGAAGGCAGAATTGAGACCTTTCAATGTTTTGGCCTAAGCGAGGGGGCATGGGACCATCATTTGAGCTCCCCACCTCAGGTGCCAAAATGTTGTGGGCCAGCCCTGACCCCCCACTCTCCAAAATTAAAAAGGCTCTGAAAAAATTCCTAACCAGCTATAAGTATAACCACCATATGATGTCTGAGGATGCATATATGGTCTGCAACCATGGACTGTGGAGCTTGGCACAATCTACAGAGCTTGAAAGCTTTATTCTTACAAGGGGAGTGGAGTAGGATGGTCTGCCCCTTTAAGACCCTGCACAGCCAGATTGCAGAAAGCACTGGCCTAAGCCCAGTAGGTAGGTGTTGGGGAACCAGCTGATCTAGCTGAGAAGCAGCTAATGACTAGCTCGGATTCCCAGCTGTAAGGGGAAGGAGGGGCAGAAGTCTGAGAGGGGAGGTAGGTCCTGTAGTCCTTCTGGCTGAGACCCTTCAGCTACTGGGGGATAGGGGACCTTGCAGTATTAGTCCAGGTCAGGACTATCACTTTTGTTACTTTTCCATATTTGTTATGTTTATGTGGCAGATGAATAAGAGAGCCTGAGAAGAAGGCTAAAACAGGAGTTGGGTGTGGCTGACTGATTTTCCCCCAAATGGGTCACAAACACACCAGACCAAAGTGAGCAAGAACTGTCTATAGCACTTACAATGTTTATTTTTAAGCTCTATCAGACAAACCAATCAGATTTAGATAGCTTAAAAGCTCTGCAAGTTTACCAAAGTAGTATGCAAAGTCTGGAGAGAATCAGCTTTACTCAAGGTCAAAAAATCTATTCTATACAGGGTTTTAACACCATCATATCGGAGTGCCTTCCAGTAGTGTATTAAACAATGCCACTTTGTAGACCACACACTTCCTGGGTGTGGTGTTCTGTCCCATCTAGTGGCACAGAGACAAAAAAAAAAAAGAGTAATGAGTTTGCTCTAAAGCTTTAGTTAACAGCCATATGGCTTTTAGCTCATGCAGTAGAGGCTCATGCACTAAGCTCCAGCGATCCCAGTTTCAGTCTCGCCGATGACTGGGGTCTGTCAGTTCTACAACTACACAGCTGTCCCGTGTTGTTTGTTCTCTCATCCTCTCCCCTAAGAGAGAAGTGTCTGCAGTGGAGTGTCTTGTTTGGGTAGGTTTTGTTTTTATTATTAATAAATAAACCCGTTGCTATGTATTTACATTCAAGAAGAGGAGGTCAAAGAAATGTGCCTTCTGCTTGGAGCGGAAAGTGGTGAGGTTTGTGATGGTCCTTAGTTCCTAAGGGAGTTTATTCCAGTCTTGGACCACCCCTGGAGATGGTTCCATCTCCTGCATGGACAAGCTTTACCCTTCTTGTTGAGAGTTCTATTATGCCAGAGCAGCAAAGTGGTCAACCACTGTCTTTGTCCTGGAGCTTTAGACAGTCTTTTAGAAAGCCTGGGTCCATGCTATGGAGTAGTTTGAAGATAAGGACCGAGGCCTTCAATTTGATTCAAAATTCTATGGGAACCCAATGCTAAGAGGGGAGGACAGGTGTGATGTGCTCATGGTAGCCTGTTACTGAGAAGATATGCTGCAGCATTCTGTGCTAGTTTGTGTTTCCTGAGCACTGAAGGTTTCATGCTCAGGTATATCACATTGCTATAGTGCAGCTGAGAGAAGACGAAAGCATTGTAATGAGGTAGCACCCGCCTCTCGTGCGTACCCCCTTTTCTCTGGTCAATATACCTGTCATCACAGTTCTTTTTCAGGAGGAGGACACCCACCTGTTGTGGATGGCCCCCTTTCTCTCGGTTAGGCGTAAGCCTGCTTTTGGTGTTAGTTCTTATATCAGGGTTGCATCTACCTCTCGCAAGCACACCCCAAGCTGATGGTTCTCTTGGCGGGTCTTCAGCAACTCAGCCCTCTTGCTGAGCCGCATACACAGTCCCCCCTTCAAGTCCAAGTTCTTTCTCAGCCCTGGTATGGGGCTGTAGCTCTAAGGCTTCTTCCCCAAGGCACTGCCTTCTTCAACTACACAGCCAGGGCCATCTCAGTACCCTCATCTGGCATCCTTTTCAGCAGCCCTCCCTGGGCTCAGTCTGCAACCAGACCATCAGGGCTGATCTCAGTATCCTCGCCTGATCTGGCCAGATCCTGGGCTCAGCCTGCCCACACTGACCTTTTCATGGTCCTGCTGCTACTCTATCCAGCCAGCCAGGCACCTGGTCTTTGGCACCCTTCCCTGGGCTCAGTTCTGCCTGGCGAGCTCTCTGCAGTGAGTTGTCTGTGACCTGCTGCTCCTCTAGCCAGTCAGGCACCCAGGCCTCCCTCATCAAGCTCCACACAGCAACTGAAGGTGCTGCTCTGCTGCTGTCCTTTTATCTGGCCCTTCTGGCCCCTTATTGATCACTCCTCTGCAGCCACTCTAGGCTGTCTAGAGTTCTTCTCTCTGCTCTATTCCAGGGCAGGGTGATGCAGGGCCACAAGGCCTCCAGTAAGGAGCCTCTGGACCTAGTCGACCCTGCCACAGGCATGAATACCTGAGGCCAGGTCTTCATCTACTAGGGTGGGATGGAGTCCCCTAGCCCACCAGAGGTGGTAAAAAAGCATTACTCATTAGCAACAATGAAGAATTCAAGAGCAACAATGAAGAATTCAAGACTATGCAATGAATTGATTGTGTGTGTGAATCTTCATTCAAAGGAGACAGCACTGTGGCTGCAAACCCCTCAAAATATTTTCCTCTATCCACCAGCATCACCTGTTTTGTTTGAGTTCCACTTCAGCCAGCTGTTCTTCATCCATCAGTAGATATCATCCAAGCACTGGGCAATCTTGATAATATGTGAGGAAGGACAGGTAGAGCTGCATATTGCTGGCACTTCGTTCCATGTCATCTGAGCAGTTTATATAGAGTTTGCATGAAGATATTGAAAAGCATAGGAGATAGACTAGACAAGGGTCTGGTGGTGTAGGTGCGATTTCCAATTACTACTCTCTGGGTGCAGTTCTCAAGGAAGAACTTAAACCTTTTTATCACATTACCCTGGACTCCTGACACCTCTCTCAGGCAAGACTGCAGTATCTCATGCTTACCTATCAGACACTTCAGAGGGGTCCAGGAGGATGAGAATGGATGTCTGTCCTTCATCCATTGACAAATGATCATCCATCAGTGCCACTAAAGCAGTTTCAGTTCTGTGAAGCCCCGAGCCCTGGCAGGCGCATCCCACAGACCTAAAGCCCTGAGCCTTGGCAGGTGTGCCCCCACTCTTGAACTTCTGAAGATTATCGTATACGGAGGGTCAGTAAGTTTGGCCATCCCTGCTATATGCTGAACTGTGAGTACAATATTTATATTCCAATTGATTTATTTTATAATTATATGGCAAAAATGAGAAAGTAAGCAATTTTTCAGTAATGGACATAAAAATACAGAAGTGTCACAGCACACAAATTTTGTAAGCAAGTAGTTTTTAAGTGAGGTGAAACTTAGCAGTTACACAAGACAAATCAGACTCCTGAAAGGGGTACAGAAGTCTGGAAAGGTTGAGAGCTACTGCCTTAAAATATGTACTAATTACTTATGCTAAACTATCTGTTCAATCTTTTATTTAGCTGTGACACCCTGAGTACCTTTCCCAGACTGAAGAGGAGTTCTATGTAGCTCAGAATTCTTGTCTATCACATGGCAGAACAGTCTCAGCTCCCTTTTCCAGGACCTTGACCTTTTCATTGATATGTGGCTTGGTGATTTATTTATTTTTGGTCCTCATGAAAGTGTGGACAAGTGATGTGCAAGTTTTGCAGTACTGCACCTCACTCATAATACACAAAGCCCCTCCCATTCCTGACCTGGGCCTCTCTTGACCAGACACTGACAATTGTACTAAAATTATAGGTGGGTTTTGTGATGCTGACTAGGAATTAGGATATCATGCCACATTTTTTTTTCCACAGAAGATTAAAACCATGATGACCAGGTAATACACGTCATGATCTAAGAATATATGATCTAAGAAATTTTAGAGTCCTTTGATTGCTGGCTGATACAGAGACTACAGTACTAATCTTTCAATCATCTGTCATTTCTGATTAATCTTAGGATCTGTTAGTCTTACCATATTCTGCAAACTACTTTGAATTATAGAACCATACAGTTATAACTCTTTTGGCATTCCAATAGGTTTTCATCCTTCAATAAAGTGACCCAGCTGAAACTTGTTAATAATTACATCTCCTAGAAAGAACTAAACCTTCACAGTTTTGAAAAGGAAATCAATTACATGCAACAGGACTTGTGCTGAAACTCATGTCCTAGTTAGTTCTCTGCTGGAGACGTGCATTAATGTGCAGAAGTTACGCACAATGTAGTATTTCTGGGATTACAGCACAATACTGCATGATCTTCACAGCTGGCAAGATAACTCCAAGGATAGTGGTACATTTTAGGAGACTAGGTTGGAGTAGTTCATTTATTAACAACTATTTGAAACATGACTTTTAATGGCAAAGAGTCCTGTGGCACCTTATAGACTAACAGATGTATTGGAGCATAAGCTTTCGTCAGTGCATCCGACGAAGTGGGTATTCACCCACAAAAGCTTATGCTCCAATACGTCTGTAGTCAAAAAGGTGCCACAGGTCTCTGCGACTTTTACAGATCCAAACTAACACGGCTACCCCTCTGATACATGACTTCTAATGTGTCCTTTTTTGTTGTACCAAGAGCAATGATTAAGTCTTAATGACGCACATGCTCACAACCATTATCGTGTGCCAGCCACTTAACATTCTAAATTAAATCAATCCAACTACTGTTTTTTGGGCTGTTTGATTTATGTAGCAATTGAAAGTTGTGTGAATCACAGCCTCCTCGTGGAACGTAACATATTACCAGAGCTCTGCAAAAATTGAGAAAAAAAATCTGCAACTATTTGCACTAAAATGCTCACTCTTACTTCAGATCATTCTGTATCTTTATTTTGCTTTTGTACCTCATTTGATGAAATAGTGGTTTGTGTGTAAAAAAAGGTGAAGATTCATATTTTTACCTGTGAATTCTGAAGCCATCTTTGGCTTGCACTGGACCCACTGTCCCTACATATAATCATTTGCAGCTGGGAGTATGAACTCAAGTATGAGATCAGTTTTCATCTAACTTCACTCCTATAAATTCTCTGAGTTTCCCTCTTCCCTCCTCCTTTCTGTGTCTTTTCCTTTCAACAAAGTAATGCAGGAAACTCTCCATATTGTTTACAGAGTTTTCATCTTTCCCTTGCATATGTCCTTTACTTTAAAAATCAGGTCCGAGATGTCTCAAGTTAGGCACTCAGGAACTGAGCAACCCCAAATTAGTGGACCTTTGTCAAAATGGCCTTAATAATGTCAAGCACCAAAACTTTTTGTAAAAAGGGTAGAACACCACAACCTTACAGGGTGTTGTAGGCTTAATTAATTGTATAACAAGCATTTTGAGATCCCTGGATAAAAGTACAATATATTAAAACATTTTATTTAAACAAATTTTAATTGTACTTTGTCAAATAAAAATGTGGTATTCCTTTTAAATGTTTCTTTTAACAACACATGGCAAATACTTTCATGGCAGATAGCTGTCCTACCACATCATTATCTTCTCCCTTTTGCTTTCCTTTCTCCTCCTGTGCAAAATGTGGGGGAAGCAGCTCCTGATGTCATACTGGAATCTGGGGGGAAAAAAATGTAACCAGATGTCATCAGTAATTGGTCCTTATATTTTAGGTGTAATTTATTAAAGATTTAAATGTCTATAGCCACACTACCCAGCCATCTCAATAAAACTATATAAGCACTAAGAATGATGTGGCATTTATAATACAAACAGCTATACTTATCAAATACTAACTTGGTTCAGATGGCTCCGTTTGATGGTACTCTTGAAGATGTCACATTTTTTATCTTCTCTATCAGCAGAAACAATATTTAGCAAATTACCAGAGGTGGATTAAGATTTACTGGGGCCCTGGGCACAAAGAACATTTGGGCCCCCCACACCTGCTGCCATGGGGCTCCTCCCCTTCCTACCCAAGGTCCTGCCCCCTGGCCTGGCCAGAAGCTGGAGCCAGGCCACAGTAAGAGCTGCTGAGAGAGCCTAGGCTGCTGGGGGGAGCCCTGGATCTTCAACCTGCCTTGGGTGGCATGCTCTGGGGGGGGCAGAGACATGGGCTGGGGGCTGCTTTTGGGCCCCCCGACCCAGGGCAGGTTGAGGATGTGGGGCTCCCTGGGCAGCTCTTAAGGGATCCACAATCTCAGCATCTCTCCTTCTCTGGCTCTGGAGGGGGTTAACCCTGTGGTTCAGGGCTCCATTTCATGAGAATACACAGACATCACAAACACAGAATAAAGGATGGTCCCTACTCCAAAGAGCTCCAATCATTCTTAAAAGCCAACATAACAAGTGAACATTATGGTTGCTAGAAGGGTAGTGATGAGGGACTCTTGCAGTTACCGAGCCTGACAACCTAGCATTGTTAGAGTTCCCTATCAAACCAGATCCCCTGGACTCTCTCAAGGCCCCACCCCAGGAACAAGTGACTCTGGACTTGCTGCCCATTATTTTTAGAGCCTTTTCTTTATTTTCCCCTTCTGTACAGACTCTCCTCACCAGGGCCCTTTCCCCCAACATCATTAGTTCCCATCTCTTCAGCCTCCTCAAACCGTGGGCCAGTCCCTTGGGGTGTGTACTCCCGGTCTCTTTGCTGCTATGCAGGAGGCCAGGATGGGTTCATGAAGTATAGGGAGTCCACTATCAGTTATGGAATGCCTATTCTGATCTCCCCACCCATGAGGCCTTCCCGTTACCTAACTCCCTACTTAGACTGCCTGGCACTAGGGACTTCCTTATTGCTATTGATCTTATGTGGAAGGTGCTCAGATACCACGGTGATGGACAGCAGGACAAAATCTTAAGATAGCAAGCTAGACATCTCCCCCATGCAGGAGCCAATCACCCAACCTTACAAAAAACACTCAGTCTGGAAATGCTGAAACCCAAGGGTCTCCTCACACTAAAAGGAACCTCCATGTAGAGCTGCTGAGAGGGGTTATGGGGCTACCAGAGCCATGGCTCCCAAAAGCCTGGCATCACAGACAGGAGGGGACAGCAGTCAACTCCGCTACCAGTTGCGGTTAACAGCAAGAAGTACCTCTGGCATAACAGCCCCTTTGTGCTGCACAGAATGCCCCTTGGAGATAACAGTCAGAGCTGCCAGCTCTCAGGGAAACAAAACCTCCGGTTAGCCCCACAGACTCAGCCCAGTGATGGGAGAGGCAACCAGAGGCTAGTCTGGCTCACACATCACCAGCAGGGATGGTTAGGTGGACCAAGTGTTCTTGGTTACACATGGGCAATCTAATGAAGGCAAGATTTAGGGCTGTGGAGGGCTCACCTGGGGGCAGGACCCAAAGGTGATGAGGGGGAGGAGGATGTGGCTGCACATGGGTCACCTGAGGGTGTGACCTGAAGGTCACAGGACAGTTGGGGTGGGGACTGCACAGAGATAAGACTGTGGCCTGCTGAATCATTCTTGCTGGTGATGCTACAAGGCTGGGAAGACCTTGGCATGACTCCCAGCTCCTGGGGAGTTTGAGGCATTCATGCCACTGAGACGATGAGTGAGTATAGGGTCCCGTGAGGTGGGTTTGAGAGTCACTCACTAGAGCAGAGCTGTGCGGTGAGTCACCATTTGCCTGTGGAAAGAGGAGCTCAGGAGGGCTCCATACAGGGGGAGCAGGGAGGAGTTTGGGCACCCTACCTACCACAGCAGGGCAACTTCCAGCCTAGCTGGGGGCAGGGCCTCAGGGGGAAGGAAACTCAGCAGCAGGGGTTTCTTGCGCCTCCACCACACTCTTCTCTGATCTACACTTTTCTTCAGGCATGTGCATGGGTTACATCCATTTAAGATGGAGATATGGATGCTGCAGTAGCTTCCTGGTCACCTGCACTCTGACTAACTGGAAGATCAGGCATTTCCTCACCACTCACATCCTCAATGGGGCCAGAAGGCTCACCGTGAACATTTGTGTCTATGTATCTCAGGAGAGCTCCTTCCTGCTTAGATAGAAAAGCTTCCTTTGCTTGTTTCCTTTTTCTGAATGCTGCCCCAGAGGGGCGTTTTCTTCTTTCGCTCATGACTGCTGTTCTGTGCCAGCTATAGTGGCTCTCAACACTCAGTTGAAGGGGACAAATAAGCAGGCTGGTAGCAGGGCCTGAGTGAGGGAAGATATCAGAGTCTTAAAGGCATAACTGGCTCCTACTACTTCAGCTGACTGCCTGCTCTCCTCAAGTGGGTTCAGGGAAGCAGCAGGAAACAGGAAGCTCCCTGAGAAGCTGGTGTTACTCACTCCAGGCTCCTGGGGGTTCTAGAGAGGTACATAAGAGGCTCCTCCTCCTCTCTGTCCCTGCAGCTCCTGCTGCTTTCTGTTATTCCCTCTCACCTTTTCTCCTGCCTGCCTGTTATGTCTCTTGTGCCCTCCTTCCTTCAGCACAGCACTCCACCATCTCTGTGCATCTAGAGCAGAGAGAATACATATGCACCAGCAGCAGACACAATTTTCTACACTCTGGGTCCTAGTGGCGTCCCCCCACACCACACACACAGTCTGGCACCTGAGGAGGCCGCCTCAGTTCGTCTCATGGTCAGGCCAGCCGTGGTACCCTCCCAAAGGTTTAGAAGAAAGTTCAATCTATATGCAGGGATCTTTAAACAATAAAAAACAAAATTTATAACTGTATTAATTACCAAAGTTAGGATGATATACAGCTCTTGAGTAACTGCCCATAGTCCAACAAATGCCACGTTGGTACCCTTTTAGTATGTGGAGTATGTACATGCTTAAAAAAACCCACCACTGTTACATAGAGAGCGTTTTCATCAACAAGCTGCTTTCTAAGAAAGGGGCATGATGTCTGACAAGAGAGTTAATTTTTCACTGTGTAATGAGGTTCCTTAAAACACTTCCTTTAAATATTTGAAAATTAGATTTTATAAAAGTGAGGGACTGAGCTGGTAGGTGTTGGACAAGCTTCCATGTGTTACTGCGCCAAATCATCTCAGTCCTGAAACAAACACCCTTGCTATTTACAGCCAGAGGCAGGATGGGAAAAGTCCTAATGCCAAGAAGCCTGGGAAAAGTTGTATCTGGGCAAGTGTCAGGTTCCTTGCCTTTTAACAAGCAGAACTGCAGAGGCTGGAGGCAGGCTGAGTCAAATTGGCAGAGATCCTGCATTGGTGTTTTTTGTTTTTTTGGGTGGTGGTGGGGTGGGGGGCTTCCTCTGCAGCATGGGGCACGAGTCACTTGCAAGTTTAAACTAGTGTAAATGGTGAATGCTCTGTAACTTGAATCTTTAAACCATGATTTGAGGACTTCAGTAACTCAGCCAGAGGTTCGGGGTCTATTTCAGGGGTGCGTGAGGTTCTGTGGCCTGCAATGTGGAAGAGGTCAGATTAATGATCATGATGTTTCTTTCTGACCTTAAAGTCTATGAGGCTGAACAGCCTGAGGGCACAGCAGTTACTGAATTGCCAGAGAAAAGAGTGGCCAGATGTGACTGAGTAGAAATAAAGCAAAGAGAATTGTGGTGGGGAGGAAGAAAAGGGATGGGCAAAACTGATCTGCCAGTGACAGGGGAGGGGAATGGGCCTACTGAAATGATGCCTTACAAGCAGGTATGTAACTCACATGCCTTCTGGGTCTGGTGTTCTGGCCCATCTAGTGGCACTGAGACCACTTAAAGAGACACAAAAATGAGTCTACTCTACAGCCTTAGCTAATAGCCAGCTGGCTTTTGGCTCATGCACTAAGCTCCAGAGATCCCTGGTTCAATCCTGCCTGCCGACAACTGGGGTCTGTCGGTGTTACAGGTGGGAGCCTCAAGCAGAATGGTCTGTTACTGCTCTATTTAGAGGTGTGGTTCTACACCCCTCCCCACCCCATATTTCAGTGGGTCTGCCAAAATAAGCTAGAGACCATACCCCCACCCCCACCCCCAAAAAAAGTCATTTCACCTCATGCTATTTGGACAATTTTTTTAAAATTATTTTTTAAAAAATAGAGCAGAGAGCATGTTAATTTTCCTGCATGATATGCTGAAAGCTATTGGCTTCAGCAGGGCTGGCCTTAGGAGACAGCAAACAGGGCAACTGCCTGGGGCCCCATGCGACAGGGAGTCCTGCAAGGGAGGGCACAGGTTTTGGCTTCAGCCCTGGGCGGCAGAGCTCAGGCATATTAATATTTGAACATAATATTCATTTTTATTTTTGTACCTATATTATCCTTTTCTATTTTACATTATATATGTTTGTGTGTTTAAGTGTTTAACTATCAATTTAACACAGCTTTAACGCTTCTGGATATGCAGAAAAACAGTTGCTGTGGGCCATGCAGTTCTTATAGCATGTCAGGGGGCCTCAGAAAGAAAAAGGGTGAGAAGCCCTGGTTTAGAGGACTGTAATGACTGGTTTCAGAGTAACAGCCGTGTTAGTCTGTATTCGCAAAAAGAAAAGGAGTACTTGTGGCACCTTAGAGACTAACCAATTTATTTGAGCATGAGCTTTCGTGAGCTACAGCTCACTGAGGAGAGAGTTTGGGTAAGGATTTTTCAGCTACAGTCAGTCAGGTCGTTCAAGGTTCTCTTTGCCAGAATGACAAGCAACGCTTTAACTTCTCAGTCCAGTTGAAGCTGACACACAATCTACTCTAAGAACCTTGCATACTTAGCAGCAGCAGCAGCTGCTGCATGTCAGAGTTTGATCTGATTTTAAGAAGGAGAACAAGGCTCATAAACAAATAGTTCAAAGGCAGCTGTTTCCAGAAGGGTGAGCGATAGTTTAAATGACCAACTAAGCCACAGAAAGCTTTATAGTAAAATAAACCTAACATTTGATTACTTACTGCTTCTGCAAAAACATTTGAATTTAGGAAAGAGATGGGCTCTCTATAACATTTTGCTACAGCCTTGTAATTGCAAGTTTAGCTTCTAGTGTCACAGCTAATATATTTAAATTACTGTGTAAATCAAGGATAGATTTGCAAATTATATACATTTGTATAAAAACTACATATGCACAGACTCTTTTCTACCTTTTTAAAAATAAACTCAAACCACAATGCTGTGGTTTTTTTTTTAAATTAATATTAACAACATTAAAGGGTCAAATAAGCATAAAATATGCACAGAAGAGGATGCTAAAGAATATGAAAAACTTAGATGTAAATACACTTTTCAAAATTCAAAGTAAACTAAATAGCCATGTGTTTCATGACAGAAAAATAAAATGTTTTGTGTAATTTGCAGAAAACAGAGGCTTTTGGCTAAAGGTACTTTTAGTGTTTTGTACTGCTGCACATCACTGTGTATCTGCCTTCCATATAAAATAGATTAGTGACCGTGTTGTTATATAATTAAAAAAAACACAATATGTGCACTTGTGGTCCTATATAAATAAATGACACCTATAAAGATTGATAGGGTTCTAGCCACCAAAAATTCCAAGTCTTGTGGCTAGAGAAGACACACAAACCTGTGGAATCTATTTGCCACAAAGCTCAATCCTTGTTCACAGAGCAAAGTTTAGTTACCAAAATGCCCTTATGAGAAACAGGTAAACCAAAATATAACTCTAAAGTTAATTTGCAAAGCAAAAAATTTGGAGTACAGTTTTGCTTATAAGTCTATGCAAATAGAACTGAAAGGGGTGCCAAATTCAGGTGATGTGTAATGTGTTGTGAGATGTCCTTTTGCTCAGAGACCCTTAAACTACTTACTGACATAGAAGTAGGGTGACCAGATATCCCGATTTTTATAGGGACAGTCCAGATATTCAGGGCTTTGTCTTATACAGGCACTTATTACCCCCCACCCTGTCCTGATTTTTCACTTGCTATCTAGTCACAATACATGGAAGTGAGTATAAGGAAATCTAAATTGATGTAATTTATATGAGAAGGAATTAGAAGAAGACATAACCATAAGTAAATTAAAGTAGGTAGAAGTCTACTTTAACTTACAGATTCTTGTACACTCCTGTTAGCTGCTTTTCAAGCTACACGCTTCTCTTAAATGCTGGTCTCTCACCATTTAAGTTATACCAATACACAGGGCCTGGTTGTTCATTGACTTGCATCTTGTATAGTCATTAACACCTATTCAAACTCTATTCAAAGTACTACCATCCTGATTTGGCAAAGTTTATATAAATGTAAATGTGTACACAAGGTGGAAAACGGGGGGGTGGAGGGGGAAATCAGGCTCATTTAGACTTGTTTCTGTTCAATTCTGATTCCACTTGCACTGTTTTTACAGCACATTACTTCCACTGACTACTCCTGATTTACATTGGCATAAAAGTAGGCAGATTAGGCTTAATTAGTCTCAGTTCTGATTTTGACTCACTAAATTAAGTGTCCTTGATGAAAGACTTTTGTAATTGTGAACCATAGCCATAAAAGCTATTTGGGAAAAGATGCGAAAGGAAGAAATACTATTTAACCTCCCCCCTGAAAGAATTCATGGCTTGAGCAAGCTCATACATACCAGTGAGCTTCACATTCAAAATAAAATCAAAATCGAGTTGCTTATTGAATCAAGGCTACTTAAGAAAAAGACAAAACTGCTGGATTTTAAAAAAAAGGAGCAAAAAGGATACAGAGAATACAAATACAGATACAAAAATATGTATACAAAAAATAGGGAGAAAGATAGATATAAGGAGGAAAGAAAAGAAAAAAAAAAAAGGTAGAAAAATCCACCCTGCTGAAAGCTGTGCCTCTTGTCTGTCCTGGCTGGTAGCACTGCTTCTAAAACAACCAAAGGCAGTGGGAACTAATAGCAGCAAGAGAGGATAAAATCATAGATTCCAAGGCCAGAAGGGAACCACGGTGCCCATCTAGTCGGACCTCCTGTATAACACAGGCCATAGAACTTCCCTAAAATTATTCCTACAGCATAACTTTTAGAAAAACATACAAGCTTCATTTACAAATTGCAATGATGGAGAATCCATCACAATCCTTTATAAGGTGTTCCAATGGTTAATTACTCTCACTGTTAAAAATATACAACTTCTTCTCCGTCTGAATATGTTTAGCTTCATCTTTCAGCCACTGGATCATATACTTTTCCCTGCTAGATTGAAGAGCCCATTTGTTTCTCATGTAGGTACTTTGTAAACTGTAAATCAAGTCACCCCTTAACTTTCTCTGTGTTAAGCTAAATAGAGTGAGCTCCTTGAGTCTTTCACTATAAAGGCATGTTTTCTAATCCTTCAGTCATTCTTGTGGCTCTTCTCTAAACACCCTCCAATTTATCAACACCTTTCTGAGCACGCCACAACTGGACAGACTATTCCAGCAGTATTTGCACCAGTGCTAAATAGAGAGGTAAAATTCCTACTCAAAATTCACCTGTCCATGCATCCCAGGATCACATTAGGCTTTTGGCTACAGCATCGCATGGGAGGTTATGTCCAACAGAGTATCCACCATGAACCCCAAATTTCTTTGAGTCACTGTCCTGTAAGCATGGTTTGTTCCTAGATATATACATATTAAAAATATATGAAAATGCATAGTTAGCTTGTGCCCTGCATACAGAGCTTTCTGAATCATTTAGTATCAGTGCCCTGTCCTTTTCACTATTTGCTGCTCCCCCAATTTGTGTGTCATCTGCAAACTATCAGTGATGATTTTATATATTCTTCCAGGTCATCAATAAAAATGTTAGGTTTCAGAGTAATAGCCGTGTTAGTCTGTATTCGCAAAAAGAAAAGGAGTACTGGTGGCACCTTAGAGACTAACCAATTTATTTGAGCATGAGCTTTCGTGAGCTACAGCTCACTTCATCCGATGAAGTGAGCTGTAGCTCACGAAAGCTCATGCTCAAATAAATTGGTTAGTCTCTAAGGTGCCACCAGTACTCCTTTTCTTTTTAATAAAAATGTTGAATAGAATAGGACCAAGAACTGATCCTTGTGGAATCTCACTGGAAACACACCCACTCCATAATGATTCCCTGTTTACAATTACATTTTGAGACCTATCAGTGAGCCATCTTTTAATCCATTTAACGTGTCATATTAATTTCATATTGTTCTAGGTTTTTTTTTAAATCAAAACGTGATGCAGTACCATAACAGCCTTACAGAAGTCTACGTATGTTACATCAGCACTATTACTTTTACAAAATCAAACTTGTAATCTCATAAAAAAAGAAAGTTATTTTGTCAGGATTGTTTTTCGATAAATCCATGTAGATTAGCATTAATTACGTTACTTTCCTCTCTTTTAATTCTGTATACATCACATGGCTGATATGAGAGTGATTTGAAAATAAGAGAAAATTAAAAATTGAAAATAAGGAAAGGACATCACATTTCTTGACCCATTCATTTGGAATCTCAGAGCATCTGTGCTTCTAAGTATACTCAGATCATACTGGACTTTTCTCAAGGACTTAATCCACAGATTTATGGAGTTCAACAGCTGTGATACTTAGATGATGTTCAGCATTACATAGGTTCTCACCTCTTGAAGCTTAACATCCCTACACTTTAAAGAGATTAGGGACAATGATGTCCTTTTGGGGACACTGTTCCTTAGTCACTTAAGTGGCCTAAAATCTCCCAACCACTTTCACCTTTGGTTTGTTTCCCCAAGGGTTTGATCTGAAATGTTATCTATGACGATGGCAACTGCCTTAGAAATCAATTTGTGAAACCAGAATTTCAATTTTAAATTTCAAGCAATTGTCAAAAATAGCACTGCATAGTAAAGACTTCTCATTTTGGTCCAGTACAGTATATTTCAGGGGTGACCAAATCATGGGTCATGAGCCACATGCAGCTCTTTTACCTTTAAAATGGAGCTCATGAGCCTTGTCCCCGCATTCTCCACCTACCAGATGGGGGTGGGGAGAAAGCTCAGGACCTCTGCCTTTCAGCGGGGTGATGGGGTAAGGGCTTCTTTCCAGTGGGGAAGGGGGAGTCTTGGTGATTCAGACCCATGGGGTGCACCTGCCAGGGCTTGGGGCTTCAGCAGGAGCAGAGCTGAAGCCCTGAGCCCCAGCAGGTGCGCCCCAGCTCTCAAACTTCTTAAGATAGTTGTATGCAGCTCAGAGGATCAATAAATTTGGTCATGCCTGGTATATATGATAATCAGAATCTTGGTGTAACTAAAGAAGCTATTTTTACAAGACAGTCAAATGTGAAAAGGGCAGCAAAAGAAAAGCATTGTAGTCACTGCAAAAGACAACATATGAAATGCAAGAACAGAAGCATCAAAACTTGCCAAAAATCCATCAGAAAAATAAGATTTAAAAAAGAAAGAATTATCCAAGATAAGTTTGGCTAGTGCAAATTTAAATTAAACTCAGTGAAGGGGGAAAAAATACCTAGAAGGGAAATCACATAATGTTATTGCCACAATCAGTTATGAGGCTGGATCGCATGTTCGTTTTCCCACCATCTACATCAGACACATGATAATATCAAAAGGATAGGATTGTTAGTGTATCACATAACCAATAAAAGTACACTTGGCAAACCTACAGATAACTTGTTACTGATGCCTGCTGAGGGAAGAGGCATTTTAGAATACATGAGAGATTGAAATAAGATGGGTAAAACTGCTAGTATGAATGAGTCTACGTTAACACATATCACCTAGGGAGTAATATGTAAAGAACCTAAATAATCTTTAGTGTTGTGACTTACAGTAAAGCACAACAAGAAACCATAATCAACTACAGAGACTCCAACAAAGTAAAATTCAGTTGTTCAGCATTCTGAAACTTCAGCCAAAAAGGAGCTTTTTATGGTGCCTTAGAAACAAAAATAAAACACTGTGAAGAGAAATTGAGACAATATTAAAGTGTTGGTGGCACTTTATCCAAACTTTCCCCTCCTTCTACCTCACCCACCTTGCAGAAAAAACATTCAGCATTTTTGTCCTCTCCCCATTGGTTCCACTTGTATTTTAATTCTTCTTACTAGAAATATAGCTCTCTAAATACTGAAATGAACTAAGATATACCTATGTTGCTACACAAACTTACTTCAGTATTTTGTCTGTTGCAATTAACTCTTAAGAATGAAAAGGGTACCATACTAAAAAGCAGTAATAATCAACTCTACTGCATTTCATGTTCTGCCTATCAGCATTGTTTCTTGCTATGCAAACTAACAAATTAATATTATTTTGTGCAATGAGACACTTACTTGTCTGAGTTTTGTCTTAAATACAAAATTATCCCAGAAAAATATTTCACTTACATACCAAAGTTCTAAACAAATTCCATTGTACAGGGTCCCGTACATTTCATTTCTCTCTGGTTTCTTCCATAATGGTAATACAGTAGCATTTAAAAAACAAAAGTTACTTACAAAAATTGAGCCCTTTAATCCATCTAACTAGAAAATGCATTCACTAGTTTGAATAGTCCAGGTCTGACATTTAAATCAGGTACTTTGTGAGAGAATATCTGTGCATATCTCCCTCCCTACTAAACGGACACCTGCACGGTAAAGAACAGACAGATCTTGTTGCTCTCTGATAAGGTCACAGAGGCTTAGCTAGAATATAGCAATGCTTAATCCTCATTGGTTTTGCCTGCTGAGCACAAGGCTGTTGCCTTGACAACACAGCAGCAGTTGCTACGGCATCCACAGCCACATGTGATGTCAAGATTTTGGGATGGCCCACCATAAAAATCATTTACGTAATGCTATTTTCTAATCTTGTAGATTAAAAATGAAAATCAGTGAGAACCTCCAATATGTTCCCCCTCTGCCCAGATTTAAGCACTTAGCTATTATGTATTTATTTACAGTAGTTTACACAATGTGCCAGCCACTAAACATGGAAGGCATGATTCCTGCTCTGGGGAGTTCATAGTTTGGTTATTTTTTGTAATTCTCTTTGAAGATATAAAGTGTTTTAATCTTCAACTAGAGATTTAAAAATACAGACCTTATTAGGATCTGTATTCAGAAATGCAACAATATTCTGGGAAGGAGAAATATGATCAATGATGTACCATATAATTTATGCTAAGGGCTGCAGCCATAGCCAAGAAGAGTATTTTTGCAGAAACAGAAATGTCTTCAGGCACTGATTAATAGCTACTGTAGTTAATATATTACTTCAAGGTTGAAATTCACTATAGTGTAGAAAGACAAGGCCTAATACATTACTTAAGCTTTACCTCAAGACCCACATTAATCGCCAAGTCTTGGTCTCTATTAAATCAATGGGAGGTTTGCCACATGACTTCAGCATGACCAGGATTTGGCCCTACAAGCTTATGTGGTGCTAAAGTGACAGAGAGGGCCTTGTGTATCCCTTCTGTACTGGAGTCGCTAGTTCATTTGGGAAATTGTTCAAGTAGCTCTTTTCTACTATTTTATTACTCCTCACTCCATGTAGATTGTCTCGTAAATGCTCAAAACACCATCACTGATTACCTGACATGTTAAATTTCTCTGCATTTTATTTTCATAACAGGAGTGTAACTTCTTGCCAACTGAATCCTACAGGTTCCCTTCATTTTTCACTTTGACGTTCTTCCCCACTGCTCATGTAGTAATCCAGATTAAGGTGTTTTCTTGGCAGTAACAAGGATTAGTCAAAATGCTAGATATACATATAACTTGTAATAACATCCCTAGTTGGGATTTAAGATGAGCAAATAGCTGTATATTCATTTTCTCTGTTTATTGAGGCTACATTATAACAGTGGTAGCGCACTCCACGATCTAGCTCCATTCCAGGAAACCCAGAGCAGACTGCTGGCTGATTATAAAACCAAGGGACGCTAATAGCCATCCAAAATATTAGGATCTAGTGATACATGGCTCACAGAAGTATGTGTAGGGGGGAGGGGGGAAGAAATCTTCCATTGGTCCATAAGCCTTAGGCCTCATGTAGTGCCTTCTGCTATGAAGCAATCTTATTTCTAGTGAAATCAGCAAAACACCCCAAAACTGCTGCTGAGGCTTTGAGTGTGAATATTTCCACACAGTTCTGTTTTGGTGCCCCTAGAGGGGGGAATGACTTATTGTAAACAACAACTAGAGCTACAGTACATGTGAAATGTGATCAGTATATTTTGGAGAGTGAATATGAAGTGTGTGCCCACAGAAATAGCCAGAGAATGCATGACAGCTGATCCAGAAAGCTTTATCTGTATTAGCTGATGTTTTAGGGTATGTAGTGTTGTGTCTAATAGAGGATATGTGCTGAATTAGGAATACCATGTTGTGTTGTCAGGGATGATAGTTAATGAGGAATGATTCCCAACTACAAAGTTTTAACTTATCAAAAGCTTGATCTCTTCAGCTTGCAATTCATGCTTTTCTGTTAGATTTTGATAGCCCATGTGGACTTCATAATTCTCCTAAAGGCAGTATTCCCAGGGAACATGAGAATTACGAACTACTTAGACAATGAGGGTGAAATCCAGACTCTACTGACTTCAATGAGGCAGAATTTCACCCTGAGTTTTTTGAAATGTGTGTCAAAATGTGACATCAAAAATGAGGCAGAATATACAGTTAATTCAGAGGAGAAATTTTCTAGAGATAAGATGGCACACAACATTATTCAGATTGCTTCTCAAGCCCACTTGTTGCTTGGCACCCACAGTACACTTAAGTTAATAGCACGCATGTGAGCCATTTATAAGGTGCATAATGCCATCCTAAGAAGAGAGCATGACAGTAGGCAAAAAGGGGACCATTTAATGAATGTTAAAGGAATGCTTGTCAACAAGGGGGCCCTAAAATTATGTCTATGCGCCTTTCAGCTGCTTTAATGTTCAAAAGTAAGAAGGGCCTGCCTACTTATTTGAGCTTTAGCCAACTGGAAGAAGATGACACAGAAAGAAATTTAAAAAGAAGCCTCCACCCACCACAGGTGCTTTGCAGGAAGAATGGCTGAAAACAAGATTCAGCAGCCCAGATATGTTCCTTGGAATTAATTGGCAGACTATAAAACCAGTTCTATGTGTCTCATTGGCTTATACTAGCAGAACTCTTTTGCAAAATGTATTGCAAAGAACACCCTTGGCTAATAATTTTACAATTCACTCTCAGATTTGAAATGATCATATACTTCTCAGTTATGCTCTAATGAAAAAAAATGAAGCAGTAAGTGAAACAAGTATTACTGAAGCAATGAATATCTGAAGGCCCATGAAGCCAAATGGCAAATTATAATGGCTTCCTTTTCCCCACTTCCCCAGGTCGGTTGCCATTTCTTTAGATGTTATCTCTGTGAATGAGATTGTAAATACCTTGGAACATGGAGCTTGTCTTCTTGTCTGTAATATACCATGTATATCAGTAGCTCTGGTGGGGCGGTGCCCCACCCCCATGCCAGATTGGGCTGCAACAGGCCAGAGCGGCTGCACAAGGCAGCTGCCAATCAGGGAGGGCCTGTTAGAGAGCCAATCAGGGCCAGTATTACAGCCAGCCAATCAGGGCTAGGCTAGGCCCTATATAAAGGCTGCCCAGGAAGGGAGCAGGCAGTCTTTCAGAGGGTGAAGATCTGTCTCCTGCATGAGGAGACTAGGGGGCTGGGCCGGGCGGAACTCCTACCAGGTACCTGTTGGGCTGTGGGCCCTGAGAAAAAGGACCTAGCTGGTGCAAGGGAGCCAAAAGGGAAACGGCCCAGGGAGAGAGACGGACAAAGGGAGAGAAGGAGGGCAGGCAGGAAGGCTGCCGCCAAAGGGTCCCTGGGTCGAGACCCACAGTAGATGGCAGGCCTGGGTCCCCCCCCCCTGCACTTCCACCTGGCCATTTGGAGTGGCCATCACGGACTGCACCAGAACCCTGCCAAAAAGGGTTAGACTCTGGGGTGTGGTTGGCCATTGTGGCTGGGGCAACAAGAAGGACTTCTGATAACACCAAACCCCTGGAAGGGGGTGAGACCGGAGCAGTGAGCACTGCCAGAGGGCACTGTCCTGAAGAGGATGCCGCAAGCTGGGAGCAACATGGGTCAAGATGCCAATCTAGGGTGAGAGACGGACAGGACACCACTGGCAGAGGGCGCTCCGCATGAATGGAGCTAATTCCCAAGGATGAACAGCAGGAGGTGCTGCGGTGGTGAGTCCCAACCCTGTCACAAGTGGTGGAAAATGCAGGCACTAGTGGCCCGCCCCGATACAAGGGGCAGGGCATGGACTGTGAGACAGTTGCCCAGAACAGAGAAAGGAGAAAATGATGGAGAAGTTGGACTTTTATTGGAGGGCCTGGGTGGCCCAGCTTGCTGAGCAGCAGAGAGGCTTGCTCTGGTTGCTGCAGGGCTGGGCACCCAGGCCCTATAAGACACCAGGCGCCAAGGGTGGGAGGCCAGGGCCTGGGCTCAAGAACTGTTTCACCTGTGGGCAACTGGGACACTTCAGGAGGGAGTGTCCCCACTGGGAGGGGGCAGGGTGGCCCCACCCAGACAAGGTGCCCCCTGTGAGGGTAACAGGGGGGCCCTAAGCTTGTTGGGTCTGTGGAGAGATGGGGCACCTCAGGAGGGAGTGCCCCTGCAGGGCTCCCAAGGCCTGGGCCAGCCCAGAGGGAAGGGCTAGGCCCCAAACAGGCTGCGGTAGGGCCGTGGCCAAGGGAAGACACAAGCGGTGTTTCCACTGCCACAAAGAGAGCCACTTAGAGGGGCGCTGCCCCCTAAGGCAGAAAGGGGGAGTGTCTGAGACCCGCCCCAGGAAAGGGGTGGTGAAAACTGGGGCCCCGAGGGGGAGAGGTTGGGGCAGAGAGGTCCCGCCTAAACCAGGGAACCCACACTGGTGCCAGGAGGGCTGCAGTGGGGACCCAAATGGAGAGGGGAATCCCTGTAGTACCAGGGTGGTCTAGGGTGGGAACCCAGACCCTAGAAGAGGGAAGCAGGTCACTCCAGAGTGTGGAGGGCCTGTGAGAGGAGAGGGATGGCCTGTGGGCCCCGCTGTGAGGGAAGCTGGGGCGATAGGGATCCCCTTCCTCCCCCCCCCCCCCACAGGAGAATAGTCTTAAGGGGGGGGAGGTGCCCAACCCCCATGCCAGATTGGGCTACAACAGGCCAAAGTGGCTGCGCAAGGCACTGTTAAAGAGCCAATCAGGGCTAGGCTAGGCCCTATATAAAAGGCTGCCCAGGAAGGGAGCAGACAGTCTCTCCCAGGTCTTCAGAGGGTGAAGTTCTGTGTCTCCTGCATGAAGAGACTAGCAACAAGGACAGTGCAGTGCTAGGCAGGCGTGGGGAGCAGAAGGGAACTCCCACCCAGTACCTGTCAGGCTGTGGGCCCTGAGAAAAAGGGCCTAGCTGGCATAAAGGAGCTGAAGGGGAAATGGCCCAGGGGGAGAGAGATGGACAAAGGGAGGGCAGGCAGGAAGGCTGCCACCAAAGGGTCCCTGGGTGGGGACCCAGAGTAGAGGGTGGGCCTGGGTCCCTCCCCTTTCCCCCTTGCACTTCCATCTGGCTGTTTGGAGTGGCCATCATGGACTGCACCAGACCCCTGCCAAAAGGGGTTAGACTTTGGGGTGTGGTTAGCCATTGTGGCTGGGGCAAAGAGGAGGACTGCTGATAACACCAAAGCCCCAGAAGGGGGTGAGACCAGAGCAGTGAGCACTGCCAGAGGGCAGTATCCTGAAAAGGACACCGCAAGCTGGGAGCAACGCACATTGAGACGCTAATCTAGGGCGAGAGATGGACAGGACACCACCGGCAGAGGGCACTCAGCATGAATGGAGCTAATTCCCAAGGATGAACAGGAGGCGCTGTGGTGGTGAGTCCCAACCCCATCACAGTGGCAGCTTGTAAATTATAAGAGATACATTCATCCAGTCTAAAACCAAGGAGTGCTAGAAAATTCAATCCCACAAAAGAAATGGGAGTAATTTCAGACAAGAATCAAGATTTGGGATACTGGCCAAACTGAATTTCTCTAGCTTCTGAAATGTTTCCATCCCCACTACAAAGCAGTATGAAGAGATACAGAAATCCAATCCAAGAACAACAAAGCTTTTGACAGTAATTAAGGATGAAAGTGTTAATTTATATTTCTGTATCATGAGGTTGTTAAATGCAGGATTTCTCAGAAGACTATTTTACTTCTACACTGCTTCAAAGCTCTCCAGTTGGATATCATATTCTATGTATATGGCGAGTGTACAGAGCCAGCTAATGACCACCACCCAAAGAAGACTGGAACTCTAACAAATTTTACATATTTTAAAAAAATTTGCTTTGATAAATATGCAGGTTTCTTTTCTGAACACTTCTCTATGCTTTTCTATGGCAAACCAAAGAATTCACGAACAAAAAACTTCATTTAACATTAGTTAAGGTTGCTCTAATTATAAACTAAACCATGGAACATTAGGAAATGGAAAGTTAAGGATTAAAAAGTTGCAAAGTCCTGAAAATACCAGAATGAACATTGCCCAATCAACTTTAATTCTGCCCCCTGTGCATGTGTTATGTATAGTATTTAATTATAGGCACAAGTGAAGTTTGCTTTAAGAGATTAGCCTAGCATCACCTATGAACTCTATGGCAGAGGCAGGGATAGAATCCAGTTCTCCAAGGCAGCATTCAACTGTATTAACCAGGAGATTATCCCTTCTCTTGTTATACCAATAAATTAAAAACCAGCAGGATCTTATTAAAGGGAAAAAGGCAAAATACCACATTTATTGTGAATACAGAAAGAATCATAGTAAGCAGTTAGTTATAGCTATAACATTCCATTCAATCTCATATTTATTCACACATTCATTCACACACACACACACACACACACACACACACACACACACACACAGGTTCTGCAAGGTTGTTATCATAGTTACCAGCCTTAGAGTTGCTCATGCCAAGCCACTGGCCAGGTGGCCTGGACATGAGGAGGGAGCAGGGCCTTGTCAGATGCTCATCTCATGCTCCTGGAAGTTGCTTTGCAGAATCAGACCCCAAAGTTCTCACTTTAGAGTCTCTTTTTATAGGAATTTCTTCCAAGGCCAGTCTGTGGGAATTGCTTCATCATGCTGTTGCTGAATCAATCAGCAGATGGCACATTCCTGACGGCTCCGTGCTGCTAGATGTTATCTTGTTCTTTGGTTCTCCCATTCTTGAGGCTGTTGGGTGGATTCCAGTCTGCCCTCCGGGGGTCCTCTCGTTATTTCCACTTGATGCCTTCTTCAGCCGATGGACACTGGATTCTTAGGCTGGCACCTCCCTGATCATTCAGTTATTATCCACACCAAGCATCCATCCACATACATCCTCTATCTCTATTTTAATCAAATTGTTAATACAACAAAAGGGCAGGGAGCCTCTGGGTGCTGTTTCTGTTAGAGTATTGCTTTGAGTCTCTCTCTGTGTGAATTGCTTTGAGAACAGACTCTGTCTTAGAATGTACTAACGCAATTAGCAGCTTGCAAGTTTCACACAGAGGGAGAGAAACAGTACCAAAAACCAAGAGACCTCTTAATTAGTAATACCCTGGAATTTAAACTATGCGGAATCAAACTCATTTGTGATTTTAATACAGAGCTTCTTTAATATGATCCAACACTCTTCCTACATCTCCTGCCTCCTTCACTTCGCACCTTCCAGGTCAATCTGCCTCCAAACCGTGCCCAGAAAACATCTGTATACACTTGTGCTTCATACTATCCACTTCCTCGTCCTTGTCCCATCCAGTGGTGGGCCTTGCTGTGATGTGAGGATCCCTGGTGGGAGAGTTTGTACTCCACTCTGGTCCCAGGGCCCACTAGGAATATTAGTTGGCATGGTGTGTGCCTAGTATGGTTCATGGATTCCCCCAACACCTGTCCTTTCTAGAGGAGCCGGAAGAGGGGCTCCAATCTGATGCACTGTAGGGAGATGTGCACCAGGAGCTGCCTCTCATCACAGAATCTCCTACTGAGGTTCTAGCTGCACTTTTCTCTGCACCTCCTGATCTACACACTCCATCTGTGGCCCCACGAAGTTGCAAGACCTCATCAGCCTTCTGGTTCTCACCAAGATGGCCATCCATCACCCCAAGAGGAGGAAGCTGGATGAGGAGCACTCTGTCACTGTAGGGTTTATTTCCCGTCCCTTGCTCAGTTATGCCTCTAGGCAGTGTCCACTGCCTCCTTGGATGCCTTTGAGAAGCAGTGGGTGCTATCCAGGGTTCACTGCTTGATGTTCCCTGATTCTTTACCCCCCCCCCCCCCCGTAGCTTTGAAAGTATCTTGTCTCCTCATTGGTCATTTTGGTCAGGTGCCAGCAAGGTAATCTTAGCTTCTTAACCCTTTACAGGTGAAAGGGTTTTTCCTCTGGCCAGGAGGGATTTAAAGGTGTTTACCCTTCCCTTTATATTTATGACAGCAACATTCATACTGATAACTTGGGAATCATTAACTTTTATTTCCTAATTTTTTATGGTTTTAGTTTACTAAGGAGAGCAACCTTAATTAACATGAAGTTTGTGAATTTCCTTAGTTTTTAAATAGAAAAATATTTTACCTGTGCTATTTAAATAAAGCACTTACATTTATCTCCAGCACATTTTATTGCTATTGTTATCTTTGAGACAGTCTCACCACTCAGTGCCATGTTGATCAGTATATAGATTAAACTGAATTCAAAACAATTTGTTTTCAAATGCAAATTAAATTGTACTTTAAATGATGTTTAACTGTAACAAAAGAGTAGAGACCTGTTTTTTGTTTTAAGGTAAATAAAGGCAGGTAATTTTAAAGGCACATCCCCACCAATTTGTAACAAGCCTATAAACAGAATTACAGCTCCTTTTCAGATATATTGTATCTTATTTTCATGTAACCCTTGAAAGTTACAAAATAACTTAGGAAAGTAACAAATTGAAAAGAGAAACCCAAAGGTGCACAGAACTTTATCAAAAACCTATTCTGATTTTGTTACTGCTCTTCCCAGGACCTTTCTTTGTAAAAGTGGTATGCTAGTCTGCGGTAAATCAGTTATCCAAGGCAGCCATTGCAATTACAGCCTGGGCAATAGTGATTTACCAACGTATATGAACAAACTGGAGGCAGTATCAGCTGATTATCTCTGATATCACAATGTTACTGTTCAGGCAGCAGCAAATGTGCATTGGGAAGTGGGGTACAGAAGCTTTCCACTATTCAATTGTCCCCAAATTTCTTGAAACCCCAACATACAAACCAAGTACACACTGGAGATCATCCCACATGCATTAATTAGTTGTGGAAATTTGGTTCAGATTCTCATTTTACAAAGAAAGAGTAAGAAGGTGAGACACTGAAAGTAAAGAAGTGATCTGAGACAGCTAATTAGAGGTGTTCCTAGAAGCAACACCAATAGGTAAGTTTCAGAGTAGCAGCCATGTTAGGCTGTATCTGCAAAAAGAGTACTTGTGGCACCAAATAAATTTGTTAGTCTCTAAGGTGCTACAAGTACACCTATAGTTAAAGTTGCCTAACACATTCTCTTAAGCTCCTGTTTTCAGTGGCTTATTTTGCCAAACTAATTGTTTGAACTGAAATTTCCCATGCTTTACCTGTAAATTAGATTATTTGGGTTTAAGGCCTGCTCTACACTACATGGTTAGGTTGACATAAGCTGCCTTGCATCAACCTAGCTGTGGAAGGGTCTTCACTGAAATTTGGCTCCTGTTGTCATAAGTGCCTCTCTACATCAATTTAGTAACACCACCTCCCCAAGCAGCATAGAGGCGTGGTCAATGTAATTAGGTTGATGTCAGTGTAGACACTACATTGCTTATGTCCACTATTACTGGCCTTTAGGAGCCATCCCATGATGCCCCATACTGACAATAGTCAATACAAGCACTCCTGGTGAGGACATGTACCACTGACACAATGAGCCAAGTGTCTGCACACAGGTGATTTAATAACTGTAGTGGCTGTATACAGACATAAATTTGGTCAACATAATTTTGTCATGTAGACATGTCCTAAGTTTCAGCCAAAATGGTTCAGCCATTTCCAAGCATGAGGTTGGTGAAAAATAGTTTTGGTAAGGATATTGCTTTTCTCCTCTATATTTCCTTAGAGAGTTCTAGTGCTGCCTGGGTTTGTAGCAGAACTTGACATTCGGTGGAGAGATAGTCCTAGGTTTAGAGAAGTTCCTTTTGCTATGCATAATATAATTTAGCCTGATTTCAACAAGTTATGTCTCTGATACTCACCATTTGCATATGTTCAGTAGAGCTTTTTAGAAGCTTATACCTCTAAACATTCTACCTGCACTGAGCATGCTCTCAGCCCCACTTACCTTCCATCTGCAATGAGTATGCTCCTGGCTTGAGCTCCAGAGGGGACAAGAGCAGTAGCCACCATGCCTTTAGGCCAGAGGCATACGTGTTGGGCTGGGAGTCATGAGGAGGCCATTTTCTCATTTCAGTTCTTCTACTTGCTAGCATTACGTAAGTGTGCGTGACATTGCACTCTGATATTATGAAAATATGCTAATGAGTGTGAATATAATGTAACGAATATGCTGCATGCAAAAAGTCTCTTGTAAGGTATCCTTACAAAGCTTTTATAATCTACCGAGTGTGGTCAACCTATTTGTATGTATCCTTGTATCTGAAACTAGAAATATGAAATACAACTGAGGGCCTATTGTAATTATGCAAAGTGTGGGCTATTAATGGTGATTTGGAATCTTGATGGCTCCCATCAACCAGGACAATTGACTGTGGATAGTGCTGTTTGCTTTCAGGCCCAACATAAAACATGCAATAGTCAGCAAGCCATTGCCCGATATTACCTACTCACCTAATACCACCCAGTGTCATCTTAATCTCTTCTGAACAAGCTGATCAAGATAAAGAGCTACAGCTAGCTTCAACTAAACATATCCACTGCAAACATCCTTGACCTTTCCTAATTGTCTTCAGGTTGGGATTTGGAACAGAAGCAACCCTTGTCACGCAGATGGACAAGGGGCAAACATTCATATATTTAGTTCTATTGATCACTCTGCAGCACCTGATATCTTTGAACATGAAATACTGCTAGTTGGCCTGTGAGCAGAGGCAGACTGAGGTTTTGTGGGGCCCTGAATCGGACCAGACTGGCAGGAGCACCTGCTGGCAAGCAGAGTGGGATCAGGGCCCAGGGGTACCCATTTTTCTGAGGCCCCCCAATTGGCTGGGCCCCCTGGGCATGGGCCCAGTGGCTAATCTGCCACTGCCTGTGACATTGCTGGGGTTAGTGGGAATGCAATGAGCTGGCTCAAATCCTTCCTCCAGACCAAGCTTGGAGGAGAATGATAGGCAACGGCTGTTCCAGCTCTGGAGTCCTCACCTGGGGAAAGTCAGAAAGAGGAATTCTCTTATTTAACATCTACACAAAGCCCCTGGAAGAAAAAATAAGTCACATCTGTTTGGTAACTGTTGTTAGAGATGTGTTGCTCATGTCCATTCCAAGATCGGTGACTCTCAAAGCAGTTCCAGATGGAGCGAATATCAGAGGCTATCTAAACAAAGACTGCAGCACTATTCTCAAGTCTAGCATCGTCTCTTGAGCAGACATCCTTTAAGTTGAGGGCAGCAAACTAGTGATCGGGATCTAGGGATGGGATAACAGATGCTAGGGTACCCACATGAAACTACCTGTTGAGGTTTTGCAGGTCTAAAATAGATCCGAGGCCTCCCTTGGTCTTTGGAATGAGAAAATGGGAATAGAATTCCTTGTTGTGAAGCTGCGAGAGAGTTCTTCTACTATAGCCCCTAACCATAACAAAGATTGAACTTCTTGAATGAGTATGATCATGTGAGAATGGACCCTGAAAAGGGTTGGTGGGGGGACGGAGGTGAATTGCAGGGTATATCCCAGTTCCACCATGATTAGAACCCATCAATCTTTGTAATATGGTCCAAGAATTTAGGAAGTAAAATAACTTGCTCCCAAAGGAGGAGTGGGGAACCATAATGAGTAGTTTGTTGGCCTCAAATAAGGAGTCAGATTCCAAGAGAATTCAAACATTTTATTGCAGTCTTGCACTTTCGTCTCCCAAGGGAAGTTTCTTCATTTAGTCTATATTACACTCTCTAGAGCTCTACTTAGTCATGTTAAATTGAAATCAATGCACCCCTCAGTGGAAAGACCTTCATCTGAAAGTTTAGGTTCTAGTCAGATTTTATTTAGTACTTACAGTTAAGTTCAGCATTAGTGACCCTGACTTGAGCTCATTTCAAATACATCTAACATAAAGCATCAACCATAACTAAAATCCCCGAAGCAGATGAAATCTAAACGAGTCCACATCTCTTAAAACATAAATGAAACAGTACTCAAATATTTGGGTGTTTCAATAAGAACCTTAAGAACCACTAGAAACAGTTAGCTAGACACTGTTGTGATAATTCCATAAAGATAGGTCCACTATAGCTCCACACATTCATTTGAAAATCTGAAACAGATTAATTAATTTGCAAACTGGACACCATTAAATTAGACTTGAGTAAAGACTGGGAGTTTGTCATTACACAAACAAACTATTTTCCCATGTTTATTTCCCCCTCTTACTGTTCCTCACATGTTCTTGTCAACTGCTGGAAATGGCCCACCTTGATTAACACTCCAAAAGGTTTTCTCCCCCCCCCCCGTACTAGCTCACCTTACCTGATCACTCTTGTTACAGTGTGTATGGTAATGCCCATTGTTTCATGTTCTCTGTGTATATAAATAAATTTGTTAGTCTCTAAGGTGCCACAAGTACTCCTTTTCTTTTTGTATAGAACATTAACATCCTTGGTCAAGAAAACAGTTTTAATATCCTGCTAACAAGGCACATACTTAAACATGGTTTCTGATAATACAGTGCGAGTATAGAAAGGGCCTATGAAACTCTTCAATCTCTTGAATCTCTCTCAATTCACACTGTAAATTCCTTTGCGCTCTCCTGCCACCTCCCCTGTGACCATAGGCTCCCTATATCCTCTAATCCTCCCTTTCTGTTTGTATGGAGAGTCTTTCCTATATATCCCCTTATTCAGTAGCAGCCAACCCTCAACAGCCAAACTGTCACAGCTCCAAGAAATGATTAAACATATGATACAATAATGTATGTAATGAGATTATAAAATTGTATTCAATAACACCATTTTGTATGTAGCTCTTTACATGGTCAAAGCACTGTAAAGACAGTAAGAAATTAGCCTTGTGAGATGAATACACAGTGATATCCCAATTTTTACAGCTAAGGCAACAGAGACAGAATGGTTAAGTGACTTGCCCAAGGTCACACCAAGTCATCAGCAGAGCCAGGATTAGAAGTCATTACTTCCTGCTTCCCAACACTGTGCCCATTTCTCCAGACCACAATGCCTGAAAGAAGAGCTAAATAAAAGTTAAAACAGAAGCTGGACTAGCACCTGATGCCAAGAGGAAACCTTCTTTCCATTCATTACCAGTTTCCATCTTTGTACTGACTATACTTTTTGAAGTACTTGCAGATTTATTTTTCATATTGTAAAATTTAATGTTGCATCTTCAAACACTTTCAGCCACTTTTGCAAATAACCCTAGTTACCATGAGCTTAACAGTAAAATTTGACAGCCCCAAACTTCCAGCTTCTTATTAAATACCTGTCAGAGTTATCAGTTACCACAACTCCAATTTCAATTATTGTACCGTAATTACCCTCCATTACGGCAACTCTCAAAGCTCAGACATCAAAGCAAAAGGTTTTACTCACCTTAGTCGTCTTCCGGCACTAATACATATTTAATACATCTTTGTGTACCTATATTGTCTTTTTTTTTTTCCGTATAGTACCATATTTTCATGAGGCAACAGCCAACCTGTTGTCAGGATGTTATTTAATTTACCTTTGTTCATGAAGACATTTTCAGTAAAATATGAGGGCCCTCAAATAGGCCCAGAACTCACAGAGAAGACACAGACCTCCTACTCTACCTTCTAACCCTGCTTCACCCATTCCTCTCAAGTGATTCTCCCAAATGCAGGGCTTCCCTGGTGGCATATGTACCGTTTTCAAGTATGGTATGTGTACAATGTATAGTTTGTTAGCCATTTCAAGGTCCTTCTGCATGAAAGGCTTAATGTAAACGTAAAAGATTCTCTGTCTTGTCTATTTCTTACAAATTAATTAATTTAGAGAAGGTATAACACTATCAACTCAGAAGACTTAAACTCAACAGTACAAAGCAAAGCATACATCATACAAGTTTTAATGAGAGTTTAGCAGAGTTAATGGAAGTGTCTAAAGTTTTAAACGTTTTGTTGTATCAGTCTCCTTCTAGTGAACTAACAGTGGACTGAGACAAAAAATAATCCATTTTAGACTTTTTTCCTCATGATATTTTCAATTTTCTTACCTAAAAACCATAGATGTATTGTTTTAAGATTATTAGTAACACAGATAGCATCCTCGTCATAGGAAGGCCCCACCTGGAGTGCTGTCCTGCACCAGACTGAGCAGGACAGGTGCACCTGTCTCAATTTTCCCTTTCAGGGTCCTACAAAACAGTCCAAACGGTCTTGCCCTTGTGGGGTTAATTTGTTACAAAAGTCCCATGCACAAGCCATATGAAAACAAGTCCTAGCACAAAGTCCCACAACCATAATCCAGACATCACATCAAATACAACTCTGGCATCCTTCATCACACCCTGGCACTCTTCCAGTCTTCTCCCACCCTTATACCAGGACAGCCACCCCAGCTCATCCACCTGGAATGCAACCCCCCTTTTCTCAATAGGAATCCCTACAGTCTCTCTGCTGGGTGGTCATCTTTATAAGGGGAGCATCCTTCACTTCCCCTGGCCCTCTCCTGGGTCCTCTATGTCCAGCTCTATAGGACAGAGACAGTGCAGGTAAGTCATCCCAGCCCTCTGCTGCTCCCATGCTTTCAGCCCTCTGTGGGCTTTGGCTCCAGCTCAGAGCCAGCAGGCATCTTCTGCTGCTGCTCCTCCTGCCTTCAGTACTCTCGAGTCCTCCGGCCCTAGCTGTCTTGCTGTTCTCTTTGAATTCAGCCTTTCCCCCAGTAAACACCTTCTACTTCCTTCCAGGACCTTCCATTGTCCCCTGAGCTCTAGCAGCTCTCATCTTCCCCTGACACCCACACAGGCAACTGATTCACTGGGTCTCTGTCTCATGGGGTCACTCCCTGACCTTTCAAACCACCCAGGTGCTGCTCTGCCTTCTTAATTAGCCAAATGGGAGCAATTGCTCCGGTGCAAGGAGCCAGACCTGCTTTAATCACAGGTGTCAGCCACCCTGTCCTATATCTGTTTTTAGGAGGTGAGAATTCTCTAATAAAAGTTAGCTCAGGGCTCTGTCTTTTTAATCTATCCCATTCAAAAAAAAAAACCAATTAATTTACAGTTATTTTTGCTCAAGTAAATTTCCTATCTGTAATCATTAAAAATAAAGGAAGTTGCCTGTAAAGGACATATGAGCATCCACATAAAGTAACTCACATAAATTATTCCTCAAACATCTTAATAGCTGAATGAAGTCAAAAAGTTCTCATTTATAATAAATCCAGACTCCTCTCTATTCTCCTCCTGGGATGTCCCACTAAAGAAAAGAAGCTAGCCAAAAAGACCAAAGCCAAGAGGAGGAAAAAATGTTTAATTACTTCAATCCATTTAATTGTTTATTTGTTGCCACTTTCTTCAGTTTTAGAAATGCAAAAATCATAATGTTTGGTAATGACTAATCATCTGTTTGCAGGATTGATCAGCAGCTTTCACATCTGCTCCACTTAGAATGAAAAATAACTACCTAAGGAATTTAACACTGTGAAGACTGAAAAATTAGATACCAGCCAGCTTCAAAAAAAAATTACATCAGGGGCCCTGCCCCCTTTCCAGCTGTTCATAGAGTTTAGTAAATAAATCCCTACTAATTGCTCATAACTCCTAATGCTTCCCCCTCTTCAACACCCAATGGCTGTTGATTCTGCACACTACCTACCCACTTGTCTCCAATCACCAGTGTCTCCACCCATTCCTCCGCCCCCTAGGCATTTCTATAAGCTTTTTATTGCTTTCTCATGGGCAAAAGAACCTTGATGTTCTTGTTACTTCTCTCAACTTTTCAGAGTACTTAAAGTTTCAGAGTCTGGCATCAGAAGCTAATGTTTCTAGTATTAAAAACCTTTCCAATATAAGTTATGCCCATGTAAATACTTCAGAGTGACACAGAAGTTCAAAAAATAAAAAAACCTGGAAGAAAAAAAACAAACAGGGTTTTTTTGGAGGTGTGGGTAGAACCAACACACTGGAATTTTCATAATGCTGTCTGATGCTATTGACTGCAAAATTAAAGTAGCCATAGGGTCAAAGATACAGGAGTCTGATGGACTTTAAGGTTCACTAGTTTGCAACTCTAGTCTGATCAATCTATGTGGAGAAGATCAAGGGTATCCATGGTGAACCTTAATAGGTTAATGAATTTGGCAATTAATTGATCTTTAACTATTTATGGTAAATAGGCCCAATGGCCTGTAATGGGATGTTAGATGGGGTGGGATCTGAGTTACTACAGAGAATTCTTTCCTGGGTGTTAGGGACTTATTCCTTCACCCACTTACTTCCCTGGTCCTTCTTGCATGAACAGAGAGCAACAATACCCGAAGTCCAAAGATGCAAACAATTCGATGTTTATTGGGGTGAACTTCCAGCAAGCATGATTCCAGTTTCCTTCCTTAGTGTCCCCCTTCCCAGCTCTGACACCACATAGCCTTACCTGTGTCCCTGTTCCCATTCTCCCCCTTAGCAAAACATGATTCCAATTCTTACCCCCCCCAACTTCCTGATTGACTGCAGACTATCTAGTAAAACTTGAGTTCTGCTTAGCAATACATTAACCAATCATTTTACTGAAATTTAACTAACCAATCGTAACATATTGTAACATGATTATTTAACCAATTATATCCCACCACCTTAATTAGTTTACACCCAGCAAAATTAATTATACAGCAGACAGAAACAATCACAGAACCAGACAGAGACCATGCAAACAAACAATAGCAAAGTAGGAACTATAATGACAAAACAATACAGAAGTGAGGATTTCACAACTACATCTATAAAGACATAAGGGTTTCCCAGCTGTGTCTATTGATAAGTGAATTCTTACTGAACAGAAAACTATCAAACTAAACTTCCTTTTACATCCTCTAGGCTCTTCTCTTTCTCTGGAGGGGATAGATCGGATCACCTTTCTAAGAGCTCCAGATTGCCTTATTTCAGTGTGACTAGTTTGAAATGTGAGGATGTGACTGTTTGCTTCCCAGCTTATGGCTGCCTCTGCTGCTTAGCCAAAGGCCTTAGCCTAAGAACAGGGCCTCAGACTGTCACAGTAAGAGAAGGCCCTTAGAATCAAAATCACTGTCTGCCGATGTTTCTTTTATACCTCTATAACTAGCTAAGTGATAAGAATACACCTAAATTCTTAAAGTATAGGCCTTTGCAGACAGGCCTGAATATCTATATCTTAACACTGGGTATCTGGCTGGTGAGTCTTGCCCACATGCTCAGGGTTCTGCTGATCGCCATATTTGGGGTCAGGAAGGAATTTTCCTCCAGGGCAGATTGGAAGGGTCCCTGGGGGGTTTTTGCCTTCCTCTGTAGCATGGGGCACGGGTCACTTGCTGGAGGATTCTCTGCACCTTGAAGTCTTTAAGCCATGATTTGAGGACTTCAATAGATTCATAGATATTAAGGTCAGAAGGGACCATTATCTAGTCTGACCTCCTGCACAATGCAGGCCACAGAATCTCACCCATGTACTCATGCAATAAACCTCTCACCTATGTCTGAGCTATTGAAATCCTCAGTAGAGAGTGAACTGCCATGCCATGGCCAGCCACAACGAAGTACCAGCGGTGAGTTGACCCCTTCACACTCACCTAGCCTGTTTCAAGGTTGTGCATGCTAGCCAGGCATATCATTTTGAGGGTTATCAGATGGGATTCTGCCCAGCCCATCAGGATCATGGTTTCTTGTGCTAGTCTCCTGCATGTTAATTTACGACACCTTTGCTGTGTTGTCTGCACCAATCAGCACTATCTGGTTTGTCCTTTGTGACCTAAAGGTTTTGAGGGCCAATCGCACCATCTACAGCAGAAGGAGATGAATGTGGAGGGCTGCTTCCTTGATCACCATTTCAGGCCCAGAATTTCTTGGAAACAGATTCCCTTCAGAGGCGGTATTGGGAGAACTGTAACAGTCTTCTCTGTACTGCATCTCACTGTCACCAGCCTTCTGGACCCAGGATTCCAGGGTTTGAGGTACATCCATACTTACTAGCAACACCAGTCTAGAATCTCCCGACAGCCAGACTTCTGAATTAATTTATAAAAGAATTTTGCATCCCACCCAACTCTGGTTAAGAGCAACAAGAGGGTCAGGCACTACATCTTTTCAGGCCTGCCCTCTCTCTGCCCCAACTCCAAAAAGAAGAAGCTACATGTACATTTTCATGAGAGTCTGGCACTGTTCCACCAGGAACTACCCTGTATCTCCCTAAATCCAGGGGCACAGTTCTGAGTTATCTAATGAGACTTCACAGGCCAATGCCTAGCCTCACTAGGCACATAAATTCAAATTGCTGCCTGAAAAGCATTTGACTGTAACTCCCATCAGTGGTAACTAACTTCATTTAGCCTGTTTGCTTGATCAGCTTTTAAAACTTGTTTAAATAGAACTGCCTGCAGCTGAAGCCTGCCCAGCTGGTTGATGAGGTTACAGTTAATTTCCACCTTCCTGGGCAAACTCTCGCAAGCCAAATGGGATGTTGTAAAAAGGAAAATAATAAAGAGTAGGGGCCTGATAAGGTGGCTTAATATAGGGGTTTACTAGGCCAACAAGGAACTTTGGGAGGTTTGGATGAGGTGCAAAATAGGATTCAAAAGCTGGTGCCAAACCCTTCACAGATGTTTTGGTGGGTTAAAAATATTTGTTTAAAGACTTATCAAGCTTCTTATAGTCTTTTTGGTGATAAAGTAGCAGATTCAAGGGGCACATCTAACCCATACTTTGATTTAATTCAAGTTTGAAACCAAATATGTATCACCTCCTATAATTGTTAGTACAAACAGGTAGGCCAATCAACATACACTTGAATAACAAACATCATTATCTGGCAATCAGTATTTGCCAATGATTTGTGCTGCCGTTGCTGGAGGGAGGGGTTAAATAATGCAGCTGTTCCCATTTCCTTGTTCATTTTCTACTCACTGTGGTTCCAAGAAGAAATAAAAAAATATGAGACATGCATTAGATCTGTAGAAGAGAATAAAAATAACATGATTTTTAATAATTTGTGTGAAAAGAATACATGCTTACCTGTGGTTCAAGCAGAGTATTAATCTTGCCCCGCAATCTTAGAGGAGCATAAATTTATATTCTGACATACATCTTACTCCTTTTGAAAAATTCTACAATTATTGGAAATTGAGGATAGCTTAGAAACTCACTTTTATACCAGTACATCTGCAGTAATGTTTCCTTTGATTTTAAAAATCACTTCACATTTTTTTCTGGTGCTGGATAACAGGTAGCACAAGACACGTATTTTCATTATCGTCACCTCTTAGTTTCCATTTCCAGTCACTGCAGGATGTTAACTCGTGGCAGACAGATTGCAGTTGGGTGAAACAAGGACATCATATTTCTTCTAATCTCAGACTTAGTCAATAAAAGTCTGTAACCAAGGTCTCTCACGCAGATGGGACATGAAATTTGATTTTTAAGTTGAAATCTATTGCTTAACCCATCATTTTTGCAAGGGGATTTAATTCATAATTTTAATAAGAAAAATATCTGCAGAACTTTGATATTTCTATTATGTTTTCAATAGCTTTGTTATCATATGTCAAACAAGTTTATTAAGTAAATGTGCAGAGCATGGGATGTGTAGAACTATTTTTACTGCACAGTAAATCTTGGCACTGTTAATGGATACAATTAGTTTAGCACTCAAAGACAGGGATAAACCCATACTGAAATGTGTATGCAGAAAACTGATCAAAATGTTTCTTTAAAAAAAAAAAAGTCAGTCGAGCTGGCTAGAAAACAAATTTTTCTTTCTGTGGTAAATTCTGATATTTCAACATTTGTTTTCATTTAGAATCATAACAAAAGGCTGAAATTCTGAAATTTGCCACAAACTGGAAATTAAAAAAAAAATCAATTTGAAGCCATCTAAATGTTTCATTTTGATAACGTGAAGCATTTCACTTTGATAATTATGACAAGGCTGGGGGGGGCGCTGTTTGTCCAGCTGGGCAGCCCCTGTTGGCCCAGTGCAGGTTTGGTACACCCCGTTGTCAGGATTGCCTGTTAGAGCAGGTAATTGCAGCACGGTGGGTTCCGGACCTCTGGTGAGGCCAAGCAAATAGTCTGTAGCCCCTGAGCCTCTGGGATATGGCTGACAACAAATGGCATTCTGGCCCTCTGGGCAGGGCATGGCAATGATCAGCCTATAGGCAGGGCTGGGCAAACAAATAATCTATGGCCCCTAAGCCTCTTCACGGGGGCAGGCAGTAGTATTTGGGGTTCTGGCCCCCTGGGCGGGGCAGAAAAACAATCAGTCTGTAGCCACCGAGTGGGACAGGGCAATCAAACAATCTGTAGCCCCTGAGCCTCTGGACTGGGGCTGAGTGCAAACAACAGCCAAGCCTAATGGCCTGTGGTAGGGGAATCCAGCCCCACCTGCTCCACTGGGTTCCAACCCAGAGCCCTATGAAGTCAGGGACTTCCCCATTAAGGGTTTAGGCATCAGCTTCTAGTACATCCCAGGTCACTTCCTACCATAAATTGTGTCCCAGGCATCTCCTCAGCTGGTGGCAGCTTAGCATCCCCATCAGTCTCTACAGTCCGTGAGTCATCCACAGCATAGTCCAGGTCCATGGGCTCTGCCACCTAGAGCGCCACCAGCACCTCTGGAGGAGCCTGCAGCACACGTCCTTCCACCTCCACAGCCAGCCCTGACTGAGCGGGGCTGCCTCCTTTTATCTGGCTCTTCCACCTGGAACATGTGCAGCAGGGGAAAGGGGGCATGGCCTTCTGGGCCCACAGTGATTGGTCCGTTCCCGTTGTCCCAGTGCGGGGTTGGTTCACCCTGTCACAATAATGTTGAAACATAAGAATATAATTTTAAATATTTCAATGAAATAAGTACATTACTTTGGCAGGAGATGTGGTTTGGGGACTGCATGAACAGTTTACATTATAATAAATATAGTATCAAAGTCAGTATTTTAATATAATATGAAAGTAAAATTAAAATGAGTGGAAACATTATTAAAAGAAAACATGAAAGTCAACAAATTTTGTCAAAATTGACATCATTTTATGAAATGTTTTGATTTATTTTATGAAACTACATTTTCCAATAAAAATATTCCATTGAAAAAAATTTAACCAGCTCCAATGACCACTATTGCCTGTTTCCTATGACATTGGTGGAATTGAACTTGTCTGTCTAGGTCAGAGCATGCAAACTATTACTGAAATGCAAACCACCATTTGATCATTGCCCCATAATTGATATGAATATGACACTACTTAGCTTTGTTTCTATCATACTTTACTCTTCTGTTATTGGATTCATAAAGCTGTAGAATAGCCTTAGCTAAGGATAAATATTAAAAGGACACCTTAGATAAAGTTCTAATTTCATAGCTGTTCCTGCCATTTCTGCACCTTCTTTTCACTATACAGCGAATGCTTTCAAGTTGTAGGAATACTTCTGTTAACATAACCACACTTTTTTCACACAAACCCCAAACCACATCTCCTGCTAAATATGGGCTTATTAAATAGAAGCATTTAAAACAGAGTGCAAAGAGCATCTCTCTTTTCTAATGGCAACAAAACATTTTTAAAAGTGAAAAAGTAAATAAATGAAACAAACAGGCTTTTTGGCCTATTTAAAGTTTTCCCCTCTGACATTCCTCTTCCTTTGCCCATCCTGCTGTTACAGCGGTTGCTACTAAACATGCAAGTGTCACTGTGCCTCTGTGGGTCACAACTGAGAATACCAAATTCAGGACAAACTGCTGTGAAATGGGGCAGACACACCCCAAACTGGTGGTTATTCTCCCATAAGATATACCAAACCACAACAAAAGTAAACTTCTGATTCACCTCCCTGGCTAACAAGAAATCAGAAAAGCAGTTTCCTTAGGTATTCCAGTCCTTGTATCACCACCAAAACACTAGACTTAATTATGAGTGGTTATTTAAAACCAATTTCATCAAGCAGAGTTCTTCTGATCCCAAAGGACCAGCCACATACACAGGTCAATATGTAACTTAGATCTGACCCAATAATCATGCTGTTGCCAATCCTTTAGTATTTAATATCTAAAGGTTTATTTATAAAAAGAAAGAAAGAAAGGTGAGAGTTAAAATTGGTTAAAGGAATCAAATACATACAATAATTGCAAGGTTCTTGGTTCAGGCTTTTAGCAGTGATGGCTTAAACCCCTGGCTCGTTAAGCCTCTGGTTGCTTCCAAATCATAGAATCATAGACTTTAAGGTCAGAAGGGACCATTATGATCATCTAGTCTGACCTCCTGCACAACGCAGGCCACAGAATCTCACCCACCCACTCCTGAAACAAACTTCTAACCTATGTCTGAACTACTGAAGTCCTCAAATCGTGGTTTAAAGACTTCGAGGTGCAGAGAATCCTCCAGCAAGTGACCCGTGCCCCACGCTGAAGAGGAAGGCAAAAAAACCCCCGGGCCTCTGCCAACATGTCCTGGAGGAGAATTCCTTCCCGACCCCAAATATGGCAATCAGCTAAACCCTGAGCAAGGGGGCAAGACTCACTAGCCAGACACCCAGGAAAGAACTCAGATTCCACCCCATCTAACATCCCATCACAGGCCATTGGGCATATCTACCGCTAGTAGTCGAAGATCAATTAATTGCTAAAATTAGGCTATCCCATCATATCATCTCCTCCATAAACGTATCAAGCTTTGTCTTGAAGCCAGATATGTCATTTGCCCCCACTGCTTCCCTTGGAAGCCTCTTCCAGAACTTCACTCCGCTGATGGTTAGAACCCTTCGTCTAATTTCAAGTCTAAACTTCCTGATGGCCAGTTTATATCCATTTGTTCTTGTGTCCACATTGGTTCTGAGCTTAAATCATTATTCTCCCCCTGTGGTATTTATCCCTCTGATATATTTATAGGTAGCAATCATATCTCCTCTAAGCCTTCTTTTAGTTCGGCTCACTGCTCAACCCCTGGCTCTGCCACAGGCTCTGCTCCCACTCCACCCCTTCCTGCCCCTTCCCCTGAGCCTGCCATGCCCTCGCTCCTCCCCCCCGCCCAAGAGCCTCCTGCATGCCATGAAACAGCTGATCGGGAGGTGCAGAGAGGGAGGGGGAGGCACTGATTGGTGGGGCTGCCCATGGGTGGGAGGCGCTGGGGGATGGGGGTGGGAGCTGATGCGGCGGCTGCTGACACATTACTGTGGATCTTTGGCAATGTACATTGGTAAATTCTGGCTCCTTCTCAGACTCAAGTTGGCCACCTCTGATCTAGTCCAACCCCCTGCTCAAAGCAGGACCAACCCCAACTAAATCATCCAGCCAGGGCTTTGTCAAGCCGGGCCTTAAAAACTTCTAAGGATGGAAATTCCACCACCTCCCTAGGTAACCCATTCCAGTGCTTCATCACCCTCCTAGTGAAATAGTTTTTCCTAATATCCAACCTAGACCTCCCTCACTGCAACTTGAGACCATTGCTCCTTGTTCTGTCATCTGCCACCACTGAGAACAGCCTAACTCCATCCTCTTTGGAGCCTCCCTTTGTAGTTGAAGGCTGCTATCAAATCCCCCCTCACTCTTCTCTTCTGCAGACTAATTAAGCCCAGTTCCCTCAGCCTCTCCTCGTAAGTCATGTGCCCCAGCCACCTAATCATTTTTGTTGCCCTTCGCTGGACTCTCTTCAATTTGTCCACATTCTAATCAGTTTCTTAATGTATTAGGCTTAGACTTGCGTGTTTTTGCTTTATTTTGCTTTGTGACTTACTTTGTTCTGTCTGTTATTACTTGAAACCACTTAAATCCTACTTTTTATACTTAATAAAATCACTTTTGTTTATTAATAAACCCAGAGTAAGTGATTAATACCTGGGGGAGCAAACAGCTGTGCATATCTCTCTATCAGTGTTATAGAGGGCAGACAATTTATGAATTTACCCTGTATAAGCTTTATACAGAGTAAAACGGATTTATTTGGGGTTTGGATTCCATCGGGAACTGGGTGTCTGGGTTCTGGAGATAGGTAACCTGCTGAGCTTTTTTCAGTTAAGTCTGCAGCTTTGGGGGTGTGGACCAGACCCTGGGTCTGTGTTGCAGCAGGCTAGTGTGTCTGGCTCAACAAGACAGGGTTCTGGAAGTCCCAAGCTGGCAGGGAAAATGGGCTTAGAGGTAATTTCAGCACATCAGGTGACAGTCCCAAGGGGGGTCTCTGTGACCGAACCAGTCACACCTGCCCTCCAGTGTATCTACTCTCTCCCCAGTTTAGTATCATCCGCGAACTTGCTGAGGGTGCAATCCATCCCATCATCCAGATCATTAATGAAGATGTTGAACAAAACTGGTCCCAGGATCAACCCCCGGGGGCACTCTGCTTGATACCAGGTGCCAACTAGACATCGAGCTGTTGATCACTACCCATTGAGCCCAACAATCTACTCAGCTTTCTATCCACCTTAAAGTACATTCATCCAACCTATACTTCTTTAATTTGCTAGAAAGAATACAGTGGGAGACTGTATCAAAAGCTTTGCTAAAGTCAAGGTATATCACATCCACCGCTTTCCCCTCATCCACAGAGCCAGTTATCTCATCATAGAAGGCAATCATAGAATATCAGAGTTGGAAGGGACCTCAGGAGGTCATCTAGTCCAACCCCCTGCTCAAAGCAGGACCAGTCCCCAATGTTTGCCCCAGATCCCTAAATGGCCCCCTCAAGGATTGAGCTCACAACCCTGGGTTTAGCAGGCCAATGCTCAAACCACTGAGCTATGGTCAAGCATGACTTGCCCTGCGTGAATCCATGTTGACTGTACTGATCACCTTCCTTTCCTCCAAGTGCTTCAAAATGGATTCCTTGAGGACCCACTCTATGATTTTTCCAGGGACTGAGGTGAGGCGGTAGTTCCCCAGATTCTCCTTCTTCCCTTTTTTAAAGATGGGCACTATATTTGCCCTTTTCCAACTGTCTGGGACCTCCCCTGATCACCATGAGTTTTCAAAGATAATGGCCTACGGATGTGCAATCACATCAGCCAACTCCCTCAGCACCCTCGGATGCAGTGCACCCGGCCCCATGGATGTGTGCATGTCCAGCTTTTCTAAATAGTCCTTAACCTGTTCTTTCACCACTGAGAGCTGCTCACCGCCTCCCCATACTGTGCTGCCCAGGACAGCAGTGTGGAAGCTGACCTTGTCTGTGAAGACTGAGACAAAAAAAAGCATCCTCTGTCACTAGGTTGCCTCCCCCATTCAGTAAGGGTCCCACACTTTTCCTGACTTTCTTCTTGTTGCTAACATACCTTTAGAAATCCTTCTTGTTACCCTTCACATCCCTTGCTAGCTGCAACTCCATTTGTGCTTTGGCCTTCCTGATTACACCCCTGCATGCGTGAGCCATATTTTTATACTCCTCCCAGGTCATCTGTCCAGGTTTCCACTTCCTGTAAGCTTCCTTTTTGTGTTTAAGTTCACTGAAGATTTCTCTGTTAAGCCAAGCTGGTCGCTTGCCATATTTGCTATTCTTTCTGCACACTGGGATGGTTTGTTCCTGTGCTCTCAATAAGGCTTCTTTAAAATACAGCCAGCTCTCCTAGACTCCTTTCCCCCTCATATTAGCCTCACGGGGGATCCTGCCCATCAGTTCCCTGAGGGAGTCAAAGTCTGATTTTCTGAGGTCCAGGGTCTGTATTCTGCTGCTCTCCTTTCTTCCTTTTGTCAGGATCCTGAATTTGACCATCTCATGGTCACTGCTGCCCAGGTTGCCACCCACTTCTACTTCCCCTACCAATTCTTCCCTGTTCGTGAGAAGCAGGTCAAGAGGAGCACAGCCCCTAGTTGGTTCCTCCAGCACTTCCACCAGGAAGTTGTTTCCAACACTCTCCAAAAACTTCCTGGATTGTCTGTGCATTGCTTTATTGCTCTCCCAGCAGATGTCAGAGTGATTGAAGTCCCCCAGGAGAAACAGGGCCTATGATCCGGAAACTTCTGTTAGTTATCCGAAGAAAGCCTTGTCTACCTCTTCCTCCTGGTCTGTTGATCTATAGCAGATGTCCACAATGACATCACCCTTGTTGCTCTTGCCTCTAAATTTAACCCAAAGTCTCTCAACAGGCTTTTCTCCCATTTCATACTGGAGCTCTGAGCAATCATACTGCTCTGTTACATACAGTGCAGCTCCTCCACCTTATCTCCCCCACCTGTCCTTCCTGAACAGTTTAAACCCATCCATGACAGTGCTTCAGTCAGTGAGTTACCTCACCAAGTCTCTGTTATTCCAGTCACATCACAGTTCCTTGACTGTGCCAGGAATTCCAATTCTTCCTGCTTGTTTCCCAGGCTTCTTGCATTTGTGTACAGGCACCTAAAATAACTAGCCAATTGCCCTACTTTCTCAGTATGAATCAGGAGGCCTCCCCTGTTGCACCGTCCTCCTTGTGTTTCCTCCCGCTACCCCACTTCCCCACTTACCTCAGGGCTTAGGTCTCCATCCCCTGGTGAACCTAGTTTAAAGCCTCCCCTCACTAGGTTAGCAAGCCTGCCCAGGAAGATGCTCTTCCCTCTCTTCATTAGGTGGATCCTATCTCTTCCTAGCAATCCTTCCTGCAACAACATCCCATGGTTGAAGAATCCAAAGCTGTCTCTCCAACACCACCTGTGTAACCATGCCTTTACCTCCACAGTTCAATGGTCCCTACCTGGGCCTTTTCCTTCAAGAGAGAGGATGGACGAGAAGAAGACTTGTGCCTCAAACTCCTTTATCCCTCTTCCCAGAACCACAAAGTCTGCAGTGACCCACTCAAGGTCATTCTTGGCAGTATCATTGGTGCTCACATGGAGAAGTAGGAAGGGGTAGCGGTCTGAGGGCTTGGTCAGTCTCGGCAGACACTCCATCACATCCTGAATTCTAGCTCCAGGCAAGCAGCACACTTCTCGAGTTTCCCAATCTGGACAGCAGATGGATGACTCCGTCCCCCTTAGGAAGGAGTCCCTGACCACCACCACCCATCTACTCCTCTTGGGAGTGGTGGTCGTGGAGCCCCCATCCATAGGAAAATGCATCCCAGGCCTTCCAGTCAATGGGGTCTCCTTCTGATCCCTTCCTTCAGATGACTCTTCCAAACCATTCTCTGCCGTAGTACCTGTGCAGAGAACCTGAAAACTGTTTCTTACCACTATCTGCATTGGGGGTACCTGAGTTCTCCTCTTTCTTCTTCTGGAGGTCACATGCTGCAATTTTCTTCCCCGTTCTGCACTGCACTCTCTGATTCTTCAGCATGCTGTGCCTGCAGTACCAAATGCTGACTTCTATCCAGACAGTCTTCGTTTTCTCTGATGCAATGCAGGGTTGATACTTGGGTCTCTAGTCCTTTAACCTTCTCTTCCAATTTGGAGACCAGCTTGCACTTCGTACAGATGAAGTTTCTTCTATCCTCTGGGAGAAAGACAAAGATGGCACATCCTGTGCAGGTCACAACAGCTGATCGCTCACTATCCATATTGTCTTCCTTCTAAGAGTCTCTTCAGATGTTGTATTTACTGCTCACAGAAGCCCAAAAGGCAAAAACTTTGTGGGAACTCCCCTCAGGCGAACTCCAAGGCAAACTCCCTGTCCTCTGTTTGCCTCTTCTCTGCTCACTCACTGGCTGCTTTTTTATAAGGCTGCTGGCTCGAAGCAATTGCTCCAGCTCAAAGCCTTCCCTCGAATCAACCACTCTAGGACCACCTGGAACAAAGCACTCTCAATTCTCACTTTTCAAACAAACAACCACACGGTCAAACAGTCCCTGCAACTAGCTCCGGTCAAACAAATGGTCACAGCAGACAGACACTCGGATATTCACCCCACAGCTCACAACACAGCCCCCCTAATGCAGCACTCACTGTAGGTCCTCTCGGATGGTTCCCAGACAAACTCCCTCTGTTTGCCTCTCCTCTGTTTGCCGCTCATTACCTACATTCATAGGGAATTCTGAGAATTTCACATATCCAAAAGAGAAATATGTAAAGGAGAGATAGGATGAACAGCCCATTAGTACTACTACTAATTGTCAAAAGGAAATGCAGAAAGTCAAGCCATTTTCAACAACTCTGTGCTAGTGGTCTGAGAAGAACTGACAATAATGTATTAAAGGTTGTACACTATGTAAAGTCAGGGATCAAAAAAATTTATATAATTTTTTCTGTTAAAATGTTTTCTCTCTGCCATTGGAGAACAGCTTGCTTGTCAGAGCAAATTTCAAACTTGAACAGGCTGACACAAGAAGTGTGGAAATTGAACACACAAAAAGACAGAAAAAAAATGTGTACAGAATTATGCCTTCTTAGAAAACCTTGGAAATATGGATGTGGATAATCTAAATTAGGAAAGAAGTCAGAAAAAACAGAAGGTTGCTTTGAAAGAAGTGTCAGGCCTACTTCTCAACACTTACAAACCACATTCTGATTTCATATGAAATATGCCCTGCATTGAGCCCAATGCCTAGAACAACTTGGCACCAATAGATTGGTTGAGGATTGGGACTGCTTTGAGCAGGGGTTTGGATTAGATGACCTCCTGAGGTCCCTTCCAACCCTTATAGTCTATGATTCTATGAGGAACCCTGAGCAAAGGCCAAAAATCTATAATCTAAAGGGTAAAAAAGTCAATTTGGCAGTTCTGTAATGAAAAAGTGGTTAAAGGAAAGAGGAAAGAAAAGGTGGCTTGACAACATTAAAGACTCGTTGAACAACATAGATCCATGGGTGACATAAGGAGCACACAGATGTCTGGTATGCAGTGTTCTTGTAGCCCTGTCTGTCCCAAGATATTAGAGAAACAAGTTCGGTGAGGTAATGTCTTTTAAAGTTGTTCCGGTAAAAGATAGTACCTCTCCCACCTTGTCTCTCTAATTCCAGTGGTGGTGATTTGCAGAGACTATCCCTTAGTAAAGCAACACAAAACAACTTAGTTGTGAGGAAAAAAATAGTCTCAGTGTGTGTAGCGTGACTGCTGATAGTCTATGGTGGGAATTAGCTGGCAGCCGATATTTATTTACTGTTTTTTACAGATAAAATACAAGCCCCTTCTGTGTCCAAAGTCAAATGCAAAGCTAAAGTTCAAAATGAAAATGAATCAGGTTTCTTGCCAACAGAATCTTACTCTGCTATATTGCCTCAAACAGAGTTGGCTCCTTATGTTACTTTAATCCTAGAGCAAATGAATCCCAAAACTAAGGCTATGCAAAATAAATAGTTTGTCAATTACCGGAAATGCTCAGCAATCCAAAATTCAATCATTATTTTCAACGGAATTCGGATGACCTACTTGGTTTTCCCAGTAGAGCCATCAAAGGAGTGCCATAGGTCAAATCAGGCTGGCTCACGATGACTTGGCAAGCTGGCACTTGTTTGTGGTGGCTGCCATCTTGTGCTCCATGATCCAAAGTTTTCTTTTAAAATGGTGCCTAGTGTTAGGATATAGATATTCAGGCCTGTCTGTAAAGGCCTATACTCTAATTTAGGTGTATTCTTATCACTTAGCTAGTTATAGAGGTACAAAAGAAAGAATCAAAATCACTGTCTGCCGGTGTAAGGGCCTTCTCTTACTGTGACAGTCTGAGGCCCTGTTCTTTGGCTAAGGCCTTTGGCTAAGCAACAGAGGCAGCCATAAGCTGGGAAGCGAATGGTCACATCCTCACATTCCAAACTAGTCACATTGAAATAAGGTTCTATTGGGCTGTTAGGAATACAATCCTGTCCTGATAATGCCTGTCACCTCCAGAGAAAGGGAAGTGCGTAGAAGATGTAAAAGGAAATTTAGTTTGATAGCATCCTGTCTGGCAAGAACTCACTTATCAATAGCTGGGATGTGAAATCCTCATTTCTGTGTTGTTCTATCATTGTAGTCCCCATTTCCCATTGTTTGTCTGTATAATCTCTGTCTGGTTCATAGAATCATAGAATCATAGAATATCAGGGTTGGAAGGGACCTCAGGAGGTCATCTAGTCCAACCCCCTCTGAAAGCAGGACTGATACCCGACTAAATCATCCCAGCCAGGGCTTTGTCAAGCCTGACCTTAAAAACTTCTAAGGAAGGAGATTCCACCACCTCCCTAGGTAACACATTCCAGTGTTTCACCACCCTCCTAGTGAAAAAGTTTTTCCTAATATCCAACCTAATCTGCCCCACTGCAACTTGAGACCATTACTCCTTGTTCTGTCATCTGCTACCACTGACAACAGTCTAGAGCCATCCTCTTTGGAACCCCCTTTCAGGTAGTTGAAAGCAGCTATCAAATCCCCCCTCATTCTTCTCTTCTGAAGACTAAACATCCCCAGTTCCCTCAGCCTCTCCTCATAAGTCATGTGTTCCAGTCCCCTAATCATTTTTGTTGCCCTCCGCTGGACTCTTTCCAATTTTTCCACATCCTTCTTGTAGTGTGGGGCCCAAAACTGGACACAGTACTCCAGATGAGGCCTCACCAATGTTGAATAGAGGGGAACGATCACGTCCCTCGATCTGCTGGCAATGCCCCTACTTATACAGCCCAAAATGCCATTGGCCTTCTTGGCAACAAGGGCACACTGTTGACTCGCATCCAGCTTCTCGTCCACTGTAACCCCTAGGTTCTTTTCTGCAGAACTGCTGCCGAGCCATTCGGTCCCTAGTCTGTAGCGGTGCATTGGATTCTTCCGTCCTAAGTGCAGGACTCTGCACTTGTCCTCGTTGAACCTCATCAGATTTCTTTTGGCCCAATCCTCCAATTTGCCTAGGTCCCTTTGTATCCTACCCCTACCCTCCAGCGTATCTACCACTCCTCCGAGTTTAGTGTCATCTGCAAACTTGCTGAGGGTGCAATCCACACCATCCTCCAGATCATTTATGAAGATATTGAACAAAACCGGCCCCAGGACCGACCCCTGGGGCACTCCACTTGATACCGGCTGCCAACTAGACATGGAGCCATTGATCACTACCCATTGAGTCCGACAATCTAGCCAGCTTTCTATCCACCTTATAGGCCATTCATCCAGCCCATACTTCTTTAACTTGCTGGCAAGAATACTGTGGGAGACCGTGTCAAAAGCTTTGCTAAAGTCAAGGAACAACACATTCACTGCTTTCCCTTCATCCACAGAGCCAGTTATTTCATCATAGAAGGCAATTAGATTAGTCAGGCATGACTTGCCCTTGGTGAATCCATGCTGACTGTTCCTGATCACTTTCCTCTCCTCTAAGTGCTTCAGAATTGATTCCTTGAGGATCTGCTCCACGATTTTTCCAGGGACTGAGGTGAGGCTGACTGGCCTGTAGTTCCCAGGATCCTCCTTCTTCCCTTTTTTAAAGATGGGCACTACATTAGCCTTTTTCCAGTCATCTGGGACCTCCCCCGATCGCCATGAATTTTCAAAGATAATGGCCAATGGCTCTGCAATCACATCCGCCAACTCCTTTAGCACTCTCGGATGCAACGCATCCGGCCCCATGGATGTGTGCTTGTCCAGCTTTTCTAAATAATCCCAAACCACTTCTTTCTCCACAGAGGGCTGGTCACCTCCTCCCCATGCTGTGCTGCCCAGTGCAGTAGTCTGGGAGCTGACCTTGTTCGTGAAGACAGAGGCAAAAAAAGCATTGAGTACATCAGCTTTTTCCACATCCTCTGTCACTAGGTTGCCTCCCTCATTCAGTAAGGGGCCCACACTTTCCTTGACTTTCTTCTTGTTGCTAACATACCTGAAGAAACCCTTCTTGTTACTCTTAACATCTCTTACTAGCTGCAACTCCAGGTGTGATTTGGCCTTCCTGATTTCACTCCTGCATGCCCGAGCAATATTTTTATACTCATCCCTGGTCATTTGTCCAATCTTCCACTTCTTGTAAGCTTCTTTTTTGTATTTAAGAGCAGCAAGGATTTCACTGTTAAACCAAGCTGGTCGTCTGCCATATTTACTATTCTTTCTACACATAGGGATGGTTTGTCCCTGTAACCTCAATAAGGATTCTTTAAAATACAGCCATCTCTCCTGGACTCCTTTCCCCCTTATGTTATTCTCCCAGAGGATCTTGCCCATCAGTTCCCTGAGGGAGTCAAAGTCTGCTTTTCTGAAATCCAGGGTCCGTATTCTGCTGCTCTCCTTTCTTCCTTGTGTTAGGATCCTGAACTCGATCATTTCATGGTCACTGCCTCCCAGGTTCCCATCCACTTTTGCTTCCCCTACTAATTCTTCCAGGTTTGTGAGCAGCAGGTCAAGAAGAGCTCTGTCCCTAGTTGGTTCCTCCAGCACTTGCACCAGGAAATTGTCCCCTACATTTTCCAAAAATTTCCTGGATTGCCTGTGCACCGCTGTATTGCTCTCCCAGCAGATATCAGGGTGATTGAAGTCTCCCATGAGAACCAGGGCCTGCAATCTAATAACTTCTGCGAGTTGCCGGAAGAAAGCCTCGTCCACCTCATCCCCCTGGTGTGGTGGTCTATAGTAGACTCCCACCACGACATCACCCTGGTTGCTCACACTTCTAAACTTAATCCAGAACTCTCAGGTTTTTCTGCAGTTTCATACTTGAGCTCTGAGCTTTCTGTGATTGTTCCTGTCTGCTGTATAATTAATTTTGCTGGGTGTAAACTAATTAAGGTGGTAGAATATAATTGGTTAAATAATCATGTTACAATATGTTAGGATTGGTTAGTTAAATTTCAGTAAAATGATTGGTTAAGGTATAGCTAAGCAGAACTCAAGTTTTACTACCTAGTCTGCAGTCAATCAGGAAGGGGGGGGGATTGGAATCATGTTTTGATAAGGGGGGGAAATGGAACAGGGACACAGGTAAGGATCTGTGGTGTCAGAGCTGGGAAGGGTGACACTAAGGAAGGAAACTGGAATCATGCTTGCTGGAAGTTCACCCCAATAAACATCGAATTGTTTGCACCTTTGGACTTCGGGTATTGTTGCTCTCTGTTCATGCGAGAAGGACCAGGGAAGTAAGTGGGTGAAGGAATAAGCCCCCTAACACCTAGTACTTATGGTTGGGAAGAAAATGCAGTGTGAACCATCTGCAAACCAACTAAATCCCCCAAAGCAAGAGCTCTTTGTTTTAAAAGCTAATCACTATACCTAGTGGCAAATTATGAATGAAAAGTAATAAATATGTGTTCTGTAGTAATGAAAACAAACCACCAATATCCACAAGTAGGAATTCCCCCCACCCCCCAAGGCTACACTTTTATTGAAACTAAAACTTCTAGACTGAAAAGTGGAAATAAAGTGTGTAGCTTCTTTAGCAATTTAAAGGAACTAAGAGTCAGTTAAAAGTAGACTCCACTGCGCTAGAATGGTAAAGTATGTCAGCCATAGAGTAGCAGAGAGAGGCAATTTGTCTGGTGTTAACCTGAGTTGCTTAGAATGGCATATAAAGAGTGACACAATGAGTTTGGTCAAGATAAACTTTTTTTTTGTCATTGCTATATATGGAAAGTAAACTTCAGTCATCCTTTGTGTCACAGATTACTGGTTTCACAAGAGCTTTTGTAGACTTTTAGATGTCTAAAAAACCTTTTTTTGATTTATAGACCTTCCCACAGGTTGGCAAGGAAGTATAGTAACATTCCCTAGTTGTGTCTTTAATTTCTGCCCCACCCCCTCTTCCTGGCAAAATACCTTCTTTTGTTGTTTATGAATATGTCTTTGCTTTAAAAGTTTCTCTGCCCCATGTTACTTTGGCATGTTACTGACTTGTTTGACTCTACAACTGCACACATGCTGATAATCAATGTCAAAATGGGCAAGGTTCTTTTTCATAATAACATCTCTGTATGTCTTCCTCTGATCTTTTCGGCATTAACGTTAATTATTCAACACATCTTCTTTGGGAAAATGGTGATCTCCATGTTTAGGATGTGTCCTGTCCAGCGAAGCTGTGCTTGCACAAGAATTGCATCAACAATGGTTGTGCAATCTCTTTGCAGAACCTGATTATTAATGATTTTATCTTGCTGCTTTACATTCATAATAGCTTGAAGGTGGTGTTGATGAAATTTTTCCAGCCCTTTGATGTTCCAGCAATAGCTTGCACATTTTTCACAGCTGGAAAATAAAGTGGATACCACCACAGTACGGTAAACATAGTCTATGAGTATACTGTGATAACAGCAAACTAATTGGGTCAAATTCTTTTCTGGCATAACTTTATTGACTTCAATGGAATTATTTTGCAACAAAGAATTTGGCCTCTCTTTCTCTCTCCCCCCCCTCTTCTTTTTAAAACTTTTTATTAGTGTTGGCAATTTTGACAAAACTTGTCCAAAAGTGAAATGTTTTATTCTATTAATTTTGGCATCACTGTTCACAAAGTTGGCAAATGTATGTAAGATCTTATGTACATTTACTCTATTTTCTTCAGTTTATTACCTTCCTCGGAAAACTTGATGGTGATGGAGGTCTTCTGAAGTTTGTACAGCTAGGGCAAAATCATTTCCATAAAGAAACTAACACATTAGCTCCTTAGTTACTTTTGTGGAGATATTCAGTCTGCTCAGAATAAAGAGTTGATCACATGTTCAAAATATAATAAAATTCCTAATACCATCTCTCTAACTGCAGTAATAATTGGTGATGCTAAGATGAGTCCAAAGTGATTCAATGCTCACACAGCCTTGTTCATCTTCATTTGAAATTGCAAATGGATCTGAATAATATTCTTAGAGACACTACTGAGCATTCTTTTCTATGAGTGATTCAAAATTCGCACCCTGTCAAAACTTTATGTAGTTCATAACTACAATTTTATTTACAGTATTGTAAACACATAGCACTGTATGGTAAAAGGCCAGTGCCAGTCAAGAAAAAGGATTCCTGCCCTTAAGGGATAAGAATCTAATCGGACAGAGACAAATAGTTGAAGACAAGACCAAACACAGAGTGAGGAGTGGCCACTAGAACTTGAATGTTTTACAGAAAAAGTGAGGGTTTAGAAGTTCCCTAAAGGAAGATGTGGAGGGATTTAAGCAGCTCCACTGCTATCTGAGGCATGTGGTATGGTTTATGGGAAGATAGAGAGTAAGCAGTGGATGAAGGAAACAAATGGGTCAACGAGAAGGGATGATTGGGTGGAACATAAAGAGTGGGATGCGATGTACAAGGAGATGATAGCAGAGATGTTTTTAAGGTGCCATGCAGTCTTCAAAGTTCCAACACACAGTAATGTGATATATAAATAAACAACAAGTGGGGTATGGAGAAGGAACTGAGAAGTATGACGATAAGTATGGACAACTTAGAGAGGCTGGAGTAACGAGAGAAGGAGGTGACCAGGGGTTGAACAAGAACATCTCATACTTTTTTCTGCCATCTTGTGGAGGCTGCCATCTTGTGCTCCAGAATTTGAACTATCGTTTTATAAAATTCTACTCTCTAGCCCCTATGTTTACAAAGATAACCTTAAAAAAGTGAACCAAGGATAACCTATGCTGTGAGGGCTGCCTGAATCTACAATATTATGATAGATAGCTTCCAGCCAGGATGGGTTATAGTATGGCAGTATGCTTATACAAATAGGATAGTGTCTAGGAACTTAGAGGACTCTGCTTTCAGAAGGTGCTTGATGAGACAATAGAGCCTATGGAATAGAATAGAGACAGGAGAGTGGTGGAAGGAATAAAGCCTCAATGTTGCACTGTCTTCTCTCTTTCATGTTATACTTGAACACACAATATAGTATCAGAAGTGAGTCAGCCTCTACAGATATGTGAAATCAGAAACTAAGAACATTGCAAAACCCAAAACCCCAAAACTAATCAAAGAGAAAATAAGGATTATTGCAGCATACCAGTTCCTACCCCTAAGCAGCTGGATGTGAAAGAGGGTTTGTTTAGCAACTGGACTTTCTTTAGGTCACAATGGGAAAACTATGAAAATGCAATGGGGCTGGATAAAAAGGAGAACAAAATGAGAGCAGCTACACTATTACCTGTAATGGGCAAAGGCTGAAATCGGTTCCAACAGTGTCTGGATATGTCACCAGCAGACCAGGAGGACCTATGTAAAATCCTAAAAGTAGTCCAAAAGTATTTTCAACCCTCAAAAAATGTCATATATGTTGGGGTAGCCTCTGGGACCTCTTCCACTCAGTCCAAGCACTCAGTCGACACCGGTCTCATCACTCAAGTTCCTTTATTTAGCATACAGCAAAGCTATGCTAAGTTAA